>NC_137797.1:83631390-84371489 GCF_963383645.1 Muscardinus avellanarius
TGAATCTGTGATTATCCTGGCTGAGTTGCCCAAGTATTGGGATTACAGGCATGCACCACTATACCCAGATCAGATCTATTCTTTTAAACAAAGTTTAAAAGTTTATTGTGAAAATGGCATAAACTTTGCTCCAAAAGTTACTTCTATTAAGATTTCAAATGAGCCAGGTGTGGTGGCACATGCTTGTAATCCCAGCATTAGGGAGGCTGAGACGGGAGGATCGCAGTTCACAGACAGCCTCAGCTACTTAGTGAGGCCCTCTCCAACTCAGTGAGACCCTGGGTTCCATCTCCAGACCCGCAAAAAAAAAAAAAAAAAAAAAAAAAAAAGATTTCAGACTTCCGGGAAGATGGCGACCGAGAAAAGCGGGGCTTAAGAGCCCCGCTAACAAGAAATCTCCATTACCACAATCAGCGCCTTTCATAGCCAGAAAACACCATCACCAGTGAAACAAAAAATCACCAGGCTCCAGAGAGAAAGCGGACTGAGAACAGAGCCACAGAGGAGATAACTGGCCTCACGCCCAAGGACGCGGCAGACACGGCAGCAGCGCCATACTGCCGGCGGCACCGGCAAATTCACTGGACGGCTATAGCAAGCCGAGGTGAGCTACTGCGGAACAGCCAGGCGGGATTTCTCCGCGCAGAGAGCATCTAAAACTCCCAGTGGCCGAGCTCAGCACACGCTGCAGGGATTCAGAGTGGAAATCAAAACCAAGAAGAAAAACACCAGCCCCACAGCCAAGGGCGTAGCAGCGGCGCCATATTGCCACCGGTGGCAACAGCACCGAATTCAGCGAGGCCAGTACAGCTACATCTGCGTACTCAAGAACAGTGAGTCAAATTGCGGGCCACAGAGGAGAAATCCCAGTACTGTACTCCCTGGGACTTGACCCAGTGGGGGAGGGGCGGTGGCAGAGATATCACACCATAGGAGAACGTGCAACCTGGCACCCCCCACAGTCTAAAGCAGCCTCTATCAACTCTCTGGGTCGGAGACTCTGTGATAAAACCCAGTAAAGGAGTTGTGGGGTCTGAGATACTACTGACTCGAGATCCAGAACACCTTAAGTGAAGTCATAGTGACCCAAGGGAAGAACCCAGAGAAGGCACAAACATCCGAAATCATGGGAAAGAGGAATAATACTGGAGCAATAAATGCCCACAACCCCACAACATCAGAACCCGATAAAACAGAAAATCAGAGATTTCTAGAAGAGCAAATCAGGAAAATAACTGTAGAAATAATAGAGGTGCTTCGAAAAGAACTCAGAGAGAGCCAAAAAGAGATAAAGGATGCAATTAATGAAGTAAAGGCCTCAATTCAAAGCACAAACAACTGATTAGAACACATGGAGAACAGAATCTCACTCTTAGAAGATGAGCAAACCAAAAATAAACGCATAGTTTCTAATCTAGAAAAAATATCCGACAGCAGGAATCTGATATTGAAGAAATATGGGCCCATTTTAAGAGAGCTAACCTAAGAATAATTGGAATAGAGGAGGGAAAAGAAAATGAAACCAAAGGGATCAACAATCTCTTCAAGGAAGTAATAGCAGAAATTTTTCCAGACATAGAGCAAGAGGTCGATACACAGGTCCAGGAAACTTATAGAACTCCCTTTAGACAGGATCAGAGAAGAGGATCCCCACGCCACATAATTGTCAAAATGACTAATGTGGAAGCCAAGGAGAGAATCTTAAAGGCAACAAAAGCAAAGGGCCAAGTGACACTCAGAGACAAACCAATTAGAATCACTCCAGACTTCCCAAACCAAGTTATGAGAGCCAGAAGGGCTTGGAGTAACATATTCCCAATTTTGAAAGAAAACAACTTCCACCCAAAAATTTCCTACCCAGCAAAACTTTCTATCAAATTAGATGGAGAAATAAGAAGCTTCCATGACAAACAGAAACTGAAGGAATTTATGTCTTCAAAACCAGCACTAGAGAAAATACTCAAAGAGATTAACTACAAAGAAGAAATAGGTAACACACACCAGAACCAGAGAAACAAGATTTTTCATCCAACAGACAACTAAGATTGGTTATCTGTGGAGATTCATTATTTATGTTAGTCTTTTACCTATCTCTAAATTGTATTGTTTGCCTTTATTGTTGTTAATTTCTAGGATTTCTAGTTGGAATATTAATATACCTTCAGATATAGCATTTGGAAATATTTTATCCCATTCTATTAGTAACTGTTAACTCTGTTTACATTGTCTTTGGATATACAATATTTTTTTTATTTTTTAGGGAGTTTGTATACTCCTCTGTTGCCTGTGCCATTGAAATCATAACCAAGAAATCACTGCCAATTTCAATGTTGTGAGGTTTAATGACCCAGATTTTCTCCTAAAAGTTTATAGTCTTAAGATTTATATTTAGGTCTATTATCTATTTTGAGTTAATATCTGCATATGGGATTAGGTAAGGGTCCAATTTTATTCTTTTCCATGTAATTATTATTTTTTAACAATATTTAGTTAAAAGATTATTATTTCCACCACCAAATGTTCGTGGAAACCTTGTCAAAAATAACTTGACAATATAGGGAAGAATTTAGCTCTAGGCTTTTATTTAACTCCAATGGTTTTTATATCTGCCTTTAGAATAGTACTACACTGTTTCAATTATTGTAGCTTTATATGGTTTGAAATCAGAAAATATATATCTTCTAGCTTTGTTCTTTTTCAAGATCATTTTGGGTACCTAGAGTCCATATTCCATATTAGGATAGATTTTTTTCTGAAAAATAAATATATAAATATATGATAGTTTCACCTAAAAAATAGAAAAAAAATATTCTCTGGTAAGAAAGAAAGCAAAAAGAAATATTGAAATGTTATCTTTAAGTCATCAAAAGCTTGGTATCAGACAAATGAAACTGTTATGTGAGATTATCATTTTTAATTTTAGATACATTGCCATAATACTAGATGTCAACTACTAAGCCAAGCATGGGAGGGAGGGATAGGGAGAGAATGGGATGGGGATTGGGTGGGGGCTGACTGGGAAAAGTGTGCATGTATGTCTACAAAAGTATGTATCCTACTATGATGTATGAATACAGTGCACCAATAAAAAAAAAAGATTTCAAATGAACAAAATATCATGGCCATAATTTATGTGCAATATAAGAACTGCATTCGTGAAAGTATTTTACAGAACAGTTTGCTCTTTTATTGTATTTCAGATCATCAATGTTGAAAACCACCTGTCCTATACACAGGACACTGGGACAATGTATACTACATAGTAATGTGCAATGTGCTGCCTGGATGTTTCAGGCTGTAGAAATGAAATCCACCTGCCCTTGTTATTCTGTGCACATCAAACTTTATCTCTGTGCCTCTCTAACCTGCCTTGAGATCTAAAGACCATGTCAACAGGGATGTTTTCCCCTCTGTTTTTCTCTGGGGTTTGCCCGGAGGAAGGCACTGCCAAAAATGAGACAAGATATTGGGGTATTTATTATCCATGCTGCTTATATCAAAGGCTGGAGAGAGGCTGAGGCTGAATCCTGGGCTCACAGCTTCTACTGCTTCAGTGCTCACTGGTTTTTCCAGAAGCTGATAATAATAAGGTGGGCAGTAATTTTCACCCTCTATAGGTAACCCCTCGATGTTTCACCATGTCTGATTAGTTCCTATAATCTAATGTGTACCTTCTTAAATAGGTTCTTCTTACACTTCAATGTAATACTTCTTTTCTATGCCATTATTTTTCTACTGAGGCCCTGGCTATTAGACTGCCCTTGCAAAATAGTCTCATAGCAAGGCATGTATAGGAATAAACAAAATTTTATCCCAAATGTGGTAAAAGTGATAAACCCAAAGTACAAGGGATACATATGTGGATGTTTCTAGTCCTCTACTGAAAATCCATTTTTTTTTTCTTTTCCTTGGGAATAAAGCGGTCCTACAATGTATGACGTGGCAAAGAATTTACAATCACATTCTGATTTTTTTATAAACTATTCACTGCTTATGTTTTTGTTGGGACACCTTCAGAATATAGAATTGCAAGTTATAGACAATAGGAGGGAAAACAGGCTAAACAACTGTCCTCTGAAGTTGAACATTGATGAAAAGCAAGCAAGATGAGTGTATTATCAAAGATTCATACATTTTTTTTACTGAAAAAACAGTTAAATTATGAAGTACCAGTTTTGAAACTAATATAAAGTGGAACCGTGTGGCAACATTTTTCAATTACAGAAAAAAGAATTGTAGTTAATATGCTTCGATTAAAGGGAATAGTGACCTATAAAAACTTCAGTGGTGATATGGATAAAAATACAATTGATTGGTTTCCAAAGAGTCTACTTTAAAGCTGATCAATGGTATTGGCCTTTGTTCCTTTTAATAATTTATATGTATATCATAAATGCATAGATTATTTACATATTTGTGAGCAAAGACAAGAAATATCTCACAAACCTGTTAAATTTTAAGCGGTATCTACTTAGCATACCTAAAATGAAATGAGAAACCATCAGGAGGAAGAAAGTATAATACTCTCAGACCTATGATGGCCCAAGATTATATCAAATTTGACATAAGAGGCCATATTATTCTCAAATAAGGATAACGTTGATGTCTAAACAAGTTATGGTCTGGAAAACTAACATTTTCTCAAAAATTTAATCTAACCTTTATTTTGAAGTGTTTTGCTCCTTGCCACCAAAAATAGTTGTTTAGCATGTCTTGAAAGTTACTGTGTATATTGTGTAACATGTACCTAGTGTTCTATTTACAAGGCAACTTAAATATATGTAAAAGGTACTACATTTTCTGTAATTTATTTCTGACTAATAATAAAGAATGCATAAGGTGCAGATTATGATTGTAATTTTTGACCTATTATAATGTACCTGTGTCATTGAAGTATTCACAGAATCAAAAACTTGGGACTTAATGGGTTAAAAACTCTATTTAGGAAATTCCTGGAGGCCTTTTATTTATTTATTTATTTTTGGCACTATAAAGTTTCTGTGCTTTCTTACCTGACCTTGAGTTTCCATCAAATTCAAGTAAGGTTGTCTAACTCCCATGCTATAGCAAACAATCAATAAATGGCTTCTGCTTTTGGGTTATCTTTGTTTATGTTGACAAATGTTCTGCTTTTGGGTTATCTTTGTTTATGTTGAAAAATGTTCTTTTTTTCTTATATGGCCCCATTAACCAACACAGTGTCAGAGAGTTCTGTAGATACCTTGAAACAACCACTGGCTTTGAGTTACTTTCAGGTAACAAGCACATGCAGATCTTGTCCATTCACCCTAAAGAATAAATCAGACTAATGTGTCAAAAATAAGCCAGGCATAGTGATAAGCTGAATACCCCCAATGGTCTCCAATACTGTTGCAGATGGCTACACAGGAAACTCCCACTTAAAAACACTTTAAAAAGGCTCAACATCATTAGCAATCAGAGAGATGCAAATCAAAACTACCCTGAGATTTCACCTAACTCCAACTAGAATGGCAATCATTCAAAACACAAACAACAACAATGTTGGCAAGGATGTGGAAAAGTGGGAACTCTAAAACATGTTGATGAGATTGCAAATTAGTGCAACCATTTTGGAAAACAGTATGGAGAATCTTCAGAAGAATGGGAACAAATCTACCATTTGATCCAGCAATTCCACTTCTGGGTATCTACCCAAAAGAAAGGAAACCAAACAACCAAACTAATGCATGTATATCTATGTTCATAGCTGCACAACTCACCATAGCCAAACTATGGAACCAGCCAAGATGTCCATCAACAGATGAATGGATTACAAAACTGGGATATGTACACAATGGAATTTTACTCAGCCATAAAGAAAAACACAATTACATCATTTATATTTGTTGTAAATGTAAATTTGCTATAAATGTAAATTTCCATTTACAGGAAAATGGGTGGAACAGGAGGACATTATGCTAAGTGAGGTCAGTCAGTGACAAAAAATAAGAAATCAGATGCTTTCACTAATATGCGAAAGCTAGGAAGAAATGGGTAACAGGAGGAACTCTAGATGAAGAAGGAGATTCTATAGATGAGCAAATAAGGTGACCTAATTGAGGGAATGTGAGAAGGGAAGAGGGAAACTCTCTAAAGCACAGGATGTACTTAAATATATCAAATTCAATCACTAAGCCAAGGGAGGGGGAGGGAATGGGGAGGAAATTGGGTAAGGGCTAATTGAGTGATGTGTGCAAGTATGTCTCCACTATCTTTTATCCCATTAAGATGCATAAATACAATGCACCAATAAAAAATTAAAAACACGAAAAACAGTGTACTATGGTGGTCCATTCATACAGTTCACAATATTCAAATTATGGAGCCAACCTAGGTGCCCATCAACATAAAAATAGATAAAGAAGATGAAGTATATATACATACAATGGAATTTTACTCAGCCACAAAGAAGAACAACATTATGTCATTTTCAGGTAAATGGATGGAACTAGAAAACATATGCAAGGTGAGATCAGCCAGTCTCATAAAATCAAGATTCATATGCTTTTCCTCATAGATAGAAATGAGAGGTAAAATAGAAAACAAAACAAATGTCAGATAAATAAGAAGAGAGACCAGTATAATAGAGGGAGAGTATTGGAGAAAGGAAAGGGGAGGGGAAAAGAGATTTGATGAAGGAAACAGGTCAAATAATGCTAGTCCACATATGAAGGTATCACTACCAATCTCACTAATATGTATGGGAAAAGGTGGAAAACTGGGTGGGATCCAGAAGGAATCACACCTAGTCCTGTGTTTGTTTTGCTTTGAATTTTACTATGTTATATAATTACAATGAACCATTAAAGTTTTTTTAAAAAAACTAGTTTGGAGAGTTGTCTGGAACTCCAGGTTGTAAACTTCCAGACCCCATGACCTAAGCATTTATGGTTCAACATCATCTTGAAAATAAACCCATTGCCAGAGCACATACCACTCTGGAGGCCAGTGACTACTATGTATCTCCTGAGACTTATAGCTCATAGCCTCAGCCAAATAGAAAATCTGAGACCCCAGCTTTGAATCCCACATGGTGCCCAACTACAGGAAACAGATGGACTTAATGAGGTGACACCCAGCTATCCAGTACAGGATATACAGATATATTTATGCTTGGCTTGATGGCCAGCCAGTTGGCAGGCCTTCCTGTTGAAAATCCTGGCACATTGCCCCAGGCCTACAGCACCTGTGAGTATCTGCATCAGGTATGAGAAGCAGCCATACAGCTACAGTCATAAACACCACAGACTTGGCCAGTGACAGGAGCATGCAAACAGCTGATGAGCATTATAACTGAGAAACTACACAGCAATCACACACTGAGCCCATCCAGGAGCCAAGCTAATATCCCTCACTCAGCTGATGTCACAGCACTCATTCAAAGAAAAAAAAGTATCTTCTAATTCCCACCAAAAGAAAAACTATAAAACTAGAAATGGTGACGGTTATACTACATGCACTGAAATCAACACAAGGACACAAGAAATATGAAAAGGTAAAAGAAAAAAAAAAAAAACAGGATGCCCCTAAAGGAATAATTCTCTAGTAATAGATCACAAAGAAAAGAAAATTTACAAAATGCCCGAAAAGTAATTCAAAATAATCATCTCAAACAAGCTCAGGTAAAATCCAAAAGAATACTGACAGAAAATTCAATGAAATCAGAAAATAGTTCATGATCTGAAAGAAATGCACCAAAGAAATTGAGGTTATAAGCAAGAATAAACTGAAAGTTTTGCAGCTAAGCAATAAATAAAATAAAAATACAACTGTGAAACATAATAATAGATTAGATCAAGTAGAAGAAAGAATTTGAAGGTCTCTTAAATAAATTCAGTCAAAGGTAGGTGAATAAGAGCCGAGCGTGGTGGCTCACACCTGTAATCACAGCATTTGGGAGGTTGAGACAGGAGGATTGTAGTTCTCGGGCAGCCTCAGCTACTTACTTAGTGAAGTCCTTTGCAAAACAGTGAGACCCTGTTTCAAAATAAAGAATAAAAAACAGGGCTGGGGGTGTAGCTCAAAGGTAGAATGCCCCTGGGTTCAATCCCCAGTACTGCAAAAAAAAGAAAAAAAAAGAAAAAAAAAGAAAGAAAGAAAGAAAGAAAGAAAGAAAGAAAGAAAGAAAGAAAGAAAATGAATGAAAAAGAATCAAGGGAAGCCTATAAAACCTATGAGGCACAATTTAAAAATATTCAGATTACGATAATTACAAAGAGAGAAGAATAAGATAGACACAGAAAGCAATTGTAATGAAATTTTTGCTAGGAGTTTCCCAAGTTTGTTGAGAAATGAACATCCAGAACCACAAACCTCAAAGAACTGCAATTAGTCTCAGCCCAAAGAGGTCTTCTCTGAGGAACATTATAGTCAAGTTGTCAAAAGTCAGATAACCTTATTTACTTAAATAAGGTGACCTTAACTGAAGGAATTGGAGGGGGAAAGAGGGAAATTCTCTAAAGCACATGATGTACTTAAACAAACATATCAAAGTCAATCACTAATCCAAGCATGGGAAGGAGGGAGGGGCAGGGAATGGGGTGGGGATCTGGTAAGGGCTAATTGGATGATGTGTGCATGTATGTCACCACAAGTATTTTATCCCATTAAGATGTATGACTACAATGTACCAATAAATTTTTTTTTTAAACAGATAACCAAGCCAGGTGCATTGGCACATGCCTGTGATCTCAAGTACTTGTGAGACTGAGATCACAGTTTTGAGCCTAGCCTCACCAACTTAATGAGACCTCATTTCAAAATAAAGAAGAAAAATTTTAAAAGGTTTGAGTGTGTAGCTCAGAGGTAGAATGCTCCTGGGTTCAATCCTCTGTACTGAATACAAAAGTCCAATAATCAACCAGTTGTGGTAATACATGCCTGTAATCCCAGTACTTGGGAGACTAAGATAGGAGGATCACAGGATCAAGGCCAGCCTCAGCAACTTAGCAAAAATAAATAAATAAATAAATAAAAAAGAAAAAAAGAAAAGAAAGAAAGAAAGAAAGAAAGAAAGAAAGAAAGAAAGAAAGAAAGAAAGAAAATGGATGGGGATATATGTAGCTTTGAGGTAAAATGCCCCCTGAATTCAATACACAGTAAAAATTAAAATATAAAAATAAAAAAGTCAAATAACTGAAACAATACTGAGCAAAAACAACAAAGCTAGAGGCATCACAACACCTGGCCACAAAACATGCTGCAAAGCTATTGTGACTAAAATAGCCTAGAACTAGCATAATAAACAGACAAGTGGACCAATGGAACAGAATAAACAACTTAGAGATAAGTCCACATGTCTACAGCCAACTTATTTTCAACAAAGGCACCATGAAATACATTAAAGAAAGGAGAATCTCTTCAATAAATGGTATGGAAAAACTGGGTGTCCATATGCAGAGGAATAAAGCTGGACCCCTACCTCTCACCATATTAAAAAAATTAGCTCAAAATGAATCAAAGACTTAAATGTAAAGCCTGAAATGATGATACTACTAGGAAAAAAACATAGGGGACATGCTGTTTTGGATATTCAAAAGTACAAGCAAAAGAAGATAAAAAAATACAAATGGGAGTATATTGGACTATAAAGCCCAAGAAAGGAAATAAACAAACATACTGTAGAGACTACAATAGAATAAAAATATTTGCAGAATATTAATCCAAAAGAAAATTGATATACATAACATAGGAAACTAAAATAAACAACAAAAACTAAAATTGGCAACTGATTTAAATATATTTCTCAAAAAAGACATATTAGTGGCAAACTAATATATGAAAAAATTTCAACATTATTATTCATGAGGAAAATGTAGATCAAAATCATGATGAGTTATTGACAATCAGAATACCTATTATTGAAAATCAAAGAAACAAAAAAAATGCTGGTGAGAGTACAGAGAAAGAGAAACTCTCACACACTCTTGTGGAAATATAAATTAGCACAAATATAATAAAAATGATACAGACAACCCCCCATAAAACTAGGAATAGAAGTACTAGATAATATAATAGTTTTAGTACTGGATTCAAAGAAATAGAAGTCAATAAATTGAAGGGATATTTGTGCTCCTATGTTTACTGCAGTACTCTTCACACAATAGCTAAAATATGAATAAGATACATGTTTTTCAAAGTAGATTTCCATGGGTGGATGAATGGCTAAAGAAAATATGATATATATACACAATGAAATATTATTTAGCCATAAAAAGAATAAAGTACTGCCAACATGAATGACTAGAGGATATAATTCTTAGTGAAACAAATCAGGCACAGAAACATACTGCATGTTCTTACTTATATGTGGAAGCTAAAAGTATTGATCTCGTAGAAATAGGGTACAAGATTTGTCACCAAAGTCTTGGAAGGGTGAGGGAAAAGAAGAATGGAGACAGAATTATGAATAAATATGGGGGTACAATTGGATAGTAAGAAAAACTTCTAATATTTTATAACACAGTGGGGTAACTATGGCTCACAAATAATTGATTGTATATTTCAAACTAGCTAGTAGAGAAGATTTTTAAGCCGGGCGTGGTGGTGCACACTTGTAATCCCAGCGCTTGGGAGGCTGAGAAAGGAGGATCGCACAGGTTTGAAGCCAGCCTCAGCTACTTAGTGAGGCTTTCAGTAACTTAGTGATACCCTGTTTCCAAATAAAATATAAAAAGGGTCTGGGAGTATAGCCCGGAGGTAGAAAGCCTCTGGGTTCCACTCCCAGTACCACCAAAAAAAAAAAAAAAAAGATTTTTAAAGTTTCTCATAGAGAAATGAAAGGATATACCAGTTACTCAGATATGATCATTACATGTTGCACACATTTACTGAAATTTGTACTATACTTCATAAATATATACAATTATTATATGCCATTAAACATATTTTGCTTTTTATTTCTTTGTCTTTAATATATATGGTTTATTTCAAAATTTGTATTTGTGTTTTATAATCATACATCATAATGAATTTCAGAGTGATAGAGGCATACATGCCATAAACAGTATTGAGATTGGAATGTTTCCTACATCAAATACCCCCCCACCATCTTCCCTCCTCTGGACCCCTTCCATTACTCCTTTGAGGGTTCTTCTCCTTTATCTTGAGTCTTTTTTGTCTTTCTTTCTTTCTTTCTTTTCTTTCTTTCTTTCTTTCTTTCCTTCTTTCTTCCTTCCTTTCTTTCTTTCTTCCTTTCTTTCTACCTTTTTTTTTTTTTTTGGTGGTACTGGAGTTCCTGGAAACCCTTCTACTTCTGGGCTACACTCCCAGACCTATTTTTGTACTTTTTTTTAAAATTTGGAAATAGGGTCTCTTAAGCCAGCACAGATGGCTTCAAACCTGCGAGATCCTCCTGTTTCCGCCTCCCAAGCTTCCACTTATGAGGAGAAACAAATCACCCTTCATTTTTGTGTGTGTTTTTTGTTAATCTCACTTAGCATAATATTTTCTAATTCAATCCATTTTGCTGAAAAGGACATAATGTTTCTTTATGTTTGAGTTTAATTAAATTGTATGTATATCTCATAATTTTACATAATTTCATAATCCATTCATCTTTTGATGAACACAAAGGCTGATTCCATAATTTTGAATTGTGGCTTTATAAACACAGATATGCACATATCACTATAATATTCTAGTTCAATTCCTTTGGAAAGATACCCAGGTGCAGTGTAGCTGGGTCATACTGCAGTCCTATTCTGAGGAACCTCCACAGTGGCTGCACTAATTTGCAATCCCACCAACAGTGTATATGAGTTCCTGTTTCTCCACATCCTCACTAGCATTTATAATTAATTATATTTCTGATGATTGCCATTTTAATTGGGGTTAGGTGGAATCTCAATGTAGTTTTGATTTGCATCTTTCTATTGACAATGATGTTGAAATGAACATTTTTTCATATGTTTATGAATTGAATCCAGGGAAATTGAACCCAGGAGAATTATATGTCTACACCCACAGCCTGTTTTTACCCCCCCCCCTTTTTTTTTGGTGGTACTGGGGATCCTGGAAGCCCTTCTACCTCCAGGCTACACTCCCAGACCTATTTTTACATTTTTATTTGGAAACAGGGTCTCCTAAGCCAGCGCACGCGGCTGGCTTCGAACCTGCGCGATCCTCCTGTCTCTGCCTCCCAAATGCAGGGATTACAAGCGTGCGCCACCACGCCCGGCTACACAGCCTGTTTTTAACATTTTGAAAGAGATTCTTACTAAGTTGCTGATGCTGGCCTCAAACCTCTGATCCTCCTGTCTTAGCTTCACAAGTACAGTGCCCCATCTGGACTTTTTAAAATCAGCTTTTTACCTCTTTCCAAATGAATGTCACAGAAATGCCTGTAGAACAGTTTCAGCCTTTCTATAATGACTGAATTTTAATATCATCTCCCCTTCTACTATGTCTGTCCCTAACAAGTCAAAATTCTAAGACAATTGTATTTAATGACAGGTTTTGGGGTGAAGGCAGATAAAATACAGAAAGAAATAGAGGCAGAGATTATTTTCAAATAAGTCGAAAAATATTTAATTCTTAGTGACTTAAAATAAGATACATTCCTGAAAAGATGAGAAGAGTTACAAGGAAAAATAGAAATTGCATTTTATTTTAATCATAAAAAGACAGGACAGACTACCTGTTAAAAATGTATTTCCTAGCCGGGCGTGGTGGCGCACGCTTGTAATCCCTGCATTTGGGAGGCCGAGACAGGAGGATCGCGCGGGTTCGAAGCCAGCCTCAGCTACTTAGTGAGGCTCTCAGCAACTTAGTGAGACCCTGTTTCCAAATAAAATATAAAATAGGTCTGGGAGTATAGCCCGGAGGTAGAAAGCCTCTGGGTTTCACCCCCAGTATCACCAAAAAAAAAAAAAAAAAATGTATTTCCTGAAAATTTAAGTCGGTTAATGTTCTATATATCTGTGTCAATATGGATCCTTCAAAATAATCAACTCAAATACAATAACTTGACAGAGAAAGCAACTAAACTGCACTTTGATTCAGGAGAGAAAAATCGAATTGATAGACTTTCATTCATCAAGATACCGTTCAATACTCAGCTCCTTTCAGTCTGGACAAACAGAACACTTTGATGTCTGCCTAAAAGGGAAAAAAAGTAACTTCTCTTATTTCTTTTATACTTTTGTGCACAGAATAAACTTTTTTATGAAAGGAAAACTCACTCTTATAAAGTATCTATTTTCACCTCTATTTTTTTCAGTGAAGTCTCAAAACATGACTTTGGAAGAAAAAAAGATCAGTTTAATGTGCCAATGTTCTTCTGTGCTCAGATACATCTAAGAAATGTAATTTTCCAGGGCTTGCTGCCCAGGACTGATAGATCTGGAGCATAGGATTAGGAGTACATTGCCTTGATTTTCTATTTGTCGGTTGAATAGGGTGAGCTGGGTGGGTCATAGGAGCCTGTGGAGTATATGGATCATGGAAGACACACTTGCAGAGTGTCATCTTCACTTGGTTGGGTGCCCTCTGCGGTGTCCAGTAACCAGGCAATGCTATCACTTTTGATGATAGAGTAGTTTGATAAATTGAGAAAATCATGCCAACTATACAAACTTCAGACTTTATAAAGACTATACATTCCTGAGAGTTTCTTTGCCCTTCTCTTGTAAACAAAATATAAATATGCTTAAAAAGTTATTATGACCAACTGACTGACTGTAAATATATTTAGATCGTTAAAGTTTCTCACCATGATGAGGGGAGAAAGAGGAAGAGCGAAAGAGAGAAATATTCACAAATTAAAAATGATTTTACAAGTAGAATCAAAAGAATGTTTTTCGATAAGTATGATCTCATTATTAACCACATTTTAATGTTTGAGTTCATATGAAAATTTGTTGAAGGATAGCAGTAGATTTCGAAAGCATTTTATTCAAGTAATATAGTAAAATATTTTAAAAGGAGAGCATTTAGGTTGCAGCTAATTATTCTAGACAAAGAGAATAGAATATTCAAAGGTATGGGAGAGAATAAGCTCAAGGTATAGTTAGAGAGCCATTAGAGATTGGGTTACATGAAGACCCCCAGTAACAGTAAAAGCAGGATTTGATTCATTGGGATCTAGTATGTGCTATGGTTTGGATAAGAACCCTCAAAGCCCCATGTGGTAAAAGCTTGGTCCCCAGCATAGTACTATTGGGAGGTGGTGAAACCTTTAAAAGGTGGGGCCTGGTGAAAGGTCTTTAGGTCGCTAGAGCATGCCCTTTATTGTGGGACGACGGTCCCTTCCTCGTTCTTTCTTTTATGTCCTAGCCATAATATAAGTAGTTTTACTCTATCACATGTTCCCACCCAATGTGCTCCCTTACCACAGGCCCAAAGCAACAGGACCAACCAATCATAAAAACTACAAAATCAGAGTCGACAAAATGTTTAAATGTTTTTCTCTTTTTAACTTGATCATCTCAGTTATAGTAAGGGAAATCTGACTAACACAATATTTCCTTATAATATAAGTAGATTTTGTTATAAACAGCAAAACAAAAACATCTTTAAAGATTTTTAAAGAGAAAAACACCATGATTGATATGGATTTTTAACAAATAATTCCATAATTCCAGTGGTAGAATAAATTAGAAGAAAGAGAGATAAAAAGGTTGAAAAATGTTCATTGATTTCAAGAAGTTGGCAAGAGTAGCCTTACCAGATATTGTAAAAGGATGAAGCATTAAGTGGGGGAGACTGAGACATGGACTGGGAGCTTCTTCACCAAACATGGGAGCGTGTAAGAAGTTTAAAGCATGGACATTGGAAACAGTTTGCCCGGTTTGCATCTCCATTATACCTTGAACTGGCTCTGTGAACACGAACAACTTATATGAATGCACTATACATCAGTTTTTTCATCTGTTATTTAAAATAAATGACCACACAACTTAGAGGAAAGATTTATTAGCTCACAGGTTTTGGAGATTTTGGGTTCAGTCTTTATGAGGCCAGTGTCTGCAGATCTCAGGTCATGGCAGTGAGAAGCAGAGAGGAAGAGAGCTATGGAGTCAAGAAGCAAAAGAGAGCACAAGCAAGTAAGGGGATTCAAAGACACAAGTGCAGTCCCTAAGGCCACATCCCCAGGGTCCCACGTCCTCCAGCTATAACCGCGTGCCTGGATTACTGCTCATTAGAATGGATTTCTCCACTTAGGAAATTATAACCCCATGGCTTAATTACATCAACTCTGAACATTAGTCCATGAGTTCTTCAGCAGACATACAGAATATTTAGAAATGTGCCTGGCACAGAGTAAGTTCTCAGTTTGTGTCAGAGACACTATTATTAAAAAACTAGGCTAAAATGTGTATGAGCATTGAAAATGATGGGTGGAATAAAACAGAAGAAAGGCATTTGGATTATATATATATAATTTGTTGCTGTTGCTTAGGTTAGAAGGAAGTTGATATAAAAGTTATCAAGAAGAGAGAAATAGGATGGAGATGGATAAAAGAGACAGATGATAAATGAGAAACTTAAGTTGGTAGAAGAAGATATGAAACATATCTCAGTTAAAAATAATTGTTTTTAGCCGGGCGTGGTGGCGCACGCTTGTAATCCCCGTGCTTGGGAGGCAGAGACAGGAGGATCGCGCAGGTTCGAAGTCAGCCGTGGGCGCTGGCTTAGGAGACCTTGTTTCCAAATAAAAATGTAATAATAGGTCTGGGAGTGTAGCCCGGAGGTAGAAGGGCTTCCAGGAACCCCAGTGCCACCAAAAAACAAAACAAAACAAAAAAATAATTGTTTTTAGCTGGGCATAGTGGTACATGTTTGTAATACAAGTATTTGGAACGCTGAGACAAGAAGATTGAAGTTTGAGGACTGCCCCAGCAACTTAATGAGGCTTTCAGCAATTTAGCAACACCCTCTTTCAAAATAAAAATTATGGGGCTGTGGGTGTATCCCAGATGTAGAATGTTCCTGGATTCAAACCCTAGTACCAAAAATTAATTAATTAATTAATTAATATTATCTTGAACATTTGGAGTATTGTTCCACAGAGATGGGAAGGAGGAAGAGATAGAGGAATAGATGAAAATAAAAAGAAATACATTTGAATGAGGGTATGTCACACATTGCATTGGTCTCTATTATTATACAGTACAATAGGCAAAAGCAGGAAAGGGAAGTAGTATCCAGGTGACTTAATTTTAACTGCAAATATTAGAGAAGAGAAACAGAGTAGCTCCATATTAAAATAAGGAGTTCCAAGAAAGAATAGTCAGTGAAAGTGGCCAGATGCAAAAGGTATCTTAGCTAAGCACCTCAGTATTTTCGCACATCTGAGAGAAAGTGAAACTGTTTGTACAATCATTAGGGACACTTCACATATCAAACACTCTGACCTCTGCATGTGTAAAAGCTGATTTTTACTGTGGTTCTAGTGGAAGAAAGTCTCTTGCTAAATGCTTCTCATCTTACATTGCAGCAATGTGCATGCGCTTTCTATGTTTTACTTAATAATCACTATTATACTCTCTTCTTATGCCATCTAATGTTTACTTCTTTTTGTTCTTAATTATATCTTCCAGCAAAATCTTTTATTTTTATTTTGTTTTTGAGGCAAATATTTTATGACATACACTATATAAAATACCATTGTTTTTTCTTTAACTTACAAAATATAGCAAAAATATAAAGTCATTGCAATTTATGCAACATCAAACACTGGGATTACTTTACATTCTGGAGCATACTTTTATTGCCATTAACAACTCAAGTTTGTCCTTAATTTGTCTTGAATAAACACAGAAAAGACATCAGCTATTGTTATTGTACTTCCCTTTTCCCTCCTGCCTAAGACCACTCCCAGAAAACAGGTTAAGTGATTAGGACACAACAGGGTCTCTTGTGCTGTACTCCCACTTCTTGACCCTAAATTACCTGTATTCTCAATACAAGCATTGACTTCAAAGGAGATAAGAAATAATGCTAAACAGAAACACTCATTGTTTTAGGAACCAACAAAGACTTTTAAATCTTGTTTTTCTTTACCTACAAACACATGTGAGTTCTGTAATCTCTTGTTTTTTCCCCCTTCTATTTTGATTATAGATATTTCCCACAATTAACCAGTGGATATTTTATAGCTATAATTGAAGATTACTGTCCCCATATAAATTTTTCTCTCTTCATGGTGTGCCCATGATTTTATTCTGAGGTTACATTCACTCACATACTATTCAAAGTAATACAAAGGAGGATTTTATTTCTTTTATACATGATGACAATTTAGAGAAATGTTTGAAATCCTCAGGTTATATCTCAATGAGTTTTACTACCTACTACTATTTTAGTAAAGCCTTAGAAATAGAGAACACTAGCCAGGAATGGTGGCACACTTGAAATTCCAGTAGTTGAGAGGCTGAGAAAGGAGAAACACATGTTTGAGACCGCCATATCAACTTAGGCCCTGTTTCAAAATAAAAAATAAAACTGGACTGGGGGCATAGCTCACAGCTCAGGGGGGTATGGGACATCCCTGGGTTCAATTCCAGAAAACAAAAAACAAAACAACACACACACACACACACACACACACGTGCGCAAGTAAATTCAGAATGCTATTTTTTGTCTACTGATATGCCTTACAAAAAATCTCAGGCCATAGCTTAAAGGCCAAAAAGTCCTGTGAGAAGCAATCTGTGCATTCAAGCTAATATACATACTTGTTAGCAACATATTTTGATGGTAACTTTATTTATAGAGACAGCTAAGGATTTGAAAGAAATGTAATATTATAACCCTGTCCTCAGATATTAATGTAGAGAGGAAAAAGACGAACTACAAAAACTAGATTACTTATACAAGAACATATATGAAGGCATCTTAGGGGATATATAAACAGTTTCTTAGAGGCCCCAAAAGAGTAGTTTAGAATTACTTCTATGTAAGTGAAATTTGAGAAGCTGGGGAGAGCTCAGTGTTATAGCACAGGCTTAGCATGCACAACACCCTAAGTTCAATCCCCAGAACTGCAGGGGAAAAAAAGAAAAGGAAAAGTAATCAGCAGTGCTATTTTGAAGGTAGGCATGGTGGTGCATGTCTGTAATCTCAGTATTTGGTAGGCTGACATAGCAGAACCACAGGTTCAAGGACAGCCTCAGAAACTTAATGGAGACCCTGATTCCAAATAAAAATTAAAAGGGCTGGGGTCACAACTCAGAGGTAAATGTCTCTGGTTAAATCCATAGTACCAAAAATAGTGAGGTTTTGAACAGGGAAGAAACTGGATGAAGAAACTGACTTGATGGGTAATGACTGACAAAATCAGATAAAGAAGTAAGGATTATGAGTAAGAGGAGACAGAGTAGATTTGCTGCATTGAAAGTTATAGAAAGTGACATAATGGCTCAAAAAATGAAGACAGTTGGGTACAAGCCGCAAGTATTTGTATCAGATTACTGAGCAATAGAAATTTATTGTCATTCTTTAGCACATTGATGTGAATGGTCAATATAAAATTTGAGGAAAATTATTCCCACTTTAAGGAAGATAAGATCAAAAGAAAAATAAATTAGAAATAAAAATGCTAGGTAGTAGATATGAGCAACACAAATGTACAATATCTATGAGGATATTTATATACAATATGATAGATCTTGGAAAGTCATAGAAAAAGAATGGAGTACATTCATGTGACATTTGTAGAAGGATAGACAGGACTAAATGGTGAATAAAAAATAGTGATGAAATAAGAGAAGCTTATTAAACAGTTTCTTCACTTTTGCAACCATTCATTAAATTAAAAAAAATAAATTAAGCTATGTATGGTGGTGGTTCATGCCTGTAATCCCAGCACTTGGGAGATTGAGACAGGAGGATCACAGGTTCAAAGTCTGCCTCAGCAACTTAGTGAGGCTCTTAGCAACTTAGCAAGACCCTGTTTCCAAATAAAAAATAAAATAGGGCTGGAGGTAAGCCTTGAAGTAGAAGGCTCCTGGATTCCATCTCCAGGACCAAACACACACACACACACACACACACACACACACACACACACACACACACATTAAAAAAAAAAGCAAAAGATTTAGAAAAGAAGCCAGAGAACTGACCCCTGACTACTTGTAAATTCTTTAAAACAGCTTAATGGAAAGCTCAGAACCTTCTTCTTTACTGTATTGAAATTTCTCCCAGGTGTGGTGGTGCATGCTTGTAATCCCCACGCTTGGGAGGTGGAGACAGGAGGATCGTGCAGGTTCCAAGCCAGCCTCGCTGGCTTAAGTGACCCTGTTTTCAAATAAAAATATAAAATAGGTCTGGGAGCCTGGAGTTAGAAGGGTTCCAACCCCAGTACCACCAAAAATAAATAAATAAATAAATAAATAAATAAATAAATAAATTCTCATCTATGGAGATCAATTCAGCTATTTGCAATCATCAAAGCCTTTTCACATGTAGTTTAAATGCAATTGTGTAACATGTGTAAAGCAAAGTTCCCATGTAGATAATATGTAAAAATATTATGAAAATTATAAGATTCTGAATAAACTTCTCTACATGATTCTTGATATTTCATTACATGCTCTGGGAACAGCATGATAGTAAGCACTGAAGAGAAATGACAGGCACTGTAAACAGATGTACAGCAAATAACTGAGTAAAGGTGCCAGTCAATATTTGCTTAAGCAAAGAATAGATACACAGAAGCAGTGCACAAATGCCTAAAGCCTGGTTGCCTGGGATCCTTGGAAAGGCTAGATGGAGGAGTCAGCACTTGAATTTGGAATTAATTTCTGGAAAAAGCCAGATGCAGAAGGCTATAATGCCAGTAGGTGTGAGATGAGACAGAAAGATCAGTTTTGAGGCCAGCCTCAGAAATTTAGGAACACCCTCAGTAACTTAGACCCTGTGTCAAAAATAGATAAAGAAGGGTTGAAAGTGTAGTTCTGAGGTAGAGTGCTCCTGGACTTATTCCCTAGTACCAAAGAGGGAGGGGGGCTGGATGGAATTTAGTTAGATACACTGTAAAATATGACATTCTCTCAGATATTCCATAAATGCCTTCAGGAAGGGGATTAATATTTTCTTAAACATTCAATTTTTAAGTCTAATAAAACACTTAATTTACACCATTATAGAAACTTAAAACTGGAACCAAGACTGATCATTGGATGAAACCCAGATCTAATCAACCTGTAGCTAATCAAGACTTAAATTATAGGTGAGAAAGGTCTGCTGGTCTCCCAAGCTAAAGTCATTAACTGGTATTATCTTATCCTAGGACCAACCGAACTATGAAGACAAGGCTGCATTTGAAATAGAATGCTAAAGCCCGGCAGAAAAGTCACAGCACATTTTTCTAGAATGAGGAGGTGAGCAGATGGCCTACTTTCCTGGCGTAGTCCTCATTTTAGGTGCTCATTAACATATTGGAAGAGGGTGAAGCCCAAGGTGCAGGAAGGAAACAACTTGAGGTCATGAGTCAGGGCCTCTCCAAAAATAGGGGGAAAGTTTTTAAATCTTTGGGGCAAGTGTACTGATTTTTAGTTTCAATATTTGGGTCTTCTCATTCAAAGGCAAACAATTCTTGGTACATAGGAGTCAGGTGAATACTGATTAAGACATCTTTTAAGTCCGAGCATGTAAACTAGGTTACAGTGGCCAGGAGGAAACACAGAAGATGTAATGTGACTGTGGCCTGGTTGATGACCTAAAAGTCCTACACTGATTGGTAGCCCTGTGTTCCCAAATTTTTGACTGAAAAAAGGGGAGTGTTCTACTGGGACTTCATGACATGATAATACCATGTCATAGAAGTTTTTTAAATGGGGCTGGATTTTCTCCAGGGCCAGGCAAGGGATTGGGTACCATCAAAATTACACTGGTCGGGCATTCTTGTGCCTGAAAGTTGACCATTTTAGGTGGATTATCCTTGACCCATTTAGTGGGCCATGAGTTTGCAAATTCTGGGCTGATGGAACCCCCTTTTTGCCCATAAAGCAGTATCTCTTCTTGGGGCATTTGCAGGAAGCAAATTAGCTGAGATATTGGCACTGACAACTTTATTTTACCCTTCTCTGGAAAGATTTTTCTGAGTTTGCCGCAGAGGTCCCAACCAAGCAGCCTGGACAGTGTGGCCCCTAGAGTTCCTCTGCAGCAGGGGCAGGGGTATGTGAAAAACATCTGCTGGGAGGCTTTTTCTGTTATTTCAATTATGTCGACGTGTTGGTTAGTGAGGGGGACTACTGGACTGGTTAACACTAGATGTTCTTCTCCATGGTGGACAAGAAGGCGATTGTGCCTCCTCCATTGTCATTCAGACCATATTCCCCTAGGGGCTTTGGGGCTAGTCCCCTCAGTCAGCAAAAAGCAGCCCGACTGACTAAAAGGAAAGGAGGTGGGGAGGATCCTGATGGTTTCTCACAGGGCCCCTGACCTCTCTCCGAGCATTTATTTTTTTAGTGTCCAAATTCTTTGCAGAATGCATATTGATCACAATGGAGAGAAGCCACTTTCCTTGGGTGGACCTGGGGACTGGATGAGGTGGTCTTTAGCCTGTTGGCTAAACTAGAGGAAGTCAGCCAGGGCTTGTGCTTTTCAGTTTTTATTCTTAAACTTGACTCATCTATAACTCTATCAGATGTTGCCAGTGGAAGTGGCACAGTCAGGGTCCCACTCACTAGACTGGATGGCAGGTCTGATTTTGGGGAGAGATTTTCCAAAATGGGTGGTAGTAGGGCTTCATCTGATTGCTGCCTCTAATTTCCTGACTGACCACCAGAGTCCTGCCTTTTGGTGACTATGATCTAAGAGATAGGAACTCACAGCTATGGGGAGGGGTCTGAACCAACTAGAGCTAACTGTTAATGCAAGGAAAATGGTCCAAAAGTTACGGGTTGTTTGTGACTTGGTCCCAATGCATCGGGTGATGCCTGAATCTAATGAGCCTTCTTATGGACAATTCTCCTAAAAGGTTGACCATTTTACCTTCTACAGGATGTGCAACCTTTCTGGAATTAGTTTGGGTCCATACTCACCTATGTAAATTTTCCTTTTAAGTTTCTGATCATGAGGCCTAAGGGAGTGGGCGTACTTTGTGCCCCTCCCATTTCTACATAGAAAGTCCAGATTAGTACCAGGACACTAAAAACAGATAACAAGCAACATTCACTTCATCTATGTCCAGCTGTCCTCCTCCTGGATGTATTTCAGCTGAACTGAATTCTGGTTTTGTGTTTTTCCTGAAAATGCTACTTGCGGAATTCCCTGAGTGATCAGTCCCTTCTTCTGCTAATCTGATAGACAGACTTGACCTGAGCCCTGAGCCTGAGGTGACCTACCATAATTCAAATGTTCAGATGTCAACACTAGATGGATAATGACCTGTTCCTCCTCTACCCTAAGACCTCAATGGCTGTTAACCCTGGAGTCGACCACCTCCAGGAAAGGCCTCCCAAACAGTGGCAAAAAGGCCTCTTGTGTACTCAGTGGATCGACGTCTGCAAAGGGAAAAGGCCAACTCTCAAGACACAGACTGGGGGAGGCAAAATCTCCTGGCTTCTGTCTCCAGGATCAGACGGTCCTAAATTGTCCTGGATGGCTCTGCCAAAATATTGCAAAAAATATAGATCTCTGAAGTCAGAAGACAGAGACAAGATTTGGATGCAGATTTCTTTATTCACTAGTGAAGGCTCAGAAAGCAAATCTTTTGAGTCTGGGCACCAATCACTGAACATATAACCTCTTTTATACATTTTGTCATCTAATGTTGGGAGGGGTAAGCACTTTTTCTAATCATGTAAATGTGTGTTTCCTAGCATAAGCATGATGGCAGAAGCAGACCAAGAAATTAATTATTACATTAAGCATTATATTTTCTTTTCATCACTGCTTTTTAAAAAATTTATTTAAAAGAGGCTGTGCTTGGAAACCCTGAGCTGTCTAGGGTGACTCTGTTTTGTTTATGTCTGAGTGAGCCTTGTGCTGTTTATCTTTCGAACTGCCTGCTCACATACATCTGAGGAGGAAACTGAAGAAGCTTTATTCCTTTTATTTTGCTTTTAGCCAAAAATAGTTTTAAGGACAAGGCCAGGAGTTTTGCCTCATCTTAGGCATGTTATTTTTTTTTAATTTAAGTTCCTGATTAAATGTCACCTTATCAGAGAGCTGTATCCTGTTAACCTTAACAAGATAGCACACCCCCTCTCTTAATCCTTTTACCAATCTCATTTTTTTTACAGTAATGGGGATGAAACCCAGGGCATTCTACCTCCAAGCTACACCTCCAGCCCTACTTTTTTTTCTTTATTTTGAAACAGGTTTTCACTAAGTTGTGGAGCACCTTATTAAATAGCTGAGGCTGACTGTGAACCTGAGATCCTCCTGTCTCAGCCTCCCAAGTACTGGGATTACAAGCATGCACCACTACAGCCAGTTACCAGAGTTACCAGTCTCATTTTGTTCACAACTCTTCTTTACAAATTAATAGAGTATATGTTTAGTTGTTAAATTGCTTCTCATAGCATCATTTTCTCTAGAGTATGCTGTCCCTTATAGTAGCCACTAGATACATGTGTCTATTATATTTTTCCATAGACTCTTTGTAATCACAAAACCGTATCATGTTGTTTCCATCAACTTGGGCTGCTATAACAAAACAACATAGACATGGTGGGTTATAGACATTAAAAATTTATTTTTCATAGTTCCAAAGACTGTAAAGACTGAGATCAAGGTGTCAGCAGATTACCTTTCTGGTGAAAGTCTGCTTTCTGCTTTCTGGACAGATGTCTCTCTGTCTGTACTCCCAAGTTACAAGGGGCAAACAAGCTCCCTCAGGCTTTCCATAAAAATACCAATCTTACTTATGTAGGCTCTGTTTTATTAACTTTATCACCTAAGAAAGGCCTCCTCTCCTTAAACCATTGCCATGGAGGTTAATTTTCAATATACGAATTTGGGGAGAACACGTGCATTCAGATTGTAGCACAAATAGGAGGGTATTATTTAAATGGATGCATGATAAAGTTAGTTCCATTATATGAACAAGATTAATGATAATCAATTTTATGGTTTCAGTGTCTAGATATGCCATTTAATTTTGTAATACATTTAAAAAAGTATATTCTTCCTCAAGCTTATTCTTACCTTCAAATTATGTCATAAAGTCACAGGATTGACATAAGAACATGAACATTCAAATAATATTATAGCATACAATACTGATATAGCTTTTTGCTGCATGAAAAATTCATGTTCATTATGAAAACGCTGTAGAGTATTAGAAAATATAGGGATAAATCTCTACAGACCAGAACAGGCTCTTTAATTGGAGTGTATCCTGGGAGGGAGACTGATGAGGAAAAGGGTTCATGAGAGACAGGCACCCACGTCCTTATGGACTAGTGGATTTGGGGGGGGGGGCATTAGGAGGAAGGAGGACTGAGACAGTCATATATTTCTCTGACTGATGGCTAGGCCAGACCAGGCCAGGTAAATCTATGGGGCCCAAAAAGGGGAATGGTTATAGGCATTTTCCCACCTTACCAGAAGTCCTTTGTTCTCAACTTCCTCTGACCAGGCCTCACAGCCAGACCTTACAGTGCCCACATACAGTATTGTTAGGATGCTTTTATGTGCCACCTTCACTAGGCTACAGTCTCCAGATATTCAATTAAACACTAATACTGGTGTTGCCATAAAGGTATTTTGTAGATATGATTAAACTCCATAATCAGCTAGTCTTAAGTGAGATTATATAATACTATGGATTGGTCTGATTCATTCTTTTGAAAAGTCTTAAGAGCTGAAGCTTTCTTGAAGAAGAAATTCTGCTTGTTCATAGCCGCTTCTGTCTGTGGCTGAGTTCCAGCCCACTGTGCTTCCTGCAAACCTAGTAGTTGCCTATTCAGCCCCATGATCCTGCAATAAGTCTCTCTCTCTCTCTCTCTCTCTCTCTCTCTCTCTCTCTCTCTCTCTCTCTCTCTTCCTTCTCCTCCTCTTTCTTTTTTTCTTTGTGGCAATTATTTATTTTTTGTAATTATACATCGCTTTGGAATATAAGAATTGAGAGGATATACAAGCACATATCATCCAATAAGCCCTCATCGAATCCCCATCCCATTCCCTCCCCCTCCCTTGATCCCATGCTTAATCGGTGATTATCTTTGATATAATTGTTTATGCACCTCATGAGTTTTAAAGAGATTCCATCCTCCTCCATCCCCTCCCCTCTAATTGGTCACCTTAATTGCTTTTCAATAGGGCCCTTTCTACTACTCGACCTCCTCCTATTACCCCTTTCCTCCAAGTTCTTGCTAATTAGGGGAAGCATTTGGATTTTATTTTCTGTGCTATTTCTCTGTGCATGCCGCAATGCAAGTTCCGATTCCACTCTTGACGGCCCCAGTAGTGGCCTGGCCACCCGGAGGACTCTGATCCCAACCTTGCTGGCTCCAGCACCGGCCTTGCCTCATGGGAGGCCTCAATCCTGGCCTCGCTGGCCCCGGCACCGAACTAATCCCTCGGCTGGCTTCTCTCCCAGCCTCAGAGGCCCCAGCACTGACCTAGCCTCACAATAGGCTCTGATCCTGGCCTCGCTGACCCTGGCACCAGCCTAACCCCTTGGCAGGCTCCTATCCTGGTCTCGCAAGTCCCAGGTCCATCCTTGCCTCACCACAATTTCTGATGCTGGCCTCGCTGGCCCCGGCACTGGCCTTACCCCTCGGCAGAGTCCAATCCCAACCTCATAGGTCCCAGCACCGGTCTAGCCTCACGGCATGCTCCAATAACAAACTTGCTGGCCCTGGCACCGGCCTAACCCCTCAGCTGGCGCCTATCTCTGCCTTGGAGGCCTCAGTAGCGGCCTTGCCTCACAGCAGGCTCTGATCGGAGCTGGCCCTCGGCAAGCTCCGATCCCGGCCTCAGAGGCCCCTGCACTGGCCTTGCCTCGCAGCAGGCTCCGATCCCAGCCTTGCTGGCTCCAGTGCTTGCCTAATGCATCAGCTTGCTCCAATTCTGACCTCGGAGGCCCCAGCATCTGCCTTGTCTCACAGCAGGCTCCGATCCTAGCCTCGCTGGCCCTGGCACCGGCCTAAACCCTTGGAAGGCTCCGATCCCAGCCTCGGAGGCCCCAACCCCAGCCTTGCCTCATGGCAGGCTCTGATCCCGGCCTTGCTGACCCCAGGACCGGCCTCTCCCATTGGCATGCTCCGATCCAAGCACCCTCTTTACCCAGCAGGTTGCCCCACGTTCCCAAGGGTGTGTGGTGGTAGTATTCTGCCTCTGAGGTAATTTCTTCAAAAGTTCCAGGTGAATTATGTCAGATCTCTGCCTCCCCTGAGTACTTGCCACTGCCAATGCGACTGCCTCTACCATTTCAAATCTTTCCCAAGATTTTTTCCCATACCGCATAATGTCCAGTGTTCCTAAGCATGCGCAACAGTAGCATTCGACCTTTGAGGTAATTTCTTCAGAGGATCAGGGTGAGTTGGATCAGATGTCTGCCTCTCCTAAATCCAAGTCTCCACCACCATCTTGGCCACTGCTGCCACCACCACCTTCCCCCTAGGTCTCTGCTAGACTCCCTCCTTACAGGTGATGTCCCGGATTCTTAACAACGTAGAGAAGCAGCAGCTCCTTCGCGGGGAATTTTTCCAAAAGTTCCAGCTCAGATGGATATATTTTGTCTGCATCTCCAAGGTTCTAGCTGACGCCACAGCCATCTTAACCCCTCTTGAATATTTTTCTTTTTTCGTTTCCCTTATTTTTTTTTTAATAAGAGAAGAGAGTATGTGTGGTTTGGGGAGGATGTGGGATCAGGCACTCGGTAGGGATGAAAATTTTTTTCTTTCTGGGTGGGAGGGGGGGTCCCCTGCCCATGCCCGCCCACCTGCCCGGGGTTGGGGCCATGAGGCCCAGACCTCCAAGGACTTCTGGGTGGGGGAATTGCCTAAGGATGCCCTGCCCACACTCGCCCACCCTCCCGGGGTCTGGGCCATGAGGCCCGGACCTCCCAGGCCTTCCAGTGTGGAGGGGTCGCCTAAGGGAGTTCCACCTATGCCCGCCCACCCTCCCGGGGTCGGGGCCATGCACAGCCAGGACCTCTGGGGCCTCCTTCTTCTTCTTCTTCTTCTTCTTCTTCTTCTTCTTCTTCTTCTTCTTCTTCTTCTTCTTCTTCTTCTCCTTCTTCTTCTTCTCTTCTTCTTCTTCATAGTCTTCGTCTTCGTCTTCGTCTTCGCCTTTGCAATACTGAGGATTGAACCCATAGCCTTACACATGCTAGGCAAGGGTTCTACCACTGAGTTCTATTCCCAGCCCAATAAATCTCTTAATACACATCTTATATGGGTTCTGTTTCTCTGGTGGAATGCATTTACTAGGATATATAATGTGGTTGTCTGGTTTCCTTTGAATGTATGGGAGAAACAAACAAAAAAAGTGAAATATAAGACCAGGGCTTAAATATTTCAGCTCAGTCTCTGAATTGATGATCTTAAATCTTCTATAAAGACCCTTAAAAAATTCTTATCTTGCTGGGTGTGGTGGTGCATATCTGATGCCATTCTATTCTATAAAATCACCTTCTGCATCTGTGTAGTTTTGTCCATTTTAAGGGAAAGAGTCGAATGGGATTAATGTTCAGGCTGGCTTGGATGTAAACAGTTTTACTCAGAACACTGTAGAAGGAACATGGCTGTAGAATAAAGCTGCTGTTGTTATTCTCTGGATGAAGATCTTGTGTGCATTTTTATGGTGACCTCACCACCAAAACCTTCTCTGCAGCCACAACTGGCCTCTGACGTTATAGATCATACATCAATTTCCAAACATGAGCCAGTCAGTATACCCAGACCTCCTTGAAGGGATACCAGGGCCCCATAGGGAAGGGTTCTGTTACTGTGAAAAGTTGTCCCATTGTGGTTGTGGTGATTAGAGGAGGAAGGTATGGACAGGCAGAGAATATATGGTTTTAAGGGCAGTGAGCTACTCTGTGTGGTACTCAAATGGTAGGTATTATGTCATACGTTTGCCCAAATAGATAGAATGGGTGATAAAGATATGACAATGTGGATTCATCAACTGTAATACTTATACCACTCTGGTGGGGGATATTGCTAATGGGGGAGGCTATGTATGTATGTGTGGTGTTGGAGGTAGTAGGGAATCTGTATACCTGCTTTTCAGTTTTATTGTGAACATAAATTTCTCTAAAACCTCTAAAAATGTTTTAAAAGTAATCATATATATTATCTATTTATGTTATAAGTAATAATAAATATTACTGACATATGCTAAACCATGGATGAACCTTAAAATACTATGCTAAATTTAAAAGTCCAGTGTTAAAAATACATTTTATATGTTTCTGTTTATGTAAAATAATTCAGAGCAGCCAAATCCACTGAAACAGAAAGTAGTTTAGTGGGTACATCGTATAAATAAGAGTGAGAAGAAATGGGGGTAAATTATTCTATTTTTTGCTAGAACTTTGGTGATGTAGCATTTCTTTGCTGATGTAGCTCTATTATTTCTCATGTTTTCTTCCAAGTCTCTGACACCACGTCTCAACTTTGATGTTGATATTATCTTGACCTTACGAGGCAAAACCAGACGGGAACTGTGCCCCACCCATAATAGTAAGATTTCTTCAATTGTTTGAGGGATACTGCTCTCATAGAGCAGTAAAATGTGAAATACCTATGTCTTATAATTAATGAAATACAGTTGACATTTTTCTTCATACCATCTGAAAATAAATTCTTGGTAAAAAAAAAAGAGTTAAGTGTAATAATGAAGTGATAAAAAGGGCAAAGGAAACAGAAGTGGACATGTAGTGAGAATGTGTTTTCTAAAAATTAATAGCAAAAAAAGTCATAAAGAAAAGCATTAAGCTGGGTGTGGTGGCGCACACTTGTAATCCCTGCACTTGGTAGGCTGAGACAAGAGGATGGCGCAGGTTCGAAGACAGCCTTGCAAGATTAAGAGACCCTGTTTCCCAATAAAAATATAAAAAGATAGGTGTCAGGGAGTGTACCCTGAAGGTAGATGGGTTTCCAGGAACCCCAGTGCCACCAAAAAAAAAAAAAAAAAAAGAAAGAAAGAAAAGCACTGACAGATTTTTTGCACTGACTTTGAACAGGAACTCATCTATGTGCCTTTCATTCCCAATTTTTAAATTGAGGGAAATATTACTTTCCTTTGAGGGTTTTTTGGAGGCTGAAAGGAATTAATAAAACTTGTACTTATATTAATGCTTGGTAATAAGAATGGATATATATTGAGCTATTTTTGTTATTTGACAACTGAATATTGAAGACCAAAGTTTATAAAAGTTTACCATATATATATATATATATCTGCAGTTTAAAAACATTTCCCCTGTAAATAAGCAAAGTTTAGTGTGTCACAAATAAAGATATTTTTTTGGGGGGGTTCAGTTGTATTTGCATTAAAGTGAAATAGATGTTTGAAAACTACAATGAAGCCGGGCATGGTGGCACACGCTTGTAATCCCCGCACTTGGGAGGCTGAGACAAGAGGATCGCACGGGTTCGAAGCCAGCCTCAGCTACTTAGTGAGGCTTTCAGCAACTTGGTGAGACCCTGTTTCCAAATAAAATATATAATAAAAAGGTCTGGGAGTACAGCCCAGAGGTAGAAAGCCTCTGGGTTCCACCCCTAGTACCACAAAAAAAAAAAAAAAGAAAAGAAAACTACAATGAATTTTAAATGCTTGGGTTTTTTTGTTTGGTTTTTTTGTTTGGTTTTTTTGTTTGGGGGTGGACTTTTATTGTTGTTTTGTGTGTGTGTGTGTGTGTTCTTTTTTTTTTTTTTTTTTTGTACTGAGGAGTGGACCCAGGGGCACTCTACCTTGGAGATACTCCCAATCCTTTTGTTACTTTTTTATTTTTATTTTTATATTTTGTTACTGGGGCATTTGACTCAGAGACATTCTAACTTTGAGCTACATCACCAGCCATTTAAATCAGGGTCATAGTAGCTTACTGAGGCTGGTCTCAAACCTGTGATCCTTCTGTCTCAGCCTTCCAAAAACTGGGTTTACAGTTGAGTACACACCCAACAACTACTCGTTTTGTTTTGTTTGTTTGTTTGTTTCTTTCTTTCTTTCCGTACTGGGAATGGAACCCAGGGGCATTCTAACTCCAAGGTACACCCCTGGCCCTATTTTTTAGTCTTTAGTTTTTTATTTTTTTTAATCCCCCCCGTTTCCCTTCCCCCCTCCTGATACTTAACACCCAGGCTCACCTTGCTATATTCATACTTTTACACCTATTTGGAAATAGCTGCTCATCAATCAAGTTCAGCCTCTTTCCTCTCGTAGTTTTCCATTCAAACTTTGCTGAGATTTCCCTTCCATTATCTGGAGTCACTCTGGTATCCCCAATGCTCACTCGTTTGGGCATATTAGAGGAAACATATGTCCCTTCTCTTTCTGTGTTTGGCTGATCTCACTTAACATAATGCTTTCCAGCACTTTCCATCTTCTTACGAATGACGTGATTTTGTTCTTCTTTATAGCTGAATAGAATTCCATTGTGTGTATTTCCCATAACTTTGCAAACCATTCATCTGTTGATGGGGGCCTAAGTTGTTTCCAAATTTTGGCTATTACAAATTGTGCTGCTATGAACATAGGTATGCATATGTTGCTGTAGTTCTCTTTTTTCAACCCCTTTGGAAAAATACCCAGGAGAAGTAAAGCTGGATCGTATGGTGGATCTATTCCTAGTTTTCTAAGGAATCTCCACACAGATCTCCATAGTGGCTGAACTAGTTTGCATTCCCACCAACAATGTAAAAGAGTTCCTCTTTCCCCACATCCTCGCCAGCATTTATTATTGTTTGATTTATTTATGCTCGCCAATCTGACTGGGGTTACATGGAATCTCATTGTAGTTTTGATTTACATCTCCCTGATGGCTAATGATGAAGAACATCTTTTCATGAATCTATTGGCCATTTGTATCTCTTCTTTTGTAAAGTGTCTATTCAATTCTATTGCCCATTTCTTGATTGGGTTGTTTGTTTTGTTAGTGCAGAGTCTTTTGAGTTCTTTGTATATTCTGCGTATTAGCCCCCTATTGGAGTGGTGACTGGTAAAGATCTTCTCCAATTCTGTAGACTTCCTCTTTAGGGTCTTGATGGATTCCTTTGATGAGAAGAAGCTTTTCAGTTTGATGCTATCCCACTTGTTGATTCTTGCTTTAATTTCCTGAGTTTTGGAGGTTTTGTTGAGAAAGTTACTGCCTCTGCCTATATGTTGTAGTGATGAGCCTATGTTCTCCTCTAATAACTTCACAGTCTCTGGTCTGATTTCTAAGTCTTTGATCCATCTCGAGTTGATTCCTGTGCATGGTGAGATATAGGGGTTTAGTTCCATCTTTCTACAAATGGACAGCCAGTTCTCCCAGCACCATTTGTTGAAAAGGCTGTCTTTTCTCCAGCATATGAGTTTGGCCCCTTTGTCAAAGATTGTAGGTGTGTGGATTTGTTTCTGTATCTTCTATTCTGTTCTACTGGTCAGTGTACCTGTTATTGTGTCATTACCATGCTGTTTTTACTACTATTGATCTATAGTATAGTTTGAAGTCTGGGATTGTGATGCCTTCTGCATGATTCTTGTTGCTGAGAATTGCTTTGGATATTCTGGGTCTTTTCTTTCTCCATATAAAGTTCATGATTGCTTTTTCTAGGTCTGTGAAGAATGTAATTGGTATTTTAATGGGAATTGCATTGAATCTATAAATCATTTTTGGAAAAATGGCCATTTTGATGATATTTATTCTGCCTATTCATGAGCACAGGAGGTCTTTCGATCTTCCAAAGTCTTCTTCAATTTCTTTCTTTAATGTTTTATAGTTTTTGTTGTAGAGGTCTTTTACATCTTTGGTTAGGCTTATTCCTAGATATTTTATTGGTTTTGAGGTTATAGTGAATGGAATTGATTGTTTTATTTCTTTCATTGTGGATTCATTGTTGGTATAAAGAAAAGCCTCTGATTTCTTTAGGTTGATTTTGTATCCTGCAACTTTGCTGAATTTGTTAATTAACTCCAGAAATCATTTCGTTGAGTTCTTAGGGTCTTCTAGGTAAAGGATCATGTCATCTGAAAATAAGGATAATTTTAATTCCTCTCTTTCTATTTGAATTCCTTTGATTTCCTTCTCTTGTCTTATTGCTGTGGCAAGAGTCTCAAGGACTATATTGAAGAGGAGTGGTGATAGTTGACATCCTTGTCTTGTTCCTGATTTTAGGGAAAAATTCTTGCTCTTTTTCCCCATTCAGTAAAATGTTGGCTTTGGGTTTGTTGTATATTGCCTTAATGATGTTTAGGTATTTTCCTTGTATTCCAATTTTCTGTAGTGTTTTAAACATGAATGGGTGTTGGATTTTGTTGAAAGCTTTTTCAGCATCTATTGCTATGATGATGTGGTTTTTATTCTTGATTCTATTTATGTGGTGGATGACATGTATTGATTTGCATATGTCGAACCAACCTTGTTTTTCCGGGATGAAACCAACTTGATATGGTTTTGAATGCATATGGCTAGTATTTTGCTTAGAATTTTTGCATCTATGTTCATTAAAGATATTGGTCTGTAGTTTTCATTCCTGAGGTATCTTTATTTGGTTTGGAGATTAATGTGATACTGGCCTCATAGAAGGAATTTGGGAGAGTTCCATCTCTTTCAATTCCCTGGAGTAAATTATGCAGTATTAGTATTAGTTCTTTACTGAAGGTTTTGTAGAATTCAGCTGGAAACCCATCTGGGCCTGGGATTTTCTTTGATGGAAGAATTTTTATTGTCATTTCTATTTCATTGTTTGCTATGGTTGGTTTAGGCTTGCTATGTCCTCTTGGTTAAGTTAAGGTAGGTTAACTGTATTTAGGAATCTATCGATTTCTTCCATGTTTTCTGGTCTATTGGAGTATAAATTTTTTTTTGAAAATTTAAAGAAGTTTATTAGAAAGATATAAATACAGAAAATAGAAATTCAGCTCCATACCAAACTGTCATGGAGGGGTGACTCAAAATGAATACACCTGGAGTATAAAATTTTTTTTATTATTATTATTATTTTTATTTTTAATTGGTGCACTGTATTCATACATCATAGTGGGATACATCCTTTTGTAGACATACATGCACACATTGCCCAGTCAGCCCCCACCCGATCCCCACCCCATTCTCTCCCTATCCCTCCCTCCCATGCTTGGCTTAGTGATTGACATCTAGTATTATTGGAGTATAAATTTTTAAAGTAGTTTCTGATAATCCTTTGAATTTCTTCAATATCTGTGGTGATGTCTCCTTTTTCATTTCTGATTTTAGTAATTTGCATTGATTCTCTTTTTCTTTTGGTTAGGTTGGCCAGGGGTTTATCAATTCTATTAACCTTTTCAAAGAACCAGCTTTTTGTTTTGTTGATTCTTTGAATTGTTTTTTTGTTCTCTATTTCATTTATTTCTGCTCGAATTTTAATAATTTCCTGTCTTCTGCTGGCTTTGGGGTTGGACTGTTGCAGTCTTTCTAGATCCTTGAGTTGCGCCAATAGGGTCTGAACTTGGTGATTCTGAGTCCTTCTTATGTGAGCACTCAATGCAATAAACTTTCCTCTTACTACTGCCTTCATAGTGTCCCAGAGATTTTGGTAAGTTGTGTCTCTGTTTTCATTTATTTCCAAAAATTTCTTTACTTCTTCCCTAATTTCTGCTCTTACCCATTCATCATTCAATAGTGTATCATTCAGTCTCCACATATTTGCATAGTTTCTTTTGAGTTTCCTGTTGTTGATTTCTACTTTAATTCCGTCATGGTCTGAAAAGATGGAAGGAATTATATTACATCTTTTGAATTTGCTGGTGCTTTCTTTGTGTACCAAGATGTGATCTATTTTGGAGAAGGTTCCATGGGCTGCTGAGAAGAATGTGTATTCTGTAGTTTCTGGATTAAATGTTCTGTCTATGTCTATTAGGTCCATTTGGTTTACAGTTTTTTTTAGTTCTAAAGAGTCTTTACTCAACTTTTGCCTTGAAGATTGATCCAGTGGTGTGAGAGGTGTATTGAAGTCTCCCAGAATTATTGTATTTGGGTCTATTTGAGATCTGATGTCCTGAAGGGTTTGTTTTACAAACGTGGTTGCATTCACATTTGGAGCATAAATGTTTACTATCATTATATCCTCTTGGTGTATTGTTCCTTTTAATAAAAGGAAGTGCCCTAATTTGTCTCTTCTGATGTGTCTTAGTTTAAAGTCTGTTTTGTTGGATATCAGGATTGCTACCCCTGACCTTTTTTGTTCTCCAGTAGCATGGTATATCTTTTTCCATCCTTTCACTTTCAGTGTGTGAGTGTCTTTGGCTGTTAGGTGAGTTTCTTACAAACAGCATATATTTGGGTTATGTTTTTTGATCCACATTGCCAGTCTATGTCTTTTGATTGGTGAGTTAAGTCCTCTGACATTAAGAGTTATTATGGAAATATGATTTTTGTTTTCTGTCATTTTGTGTTCTATCATCTGTTTGGTAGCTATTTCTTTCTTCCTTACTTAGAAGCCCCTCTGATCACTTTCCTCTCTTCTCTGGTTCTGAAGTCTGCTTCTTTTTTCTTCTTTATGGTTTATTTCTTTAAGTATTTTCTCTAGTGTTGGCTTTGAATTCATAAATTTTTTGAGATTTTGTTTATCTTGAAACACTTTTATTTTGCCATCGACTTTCAATAGTAGTTTTGCTGGATAAAGCAGTTTCGGTTGGAAGTTATTTTTTTCCAAGGTCTGGATCACGTCATACCAGTCTCTCCTGGCATTCATGACATGGGTTGTATAGTCTGGGGTGATTCTTGTTGTTTTGCCTCTGTATGTCACCTGACCTTTTGTTCTCACTGCTTTTAAGATCTTTTCTTTGGCCTCTATGTTAGTCATTTTGACTATTATGTTGCATGGGGAGGTCCTTCTTTGATCTTGTCTTAATGGTGTTCTGTATGTCTCTTGAACATGAAGATCTATCTCTCGTTCCATGTTAGGGAAGTTCTCCGAAATTATTTCTGTGAAGAGATTATGGATGCCCCTGGTCTGTACCTCTATCCCTTCTTCAATGCCTTTTATCCATAAGTTATGATGTTTCATGTTGCCCCAAATTTGCTGTATGTTTAGGTTTTGCTGCTGTAATGACTTCTGTATACTATTGACTGTGTTTTCTGTTTTGGATGAACTGTCTTCTAACAGTGATATTCTACTTTCCATTCCATCTAATCTTCCAGAATTTCTTTCTATTGCTGACTTCATTTCATTTATTGACTCTTTCATTTCATTCCAGACCTCTTTCTGACTCTTTCTTAGTATTTTTAACTCATCTTTCATCTCCTCTAAACTTGTTTTAAATCCTTTCATCATATTGTAGATCAAGATTTCGGAACTCTCCTTCTTGCATTTCTTGTAGGTCAGTATTCGTGATTTCTGTCATTTCTCCATTATTCCTAGTTCTCATATTTTTAAAGTTCTCAGGTCTGCTTCTTTGCTGTCTTCCCATCGTTAGTGGGTATTATTTTTAGCCCAGTCTTTGTATTAGGACTTTAGAAAAGTCAGTCGGTAAGCAAAACTTTTTCGAGTAGTGAGGGTTGGGTGATGGTGGAGTAGCTAGGGTGGTGGGTACAGGAGTCAGATAAGGTAGAAAATATGATTAGGTTGTAAAAGAATTCACATATAATAGGGTTATATCCGGTTGAGAATGGGAGAAGTTTATATAGTAAAGTTGTGATTATTGAAATATATAAGTACGGTGATGTGAGAAATTTTGTGTATTAAACACAGAGATACGATTAGGGGACAGAGAGAAAGTTCTGAGGGAAGATAGTATATAGCCTAGATTGAAGACTTTGTAGACAGGGTGGGAGAAAATAGCAAAGAAAAACAGATAAAGAAACAAAATAGGGTACAAAGCCTAACTTTTATACATCATGTATAGACAGCAACTTCGACAAAGAAAGGAAAGATACCACCCAGAAATAACAGAAAAGATTAAGAGAATAAACAGGGTGAGACTAAACTAAAATAAAACAGAATTCTAACCACCATATATATAAGTAAAAAATAAAAATAAAAAAGATGGAACCAAAAACTTATCCCCTCAGAAAATGAAAAACCAAAACAAACCCAAAGACCCCAAAAGTAAAAAACAATACCAAACCGCAATAGTAAAAAATAAAATATAAAAGGATAGAAAAATAGTAAAAAATAAATAAATAATAAATAAATAAATAAAAGATAACAGTCCTACTATGTTACTGGTATATGGTGAATCTTGTATTTGCTTGGAGTGTCCCCTTGTGGCTCCATGCAGGTATTGCGCCTTAAGCGTTCTTTGATCCTGGAGTTGAAATGGCCTACTCTGTGCACACTGGCACTCACAGATATCACACTCACTGTGTGTTCGCCGGGTCCGTGCCTCCTCTGAATTCATGCTGGCAGTCCAATCTGTGGCTCTGAAGCTCTGGCAGCTCTTCTGTATCCTGCTGACTTTTCGCTCCCAAGGTGAGCAGGTCCACTTACTGATCCCTGCTGATCTCCAGGCATGTCTGTGGGTCCACCTTTGGTGGGTGAACTGTGCTGCTCAGGAGCTCCAGTTAGCTTGCAACTTCAGGTATTGGAACTCTCTGGTCACTTTAGACTTTAGAGCTTCTCTGGGAATGTTAAAGACCCAAAAGTCCCGTTTGGGCCAGTGGCCCTGAGGCCGACTGCGCCTGTGCCTGCACTCTGCTGGCCACTGAGTCTTCAACTCACTATCTGCTTTCTTTGTGTGTTGTGGTGAATCTTGCAGTTCAGTTGCTGGATTTTTTCTGCCGTACTCCCCAAGTCTGTTTTAGATCATACATTTAATTATTTATTTATTAAGACACTTCTGTCTCAGTAGTTGAAATTAATTTGCTTCAGCTAGTGAGGAACACTGCGTCTCTCCGTCGCCATCTTGGAAAAATCTAGTTTTTAGTTTTTGAAACAGGGTCTCACTGAGCTGCAAATGGCCTGGCTAATGTAGCTAGGCTGTCTGGGAACCACAATCTTCTGGTCTCCGCCTCCTGAATGCTGGGTTTACAAGCCTACTCCACCATGCCTGTCCTAACTACTCAGTTTTTAACATGGCCTATGAGTCGTGTTCATTTTACATCCAAAATGTTTAGATATTCCTACAATGCTTTTGCTATTTGCTTGGATGCAGAGAATTTTACATTCCTGTGTCTGCTTCTCATTTATTTTGGAAGTAACAATTCCAGGAAGCTGTATGTGAGACTGTTTTATGAGTTTCTTTGTGCACATGTTCGTGCAACCTACACTAAGCTCTTCTCATGCAACCAGAGAGGTGGTCTTAATTCCTTTCTTAGACAGAAGGGAGGGCAAAGATTGGTACTGATAATAAATCCACTCACAACTTGCACAGGGATTAAGCCCATTGTATTACGCAAAGTTCCTATCTAGACAATCCTATTAGAAGATAAACAAATCCTGTCTATAAACACATCCTCTGTCTAAATAGATCTAAACAAGGGAATGGAATTTGCATATTTTCTCATGCTTTCTCAATCAAACACACAACTAAGTTAACACAGGGAACAGTGCTCTCTGGCAAAGCTTACCTAGACATAATGATTACAATATAATATTATCTATTCTCTTAAGAGGTGGAATATTTTCATGTTATGTCATCAGGGAAATTTTAGTCCTCATATAGAAGCTTCTGTAAGTATATACCCTGGCATAGATATAACACAATATATCTGAAATTTTATAACATAATATTTTATTCTACATATACAAAGAGAAATGTACCAACCATCTATGTTTTATGTGTATTAATATATGACATGTATATATAGTATCTCCCTCTTGGTTTCTTTCCCCCTGCTTTTCCTCATCTCTCTCTGTCTTCAGTATATTTGTGTACCTGTGTGTTCTTTTTGTGTGAGTGTGGTACTGAACCCAGGGGTGTTCTCCCTCCAACCGTATTATATTTTTAATTTTTAAACAAGGTCTTGGTAGGTTTCTGAGGGTTGTCTCAAACCTACATTCCTCCCGTCTCTGCCTGCCAGGTACTGAGATTACAGACATGCGCCAGCATGATCAGTTATGTGTGTGCATTTTCTAAAGGCCTTGTATGTGCCAGGAACTCTTCTGGCACTACAGATAAATAAAGGTAGCCATATCCCATTCCCAAGAAGTTTAGGCTCCAATGAGTCAAATTCCAGTTCCACTATATAACTGGGATCTATGGAAAATAAATAATATATTTTTAATCTGGCAGTGTTTCTGTGACACTTAAGATGATCCCTGGATTTTTACTGAAGTTGGGAGGCTTATCTGTGTCCAAATGATGTACAGAGGCCATTACTTTATCTCAAGGCTAGCAAATCTTCTCTGATTCAGATGAAGATTCTTAAGTATTCCAAAATTTCTATAATGGCATGTAGTAGATATGTCAACAGAATAAATGAATTACTATGGGAACTGTCAACAAGGCTTTAATTAATTTGTTATGTAGTGATCATGTAAAATGCTGTGGAGGAAAGACACTTGTAATCCCTGCGCTTGGGAGGCTGAGACAGGAGAATTGCACAGATTCAAAGCCAGCCTCAGCTACCTAGTGAGGTTCTCAGCAACTTAGTGAGACCCTGTTTTCAGATAAAATAGAAAATAGGTCTAGGAGTATAGCCCAGAGGAAGTAAGCCCCTGGGTTCCATTCCCAGTACCACCAAATAAAAAATAAAAAAAATAAAAAATAAAGTGGAATGTAAATACTTTGCTGATGTTGGCAGAGAGAATTGAAAAAGAGGCCTTTTAATGAAAAATGCAATTTAATTCAAAAAGAACTATGAAGAAAGCATGAAATGAGAAGAAGTACAAGCATATTCGGGAAGTATCAAGTAATCGAGTTTTTCTGGGAAAAAAGGGAAGATAAATAGGAGTACTATTACTCAAAATTTATTTATTTTTTATTTTATTTTATTTTTTGCAGGTCTGGGGAAGGAACCCAGGGGCATTCTACCTCCAAGCTACACCCCCTTCCCTAATTTTTATTCTTTCTTTTGAAACCTGGTCTCACTGAGTTGCAGAGGGCCTCACTAAGTAGCTGAGGCTGTCCGCCGAACCGTGATCCTCCAGGTCTCAGCCTCCCAAATGCTGGGATTACAAGCGTGCGCCACCATGCCCGGCTATTACTCAGGATTTAGAGTTAGGAACAGGAAAATAATGTTATATGAATCACAGCCAAAGAAAATTAACCTGGCCATTGCCTGGAAATTGTGTTGGTTTGGAGAGTGATTAGCAGCATTATGATTACATTGAAATTCTTGCAATACTCTGAATAGGCAAAATAAGATAGGGAAGGAAGCAGTGAAAGGCCTTAAGTGGAGAAAGAGGAAAGCTGGGGGGAGAAACACACAAAGACAACTCTATCTGTGAGGCGCAGGGCACACACCTGTGATCCCAGGCTGAGACAGAAGAATCACATCTTCAAGGACAGCCTCAGCAACTTAGCCTTAGTGAGGCTCTATTTCAAAAGAAAAACAAAAGTGGCTGGAGGTATAGCTCAGAGGTGGATGCCCCTGGACTCATCCTCAGTACCAAAAAAAAAAAAAATAGTTGACTTATCCTTACATTAATAATATACTACAGAAGTTTCTCATATATAAGATTCTTCTTTTCTGGATCAGTAATAATTCCCTTTATTGAAAGAAATGACACTCTTCTGAACTGACATGAGTAAAATAGAAAAGAGTTTGTTATATAAGATGCAGGCATGTCTAATAGGGGCCAAACATTGTGATACAAAAGTGGATTGAATCCTAAATCTAGAACACCAAGGTGCCCCATCTTAAAATTTCTTGTTTTGTACTTCCATAAATTGGCTTCTATTTCTCTCTATAGAACAGTTTCCTCTCTTTTTCTCATAAAAAAACCTACATGATTTAAACCAGAGAAGCCTTCGATAGGCAGTTGAATTTTCTTTTTTTTTTGAAGATTTAAAGAAGTTTATTAAAAAGATAGAAATACAGAAAATAGAAATACAGAAAATAGTTACAGCCCCATGACAGAATGGCATGGGGGGAGGGTGATCTGGGCCAATTCACCACCCCAGACAGTTGAATTTTCAAGTTCAAAAACAGTTCACAAAGCTGAGACTAGAGATTACAAGGTTCGAGATCAGCCTCAGAAACTTAGAAAGACCCTGTTTCAAATAAAAAAATAAAAGGATTGAGAGTGTAGCTTACAGGTAGAATGCCCCTGGATTCAATCCCTAGTGCCAGAAACAAAAAAATTAAAACAAAATAAAAAACATATAATTCCCAGGAATTTCTGCAAAGGAGAACCAAAGGCATTTCTCCAAAAAGCGTGTGTGTGAACTTGAAACACAATTCAGTGACTCCCAAATTCATAACTGTAAACAGTTCTGCTCTAAACAGTTTTGCTCTAATTTTCACTTTTATGTTGTAAAAGAATACTTACCCTGCACTTTTTAAAAGTAAAATTCAGCACAATAAAACACTTTCAAATTTTCCTCCAGTATTCAATTTTACTATTAGTGTTTCTTCATTGATTCTCATTTAATGGTGACAGTCACAATCTATATTTATCTATGAGTCTTGTTTTGTTTATGGTAGCAGTGGGGACTGAACCCAGGGGTACTGGGGACTGAACCCAGGGTTCTTCTACTTCTGAATGACACCCTCGAATCCTATTTTATTTTTAAATGAAACAGGATTTCTCACAAAGTTGTGGAGAGTCTCACTAAGTTGCTGAAGCTCACTTTGAACTTGCTATACTCCATCTCAGCCTCCCAAGTAGTGGGATTACAGGAATGTACCACCAGGACAAACTATTTCTAAAGCTTTCTAAAAGGTAAGAGAGACTTTTTTTTAAAAGAATCTGATTAATGCTGATGATAATAAAGTTATTACTTTCTTGATTTATATACCTTTTAATATCCAAGCTATAATATTATATTTTTAACAATGACATTAAATTTTTTACTGTGTTCAGTTTGTGGTTAGTTATCACCCTTTTGCCCCTTCTTATTTTTTAATAAATTTATGTGGTTTTGCCTTTTTGTCATTTAATATCATTTAAATTCTTATTTTTTATGGTACTAGGAATTGAACCCAGGGGTGTTCTACCTCCAAACCATATCCCCCATCCTTTTTATGTATTTGCTTTGAAACAGGATCTTACTAGGTGGCTGTGACAGATCTTCCTAAATTGCTGAGACTGGTCTCAAGCCTGTGATCTTCCTGTCTCAGTCTTCTACTGGGATTAACAGGCATGTGCCACCATGACTGAGTAATTATTTCTTTTATAATACATTATATTAGTTGGTTAATTTAAATAATTTTATTTCCCTGATATCTATAATTATCAACTACTTTGAGGGAATTAAAGAAGAATGTAAAGAATATCTGTTTTGACATGTTTCTTATAGATATTATTTTGTTAGCTTTTACTATCTGCCATTTTATCTTCATTATTATTATTTAATTTTAATTTATCAAAAGATTAATGTATACTTACTTTCTTCCCATTTATTCCTCAAAGTAGAGCTACATGACTTTTCTCCATACCACTCCATCAAAAAATGAACAAAATCTCTACTAACCAGCAAATGACCAATGGACATCCCTTTTGTTTCCTTTCAGTAACATCAGGAAAGTTAGTTCTTCTCCTTTGAAAAACACTATTTTGTCCTAGATCCACTGAATGCATACATAACTAGCTTTTTTTGTAGCAGTTGTTGTTGTTGTTATCATTTAAGTTACCTCTTCTCTGGCTACATTTTAGTAATGTGTCTATAAGGTCTGACCTGTCGCCAACTGCTAAGCTCCATTAATGATTACATGAACTTTTATCATTTCACTTATAACTGAGACAGTACAGAATTAGGGTTGAGATCAGCATTTGAAATGCATTTTCTGTATCAAATTTCAACTCCTTCTGTATAAAAAAGAACATAATAATGGCCATTTATGGTTTGTTGTGAGTAATACATACATATATGCATGCATGCATACATACATACAAACATACATACATACATATACAAAAATATTTATTTGCTAAAATTCTTAGTATATTCGCTGCTGGGGCCAGCGAGGCCGGCATCGGAGCCTGCCTTGAGGCAAGGCCGGTACTGGGGCCTCTGAGGCCGGGATCGGAGCCTGCCGAGGGGTTAGGCCGCTGCTGGGGCCAGTGAGGCCGGCATCAGAGCCTGCCGTGAGGCAAGGCCGGTACTGGGGCCTCCGAGGCCAGGATAAGAGCCTGCTGAGGGGTTAGGCCGGTGCTGGGGCCAGCGAGGCCGGCATCGGAGCCTGCCTTGAGGCAAGGCCGGTACTGGGGCCTCGAGGCCAGGATAAGAGCCTGCCGAGGGGTTAGGCCGGTGCTGGGGCCAGTGAGGCCGGCATCGGAGCCTGCCGTGAGGCAAGGCCAGTACTGGGGCCTCCGAGGCCAGGATAAGAGCTTGCCGAGGGGTTAGGCCGGTGCTGGGGCCAACGAGGCCGGCAGCGGAGCCTGCCGTGAGGCATGACCAGTGCTGGGGCCTCCGAGGCCGGGATCGGAGCATGCCGAGGGGTTAGGCCGGTGCTGGGGCCAGCGAGGCCGGCATCGGAGCCTGCCGTGAGGCAAGGCCAGTACTGGGGCCTCCGAGGCCAGGATAAGAGCCTGCCAAGGGGTTAGGCCGGTGCTGGGGCCAGCGAGGCCGGCATCGGAGACTGCCTTGAGGCATGACCAGTGCTGGGGCCTCCGAGGCTGGGATCGGAGCCTGCCGAGGGGTTAGGCCGCTGCTGGGGCCAGCGAGGCCGGCATCGGAGCCTGCCGTGAGGCAAGGCCGGTACTGGGGCCTCCGAGGCCAGGATAAGAGCCTGCCGAGGGGTTAGGCCAGTGCTAGGGCCAGTGAGGCCGGCATCGGAGCCTGCCTTGAGGCAAGGCCGGTACTGGGGCCTCTGAGGCCAGGATAAGAGCCTGCTGAGGGGTTAGGCCGGTGCTGGGGCCAGCGAGGCCAGCATCGGAGCCTGCCGTGAGGCAAGGCCGGTACTGGGGCCTCCGAGGCCAGGATAAGAGCTTGCCGAGGGGTTAGGCCGGTGCTGGGGCCAACGAGGCCGGCAGCGGAGCCTGCCGTGAGGCATGACCAGTGCTGGGGCCTCCGAGGCCGGGATCGGAGCATGCCGAGGGGTTAGGCCGGTGCTGGGGCCAGCGAGGCCGGCATCGGAGCCTGCCGTGAGGCAAGGCCAGTACTGGGGCCTCCGAGGCCAGGATAAGAGCCTGCCAAGGGGTTAGGCTGGTGCTGGGGCCAGAGAGGCCGGCATCGGAGCCTGCCTTGAGGCATGACAAGTGCTGGGGCCTCCGAGGCCGGGATCGGAGCCTGCCGAGGGGTTAGGCCGCTGCTGGGGCCAGCGAGGCTGGCATCGGAGCCTGCCGTGAGGCAAGGCCGGTACTGGGGCCTCCGTGGCCAGGATAAGAGCTTGCCGAGGGGTTAGGCCGGTGCTGGGGCCAACGAGGCCGGCAGCGGAGCCTGCCGTGAGGCATGACCAGTGCTGGGGCCTCCAAGGCCGGGATCGGAGCATGCCGAGGGGTTAGGCCGGTGCTGGGGCCAGCGAGGCCGGCATCGGAGCCTGCCGTGAGGCAAGGCCAGTACTGGGGCCTCCGAGGCCAGGATAAGAGCCTGCCAAGGGGTTAGGCCGGTGCTGGGGCCAGCGAGGCCGGCATCGGAGACTGCCTTGAGGCATGACCAGTGCTGGGCCCTCCGAGGCCGGGATCGGAGCCTGCCGAGGGGTTAGGCCGCTGCTGGGGCCAGCGAGGCCGGCATCGGAGCCTGCCGTGAGGCAAGGCCGGTACTGGGGCCTCCGAGGCCAGGATAAGAGCCTGCCGAGGGGTTAGGCCGGTGCTGGGGCCAGCGAGGCCGGCATCGGAGCCTGCCGTGAGGCAAGGCCGGTACTGGGGCCTCTGAGGCCAGGATAAGAGCCTGTCAAGGGGTTAGGCCGGTGCTGGGGCCAGTGAGGCCGGCATCGGAGCCTACCGTGAGACATTACCAGTGTTGGGGCCTCCGAGGCCGGGATTGGAATCCTGCCAAGGGGTTAGACCGGTGCAGGGGCCAATGGCCAGCATCGGAGCCTGGCGTGAGGCAAGTTCACTCCTGCGGCCTCCAAGGTCGGGACCAAAGCCAGCTTAGGGGTTTGACCGGTTCAGGGGCCAGCGAGACCAGAACTGGGTCCTCCCATGAGGCAAGGCCGCTGCGTGAGCCAGCGAGGTCTTGATCAGTCCACTGAGTAGCCAGGCCACTACTGGGACCATCAAGAGTGGGATTGGTACTTGCAACGCAGCATGCACAGAGAAATATCGCAGAAAATATAAATCAGACGCTTCTCTTAATCAGCAATAACTAGGAGGAAAAGGGCAACAGGAAGAGGTTGAGCTATAGAAAGGGCCCTATAGTGAAGCAACTAATGTGATCAATCAGAGGGTATGTAATACTGGAGGACGGAGCCTCTTTAAAATGCAGGAGGTACATAAACAAATGTATCAAAGTAAATCACCAAAGAAGTGTGGGATGGAGGGAGGGGGAGGGAATGGGACGGGGGCTGGAGGAGGGCTGATTGGATGATGTGTGCTTGTATATCCTCTCAAGTCTTGTACTCCAATGTGATTGATATATGACTACAATGCACCAATTTAAAAAATAAATTAATTATAAAAAAAATTCTTAGTATACAATATAATAAGATAATGTGAATGTAAGACTATATTATTTTTGTGGTACTGGGGATGAAACCCAAGGGTATTCTACCTCTGAGCTACACCCTCAGTCCTATTTTTTATTCTGTATTTTTGAAACAGGGTCTCACTGTGTTGCAAAGGGCCTAAGTAAGGAGTGCTGTTCACAAACCGTGATCCTCCTGTCTCAGCCTCCCAAATGCTGGGATTACAAGCATGTGCCACCATACCTGGCCTAAATGTAAGACTATTGATGCCAACATTTGACAAAATATACACATACTGTGAGTATATGCATAGATATACATATACATCATATTTTATCTTCTGATATTTTTTCCTTATTTTTCTCTTCTTATTACCCCACTTTTATAATGTAAAAATATAGTATGTATTAGAAAAATTAAAATATAGCCAGGCGTGGTGGCACACACTTGTAATCCCAGTACTTGGGAGGCTGAGACAGGAGGATCATACAGGTTTGAGGTCGGAGGTGTAACCCAGAGGTAGAGGCCCCTGGGTTCCATCCCCAGAACCACAAAAAAAAAAAAAAGAAAAGAAAAGAAAAAGAAAAATATAATGTGATGTAAGAATTATACTTTGGCATTTGACTTTATTTCTGTTATATAATAAATGTTCCCAGTTGAAAATCATAGATCTATAACTTCTTTTTAAATGGATTAACAGGCCAGAGCTGGGCTGGGGGTGGGTGGCCTGGCCTGCTCCCTGGAAGGCCCGGTGCTAGGCTGGGTGCTGGAGGCCTGGTCAGCTCCCTGGAAGGCCCGGTGCCAGGTGGGAGGCTGGGCTGTGGGTACCAAGTAACTCAGCACTGCTGTGCTGTGCCAGCCAGCCGTGATGCGATTAGAACAGCAAATCCTGCTCTGTGCGGTGAGGCTGTGGGACTCTGCTCTTGGAAGGGAGAAAAAATGCATTGCTACCAAGTACCAGATTCTACAACCTCTTCAAACCACACATACTGTCTTCTCTTATTCAGAAAAGAAAAGAAAAGAAAAGAAAAGAAAGAAAAGAAAAGAAAAGAAAAAAAAGAAAAGAAAAGAAAAGAAAAAAAATATTGGAGAGGGGTCAAGATGGCTGCAGCAGCAGCCAGGATTCTGGAGATGCAAACAAAACATATCCAACTGACCTGGAACTTTTGGAAAAATTCCCCATGAAGGGGGACTCCTTCTTCCTTACATGCTTAAGAATCCTGGACATCATCTGTAAGGAGGGAGCTCAGCAGAGTCTTAGGAGCAAGGTGGTGTTAGCATCGGTGGCTGCGGTGGCAGTGGAGGCTTGTATTTGGGACAGGCAGAGATCTGATCCAACCCACCCTGATCTTCTGAAGAAATTGCCACAAATGTGGAATGTTACCATTGTGCATGCTCAGGAATACTGGACAACATGCAGTGTAGGAAAAGAGTTTGGGAAAGAATTGAGATGGTGGAGGCAGTGGCAACAGCAGCGGCCAATACTTAGGAGAGGCAGAGGTCTGATGGAACACACCTGGATCTTTTGAAGAAAGAACCCCAGAGGCAGAACGCTACCACCATACATGCTTGATGCTGTGTGAAGAGGGTGCTTGGATCGAAGCCTGCCAAGGGGTGAGGCCAGTGCCGGGGACAGCAAGGCCAGGATCAGAACCTGCCATGAGGCAAGGCCAGTGCAGGGGCCTCCGAGGCTTGGGTCAGAGGCTGCTGCAGGTTTAGGCCAGTGCTGGGGCCAGTGAGGCCAGGACTGGAGACTGCCATGAGGCAAGGCCAGTGCTGGGCCTCCGAGGCTGGAATTAGAGCCTTCCAAGGGGTTAGGCCAGTGCCGGAACCAGCGAGGCTGGGATCAGAGCCTGCTGAGGGGTCAGGCAGGTGCCAGGGCCAGCGAGGCTGGGATAGAAGCCTGCTGTGAGGCAAGGCTGGTGCTGAGACCTCCAAGGCTGGGATCAGAGCCTGCTGAGGGGTCAGGCCAGTGCTGGGGCCAGCGAGGACAGGATCGGAGCCTGCCAAGGGGTTAGGCCAGTGCCGCGGTCAGCGAGGCCGGGATCAGAGCCTACCATGAGGCAAGGCCAGTGCTGAGGCCTCTGAGGCCGGGATCGTAGTCTGCTGAGGGGTTAGGCTGTTGCCGGGGCCAGCAAGGGTAGGATCAGAGCCTGCTGTGAGGCATGGCCAGTGCTGGGGCCTCCAAGGCTGGGTTCAGAGCCTGCCAAGTGGTTAGGCTGGTGCTGGGGCCAGTGAGGCTGTGATTGGAGCCTGCCGAGGGGTTAGGCCAGTGCCCGGGCCAATGAGTCTGAGATGGGAGCCTGCCATGAGGCAAGGCCGGTGCTTGGGCCTCTGAGGCTGGGGTCGGAGCCTGCTGAGGGGTGAGCCTTGTGCCGGGGCCAGTGAGGCTGGGACTGGAGCCTGCCATGAGGGATGGCCAGTGCTGGAGCCGGCGAGGCCGGGATCAGAGACTTCCAGGTGGCCAGGCTAGTGCTGGGGCCGTCAAGAGTGGGATCAGAACTTGCAATGCGGCATACACAGAGAAATGTCACAGAAAATAAAAAACCAGATGCTTTCCCTAATATGCAAAAACTAGGAAAAAATAGGTAATAGAAGGAGATCTAGTTGAAGAAAGGGCCCTATAGAGGAGCAATTAAGATGACTAATCAGAGGGGATGGGATGGGGGAGGATGGAATCTCTTTAAAACTCATGATGTACATAAAGAAATGTATCAAAGTTAATCACCAATCAAGCATGGGATTGAGGGAGGCAAAGGGAATGGGACAGGGATTGGATAAGGGCTAACTGGATGATGTGTGCTTGTATATCCTCACAAGTCTTGTATTCCATTGTGATGTATGACTACAATGCACCAATAAAATATATATATAATTTTTTAAATAAATTAAAAATTAAAATAAATGGATGAAAAGTATTCTTTACATGAAGATTGTACTGTAATCATTTATAGATGAACATTCATATAATTTCAGTATGTTTTAATAATAAAAATATTAATTATAAAGCATTTGCTGAAAATAAGGATTATAATATTGAAGGACTAGAAATCTACCTTATTGCTTACAAATCAAGCATGCAGTTTGTATTTTCAGAGGAAAATACTCACAGGGAGTAGACCATTGGTATTGGCCATGAAGATAGCAGTACCACTGAGGTGTGCTTGTGAGTCATACTCTCAACTGCTTTCTATCCTAAAATCCCTCATGTCCATCACTCCCCTGCTAAAGAAATATTTTAAAAGTGGGACATGACCACGAATCATCTCTTTTTTTGTTCAGAAACAAAGTCCCTGGAAAAGAAACAATAGACCATGATATACAAGTACACATAATATCCTCATAATATATGTACACTCATATACATAATATATATGAGTGTTCTAGTAAAAATTCAGAGATCTGAGCAGACTCCTTACAAGGTATTTCCTTGTCTTCAGAGAAAAACTGCTGAATGTAGAAGAAATCATAGCTTTCTAAGTTGAATTTTGGAGAGTTTCAATGGCATGGATGATTCCTGCAGTATTGAACTCAGCCTTTTGTGTCATAAGGCAAGAGGTGGTGTTTTTAAAATTCAAAGGCTGTTGTGACTAATCCCATAGAGACTCCAAGGCAGATGCCTCAGCTAGAATGTCTTGGGTGGCTATAGAAATCCCAATATACTGAGCATGAATTAATAGCTTCTAGATTGGAGCCATTAATTCTTAGGTGAAATGAGCTTGAATAGAATTGTTTTTCTTCTGTATAGATTATTTAATTTCCAGAAAAAAAATATTAGTGCTCAGGATCAAAATGTTAAAAAGATGTGGATGTTGGTGTGGCAGAAGACATGGACTGGCAAACATCTAACATGCATGAGGCCACACAGGACAGTGGTACTTTCAGTGACAGCTTCACTGAAGAGCTCAGCCTCAAAAATGTTAATCGGGCATTCCAATTAGAAAACTAGACGAATAATGGCATATCCCCGAATAAGAACCCCGTGCACAAAAGCACAGGGCAAGACCGTGTTATAAAATTTTAGATAATACAGGATACCTTTTAGCACTATAAAAATGAAAGATAGAGAAATAAAACAAATGGGGAGAGAGAAAGAGAACACAAAGGAACACTTGACATTCTGTCTTTTATAATCTCATCTCCCACTGATCACGAGCTCCTCAGGAAAGCACAATCCTCTGTGAGAAGTCAGTATTCAAGGCTCTTTACTTATTTTTAAAGGACTTTCTCAAATTATTTTATTATAATTAGTAGAATTTCATTGTTTATATACCACATTTTCTTTATTCTTCCATCTGTTGATGAACACCTAGGTTTGTTCCACAAATTAGCTATTAAAATTGTGCTGCTATAAACATAGACATGTATGTATCACTATAGTATTCTGCCTTTAATTTTTTGGAAAAATACAAAGGAGTGGTGTAGCATGGTCATATGGTGGTCCTATATCCAGTCTTCTGAGGAATCTCCACACTGATTTCCATAGTGGCTGCACTAATTTGTGTTCCCACCAACAGTGTATAAGAGTTCCTTTTCCCCCCCATCCTCTCCAGGATATTTTATTTATGTTCTTGATAATTACTATTCTGAGTAAGATGGAACTAGAGAACATTATACTGAGATTAGCCAGTCTCAAAAAGTCAGGGCCATATGTTTTCTCTCATATAAGGAATCTTTAAAGAAAATAAGAAACATCATGGACTTGGGATAAGTGTGGAAGAACACTCAGAACAATAGAATGGGACTTGCGGAGGGTTTGGGAGGGGAGGAAAAGAGGACTGAGAAAATAAACAGTTCAAATACATTGGCAGTCTATAAAGATAGCACTACAAGTTTCACAAGCATGTGCCTGAAGAAAGGAGGGTGTAGTGGTGGGGTATGTGAAGGAAAACACACCAAAAACTATTTGCATGTTGTGTTTGTATCACATTGAACCTCACCATGCTGCGTATTTGCAATTCACTAATAAAATATATAAAATTATTTTATTAATAAAATTCTCCTTATAGTTTCTAATATTTCAATAATTATATAATACTATGTATATACTTTTTTTAAAAGTTTACAACATAAATAATCATTGAATTACCTAGACTATAGTAATTTTCTAGTAGTATACTTGCCTGGGCATCCAGGACAATATAGACATGTGTTTATGGCTTTTTTTATAGGAACCAGTTGTTTTGTGAGACAATTAGAGCATTTACCAGCACTCTGCCTAATTCTCATTCACTCATCATGTCTCACCTTATAGTGACTTTACCTGGCAAGTTTTCTCTGACATCCTTGACTCTAAGATCATATTGTGTCTATCATGTCATCATGCCTATTACTTCACTATAATTCTTCACATATCAATCTCTTGCACTCTACAAGCAGTGAAGGCAAGGGAATTTTGTATACCTACTCTTTAATATCATTAAATCTATCAGGAAAATGATAGGTTATATTAATCATTTATGACTTTTATAGTGTTTTATTTTACATCAATGGCACATGATAGTAATATGGCATGGGCTGATAACATATTTGAAGAATGGTAGAGTTTAACAAGCACAGTCTGTTTTCTAAGAACAAAGCAAAAATGAAACTGCATATTCAAATATAAAAAGTTTTGAATATTCAAGTTCAATGTTTTTTAGCAGTAGACTCAAGCAACTGAACTAATCAGTTACAGAAAGGTCAGTTTTACTGCTTAGCAAATGTGACAAGTGACACAAGTGGTGACATTTCAAGAGAGACTGAACAAATCAGTAGAAAATAACTCACCAACTGTGATTCTGTCCTGGCAAGAGGATAAACTGCATAACCTAATCAGCATCAAGGCATTATGAAATTTGAAGAAATCTGTATTATAACATAATATTTTCAAACTTTATTCTATATTATCATCCTAAAACATTAACAAGTAGATGCAAACATCCAACTTCAGTCTCTAACCCACAACTCCAAATTACTATATTTCCATGAGAAAAAGAACATTAGTCAAGATATTACCACCTGTTCAGTAATGTAGCTGAATCTTCCAAAGGGCATCCCACCATTCTTGAAAGCCAGATGCTTCAGGCTGATGGGAGCCTGGGAAACCCAAGGGGTGCCGTGAACATGTGCTCGTGACAACCACTTATTTTCTGGGCAGTGAGTTCTTTGATTAGAAGCAGCACTGTGTGGAACAGTGAGATGGTGGGCTAGCTGTTTTCTAGGTCCATCATGGGAAGTTCTGACACAAGAAATGTAGGGAAGCCAAACCTTCATTCAGAGCAAGTAACCCATCTCTACTAAATTTATATCTATTACAGTAACAACAGAACACTATTCCTTCCATGATGGAATCAGTCCAATGCAATCTACATGTAATCAAGCAGCTGGCTGATAAACCCAGGAGTGGTTTCACCTCAGGGGCACAGATCTGGTCTTTTCTTCCAACACAACACAATTTTCTGACAACCATGATGAAGTTCATGTTTCTGAGCTCAGGCATAACTTCCATTCCTATTACCATAATTGCTCTGTTCATAAGGCCAGTGAGAAATCTCAGAAAGAGTCACAAAAAGAGGCAGACTGGTATCCACAGAAAAGGTAATTCTACTCACTTGACTATTAAAACCTTCTGCTATTGAGGTCACTCTGTGATGAGAATTCACAAAGAACATAAATATCTTCATATTCTCTGCCCATGATAGAGGGCATACATCTTTCCCAGATATTCATGTCATCTATTTCCAATTATGCTCACAACAGTGCCCCAATCATCCAGAGAAACTGCCAGCACCATAGTGTGAATTAATATATAATCTTACCTATGGCTATTTCTCCTTCTAAAGATGAACAACTAGAAGTACTTGAAGCTCTTTCTACCTGTAGATTTTACATCACTAATGTCTTTCTGGGATGTCCCAGGAAGTAACTGCAATGATTTAGCTGTCCACTTTCAGATGGTGCCTGCACATCAGGAAAACCATCTTAATACAAGACTCAAATTGTTACTGTCTCCATCACCTGATCATAACAATGTATCCACATGAAGCCATATTTTCAGGCCTGAATACAGACAGTAATGTCATAAGAGTTGGATCAGGGATATTTGACTAGTCCCTCTTGCAGCTTAACCATTCAGGCTTGTGTGTGATTATTATATACAGCATTTCTATTTTGGGGGGAGGGGGGTATTGGGGATGGAACCCAGGGGCATTCTACCTCCTAGTGACACCCCCAGCCCTATTTTACTCTTTATTTTTTGAAACAGGGTCTCACTAAGTTGCCGAGAGCCTCACTAAGTAGCTGAGGCTGGCTTTGAACCTGAGCGATCCTCCTGTCTCAGCCTCCCAAATGCTGGGATTATAAGCGTGTGCCACCATGCCCGGCACATTTCTATTTTTTTTTTATGGAGTCCCACTATGCAACTTCATGGTTTGCTGCATCAGACAATGCCCAGCTCATGATTTGCAACATCCCCATTATCAATATTCTCCACCAGAATAGTAACGTGTTAGAATTGATGGAGCTATATTGGTACATCTTTGTCATCCAATTTACGATAGTTAATAATTTACAGTAGAGTTTACTCTTAGTGTTGTATAGCCTATATATTTGGACAATTGACTAATGACACATACCTAGCTTTATAGCATCATACTTAATATTTTTAGTGCCCCATAAATTCCTTGTTGCAACCACAAACCTTCCTACCATCTCCAAAATCTTATATTTTCTGGAATGTCACAAAATTAGAATCATTCAATATGTAGTATTTTTTTAGAGTGGCTACTTTTACTTAGTGATATGCATTTAAATTTATTCCATGTTTTTTATGGATTGATAGTGCATTTCTTTTGCCTGTTTTGTTTGTTTGTATGTTTTGCAGTGCTGGAGATTGAACCTAGAATGCCCCATACAATACATAAGTGCTGAAACTTACTTCTAGTCCTTGGAGTTTTTTGTTTAACACTGAATAATATTCCATTGTCTGGATATACCATTGTTGGTTTGTTAATAAATTACTCAAATAAAGAACATTTTAGTTGCTTAGTTTTAAATATTATGAATAAAAAGACTATCAATATCCACATATAGGTTTTTCCAGGAACATAAATATAAACTCCTTTGACTAAATATGCATCAAGAAACATAGTTTCTAGTTAGTATGGTAAGAGTATCTTTAATTTTATAATAAACTACCAAACTATCTTTCAAAATGGCTAAACTGGTATTGTTTTATTGTTGCTATGGGTTCTTTTCCTCTATACACTATAGAAATAAGAAGCCAGGAAACTACATTTGCAATGCATAACAGGATTTTTTACAGAGAAATGAGAGAGAGAGAGAGAGAGAAGAAGAAGAAGAAGAAGAAGAAGAAGAAGAAGAAGAAGAAGAAGAAGAAGAAGAAGAAGAAGAAGAAGAAAAGAGAAAGAGAGAGAGAGAGAGAGAGAGAGAGAGAGAGAGAGAGAGAGAGAGAGAGAGAGTGTGTAGGGAGGCTCACTACACTGGGAAAGGACACTGTGGAATGCTCCAGTAGGACACTTTCTTCCTTAGAAACCTTGGGTCTTATATTGCATTTTTACTGCCTTATCTTGTCTTTCTTATCCTAATTGATATGCCAATAAGCCAATAGACCACTTTTTTTAGACCACTTTTTTTTTATCTTTGCTGTACCAGCCACCCACTGAATGTAGGTGCTGACAGCTCACCTGGTGTAACAGAATATGGATCTCATACCGCATATTCCATGACCTGGTTACAAAGAGGAAGGGGTGGGGAGCACTGAGGTAGAGTAAGCAGGCTGCATATAATCTTCCTGCCCAAATGCAGCTCAAGGGGTTTCAGTACTTTTGTATTCTTACTGGCAGTTAGCACTGAGTCAATGCCAGTTTGCATTTCTACCAGCAATGAATAAAAATTTTTGCTGCTATATATCTTTGCTAGCATTTTGGGGTTGCCAACATTATAAATTTTGACCATTCTAATCTTATTGTTGTTTCAATTTGCATTTCTCTGATAAAATATAGAGAATATTTTTCTGTGCTTACTTGTCATCTGTGAACCTCCTTCAATGTTTCTTTAGGTCTTTGGCTGTTTTTAAATTAGTTGTTCATTTTCTCATTATTAAATTGAGGAGTTGCGTATTTTGAGTAATAGTCTTTTGTCAGATATGGCTTCTTACAAATATTTCTCAGAAAATGTGACTTACATTTAATTCTATTCAGAGTCTAATTTGTAGAACAAAAATTTTTAATTTTTATGAAATGCAGCTTATAATTCTCTCATCAATTGATCATACCTTAGGTGCTTTATTTAAGATATAATCACCAGTCCAGGTGTGGGGTACATACCTATAATCCTACTACTTGACATTCTTGATATTTTAACTGTTGTATTTTGACTACTGATGTTCAAAGTAATTATTAATAAGTTGGATTAATATTAACCTTATTTCTTACTGATGTCTACTTGTAAACCTTGTTCTTAATTTTTTCATTTTTTTGGCATTGAAAAATTTGTGAATTTTAAGTCAATTAAGAACAAGTGAATCTTGAGGGTCTACTTAAATTTTTCCTTAGTAACACTCTGGCATATTTCAAAATGGTCCCTTTTCCCCCTCTCTCTTGAAAAGCATGAGATCTTTTACACTTGAAAGCATGAGGAGATCTTTTACCAATATTCCTCCTAGAGTTTAAACTCAGAAAACCCTTGGGCCTCCTGGTGTCTCTGATTTGTCTGCAATCAGCCTCTAGCAATACATAAAATACAGTTCAGGTTTTCCTACCTCAGAACTGGTTCCCAGAGTTCTCTGATCATAAATTTCTGCATTCATAACTCTGTGTGTGTGTGTGTGTGTGTGTGTGTGTGTGTGTGTGTGTGTTACTAGGGACAGAACCCAGGAGCATTGTACCTCCAAGCTACACCCCCCAGCCCTATTTTTTAGTCTTTATTATTTTTGAAACAGGATCTCACTGAGTTGGAAAGGGCCTTGCTAAGTAGCTGAGGCTGTCCACAAACCACTATCCTCCAGTCTCCACCTCCCTATTGCTGGGATTATAATCCTGCGCCACCACTCTCAGCCATTCATAATTTATGATCTTCTATATCTGCCTTTTTCTCCAATTTGTGGACAAGAATTTGCCCTGTCCCCTCACTTCTCTAATGGGCCTGAGAATAGTAGACTTGTTAATTTTCCAGGTGTTTTTATTTGTTTTAGCTATTTATGTGTCTGTTGATTTAATTTAGGACAGGGTGATGACTTTCAAGTTCTTTACATGTGCAACTGAAAAACAGAAATTCCCTTATTATTCTTTTTATTGACCAATACTATTCTATAACATACACATACCCTACTTATTTATTAAATTATCTATCATTTCACCAATTTAAAGACATCTGATTATTTTTACTTTTTGGCTGTTTTAAGTAATGCAGATATAAATGTTCATATATAAGTTTTTGTGTAAACATGTTTTCATTTCTGTTGTGTAGATACCTAGAAGTAGTTTTGCTGATTTATGCAGTAATTCTATATTTAACTTTTGTGGAATTACCAAAATGTTCTTCAAAGAGTCTTTATCACTTTACATTTCTAGTAGTAGTGGTTAAGGGTTCCAACATCAAATTCTTAACAACTCTTAATGTCTGTCTTTTTTTATTATACCCATCATAGTAGAAATAAAGTGATATCTCATTGTGGTTTTGATTTGCATGTATCTTAGTACTAATAATGTGGAGTATTGTTTCATATCTTCAGTAGACACTGATCCATGTACTTTGAAGCAATATTAAGATTCTTTGCCTTTAAAAATTTAGGTTACTTGTTTTTATTATTAAGTCTTATTATTATTGTGTTATTTATATACTCTAGATACAAGTTTCTTCTTAGAAATAAGATTTACAAATTTTTTCTTTGATCTTGTAGATTGTCTTTTTACTTTCTTGATGATATACTAAAAGTTTCATTTTAACTTTTTAAGTTAAAAAGTGAGACATCGTTAAAATGAAATATTTCCTTTTTACTTTCTTTTTCTTACTTTCTTGTTTTGATTTTACTTTTGTTGTCATATCTCAGAAACCATTGCCTAATCCAATCTCATGAGTTTGATAGTTCTAGATGCTCTTTTAGGTCTTTGATCTATTTAAAATATTTGTATGATGTAAATATAATTACAACTTCTCTTTTCTTTTGCATGTAGCTCTGCAATTCTCCCAGCAATATTTTTGTGAATCAATTTTTCTTTCGCCATTGAATTGTCTTGACATACCTGTCAAAATGAGTTTAATATAAATGAAATTAATTTCTGGACTCTACATACTATTTTACTGATATCAATGTTTCTTCTCATGTCAATATCACACTTTTTTAATTACTGTAGCTTTGTAATAAGCTTGAAATTTAAAGTGTTACTTTCTCAATTTTTTTCTATTTTAAGACTGCTTTGGCAAAGTACCTTAAGATTTCTTCTACACTGCTTGGATTTTCATGTGAATTTTAGCACTAGCTTGCCAATTTATTCAAATAAAGCTTCTGGAATTTTTTAAAAAGATTGTTTTCTTTTTTGTTTGTTTGTTTTTGTTTTTGTTTTTGTTTGTGGTACTGGGGTTCCTGGAAGCCCTTCTACCTCCGGGCTACACTCCCAGACACCTATTTTGTATTTTTATTTGGAAACAGGGTCTCTTAAGCCAGCACACGCGCCTGGCTTGGAACCTGCGCGATCCTCCTGTCTCTGCCTCCCAAGCGCGGGGATTACAAGCGTGCGCCACCACGCCCGGCAAAAAGATTGTTTTCTTATATATTTTTATTGCCAGGGTTGCACATAGCAACTTAATTTGCCTCTCATATGATATTTAACATATTTTGTTTTGAAGTATGGTTATTTATATATACAGTTTCCCCTTTTTCTAGGTTTCATCATTATGACAGTAGAATCTGTTTATTATTCTTTAAAAAGTTTTTAAACATTTTAAAATGTCCTCAAAAATATTTTCATAAAGCAGATCCTTTAAACTGTTTAATTTGCAGAAATATTTAAAACAAAGACAAGCTGAAGTCTCATTAATATACTTTTGATCTTCAAAGTGGACTTATATAAATTGTTGGTTATGTGATCAATTACTGTAAAATAAGGGCAGTAGGTATGAGACAGATTTGGGAAATACCATTCTTTATGTTTGTGAGTTTCACTTTGATACAAGCTTTGTTCAAAGCTGCTGTTTTATTTTGGTTATTTATTGCTCTTTGCTCTCTTGCCAAAATGGATTTTAAAAATCCCAAATTAAGAAACATTACAACACATATGTTAAAATTTTTCAGGCATAAAGAAAAGTTTCAATAAATTAATGTAAGCATATTTTTAAATAGTTTAAAAATGGAAATATGCAGGTGGCTGGGTGTTGGTTGTGATTCATGAACTATTCATAAACAGCAGGAAGATAATAGTTACTCTTTACATGCCACCTCTTTGGCCAAGGAAAAAGAAAGTGCTGCTATGTGGAGTAATTCTCTGGCCCAAAATAAATGGGTATCACTTTTAATTTTTAATTGCTACATCTGTTTTTTTTCCAGTTAGTCATGGCATTAATACAATGGGACATGACTTAATGACAAGCAGACATAATATGAATTATTTTTAGCTCATGAAGTGTTGCCAAGAGACTCTCAACTATGGGGTAAGCTTCCAATGAATTTTTGAAATTGTAACCAATGCTGTTAACACTGAATGACTTGACATGTCTCTAATTAAAGCTACCACAGTGGCATTTCTAGACAAAAGCAGCCACACTGTGATTGGTGTGAGCACACGCTTGCCAAGTTTCCGATGATTGTATGGCAGTACAGACCCAGCTGGCACAGCACCCCTTCTTAATGAATCTCTGACACTAAAAATGGCCCATATTTCATTTAAAAATGACACATGCCCTACCTGTCCACTATGGTTATGGAAGCAATTTTTGACTATTTTTTTACATGTACATTCTGAATCACTTACAAAAATTGTTTTTTTTTTAGTGATTTAGACAGTTCTTTTTATGTGCTTAATTACAATTATTTAAGTCCATTTACACACAGATCTCATTGTTATTTTACATGGTTATGTCTCCAATTATTTGCAAGTAAAATATTATTTATAGCAGGTAAATATGCCCACAGATATACTTAAATATACAAACAATTGAGCTCAAGTTGTAACCAATCTATATTCAAGAAATTTCTCTCCCTATACTTCCTATCTTCTCGATGGATGCAGATGTTATTTTTATTTCAGTATTCAGTATCTGATACCATTTATTAGTGCAGAATTTTTTCAATACCCTCTCTTGCCACACTAGCATTGTGAATTTTCTTCAATTCTCTTTCCTTTCCCATTATCACTACATTTTCCACTCAGACAAATTAGAAAAGCATATCCAGTCACTTGTCTGATGTTCTGACATGCAATGTAAAACCAGTCATTCTATGATCTGATTTTGACTCCTCTCAGTTGTTTCATGGCCTTAGAATGATGAAAAAGCTCACAAAGCATCTATTTTCTTAATTAAATTGAAATGAATGTAAACTTACACAGTTTTGAGGTTTAAATAGAATGCTATTTTATAAATATAATTGATATTAATTTTATCAACTGCCTTTATTTCTTAGGATTTTCTTGAAAGTATTCTACTATTTATTCCTGACCAATGATCTCATCCTATTGAAAGTTAAAGTATAAAGGTGCTTGAGCCATTACAATGCTGTGGAGGAGTCATTTACTGTCCTTAAGATGTTTCATAGTATTGTACTGTAAGACCCCCGCCCAGGGGAGACCCTCAATCAACCTCGGGATAAGCGATGTCAAGAACCATGAGAGACTATGTCCTTGATGCAATGAGCAAAAGATAAAGATTTATTAAGGAGCCAGTGCACTGGGGCCGACTCGTATAGGAGTTCGGCCCCGAGCCACTGAAACTGAGGGAGGGTATTTATAGGGAAAAGACCATTAGTTAGGGGGTTTGGGGCTAAATTGCATGCATTTACAGAAAATTACAGAATCATTTGAAAAGTACATTCTGTAATCAAGTGTTAGATAAAATACCAGGTGCAGTCAGTAAGCTCCCGGGTCAAGGCGCTCTGGCCCAGACAGTATAGATAAGATGGGGGTGGGCTTATGGCATATCTTACATTCCTAAGCTGTAAGCTGCAGTAAAATATACTTTTTCTTTTTAACTATTAGCTGGCTGTTTTAACTATTAGCTAGCTGCTAGGGGCTTAAGATTTTTTCTCTAAATGGAGCCTTTCATTCCCCACTCCTTTTAGGAAATAGTTCTAATCATAGAACTAAGTTTCTGATTCTATATATTCAAGGTCTTTAGGCTTAACTCTTTAGTACTGCTAGTGTAGCATTAAAACCTGAACAGTATTAACTCATTTTTTAACAAAGGCAATTAATCTATTTATTATACAAGGTCCTATGGTGAGCAAAAGCAGCAATAATAAAAGTGGCCCCATAAAAGCAGATACTAATGCAATCATCCAAGGAGACCTTATTGAACTATCCTTTAAACCATCCTTTTTGCAGGTCTCGTTCCCACTATTTATCTTCTAACCACTTTTTAAATCTTGCCATCGATTCCTGAAATACCCCAGAATGGTTAGCATAAAAACAGCATTTCTCCTAGTGAAAGGCTCCATTTAGAAAAAAATCATAAGCCCCTAGCAGCTAGCTAATAGTTAAAACAGCCAGCTAATAGTTAAAAAGAAAAAGTATATTTTACTGCAGCTCACAGCTTAGGAATGTAAAATGTGCGATAAGCCCACCCCATCTTATCTATACTGTCTGGGCCAGAGCGCCTTGACCCGGGAGCTTACCGACTGCACCTGGTATAATCTAACTCTTGACTACAAAATGTAATTTTCAAATGATTCTGTAATTTTCTGTAAATGCATGCAATTTAGCCCAAAACCCCCTAACTAATGGTCTTTTCCCTATAAATACCCTCAGTTTCAGCGGCTCAGGGCTGAACTCCTATACGAGTCGGCCCCAGTGCACTGGCTCTTTAATAAACCCTCTTGCTTTTGCATCAAGGAGATTAAAAGTTTCTCGTGTGTTCTTGCTGTCGTCGCTTATCCCGAGGTTGATTGAGGGTCTCCCCTCGGCGGGGGTCTTACATTTGGTGCATTGGCCGGGAAAGCGCGACTACTCAAGTTCCACGAGACACCCCTTGGAGGTAAAACTTTTACCTGTCTGTCTCTGTTTGTCTTGTCTGTCTCCTGTTGCCGGCTGTGTTAATTTCTGTAATTTTTGGTTTTGTTTCTGGTAAAGTGGTGAGCAGCTGCCTTCTGGTATTTGCAGTCGTCTGTGCCAGTGGTGCCCGCTGGCACAGAACTCCTTGTCTGATTGATTGTGGGTTCGAGTCCCATACGGAAGGAGGGTTACGACAGACGTGTCCGTGATAACCGACTGCTACCCTGGGAGACGTCCCTGGAAGTCTGGGGGACCTCCAAGGACGCTCGGAAATGTCCCATCTGGGTCTGAGGATCGTGGGTTCGAGTCCCACTCTCAGCCATCTGGGTCTGAGGATCGTGGGTTCGAGTCCCACTCTAAGCCATTTGGGTGCCAAGCGATTGTGGGTTCTAGTCCCACATGTAGGGTGCCGTCTAGGGTTTGGAAGGGCCACTTGCCAGAGGTGGTCAATTGTGTCTGGTCTTAGGAGTCTCTCGGAGAGAGGAGGGGCTCCATTTTGTGTGCTAATTGTGTTTCTTTGACTGGTTTTGGGAGTTTTTTGGTGAGAGGTGAGGCTTTATTCTGAGTTTGGTTAAGGGCCAATTGTGTCTCTTTGTCTGGTTTGTTTAAGTGATATTTTTTATGTGTTTAATCTTGACTGTTATGGCCATTGTGTTTTTTTATTAAAATGTGTGTACCAGCTGGGTTGTAAATAATTCTTTTCAGCCTAGTAATAATATTATTAATAAGAATAATTAATAATTTGTTAAATATCTGTTGTATAAACAGCTTTAATTTAGTAGATTACAAAGCTTTAGTGTCAAAAAGTTGGTGTGCGTGTGGATTTGTTTGGTTTGTTTTCTCGTTTTCTCTTTTTTGTGTTTAATTTTGGCAATGAGGCAAGGAACCCCGGCTGTCCTTGGGAAAAGGTAAATATGATGTTCTGTGTTCTGTTTGAGATGGCATGTTTTTTGGTATGGTAAAAGTTTTATAATACTGTTTTGTCTTCTATGGTGCTTATAATGTTTTGCTTAAAATGATAGTGTTAAAATAGTTATCCCATGGTAATAAAATGTGATGTTTGTTATTAGTTGTATGGTGGTTATAATATACTGTTGAAGAAAAAAAATGAGGTGTGGGTTGGAGAAAGCTTCCGGCCTCTGTTCTGCATTAGATTGCATAGAAAAAATCTTTTTAGTACTGTGCATTTATTTTGTGTGTTTAATTTGCCTTTTAATCAAACCTTGGACAGTGAGCTGGAGGGAGGCTGAGCAAATTGCCCTTGGGGTGGCCGCTGGAAGATTTCTTCCAGCCCCAGAGAGAAGTTGTCAGCATCCCACCCCTCACTCGTCCAACGAAAAGGGGGGGAAGAACGGGTCAAAGCGAGTTCATCAGCCTTTCTTGCTAGTAAAATTAAAAAAAATTAAAAAGGAACTTGGGAAGTTATACTACTGACCCTGACTACTACATCAAGGCATTCAAGTTACTCAATTCGTTATATGATCTTACTTAGAGAGATGTTAGATTACTTCTTGAACAAACTAACTTCTATAGAAAGGGAGAAAATATATAAAGAAGCTAGAGCACTGGAAAATGAATATTTTGTGGCCTCCACAAGTGGGGAATTGGATAATAGATGAAATATTCCTATAGGGGAGACAGGCAGTGCCACTCGTAGACTCCAGCTCCTTGCTAGAAAGGAACAACTTGCAAAATGCAAAAGTTCTTGAGCCTAGCCATGATAAAGTCAGGCATTCCAGGTACAGCTTCAGCAGCCTGGGATCCGCAGGGTCTTAGTGCTGCCAGATTAGTTTCCAATTGGTTTTGCCTGCAAGCCTGGAGAAAAAAATTCACATGTAATTCGTTAATAAGGATTAAATATAAGGCTATAACACCACCTCAAAAGAATAGATGCTGACATCATTATTTAATTCTTTACCCAGTAGAGGGAAAGGCCATCCTCAGACAGACTAATACTTCACGTGCCAATTTGGTCTGACAGAAACTTAAAAAGGGAAAGATAGATGAACAAAAGCCATTTAAGGATTCTGGCTGCTCACAAAAGCCTAGGCTCAAGTCTATTTAAGGTGAAAAAGCAAGCGCAACTCTGGAGGAAATGCTCTCAACCAGGAGGCCATAAAGGCCCTCTGAGGCCTGGCTCACAGTGCAAAGGGGAACCATTAAATGGCTGAGCGCCCCCAGTTCCAGAGGGAATCGGGGTCCTCAGACCTATGTTCCCAGTGAGTCCTCCCAATTACCACCACCTGAGTTATAAGAGTCTTAGGCGATCACACAGTGAAATCTCGGAGGCCAGATCGGAGGCAGTGTCCTTCTTTCCCAGCCCAAGGACCAAAAGTTTAGCCAGGGTGGGGAGTCTTTCCAGGCCAGCCCTGAGCCATCTGTTTACTCAGCCTGCAGAGGTGTTTAGAATAACCTTCCATTCTACGTTCTTAGCCACACCAGAAAATTCAGCTCCTCTGATAACAAAATTCTTTTTTCTTTTGCTGGTTGTACTAAAGTTATTACTCAAAGATATTTTTATCTCAATTAGTCTTAGCTAAAATGGTTACTTCAAAAAATTTGTCCAATTAAACTCCTGTGAGAGGTGATTAAATAAAGTTATTTACTTTAAAAAAAATCAATGTTTTAAAACACTAGGGATGTTTTTTATGATGTCGTGAATTTCTGTGATAATTTATAACAGTTTTTAAAGTATGTGGTCAAATAAAATATATAGTGTTTTTAATATTGCTCCTTTTGCAAAATTAAGGTTTTAAGATGCTATTGATATTTATCTAATGTCTTAATTTTCCATGTAATCTATAGTTTAATTGAGTTAAAAAATGCGAAATGCAATGCTTTAAGATGCTCTTAACTTCATGAGGTTTAAAGTAACACTTAAGTCTTTTAAATGGTTTTTTGATTGCTGGTATGTGAACAACATTAAATTATATGCTCCTTTTTGGGTTTGTTGATAGATAACAACAAAAGGATAGACGTAGAAAGTCTATAGATATATTTCTTTATATGTTGGTAAATACAAAAAAAAACCATTGGAAAAGATAATTCTTTAAAACTGGCTTCAATGTTATTTATCAGAGAGCAGTTATGGAAATCAATTCGCTTTTCTTTCCTTATCATGTTGCTTTGTGGCCCTGTCTGCTATTTTGTGAGTGTTATCTCCTGCATCAGATGGTGTTACAGACTGAACCTGACAGATATCTATCAAAGCCCTTTGGACTGCCATAGAGACATACTCACCCATCTGACTCCCTCACCACCCACCTGCATGCCTGTACCCTAAAGCCGGGCCCCCAACTTCGTCCCTGTTCAGCTCGAAGCAGTTTATGACTGAGTCAGCGTCCTTATTCCTTTGCTAAGGGGTACAGATATGTGGTAAAAATAAAAAAAATTAATAAAAATTGGGCTCATGATTGTTAGCAACAATTATAAAAATCAAAATGTATTTTCTGTGTTTACCTTTGTCCTGACAGGTGTCAGGAAGTTACTAAACAGAGAGAAAAATGTACCAATATTGAAAAAAAAACCATCAAAATGTATTAATGTGGCAGTATTGAAAATATAGTCAGAGCCTAGGTGTTGTGGATACCAATACAAATAACACAGGGTACATGCCCACTTTGAAATTTGGAGCATGTACTGTTCACATGTGTCCTTCAAAAGTTTTGGGCCATTTTTTACCTGTCTGCTAAAAATTGTTTATGAAAATTTCAAAATACAGAGATGTATAGTCCTACAAGGTATAAAGGCTTTGGATTAAAATTCCTTTGTATAATTGATAATTAATATTGGATTAATACATCTTGCTTTTTATAACAATTTATATAATAATTTTTCTAAATACAGGTATTTATGTTTTAACACTTGATGTTAACTAAATTAAGGGTTAGCTTTGGCTAACCAAGGTCAATGTTAATTATAACTCTAGCCTGATGGCTCAAAGACAAAGAAAAAGATTTTATTATTTGACCTACATGTGAAAACTTATTCTTGCTAATAACTCAATCCCCAGCAGCTGTTTGTTCTTAAAGGAAAACTTTGTTAAATATTTGCTAAATGAATAAATCAAACAATAATAAGAAAATACCTTGGTTCATGTGGCTTAAATTGTTAAAGGTTTAAGGTTGTTACTGAAAGATTAAAATACTTTGTTTTCTTCAGGCTGAGACAACTACCATCATATTGTCTTCCTGGTAATAAATATTTAAGTCATAATGTCATTCTATATCTAGAGTTATCTAAATGTGAAAAAAAATTTCAAAAATCAGAAGTTAAAGTTTAAAGATATGTGAATTTTATATTTGTATGTGAACTAACCAATAAGATTTTGTCTTTTGATTCAGAGATTTAGCCTTAAGACCTGGGTTAAAAATCTGTTTATCCTGATTAAGTAAGTGTTTTATTATTGATAGTAACATATTTATTTTCATTGTTAATGTTGTCATTTAAAAGATAGAGCTATCTGATTTTTATCAATACTGTTAGCTCACATAGACTTATAGTTACTAGTGTAGTCCAGCATAAAAATGGGTCAATGTGCAAAAAACCCTGATAAATATATAAATAAAATTTAAAATCTGGCTATTATATTTGATTTAACAAAAATAAAATGCATATCCTACTGTGTCTCTGGGATAAAGGCTCCCATTAATCAGCTTTTAAGTTTGACCTTTGGAGTGTCTCAACAACAGAAATAGGGTAAACAAAGTTAAGCATCAAAATGGACAGATGCAGACACAGAGACAAGCCCATTTAACAGCCCTGCATTGGGTAATAAGTCTTTGCCCACTCAGAATTACCAAAGGCTTCTTATACAGAAAGAGAAAGAGCTAAAGGCCTTATACCTGCCAGCATGGCAAAGATGCCTGGGTGTCGTGTCAAGGACTGCCCTGAGAGGAGTCCCATCTGCATGAGATGTGCCACCTCTACAAAGCATGTTGCCTTCACTTCTGGAGGGAAGTAAGGTCAGTCTGCTCCTTCGTGGCTGAGGACTAAGGATGCCTAAGGCTCGACAAGGCCCCTCTGATCAGCCCTCTGACCAGCTGGAGGAAGTTTGGGTAGCTCTTGAGGTGACAGGCAAAATATTGAATTTCTTTAAATATCAGGCTTAGTTCTCTGCTTGCTCTGTCTCTCCTAGAGTTTTATTCAGTAGAAACTTATTTTGTATCTGAGGTTGACAACACTTCAAGGCCAAAAAAAAAAATTTATGATATCTTAAGCTTATAAGATAATTAAGCCTAGATTTATATGCTAGCTGGTCTGATCCTGCTGATTTGCCTATAACCCTAACATAAAGTGAGTAACCAAGAAAAACAGCCTCATGAGTAAAAAAAACTCAGTGATCAGATTATATTATTCAAGGTTGTTCAAAACATTACTATTCTAGCCAGTTCTGATTAAAATGTAAGCATCTAAATAACTAACTCTTTGGGGTACCAGCTACTGTAAAACTTAGATTGGTGATGTTACAGCATATTGTTTAAACCTTTAAGATACAGAGTCTGACTGAGAAATGCCAGCCTTGTGCCTAGGTCCTTACAGGTTCTCCAAACTGTCAAAGAGCAAACCCACTACTTGGTGTGAAGCAGATCAACCCAACACCCCAGTTGCACAGCCAGGTGACCTGGTCTGAGTAGCACCCTGGCTGCAGTGAAGATAAAAGAAAAACGCCACTGAATTCACCACTCTTGAGTCAAGCAATAACTGGAGCAGATAACGAGGACATTTGAACCATAGACAGAACTGTTGATGGGATTGAACTTTAAAAGCACTTTTCCCCCCGTGCGAGAAGCACAGACCAAAGGAATGGAACTTAAACAATATCTTACCAACTCATTGAAGCTACACCTCATTAGAAAGTCCTGTGATGGCAACAATGACTACTTATCTACACCTTCTCCTACTAGGAGAAATGCTGTTTTTATGCTAACCATTCTGGGGTATTTCAGAAATCTATGGCAAGATTTAAAAAGTGATTAAAAAATAAATAGTGAAAACGAGACCTGCAAAAAAAAAATGGTTTAAAGGATAGTTCAATAAGGTCTCCTTTGGATGATTACATTAATATCTGCTTTTATGGAACCACTTTTATTATTGTTGCTTTTGCTTACCATAGGACCTTGTGTAATAAATAGATTAATTGCCTTTGTTAAGGAACGAGTTAATACTGTTCAGGTTTTAATGCTACACCAGCAGTACCAAAGAGTTAAACCCAAAGTCCTTAAATATGTAGACTCAGAGACTTAGTTCGATGATTAGAACTATTTCCTAAAAGGAGTGGGGAATGAAAGGCTCCATTTAGAAAAAAAATCATAAGCCCCTAGCAGCTAGCTAATAGTTAAAACAGCCAGCTAATAGTTAAAAAGAAAAAGTATATTTTACTGCAGCTCACAGCTTAGGAATGTAAAATGTGCGATAAGCCCACCCCATCTTATCTATACTGTCTGGGCCAGAGCGCCTTGACCCGGGAGCTTACCGACTGCACCTGGTATTATCTAACTCTTGACTACAAAATGTAATTTTCAAATGATTCTGTAGTTTTCTGTAAATGCATGCAATTTAGCCCAAAACCCCCTAATGGTCTTTTCCCTATAAATACCCTCAGTTTCAGCGGCTCGGGGCCGAACTCCTATTCGGGTCGGCCCCAGTGCACTGGCTCTTTAATAAACCCTCTTGCTTTTGCATCAAGGAGATTAAAAGTTTCTCGTGTGTTCTTGCTGTCGTCACTTATCCCGAGGTTGATTGAGGGTCTCCCCTCAGCGGGGGTCTTACACTAGTAGGAGAAGTTGTAGATAAGCAGTCATTGTTGCAATCACAGGACTTTCTAATGAGGTGCAGCTTCAATGAGTTGGTAAGATGTCATCTAAGTTCCATTCCTTTGGTCTGTGCTTCTCGCACGTGGGAAAGGTGCTTTCAAAGTTCAATCCCATTAACAGTTCTGTTTATGGTTCAAATGTCCTCGTTATTTGCTCCAGTTATTGCTTGACTTGAGAGCGGTGAATTTAGTGGCATTTTTCTTTTATCTTCACTGCAGCCAGGGTGCTACTCAGACCAGGTCACCTGGCTGTGCAACTGGGGTGTTGGGTTGATCTGCTTCACACCAGGTAGTGGGTTTGCTCTTTGACCGTTTGGAGAACCTATAAGGACCTAGGCACAAGGCTGGCATTTCTCAGTCAGACTCTGTATCTTAAGGGTTTAAACAATATGCTGTAACATCACCAATCTAAGTTTTACAGTAGCCTGTATCTCAAAGAGTTAGTTTTCTAGATGCTCACATTTTAATCAGAACTGGCTAGAATAGCAATGTTTTGAACAACCTTGAATAATATAACCTGATCACTGAGTTTTTTACTCATGAGGCTATTTTTTTTTTTTTTTGGTTACTTATTTTATGTTAGGGTTAGAGGCAAATCAGCAGGATCAGACCAGCTAACATATAAATCTAGGCTAAATTACCTTTTATAGACTCAAGACATTATATTTTTTGGCCTTGGAGTGTTGTCAACCCCAGATACAAATAAGTTTCTACTGAATAAAACTCTAGGAGAGACAGAGCAAGCAGAGGACTAAGCACGGTATCTAAAGAAATTCAATATTTTGCCTGTCATCTCGAGAACTACCCAGACTTCCTCCAGCTGGTCAGAGGGCTGATCAGAGGGGCCTTGCCGAGCCTTGGGCATCCTTAGTTTTTAGCCTTTGAGAGCACAACCGGCCTAACTTCCCTACAGAAGTGAGGACAACATGCTTTTTCCCCCAGGTGCCGACAGACTCTTTGGCCAGTCTTCAACACGACACCCAGGCACCTTTGCCATGCTGGCAGGTATAAGGCCTTTAGCCCCTTCCCTCTCTGTATAAGAAGCCTTTGGTAATTCTGAGGGGGCAAAGACTTATTACCCAATGCAGGGCTGTTAAATGGGCTTGTCTCTGTGTCTGCATCTGTCCATTCTGATGCTTAACTTTGTTTACCCTATTTCTGTTGTTGAGACACTCCAAAGGTCAAACTTAAAAGCTGATTAATGGGAGCCTTCATCCCAGAGACACAGTAGGATATGCATCTCATTTTTGTTAGATCAAACATAATAGCCAGATTTTAAATTTATATTGGCCTCATTCTAGTAGTTCATTGACCTAATTTTATATTGGGCTACATTGGTAACTATAAGTTTATGTGAGCTAATAGTATTGATAAAAATCGGATAGCTCTATCTTTTAAATGACATTAACAATGAAAATAAATATGTTACTATCAATAATAAAACACTTACTTAATCAGGATAAACAGATTTTTAACCCAGGTCTTAAGGCTAAATCTCTGAATCAAAAGACAAAATCTTATTGGTTAGTTCACATACAAATATAAAATTCACATATCTTAAACCTTTAACTTTTGATTTCTGAATTTTTTTAGCACATTTAGATAACTCTAGATATAGAATGATATTATGATTTAAATATCTATTACCAGGAAGACAATATGATGGTAGTTGTCTCAGCCTGAAGAAAACAAAGTATGTTAATCTTTTAGTAACGACCTTAAACCTTTAACAATTTAAGCCACACGAACCAAGATATCTTCTTATTATTGTTTGATTTACTCATTTAGCAAACATTTAACAAAGTTTTCCTTTAAGAACAAAAAGCTGCTGGGGATTGAGCCAGTAGCAAGAATAAGCCTTCATATGCAGGCCAGACAAAAAATCTTTTTCTTTGTTTCTGAGCAATCAGGCTAGAGTTATAATTAAGATTTACCTTGGTTAGCCAAAGCTAACCTTCAATTTAGTTAACACCAAGTGTTAAAACATAAATACCTGTATTTAGAAAAATTATTATATAAATTGTTATAAAAAGCAAGATGTATTAATCCAATATTAATTATCAATTATACAAAGGAATTTTAATTCAAAGCCTTTATACCTTGTAGGACTATATATCTCTGTATTTTGAAATTTTCATAAACAATTTTTAGCAGACAGGTAAAAAATGGCCCAAAACTTTTGAAGGACACATGTGAACAGTACATGCTCCAAATTTCAAAGTGGGCATGTACCCTGTGTTATTTGTATTGGTATCCATAACACCTAGGCTCTGATTATATTTTTAATACTGCCACATTAATACATTTTGATGCCTCTTTCCAATACTGGTACATTTTCCTCTCTGTTTAGTAACTTCCTGACACCTGTCAGGACAAAGGTAAACACAGAAAATACATTTTGATTTTTATAATTGTTGCTAACAATCATGAGCCCAATTTTTATTAATTTTTTTTATTTTTACCACATATCTGTACCCCTTAGCAAAGGAATAAGGACGCTGACTCAGTCATAAACTGCTTCGAGCTGAAAAGGGACGAAGTTGGGGGCCCGGCTTTAGGGTACAGGCATGCAGGTGGGTGGTGAGGGAGTCAGATGGGTGAGTATGTCTCTATGGCAGTCCAAAGGGCTTTGATAGATATCTGTCAGGTTCTGTCTGTAACACCATCTGATGCAGGAGATAACACTCACAAAATAGTTAGCAGACAGGGCCACAAAGCAACATGATAAGGAAAGAAAAGCAAATTGATTTCCATAACTGCTCTCTGATAAATAACATTGAAGCCAATTTTAAAGAATTATTTTTTTTCCAATGTCCTCTTTGGGAATACACAAGTGGTAGGCTTATTAGAAATCTATTTTTTTAATAATTTATTTTTATTACATATGCAAATATATCACAAACACTGTTTTGTAACTTATTACATATTTTTTGTAACGTGTTTTAATCTTCTTGTTTTATCCTGTTTCTTACTTTTTTCATTTGGGACAATCTTGGGATAAAACTTACAATTAAACAAATTTTATCCATGCTTTATATTTTGCTTTAACCCTTTAATCTTTTATCTGGTCCTTTGTTTCTCTTAGGGACAACCTTAGGACAAACCTTAAAATAGGCTTTCTTAGTTTTACAAAACCTTCTTTCTCTGTATTTACCAACATATAAAGAAATATATCCATAGACTTTCTACATTTATTCTTTTGTTGTTATCTATCAACAAACCCAAAAAGGAACATACCATTTAATGTTGTTCACATACCAGCAATCAAAAAACCATTTAAAAGACTTAAGTGTTACTTTAAACCTCATGAAGTTAAGAGCATCTTAAAGCATTGCCTTTAGCATTTTTTAATTCAATTAAACTATAGATTACAAGGAAAATTAAGACATTAGATAAATATCAATAGCATCTTAAAACCTTAATTTTGCAAAAGGAGCAATATTAAAAACACTGTATATTTTATTTGACCACACACCTTAAAAACTGTTGTAAATTACCACAGAAATTCACGACATCATAAAAAACATCCCTATTGTTTTAAAACATTGATTTTTTTTTAAAGAAAATAACTTTATTTAATCATCTCTCACAGGAGTCTAACTGGACAAATTTTTTGAAGTAACCATTTTAGCTAAGACTAATTGAGATAAAAATATCTTTGAGTAATAACTTTAGTACAACCAGCAAAAGGAAAAAAAATTTTTTTTGTTATCAGAGGAGCTGAATTTTCTGGTGTGGCTAAGAACATAGAAAGGAAGGTCATTTTAAACGTTTCTGCAGGCTGAATAAACAGATGGCTCAGGGCTGGCCTGGAAAGACTCCCCACCCTGGCTAAACTTTTGGTCCTTGGGCTGGGAAAGAAGGACACTGCCTCCGATCTGGCCTCCGAGATTTCACTGTGTGATCGCCTAAGACTCTTATAACTCAGGTGGTGGTAATTGGGAGGACTCACTGGGAACATAGGTCTGAGGACCCCGATTCCCTCTGGAACTGGGGGCGCTCAGCCATTTAATGGTTCCCCTTTGCACTGTGAGCCAGGCCTCAGAGGGCCTTTATGGCCTCCTGGTTGAGAGCATTTCCTCCAGAGTTGCGCTTGCTTTTTCACCTTAAATAGACTTGAGCCTAGGCTTTTGTGAGCAGCCAGAATCCTTAAATGGCTTTTGTTCATCTATCTTTCCCTTTTTAAGTTTTTGTCAGACCAAATTGGCACGTGAAGTATTAGTCTGTCTGAGGATGGCCTTCCCCTCTACTGGGGTAAAGAATTAACTAATGATGTCAGCATCTATTCTTTTGAGGTGGTGTTATAGCCTTATATTTAATCCTTATTAACGAATTACATGTGAATTTTTTTCTCCAGGCTTGCAGGCAAAACCAATTGGAAACTAATCTGGCAGCACTAAGACCCTGCGGATCCCAGGCTGCTGAAGCTGTACCTGGAATGCCTGACTTTATCATGGCTAGGCTCAAGAACTTTTGCATTTTGCAAGTTTTTTTTTTTTTTTTTCCTAGCAAGGAGCTGGGGTCTACGAGTGGCACTGCCTGTTTCCCCTATAGGAATATTCCATCTATTATCCAATTCCCCACTTGTGGAGGCCACAAAATATTCATTTTCCAGTGCTCTAGCTTCTTTATATATTTTCTCCCTTTCTATAGAAGTTAGTTTGTTCAAGAAGTAATCTAACATCTCTCTAAGTAAGATCATATAACGAATTGAGTAACTTGAATGCCTTGATGTAGTGGTCAGGGTCAGTAGTATAACTTCCCAAGTTCCTTTTTAATTTTTTTCAATTTTACTAGCGAGAAAGGCTGATGAACTCGCTTTGACCCGTTCTTCCCCCCTTTTTCGTTGGACGAGTGAGGAGTGGGATGCTGACAACTTCTCTCTGGGGCTGGAAGAAATCTTCCAGCGGCTGCCCCCAGGGCAGTTTACTCAGCTTCCCTCCAGCTCACCGTCCAAGGTCTGATTAAAGAGCAAATTAAACATACAAAATAAATGCACAGTACTGAAAAATCTTTTTCTATGCAATCTAATGCAGAACAGAGGCCGGAAGCTTTCTCCGACCCATATCATCAATTTTTTTTTTTAACAGTATATCATAACCATCATACTACTAATAACAAACATCACATTTTATTACCATGGGGTAACTATTTCAATACTATCACTTTAAGCAAAACATTATAAGCACCATAGAAGACAAAACAGTATCATAAAATTTTTATCATACCAAAAAACATGCCATTTTAAACAGAATACAGAACATCATATTTACCTTTCCCCAAGGACAGCCGGGGTTCCTTGCCTCATTGCCAAAATTAAACACAAAAAAGAGAAAATGAGAAAACAAACCAAACAAATCCGCACGCACACCAACTTTTTAACGTTAAAGCTTTGTAATCTACTAAATTAAAGCTGTTTATACAACAGATATTTAACAAACTATTAATTATTCTTATTAATAATATTATTACTAGGCTTAAAAGAATTATTTACAACCCAGCTGGTACACACATTTTAATAAAAAAACACAATGGCCATAACAGTCAAGATTAAACACATAAAAAATATCACTTAAACAAACCAGACAAAGAGACACAATTGGCCCTTAACCAAACTCAGAATAAAGCCTCACCTCTTACCAAAAAAACTCCCAAAACCAGTCAAAGAAACATAATTAGCACACAAAATGGAGCCCCTCCTCTCTCCGAGAGACTCCTAAGACCAGACACAATTGACCACCTCTGGCAAGTGGCCCTTCCAAACCCTAGATGGCACCCAGATGGCTAAGAGTGGGACTCTAACCCATGATCCTCAGACCCAGATGGGATGTTTCCGAGCATCCTCGGAGATCCCCAGACTTCCTGGGATGTCTCCCAGGGTGGCAGTCGGTTATCACGGACACATCTGTCATAACCCTCCTTGTGTGTGGGACCCGAACCCACAATCAATCGGACAAGGAGTTCTGCGCCAGCGAGCATCGCTGGTGCAGATGACTGCAAATACCAGAAATACCAGAAGGCAGCTGCTCACCACTATATCAGAAACCAAACCAAAAATTACAGAAATTAACATAGCCGGCAACAGGAGACATACAAGACAAACAGAGACAGACAGGTAAAAATCCTACCTCCAAGGGGTGTCTCGTGGAACTTGGATGGTCGCGCTTTCCCGGCCAATGCACCAAATGTAAGACCCCTGCCGAGGGGAGACCCTCAATCAACCTCGGGATAAGCGATGTCAAGAACCACGAGAGACTATGTCCTTGATGCAATGAGCAAAAGATAAAGATTTATTAAGGAGCCAGTGCACTGGGGCCGACTCGTATAGGAGTTTGGCCCCGAGCCACTGAAACTGAGGGTATTTATAGGGAAAAGACCATTAGTTAGGGGGTTTGGGGCTAAATTGCATGCGTTTACAGAAAATTACAGAATCATTTGAAAAGTACATTCTGTAATCAAGTGTTAGATAAAATACCAGGTGCAGTCAGTAAGCTCCCGGGTCAAGGCGCTCTGGCCCAGACAGTATAGATAAGATGGGGGTGGGCTTATGGCATATCTTACATTCCTAAGCTGTAAGCTGCAGTAAAATATACTTTTTCTTTTTAACTATTAGCTGGCTGTTTTAACTATTAGCTAGCTGCTAGGGGCTTAAGATTTTTTCTCTAAATGGAGCCTTTCAGTACTATATTTTAAAAAATATATTGGGCCAGAGTCTGATCTTAAGATTTCCAAACTCAAAATTTGGTTTTGTCTGTCACTTAGACTAGATTAAATTATAAGCTGTTTATTTGCTATAACAAAGCCTTCAGTAGATAGATGGCACTAGACTTGATTTCATTTACAATGAAAAAAAAATAATTTTCAAGTGAATATATGCACTTTTCTGGACCAGTATTTTGCACAGGAAGCTACATAAGAAGTTGTAATCAGACAAGTACTTTGTGATTCTAGAATCAGAACAGAGGTTGCCATTGCTTTTATCATGGTGCCTAATTGGCCTCCAGTTTTGAGAGTACCTGTCTCTCAGACAGAGCTTCCCAGTAGCAGACTCTTGCAGCTACTATTTACATGATAGTCTATGTAAATGCTGCCCTGGAGTTTTGCAAATGTGGCTGTGGTGAAAACCCTTCTCCATAGACACTATTAGGTATAAATAGCCATTGAATGTGTTCATGGCATTGTCAGCTTGGTGTTTTTCTTCCAGTGGTTGCCAGACATTTCTCTTTATAGTTGGCCCCTTTTCAAATATTGCACTGTAAGACCTTTGTTTTTAAATGCTATCATGCTGCTGTTAGAAAAGTTACTTTTGAAAATCATTTAAAAAGACTTTATAGCAAAAAACTGTATTTATATGACATTGGGTTACATTTTAAAGTTGTGATAAGATTTAGAATGGAACTGTCAAGAACTAGTGTTCAAGAGTCTTTTATTTTTATCTTTTTACACTTTCTATTAAGGAAAATTCAAGGTGAGTTGCTTGACACTACAGAATCAATTTCCTCCCTAACTTTGTGACAAACTTTGTAATCTACTAAAAAGCTGAATCTTGCAGCTTTTCTATGCCTTGCCATCTCACAGTCTGGCGACCCATGCTAACAGATTGGAAAGCTCCTTAGGTAAATATACTTGCTTACGTGCTTGCCTTCATTAATGTAGGTTGTCCTGAACTCTTATTATGATTTTTTCCTGGTAAAACCTATGAAAATCTTTTACCACACACTTTTGAAAAGAAGGACCTATTTTCTCTTTATTTATGCCGTGAACATTAAAGATATCAAAATGTTGGAAGTCCAAACTAATAATAGTACTGAGAAACAAGTCATTATGTCTGCTACAAATGCACTTCGCCTTTAGAGTCCTGTGAGCCAGCTTCATCTGACCTGCAAATGCACACTCAGGTGCCTCCAACAGAACCGGATAATAGATGCTAAAGCCTAAGGTGGCACCTCTGTTTTGTTTTGTTTCACTTCATAACAAAAATTGATCCATCAGGATTTAAACTCCTTTACTGATATTTGTCTCAATTGAATTTTCTCTACTGTGGAACCTCTGTGGTTAGCACTCAATAGCAAAGAGGCAGTAGATTTCCATTCTTTCTGGCCTGAGTTCCCATCTTTCTCTCTCTCTTCCTTTCCACACACAGACACACATGTTCACACACACATATACACAATGACAACATTTTAAGAAAAATTGAATCAAAAAGTATTATGACAAAACTTTAATATAGTCTTGTTATACATGTTCACAGATTTTTTATTATAAGAGTTTTATCTCCTTAGGAAGTTTATGTCACTTTAAATAAAAATATATCCAGAATACTTCATGACAGGATTTTTATACATGAATGCATCCACTCAACTGCTTCGTTAATTTGTTTATCAAGATACACTGTGTAATTTTCAGGCTTCCAGTGTCGCATTCTCAAGTGTCTCATGGTATTGATTTTTCTAATTAACTAACCTAAATACTTTCATTTTTGTAAGAATACAGTGCAATCCATACATCATGTAACATATGCCAGGAAAATGATAACTTAATATGTGTGTTTAATTTTTCTTCCCATCCTTTCCCTTTCCAGAATGGAAAAGATTGAGAGAAGAGAAAAGGTAACATCTCTGAGAAATATTGCTTAATGATAGACATAAAATTTTAAATGTCAGGACCTCCAGAGACAGAATCATGACTCTCTCTGTTGAAATGACCCTCAAGGCTGCACCTCCCTCCACATGATGGCAACTTCCTGAATATCAGGTAGAAGTCAAGACCTTTCAGCATGCTCTGTCTTTCCTTCAGTAAATATAAGATCCCTTTGCATGGCAGTACAATGATAATGGAAGAATTTTTCACCAAATGTAATGGAGTCATAAACCTGGTAAGTGTACTTGTAATGTGATATTATAACCTGGTCTCCCAGACAATCCTCAAAGATAATAAAAAACAAGACAATTATAAAGAATTAAAATGTTCTAAGTTAGCATTCCCCAAACAGAGCAAAATATCATAACATCCCAAGGACATTCTTTGAAAATCAGAGTATTTGCTGGATTCATTGATTTTTTAAGGCACAAAGCTATTGGGGCTCCCAAAGAGGAAGAGTCTTTATCTAATGCTAAGAGACCAGAGATTAATGTGTATAGAATCCACCCAGGGAGGCTACATGTCTCTTTGATGTGCCTATTTCTTATATTCTAGCCATGATACTTTTAATGTGTATGTGTTAATTTCCCTGAGTACACTGTGAATTTCTTTAGAGCACTAATTATTTAGTAGATATTTTTATATTCTAAATAAATATACCCCTTATATAGCCAAATAAAATATTCATCACTCTATGAGTGTTTTCTCAATTAACTAACTACTACTAAGTCTGCTAAGGCAAAGAGGTGCCACTGAATTTCTCTTTTCTTTAAGATTGTTCATTCAAATAAGATTTAGAGTTATGGGCCTTGGAAGTAATTTGATCAAATAAGTATTGATTAAGACTCTACCAAGTAGCCAATGCTTTATATATATGAGTGTTATCCTGTTTAATCCTTTCATGAAGAATTATTTAAGCAATGTGAGTTTTATTTTATAGATGCCAAAACACATACAAGAGAAACATTAGTAGGCAATTCTAGCAGAACAGAAATTTGAATAAAAACTAATTTATTCAAAGGCTTTCTCCCATATTGTGTGGTATCCTTTAGAAATAGTATATTTGTGGGGATTGGATAAGGGCTAATTGGGTGATGTGTGCATGTATGTCTCCACCATCTTTTATCCCATTATCATGTATGACTACAATGCACCAATAAAAAATTTTTAAAGAAGAAATAGTAACATTTAATGTTACAAATAAAAGAATTGAAGATTAGAGATAATCATGAGCTGTCTAAAGTCTTATGACTTATTAATACAGTTTATTTCTAAATTCCTGATTTTCAGACTCACAATCTGGTATAATTTGATCTTAAATGCTTCCCAGAGACTCACACAGAACTATGGAGAGGTGATAGAATCTTGAAGAAATTAGGTAAAAGCTGGGTATAGTGTTGCACTCCTGTAATCTCAGGACTTGGGAGGCTGAGACAAGAGGATCACAGATTCAAGGCCAGCCTCAGCAATTTAGCAAGACTCTCAGCAACCTAGTGAGATTATTTCAAAATAAAAATAAAAAGGTATCTTAATGTTGGTTAGAAGTAGAAAGCCCTTGGTTTCAAACTTCAGTACAAAACAAAACAAAACAACAGCCTAGTGGAAGGAGTTAGGTCATGGTGGACATGCCCTTGAAGTGGATAGTGAGACCCCCAATGCCTCTTCTCTTTCTTTTGTTTCCTGGCCACATGAGGTACAAAGGTTTCTTTATTACTTGCTCCCTGTCATGAAGTTCTACTTCACCACAGCCCCAAACCAGCATGGCCAAGCAACCATGAACTGAAATAAAAAAAAACAACCAAACTTATTTTCAGTTGTTTATCTCATGTGTTTTGTCAGCACAGCAGAAAGTTGACCAGTGCACAACCCAATGGGATTACTAGTGGAAAGTACATAAAACAAGGCTTCCCTCTGTTTCTGTGTGCTTTCTGTCATGTCCAGTCAATGGTGCCTTATTGTTGTGCCCAGGCTGATGTCACGGAATGGAGAAAGAGAGCACCAACCGAACTTGGAAGATCAGTTTATTTAACCACAGTAAAAAAACAAACTAGCCAAGCTGGGGACACAGTTCACACTCAGTCCAGAGCTGTGACCCCAAGCTGAACTTATAAGGTTTTTTTAAAGGTGACAGCCATGTACAGGTGGCTGAAGGTATGGGGGAGGGCCATTGTCTGACAAAACTGCAACTTTGAAGACTGTGTTATCCTCTGATTGGCCTGTGGGGAGGGGGGAAGAGTGTTACTTCTGGAGTGGGGCTCAGTGTTCCAGAATGTTGACCATAGGGTAAGCAGGATGTTGGTCTATGCTTGTTACATTTAAAATAATACCCCCCACCAATGTTACTTTTAACCCCCTGAAAAACTCCTGAGGAGCATTAACAAAAGGAAACAATTTTGGCTTCTTCGGCACAGTTAGGGAATTCCAGTAACTGTGAGGTCACAGCTGGGTCAAACATGGAGTCTCTCTAGTTAGGGCCTTACATTCCCCCCTGGAGTTATGGGCCAAATCAAACCATTGATTTGAGTTTGGGTCCCAGGGAGGGAGTCATAAGTGGGATATCAGAGGGATTGCTGCTTGAGTCCAGTGTCTTACTCCCAGTTTGGGTGTCTGAAGTACGGCAAGGACAGAGCTTGGGAGCATAGGGGTTGGGGTCTCCAAGGTCTAGAAGTGTCCATGAACTGAGAGGCTTATCTGACATTGTCCTGGTCTGAATTACACATTGGAGGTCAATCTTGAGAGGACCATTTGGGTCCCGGTACGCATGCCATCATTTGTCATCAGCTTCTTGTGTGGGTTTCAGGTGAGAATGGTGTATACTTTAACTGCTGCAGGAGTTATCAAGATGATGGGAAATGAGCCCTTCCAACACAAGCCCAAAGTTTCCTTCTGATGTTTTTGGACCCATGGGTCTCTGGGCCTAAGTCCATGGGGCTTTACCTTGCATAATCTGACTAACTTTACACAAATTTGTGGGGTGCCTTGCAGTTGCCTGGAGAATCCCCCCCTGGAAGAAGCTGGCAATAGACCTTTAGTGCCTCCTTACCTTCAGTTGTGTTATAATCCACTGGGGCTGGGAAGAGGGGAAGGCCTGCTTGATTTGAAGAGGATCCTCCATATACATCATGTGGTCCCCAAGAACACGCTTTCTTGCTTTCCTCTTGATGTGGTTTCTCTCCTTTGTAGTACCATGAAAACTCTACCTCCTTCATTTAGGGAAGGAACTTGGAGGGGAAGGGCTGAAGTCAAAGAGTAAGAGCTCCCAGAGGCCTTGGGAGAAAAGGGGAGGCCCAAACAAGAGGGAACCTGATCAGGATGTCCGGGGTGGCCAAAGATGACATTGTGGGTCCTGAAAATGAGATGAGGGTCAAAACAGCACTCAGGAGGCTAACCTGCAAAGTGGCCATTCCTGAGAAGAGTAACCTGACGAACAAGGGGGAAGATTTTATCCTGCACTTTTTGTAAGGCCTGCACTGCCTTAAGAAGGTGTGTCCCTCTGGTCTCTGCCAGTAGATCGGGCTGTAGCTGAGGAGTGAGGGGTGGGGGTCTCCCATATCTTTGCCAGTTTCTAAAGTTAATTTAGTTAGGGTTTCCTTAAAGGTAAGGGTCCAATTTATTATCTCTACTGCCCTAAACTTTGGGTATGGTACGTGCGATAAAGTTTTCAATTTATCCCCAAAACTTTAGATAAAAGCTGGCTTACCTAAGAAGTGAAGGCTGGGCCATTGTCCAAGCTTAATACTAGGGGTAGCCCATATCTGGGAATGAGGTCTTCCAGGAGTTTTTTGGTGACTTGAGTTGTTTCCTTCTTGTTAGGAAAGGCTTCAGTCCATCCTAAAAAGGTGTCTACAAAAACTAAAAGATACCTGTAACCATATCGACCTGGTTTACATGTCTAATTTGCTGTAATCAGGCTTTTCCAGCAACACCCTAGTTGGCAATGCACTAAGATCTTTCTGGTCCCTGCAGTCTATGCCTCTTGGTCAGCCTTTCTATTGCCCTGGGATTTCAGTGAATTTCGTCTTTGGTGTCCGGGACAGTGGATGATACCCATTTTTGGGGGGGAGCCACAGAACTGACAGGAGGCCCAGAATTTCAGCTTTGTTCTTGATGGTCTTTCCTTCAGCCTTTATCAGTCCTCATTCTTGATAAATGGCACTGTGAACATGAGCTGTGGCAAAATGCATATCTGCTATCATTGTAAATGTTTACAGTTTTATTTTTTCCTAACCATAAGGCTTGAGTTAATGCACTAAGTTCAGCCTTCTGGGCAGAGGTTCTGGGGGGTAGAGGTTCTGCACACAGAGTCTTTTGCTCAGTCACAACCGCTGTACCTGCCCTCTTTTCTCCATCCTGTAGGAAACTGTTACCGTCCGTGAACAAAGTCAGGTCTGGGTCCTGTCATGGACTGCCTTTAAAGTCTGGCCTCATCCCTTGGACCTACTGAAGAACCTTGACACAGTTATGGATGACATCCAAGTCTGGGTTTGGCAATAGGGTAGTTGGGTTAACAGCTGAGCTAGGAGAGAAAGTGACTCTAGGTAGGTTAAGGATCAAAACTTGATAATGAGTCAGCCATGTGTTTGTCAGCCACCTGTCTGGGGGGTTCTTAAGGACCCCCTCCACAGAGTGGTGAGTCATGACAGTAAGTGGCTGTACCAAGGTCTGCATCCTTTACCAGGAGCAATGATTTGCAGGCCTGCTGGCCATCCTGCTGCCACCAGATTAAGTTTTCTACAGGTTGTTTTCAAGGCCCAAATTGTTTAGCACCCTTTTTTCAATTCCTTGTTTTTCATCTATAAAGATGCGAAAAGGTTTGGAGATGTCTGGGAGGGCCAAGAATGGTGCTTCTAAAAGTGCCTTATTTTTTTTTCTTTCTTTCTTTCTTTTTTTTTTTTTGTGGTGCTGGGGTTCCTGGAAACCCTTCTACCTCCGGGTTACACTCTCAGACCTATTTTTATATTTTTACTTGGAAACAGGGTATCTTAAGCCAGCATGGCTGGCTTCGAACCTGCGCGATCCTCCTGTCTCTGCCTCCTAAGCGCAGGAATTACAAGCATGCACCACCACGCCCAGCTAAAAGTGCCTTTTTAATGCTTTGAAAGGCCTGTTCCTGCTCCTCCATTCAGGTGAAAGTTTCCTCTGCGCCCCTTGTACCCATGTAGATTGATTAGAGAGGGGTCCCAAGGGTTTCTTTAGGACTGAGTGATGTCCCCCAGTATGAACAGAAACTGTACCAGTTGCCCCTCCACATCAATTGTTACCCAGGGTTTGAGGAGGGGTTTCAAGCCCCATCCCCTTCAGTTGTCCCCGTTGGCATGGCCTAGCTCGAGGATCTTCTTAGGCCTGCTCTTGTCCTTCCTCTGGGGGCATTCCCCTCTCCAGTGCCCTAGTTCTTTAGAGTAGGCACAATGATTGGGCAAAACTTTTGTTTTGCTCCTTTGTTGTTCCCTTTATTATAAATATGTTCCTTCCTCTGGGTATCTCCTAGGCTGGCAGCAACCAATACCTTGGCTAGCCCCCAAGGCTGGCGATCCTCTGGGGTCTCCCAGTTGTTATAGACTTTAGAAGATATTTCTACTAATTCAGACAGATTTCTACCTTCAAAGCCATTATTCTTCTGAATCTTTTTCCTGATGTCTGGAGCTGCCTGGCTAACAAAGGCAATGTTGATGGCTTGTTGGTTTTTGGCTTCCTCCAGATCAACAGAAGTTTATGTCCTATAAGCCTTTAGGAGGCGCTCAAGGAATGTGGTTGGAGATTCTTATTTACAAAAGTTTTAAGGTTTACAGTGTCTCTAGAAAGAGCAGCTGCTTGTTGGAAATCTGCAAAATGAACACTGAGTAAACCAATAAGCAACGAGGTCAGATGAGAGTGACTTGTCCATAATGGGAGATGAAAGAAAAATGGAAAGGAGACAGATAATGACACTGACACTTAATAGACAGCAAAGGAGTATTGGCCGAGAAAAAAAGGAACGCTGCATGCAGGGGCTCCTGGAGTAGGGTCCTGACCAGTTCCAAAGGGCAGTACATGAAAAGCCCAATGGCCAGTGTTGGAGTCCAAGTATCCTCCCAACTCTAACGGCTAAGAGGGCAATAGAACATCCACCTGTTCTCTAATGAGATCGTCTAGACTTCAGGAAACTGATGGAAAGACAAAAAAAAGAAATGGTGGTCACTAAGTGCTCTCAGGTAAAGTGATTCCAAGCCAGGGGCTCTTCCTCTGATTCTGGATGAGCCCCCAACATGCTGTGCCCAGGCCAATGTCATGGAGAAAGAGAGCACCAACCAAACTTAGAAGATCAGTTTATTTAACCACAGAAAAAAACAGACTTGCCAGGTTAGCATGCAGTATGACACTCAGTCCAGAGCTGTGACCCCAAGCTGAACTTACAAGTTTTTAAAGGACAGCCACACACAGGTGGCTGAGGGTATAATGGGAGACCTACAGTTATTGTCTGACAAAACTGCAACTTTGAAGACCATGTTATCTTCTGATTGGCCTGTGTGTGTGTGTGTGGGGGGTGTTATTTATGGAATGGGGCTCTGTGTTCCAGAATGTTGACCATAGGGTAAGCAGGATGTTGGTCTATGCTTCTTACATTTAAAATAATACCCTCCACTGATGTTACTTTTAACCCCCTGAAAAACTCCTGAGGAGCATTAACAAAAGGAAACAATTTTGGCTTCTTGGGCACAGTAGGGGAATTCCAGTAACTGTAGGGTCACAGCTGGGTCAATCATGGAGTCTTTCTTGTTAAGGCCTCATATTATAACTAGGTCCAGACAAAAATTTTTAAGAATAGTATATTTTATAATTTTTTTATTTAATTGAGGAGGTGGTGATAATAGTAATGATGCTATTGGTGATGATGGTAATGGGAGGTGGTCATTCCTCCTGATTTTTGTCAAGGCAGCACATTCTTCTCTAGGACTTGAGATGCACTCTGATCCTCACCTAGTCAATGTAGTTCCATTTTTATATGGTGTTTACTTCTAAGATCTGCTATTGAGATGCTTATCTATTTTTTGAGTGTGTATGTGGTGTGTGTGTATGTGTGTGTGTGTGTGTGTGTTTGTGTGTGTGTATAGATATGTGTTCTATAGGTACATGTAAAGATAAAGAAAGTTCTGTAAATAAGAAAGAGGTTTTAGGAAAAAGGGATTGTGATTATATATGGAAAAGACAAAAACAAAAGCCTGGTACCTATTATTTATTCAAATGACATTGTTCCAAAACACACTTCTTTCCAGTGAGTCAGGTTAAAAGTGAAATTCAGCTCACTCCAATCATGTAATGTTCCATGCTTGGTAGTGTTTCATCAAACAAAAATCACCAGATGGAGGGAAGTTTAACAAAATCTATTATTTGAAATGCTAATGAATTTGATTTTATTTATTCAAAGGGGCACTCTTAATCAGCTGAGAAAATTAGTTCTGTTCTGTAGATAGTAGAAAAAAGGCTTATTTCAATTTATTATTAGAAATGAATTGAACTTTTAAAGGAGAGAGGTCTGTCATGTCTTTTCTTGGGCCTCAGCTTTCTAACTGTAAAATAAAGAGGTAAAATGAATGATTCTTATGGTTCATTTTTGTTTCATAAATGTTATACATATGGTATTTTTAAAAATATGAAGCTAGGCATGGCGACACACACCTGTAATCCCAGCCCTTGGAAGACTGAAACGTGAAAAATGTAGATTCATGGACAGCCTCAACAATTTAGTGAGACACTTAGCAACTTAGTGACACTTTGTTTCAAAATAAAAATATAAAAAAGTACTGGGAGTATAGCTCATAGGTACACACCTGGGTTCCATCCCTCAAAACAAAAACAATAACATAAAGAGTGAAAGTCTAGCAGCATGGTGATTAAGCCTATGCCTCTGGAGTCCAACAAACCTGACTCAAATCCAATCTTCACTTTCTTCCAGTTGAGGGAATTTGACAAGTTATATAAGGTCTCTAAGGCTCAGTTTGAGGATAACTGCAATAGCATAAGTCAGTTGCTCAAACCAGGAAACATTCTTAACATATCCCCCCCCCCTTTTTTTTTTTTTTTTTTTTTGCTGTACTGGGGATGGAGCCCAGGGGCATTTTACCTCTGAGCTACATGTGCTGTTTTTTTTTTTTTTTATTCTTCATTTTGAAATGTGTTCTCACTAAGTAATGAAGTTAGGTGGCATTGAGATTGAGCCAGGGATATTCTACTTCTCAGCTATAGCCCCACTCTTTTTATTTTGAAACAGGGTCTAAGTTGCTTAGAGTTTTGCTAAATTGCTGAGGTTGATCTCAAAACTTTCATCCTCCTGTCTCTGCCTTTCAAGCACTGGGAATACAGGCAGGGCTGCACTATAACTTTTAATAAAGAGACACCTGTTATACCAGTACTTGGGAGGCTGAGAAGGAGGTTTTTAGACTCTAGGCAAACATGTAGATTAACTGAGCAAAAGCCTATTTCAAAATAAAAATTAGTAATATCTGGAGGTGTAGTTCAGTGGTAGGATGCCTTGGTTAAATCCCCAGTGAGATGGGAGGAAAAGAGGGATAGCTCAAAGGAGACAGTGGTATCCAAACTGGAAGAATGTACAGTTTCAACAGAGAGAAAGTGGTAAAAAATTACAAAAAGAATAATCAAAGCCATGTTTACAAAATAATAATTCTTCCTTTTTTAGTTTAATGCAAGATTGGGTAAGAGAGCTTTTTTTTAAAATATTTTTTTGGGTACTAGGGATGGAACCCAGGGGCATTCTACCCTATTTTAATTTTTTTAATTTTTTGAAATAGGGTCTCACTGAGCTGGGAAGGGCCTTGCTAAGTAGCCGAGGCTGTCTGCAAACTGCAATCCTCTGGTCTGCCTCCTGAATGCTGGGATTATAAGCAGGTGCCACCACACCTGGCAGGTAAGAAAGCTTTGTGTGTGTGTGTGTGGGGGGTACTGAGGATGGAACCCAGGGGCATTCTACCTTCGAGCTACACCCCCAGCCCTATTTTTTATTCTTTATTTTTGAAACAGGGACTCACTGAGTTGCAAAGGGCCTCACTAAGTAGTAGCTGAGGCTTGTCTCAAAAGCAAATCCTCCTGTATCAGCCTCCTAAATGCTGGGATTACAAGCATGCACCACCACACCCAGCTAAGAATTTTTTTTGAAAGTAAAGTGGAGGTCTTAAAAAACCATGGTAAGGATTTAAACTTAACTTCATAGCCACTAAGAAAATGCATTGGTTGAATATCTGCTTTTCAAAAGGGATCAGTCAAGAAGAGTTAAAAGAAATTGAAAAGGAGAGGGGCACGAAAACTTGCTATTATTTAAATTAAGATAATAAGGCTCAGAGATAAAAAGATAAATAAGGAAATGTTTCAGAGGTAACAAAAATAAGAAGTACTGTAGAGGCAAAATCTATTGCTATTTTAATAATTTTGAAGTTTAATATACATGCCAGAAATGGCCTATATCTTAAGTTCACCCTGAAGTGTATTTAAACTAATTTATTTTTCAAAGTCAGCACTTTAATTAAGAAAGAGAATATTAGTACAACTCCAAAACATTTCTCATTATATCCCTGGTTTTACCCATTATCCTGACATTTAATAGTATAGATTATTTCCAGTTGCTTCCCACACTTGTATGAATAGGATCACTCATGTTATTCCTTTGTGTTTGATGTCTTACACCCAACATCATGCTTGGAAGTTTATTCACATTTTTGTATGTTGACTTATTCTCATTGCTGTTAGCATATATTATGTGAAAAGACTCTAATTACTCAGTCAGCTGTGTTTAGGCATTTGGGTATTTTCCAGTTTGGAATAATAGCATACAACATTTCTATGAAGTTTTGTTCATGGGTCTTTTGGTGAGCACATATAAAATTCCTGTTAGATTTGCATCTAGGGACAAAATTACTGGTTCTACACATATGCAGCCTTAGTAAATAATGAGAATCAGTTTATCTGGGTAGTTGTTCCACTTAATCTATCAACAGTATAGGAGAACATAAGTTTTTTTTCATATCCTTCTTATATTTGACAGTTTTTTGTTTTTAACATTTTAGTAGTTTGTCTTGGTGAGTTTAATTTTAATTTCTTTTAAAGAATTAGCAAATTACCATTGTTTTTTTGCTATTTATTTTATTTTGCCACTTAGATATCCTCTTTTATGAGGAGTTTTTTTAAAAATTCTGGATATAACTACTTTGACAAATAAAGGTTTAGCCAATAACTTATCCTGTTCTCTAGATGATCATGCTACTCTTAATTTTTTTCTTTAGATGAAGAAAACTTATTAATTTTAATGTAGTTTAATCTATCAATTTTATCTTTAATTAATGCAAAAAACATAGGTGACATAAATAACAGTACCTGGAACATTAGTATCTTCCTTTTTAAAGAAGAATTTTCTGATGCTTTCAAAGGAGAATCTCTCTCTCTCTCTCTCTCTCTCTCTCTCTCTCTCTCTCTCTCACTCTCTCTCTCTCTCTCTCTCCACACACACACACACACACACACACACACACACACACACACACACACCATATCTGTAAGTAAGAAAGAAAATACAAAATGTTTACTCCAAGTTATTTAGTGGGGGTCAATGGGTAGTGTTATTAACAAAATCAGATAAGTCAAGGAGATATCCATTTAGGAAAATATGGTGTTGATTTTGGACATGCTCAATTTGAGAAATAGTATTTACAAGATATTTAAGTGGAAAACTCCAGTGGCCTCAGATTTTAGTAGGATGGAATGGTAGAATTGGTTGCAATTACTCAAGAGCATGGTTGGGACCAGAACCTTGGTATTTGCCTCCAGCTAGTGATTAGAGAAAGATATTACAAAGCCACAACCCAAAAATGCCCACTGGAAATGTTTACCTGTTATGGCACAGCATCTCTTTATACTTGATTAATTTAAAACAGAATTCATCCAGGCATGGTGGTGCACACCTGTAATCCCAGTACTTGAGAGGCTGAGATAGGATCACGAGTTCAAAGCCAGCCTCAGCAAACTTAGGAAGACTCTCAGCAACTTAGTGAGACCTTGTTTCAAATTTTAAAAAATAAAAAGTAGGGCTTGGATGTAACTCAGAGTTAGGATGCCCCTGGGTTCAATCAATGTTTGTATTTATACAAATATAAAACAAGACAATTCATCTTTTTTTTGTTCCCTACCCTACCCTTCACAGTTTTGATATTATTAGCACCAATTCTTCCAGTCACTTAGACACCAAATTTCAGAGCCAGTCTGACCCCATGTTCTTTTTTTTATTTCTTTGGTTAGTCATTAATGTCTATTACTTATTTCATTCATTTTTAATTATCTTCTCATTGACATTCCTTTAAACTATTTTAATGATCTCAAAATGATTTTGAATTTTGGTGTCTTAGCCATTTTAATCTTTTCTTTGCATAGCATTTTTTAAGTTTTTATATATTGAACTAGGAACTGTGCCCGGTGTGGTATAGAAATATATCCTTTAATTTTCAAAAATCCTATAAAAAACCTGAGGCCTAAGACATTTAATTACTGACTGTACCAGAGCCAGGATTCAAATCTAGGCTAGATACATGAGAGTCTAAAGTCATCTGCTTACCCCTATGTTTCCTTCTTCCATAAAATCACAATTTTTTTAACCTCTTTTATTTATTTCTCCAAACTTTGATATTTATCTGGCCAAGCTGATGTGATAATTTCCTCTTTAATTTAATGCACACACACTAGTATTTCCATGCCTTATCTCATACCATATCATGCAAATGGGTATTTTTCATCCCATTTTTGTAGCTTAAAATAATTACATTAAATCACTCTAGAAGTCTCTAAAAGTAACTATAGTGACTTGAAACATTTATGTGGTTGTTTGGAGGGGCTACTGTTTTCGAAAACTTATTTAAATTTTACTCCTCCACAAAGAATAAAATTATTATTAAGAAATCCTTTTATAATTTTTGTACATGCAAAATTATAAATTATCAAGGTTTCTTCTGTAAATATTTATTTAGCAATGATTGTAAGGTGAACAAACTACTCATTGACATCATTTTTACAATTTTGTGTCATAAATAAAGACAGTAAAGGTCTTAATACCAGCCTGGCCACCTTTCTATGCTGGATGCATTAATTTCTTTTGGATGTAAGAACTTTCCAAATAATGTCACGCAATTTGATGGCAACCATATTAACAAGACCGCTTGAGCTCTAGTTCTGTAAAAAGTATTTTTAAATATGTGAATATTGTATTAGTCAGCTTTCAGTTGATGGGATAAAATACTTGAGATAGTCAACTTACAAGACAGAAAAGCTTATTTTGAATCCTAGTTTCTGAGGTTTCCATCAACAGTTGGCTGGTTTCACTCCTGCGGAATGCAAAACACCCTGGTGGGGAACTCATAGTAAATTTGCTCAGCCTATGGTAGCTGAGATGCAAAAGAGAGAAGGGAAGGGAATGGGCCCCCAGTACCCCTTTAGGGCGCATTCCCAAAGGCCCAACTTCCTTCCACAGGGCCTGTCTCACCTCCTAAATGTCTCACCACCTCCCAATAGGACCACAAAATGAAAACCAAGGCTATGTTTAGCACAAGGGCCTTTGGGGAATATTTCATGGTGGTGTATGCTTGTAATCCCAGTACTTGAATGGCTGAGACAGGAGGATCACAGGTTCACGGCCAGCCTCAGCTACTTAGTGAGGCTCTCTGCAACTTAGTGAGACCGTGCTTCCAAATAAAAACCATAAAATAGGTCTGGGAGTGTTGCCCAGAGGTAGAAATCCTCTGGATTCTATCCCTAGTACCACACACACAGAAAAATGACTTATACATGGTATTTCTCTTTAGCCTCTTACTTTCTAATTCATGCAATATATTTGCCAAAACATATTGACCATGTTTTTCTTGATAAATTCTTTTTATTATTCATTATTCTAACAATCTTTATTATAAAATTTGATAGAAATTGTTTGAAAATTACATTTTGCTTATCTTATTTTACCTTTGTATTAAGTTTTTAAGCTTTCTAGAATCTACAAAAGTTTTCAAAATCTTAAGATTCTTGGTATCACTTTAAAAATTGTTATCAGATTTTCTTCTGTCATGACCTCTTAGATAAAGTTCCCCTAGTAATCGTGTATTCAATCTCTCAATTCATACATGAGAAAATTAAGAACCAGAGGTTGCTGTGATTAATTATACAACTTGTTAGTGCCTGAACCTGAGGTTCCTAAATTTTGGTCTAATTCTTGTTCATTAAGAGTATTATAAGCATATTTTTATTTAATGTATTTTAAAACCCCAAAGTTTCTACAAGTCTTACTGTTCTTACGGTTGGAAACTGCCTTAATACTGAGTGTTGATCCTTAGAAGCAATTGTGCCAATTACTTGATCTTGGCTGCTTCTATAGTTTGACAATTGTGAATTGTACAGCTATGAACAATTGCTTGAACTTTTTCTTTGGCTGTTTCTATCTCTAGCTCCAAATGAATATACTGCTTTTTCTTATTTCTCAGTTCGACTGTATTGTCCATAGAACTTTTCCCCACTATACAAACATTACTTAAGTCTATTCTTTCAAAATTTTATGTCAAAATATGGCTAATATCAGTATTTTATACATATGTGTAATGAATATTTTTCTAAGATAGAATTGACAAAAACTTCTTTTCATTTTTCTTAGTAAATTTCTATTAATAATTTCCCCCTAATCTACTTTGGATAGTCAAACATAGCAGTTGAATTTTCATAAAGCCCCATCTGGGATTTATGTACATTTTCTTTGTCATTTTCAGAAAAGTTGACGGAACTAGAGAATATTATGCTAAATGAGGTAAGCCAGCCTTAGAAGTCTCAGGAAGTCAAGAGTTTTATAATCCATTCATCTGTTTATGGAGATCTTGGCTGGTTCCATAGTTTAGCAATCGGAATTGTGCAGCTATGAACATAGACACACATGCATTAGTTTGGTAGTTTGGTTTCCATTCTTTTGAGTAGATACCCAGAAGTGGCATTCCTGAATCATATAGTAGGTTCTTTCCAGTTCTGAGAATCCTCCATTCTGTTTTCCAAAGTAGTTGCACTAATTTGCAATCCCACCAGCAATGTATTAGAGTTCCCACTTCTCCACATCCTTGTCAGAATTTGTTGTTGTACATGATTTACATGCACAGACATATCAAATTCAGTCATTAAGACAAACATGAGAAGGAGGAAAGAGGGAGGAAATGGGTTGGGAATTGGGTAAGGGTGCATGTATGCCTCTACCATCTTATATTTCATTAAGATATATGACTATAATGCACCAATAAAAAAATTTAAAAATTTAAAAAGTCATGAGTTTTACATTTTCTCACATACATAGAAGCTAGGGATAAAATAGAAAACAAAGGGACTTCAGATAAATGAGAAGAGGGACCAGTAGAATAGTGAGATGTTGGGTCAGTGAGGTGGGGTTGGGAAAAGGAGCCTTGGAGGCAAAGAGAAAAACAGGAAAGGGTGAGGGTACCAATGTTTTATTTAAAGCCACACCACCAGTGACCTAACTTTTTACACTGGGCTTCTACCTACTAAAAGTTCAACCATTTCCTAGTAGTTCCAGAGGCTGGTAAGCAAGCACTTGGGTTTTTGGTGGAATACTCAAGATATTAGTCCACTTGTGCTACTATAAACAAATATGTAAGATGTCACTATATTATTCCACTTGTGCTGCTATAAACAAATACTTGAGACTGGTTGCTTTATTAAGAACACTCACTTCCTTTTGTTCTGAAGGCTTAGAATTCCAAAAACAAGGTCCAACAGAATGATGTCCAGTAAAGGCCCAGTCTCTGCTTTGATGAAGGTGAATGTTGCTGTACCTAATTCCTACCAAAGTGCTCAGGAGTTGTGTGTCTTCACCTGGCAGAAAGGCAGAGGCAACTGAGGATGTACTCCCTCACAAGTCCATTGTTTATTCTTTTTGGTACTGGAGCCTGAACCCATGGATCTTTACCTCCAAGTTATACTCCCAACCCTTTTTAAAATTTTTATTTTGAAACAAATTTTTACTAAGTTTGTAAGGCTGGCTTAAAACCTGCAATCTCCTGTTTCAACTTCCCTGAAATTACAGGCATGTGCCACCATGCCAGGCTCCTCATAAGCTTTTTATAGAGACATCTAATCACATGCTCATGACTCAGTCACTTCCTAAAGACCACATGTCTCTTAACACTGGTGTATTAGGAATTAAGTTTCAGCATAAATTTTTTTTTTTTTTGGTGGTACTGGGGGTGGAACCCAGTGGCTTTCTACCTCTGGGCTATACTCCCAGACCCATTTTATATTTTATTTGGAAACAGGGTCTCACTAAGTTGCTGAGAGCCTCACTAAGTAGCTGAGGCTGGCTTCGAACCTGTGCGATCCTCCTGTCTCAGCCTCCCAAGTGCGGGGATTACAAGCATGCGCCACCATGCCCGGCTCAGCATGAATTTTGAAGGGGATAAAAACATTTGAACAATAGTATTTTCCATTCAACTTTGCATTATTTTTGTGAAAGGCAGAAGGTCAGTACATAACAATTGTGGAAGAGTGTGCTTGTGTGTTTTGCTCATGTTACAGCATTGAGTTCTTTGCAACCTCGGTAAGCAGTGAAATATTTAAATGTAGAGTTCCTCTCTCTGTTATTCAAACTTCAACACAAAAGCATTTTCTCGGATGTGATTAGCTATCTTTTGAACCCAAATATCTATGTTAAAGTGCAGAAACACTGGGCACTTAAAACCTTTTTTTTTCTTTAATTTTGTAGAAAAGCTGTGACTTTATGCCACTCAAAACATCTGCTGTGCAAAAAAAATTAGAAAAAAAACCCCAAATATCCTACATTTTGTTCAGAAAGAGATTTCCTTGAACCAAATAATAATTACTTAAGGTTTAATAAAACAGGTGTATTCCTCACAATTTTGTTATAATCAATCCAATTAATGCAAAATAAATTTTTCTAGATTTACTTAAGATCATTGTTTTGAATTTTTCAATTTCCTATACCAGTTAATGTACACAAAATTTCAATTAGAAAAAAACTCACAAAAGCCAAATTATGGAACTAACCAAGGTGTCCATCAATAAATTGGATTACAAATTTATGGAAAATACCTACAATGGAATTCTACTCTACAATAAAGAACAAAATTATATCATTTGCAAGAAAATGGAAGGACCTGAAGAACATTATGTTAAGTGAGATTAGTCAATTACCCAAAGTAAAGAGTCATATGTTTTTTCTAAGATGTGGAAGCTAGGGAGTAATTAGGATATAAGAGGGACTCCAAATAATAGAGGAAAAACCTTGGTGGACCCAGCGAGGAGATCTAAGGGAAGGGGAGGAGGAACTGAGGTTCATTGATGGAAATACTACCATTGACTATTTGCATAAATGTGAATATACCAATGTCAATTTCAGTACTCTGTATTGGTAAGAAATGCATATATGTCATTGTCAACATAATTTACATTATGATGTGAGACTATAACGTACCAGCAAAAGCACATTAATTAAAAAAGAAAAAAACTTCATTGAATACACATAATGTATTTGGAAGTTGGAGCTATAATGTTCTCCTGCTTCAGAAAAAGAACACAAAGTTATTAGGGATATACTTAAGAGTGAGCCAGGGAAAAAATCTTAAATTCTAACTCTTACTATAGGATTTTCACAAGTAAGAAATCATAGAGAAAACTGCTAGAATATTGGAAACATGAGTGAGATTATTGGCAAAGGAAGAAAAATACTGTCTTTGTCAACTAAAAGAAATTTCTTGAATGCCTCCTAGTGACACTTTTCATCCTTCTTTTAATAGCCAGAGGATAAGCCTCTGGGTGCTGTGGTAGCAAAGTGGCAAGTTGGTAGCTGCAGACTCTCTAAGTAAGGAAAGCAGGCAGAACAGAATCACATCCTTTGGGAACACTCACCTTTGCAGAGTGATATCAATTCTGCTCTGGGCAATGCTGTGTTATTTTTTCAGCTTGTCTCTGAATGTTAAGTGAATGTTAAGCATGTAAAGCACTGAACTCAGAGATATATTTTAGTTGATTCAAACCTTAGTAGATTGAAACTTGACCTGAATGTGTGATTCCTTGCTTTTTTGGAAAATTGAATTTAGACATAAATGCTTTTCCCCCCCTCACCATGGAATAAAATATTAACATAGTTAGTTCCTGGCATCAGATATGACTTTTTTTTTTTTTTTTGGTAGTACTGGGGTTCCTGGAAGCCCGTCTATCTCCGGACTACACTCCCAGACCTATTTTATTTTTGGAAACAGGGTCTCCTAAACCAGCGCGGCTGGCTTCGAACCTGCGCGATCCTCCTGTCTCTGCCTCCCAAGCGCGGGGATTACAAGCGTGCGCCACCACGCCCGGCCAGTTATGACTTTTAAAAAACATTTTCTTGTCAAACTTTTGATGGAGCCTTTATTAGTGTATATGTAGTGGTGGAGGATGTAAGTGCTTGCTTAGTAGATTCCAGGTTATGGCAAATCTAATAGGAAACAATTCAAGTAAAAATCATAGCTTTAATTAGGTAAACAACTCTCATTAGCATTTCTTTTATGCCCAATTTTTTAGTGTATAAGACAGGGAAACTAAAGATGAAACTATGGTAGCGCCAAACATAAACAAGGACAAAAACAAAAAGAAGCCAGCTAGGCACAATGGCACAGGCCTGGAATCCCAGTACTTGGGAAGCTGAGACAGGAGGATCATAGATTTGAGGCCAATCTCAGCAACTTTTTATTGAGACTCTCAGCAACCTAGTGAGATCCTGTCTCAAAACTAAACTAAAATAAAATAAAATAGCCAGGCGTGGTGGCACACGTTTGTAATCCCCGCACTTGGGAGGCGAAGACAGGAGGATCGCGCAGGTTCGAAGCCAGCCTCTCTGGCTTAAGAGACCCTGTTTCTAAATAAAAATATAAAAATAGGTCTGGGAGTGTAGCCCAGAGGTAGAAGGGTTTCCTGGAACCCCAGTACCACCAAAAAAAAAAATTAAAAAGTTAAAAATAAAATAAATAAAAGGGCTGGGGGAATAGATAAGAGGTACAATGCCCCTGGGCTCAATCCTCAGTACAGTTTCTTGAATTTTTAAAGGCAGAACAAATATAAAAATTATTAATTTTTATGTAGGTGTCATTCTTTTATAAGTATAAAATTTTGACTAAAGTTACTGTTAATGTATAATGAACAAAATAATGTGGATGGGTCAAGTAAAAGAACAAAAAAGGAAGTCTCAAATATTGGAAGAGACCCAGAAAACAACTGAGGTCACCATGCCACAGGAAATTACTGTGGTAAGAGTTAGGCAAAATGAATCTTAGATTCAACTCTATGGCTAAAATATACACTTGAATTTAGGCACAGTGGTCACTTTATCTCTTGGATTCAATTTGTTCATCTTCTGCATGGGGTCACAACACTGAGATCTCTTCCCCAACAGCTTTTAGTCTTAAACTGCAAAAACATGGGTGAAAATGTTTTGAGAATGAGAAAACTTGACACAAGGGCAGGTGTTATTTTCATTGGTAAAATTTCTTGGCTACAAAGCAGAAAAGGGGCAGATTTCACAAGTGTTTCTGACAAGTGTGGAGGTTCTGCATGCACATGCAGCATGGAAACATGCTGCTCTGGCTGAACCTCCCAGGACTGGGACTTCATGCTCAAAACTATTATTAAGGGGCACTGCCAGGGATGAGCTGGGTGATGGGAGTTGCTTCAGCAATGCGCACAAGCTAAGACAGGACCAAGGCAAACCTTCAGAATCTTTTCATCCCTCTCCAACAATTCCCTAGCAGACTTTTGTTTCTTTTAGCCTCTTAAAGGATACAAGAATCCCCATCGTCAAAGAATGTCTTTCTTTATCTGGCCTGTCTAGCCCTTTAAGAACTAGGAGTCAGCTAAATAGCAGTCAATTAATTCTTAAAGGTGTACATTGTAACCCCAGCTACTATGGAGTCTGAGACAGGAGGATTGCAGGTTTGAGGTGAAAGAAGGAGAAAATGGAATAGACAAAGGAAAAGAGAAGAAAAAGAGAAGAAAAAAGAGATGGAGGAGAGAAAGTGGTTTCACAGACCACAAATTTTTTTATTCAACAACATTTTCTTTTTTTCTTTTCTTGTTTTAAATTTTTTATTGGTGCATTGTAGTCATACATCTTAATGGGGTACAAGATGGGGAAGGTATACATTCACACATCACACAACTTCTTTGTTAAAAAAAAGGTAGTAACATTAGTTATTACTTACTAATGTTTAAATGCATATACTTCATCTACTGAGAATTTCTGACTCAAAATATAGCTTATGAGGCCAGGAAAATGATAAAACATTTGAAGTTTTGATTCAGGTTTCCCTGAGAGTTAGGTTTTGCATGGCATGCTGTGTAAAAAACACAAGAGGAGACCAGAATGCGTGGTACCAGCTTTTGGTGGGGGAGGGGACAGAATTCTCTCGAGGATGGGGGCCAGTTCAAAGGACCCGCGGCACCACCAGAGACCAGAGTGCAAAAGCTGCTTCTTAAAGGGGGATGTCTTGGAGGTGGGACTAATCATGGGAACGCCGCTTCCCTCGTGATATTTCTAGTCTGCTGAGTGGGCTCTCTACCTCCAGAGTTCAGCCTCCTGTCCTTGCAGAGGTCATGTGGGGAAGCAGGGAGGGACCCGACTTGTCATCCCAGCCTTTTGGTGATAATGGGCGGAGATCAAATCTTAAACTACTTCCTGCTGTCAAGGGGTATAGCAAGAGGGCCCCTTGACAGGGAGAGGTCGGGTCCTCCAGAAGTGGGCAGGTGGGAGTATGGCTGCAGTATGAGTCGAAGGTTACCCTGGACAGCTTGGTGACATGCGTTTTGAGGAGACTTTAACAGCCAAGGAGCTATTAAAGAAAAGGCAAATCGTAAGAGCAGGCCCTAGGTTGGGCAGGAGCCCACCAGCTACTGGCCCTTGCCTGGTAGGGAAGGAGCCTAGCAGCTGCTGGCCCTTGGAGCCCTTTAAGATATGAGGTAGATTGTCACTAGATTTATTAATATGATAGCAGTATTTTTTCCTGAGAAAACATGCCATTGGTTTAGGAGCATCAGTAACAAACTTTAGAATTTAAAGTTAGATTTATGGCTGTCTGGCATCTGAAGAGGGAGAGCATTGTGCTATGTAAAAGAGTGGACCTGCTAAAATAAAAACATATTATGCCAAGAAAAACAAAGCTTAGTGGGCCCCAGCACTGTACAAGAGAATTTGTCATGAGGGTGTTGTAGTGGAGCCCTTTTTAGACTTGGCCTCAGCTTCAGACAGAGCAATTTTGTCCTGTAAAAGAGCACCTGTAGTGCATGAGCAGGAGAGCTTGCTGTCAATCCCCTGTACCAAGATCAGAAAAGGAAAAACTAGAACCTGAAAGGATGGAAAAACTGAGCAGGCAACCAAAGAGGAGATTGGCTTACCCGCTACCTGGAGAGTTACCCTGGGCTGGCAAGGCGGATGGAGGTTGAGGGATCCAGGAGCCATCAGTCTTTGGCCAAGCCGATCAGGGCCAGTGGCAAGTCCTGGTCTGGAAAGGTGATCCCCCTGTGTTGAGGTACCTGGGGCTCACCACTTTTCCAAGGGCACTCACTTTTCCTGTGTTCCTCCTCCCAGAGGAAAAAAAACAAAAACAAAAAAACCTAAATCAAGTCCTGGATTCACCTTCTGACCACACACTGGGCACGGTCTGCTTGGTGGATGTGGCCTTGTCCCATTTGAGGCTGGCTCCTAGAGGTAGTTGTCATTGCTGTCCTCCACCGCTAGGTGCTCCAGAGGGCTGAGCCGCCACCACCAGCCACAGGACAACTACCAGGGATCTGACTTTTGTCGAAGTTGGAGTGTAGACTCCATCTCCACCTATTCCTCTCTGGAATTAAAACTTTAAATGCCAGGTTAACCAAATCTTGGATAGAGATTTGAGGACTGTCTTCAGCCTTTCTTAATTTCTTTTGAAAAGTCTCCTGAGTTGGTTCCTTAAGGGAGGATGGCAGGGGGAACAGAGTGGGTTGGAGTTGGAGGCTGTCTTGGGATAAGATGATGGTTGAGGTGGTGAGGAGATCCTCAGAAAGTGGCACCTGCAACCCAGCCAGCCAAACACTGGCACACATGTGTCACCACAAAATGGCAACTATGCCTGTGAGTCAGCAAAATTGCAGGCTGGCAATGGCCAAGATGGAGAATGCACAACATCACAAGGTCGCGACTGTGTAACATCAAATGATGGCGACCAAAGTGGCGACTGTGATGTCACCAGGTAGCGACTACACACTGTCACAAAATGGTGGCTGATGGGAAAATGGCAGCTGATGGGGGAGAGCATTTGGAGGGACTGGAATGCAGGAAAAAAAAATAACCTGGACATAAAGACTTAGGACCATTTATCAGACAGCTTACAAAAGTTGTTAACCATTCTTGGGCCACTGCAACCCATTACCCAACTTGTATCAAGGCCAGACAGGCGCTCAGGGCATAAGACCTCTGCTAGTTTAAAGGTTTGACTTCTCATAATTGGTTTGCAGGTAAAAACGAAGAACAGGAAACAGGAATCCTCATTTTCCTGATCAATCATTTGGAAACGGGGGTTAAGAGATCGGGAAAGACATCTCAATCCCTTCTCAAAACCAGAGGATGACCTGATCATCTGAAGGGTGGTCCCAGTGGACTGGTGGATAGTGGGTCACCAAGTGCTTGGATTTCAGGGTCCCAGTGGACCGGAACACCCAAGTCCAGAACCCATTAACCAAGGGGAGGGGAGGGAGCTTACTGGAGTGAAGTGTTGCTGGCCAGTGCCAGCTGCATTAGAAGTGCTGAGAAGATGCTGGGGTCGAGGTGGAGCCAAGGTGCATAGTGCCTGTGCCTGGTGTGGGTGGCACTGGTGGTTAGTGTGGGCCGAATTAAATGGTGGTGTGCAGGCGGCATGGCTTGCTGGGTACGTGTCATGGAAACAAAATGGCTGCCAGGCACGAGGCAGATGCTGAGGCTGGGCCTCGGGGCACACTGCCAGCAAGCCTGGCTCAGGGTGGGCAGAATAGGGCAGCAGCAGCAAATGGAGCTATGCCTACAAGTGAAGCCTGGCGCGGGAGACTGTGGTGGATCCCGAGGCTGGACTGTATGTCAGAGGTTCTGGCTGTGAAACAGCGGTTGTGGCAGGTCCAAGCGGCAGGTGGAGGTTCTGGCCCACGCAGGTGGTTGGAAGGCTGAGCAGGTGCCAGCGGCCATGGGGCGTGCACCCCAAACGAGCCTGGCTCAGGGCGGGTGCAACTCATGGCCTGGTGGCTGGCAGAACCTACAGGGGCCGCCTGGAGCCTGCAAGTGGCAATGGGATTGGAGCCTGCACGCTGTGGCGGCAGCAACAGGCAGAGCCGGGCCTTTAAGCTGAATGCTGCTCGGGACCTTGCTGCTGAGCTGCTGGCGGGTCGGAGAGTCCGGAGCTCAAAAAGGGAGAAAAAAAAAAAAGGAAAAAAAGGAAAGGGGTGGAAACCAAAAGTCCTCCTGGGGTCAGCACTAGAATGTTAGGTTTTGCGTGGTATGCTGTGTAAAAAACACAAGAGGAGACCAGAATGCGTGGTACCAGCTTTTATGGGGGGGGGGCAGAATTCTCCTCTCAGGGATGGGAGTCAGTTCAAAGGATCAGTGCCACCACCCAATTCCAGAGTGTAAAAGCTGCTTCTTAAAGGGGGATGTCGTGGAGGTGGGACTAGTCGTGGAAATGCCACTTCTCTTGTGATGTCTGTAGTCTGCTGAGTGGACTCTCCACCTCCAGGGTTCAGCCTCCTTCCCTTGCTGAGATCACGTGGGGGAGGGGAAGGGACCCGACCTGAGCTCTTCCTCCCTGACATCTCCCCCCTCTAGCTTTTAAAAAGATGCTGTTTATTTATGCATTTATTAGTATTCACTCATTAAATATGTAATGATATAAGTGATAATTCATCAAAGTAATATATCTTTTGAAAAAAGTTTGTCTTCTCTTTCCAGTTCATCTTCTGCACTGAACAGACAACCTTGTCTTACCATTGCTTCTGTATCTATTCTGTGTTTCTCCATGAAATTGTGTGTATGTATCTTAATACTCTGCTCTCTCATAAGAGAGACAGCATTAATACACTCTTGTGCCTTTTGTCCCCATGATTTTTTAATATAGCTTGCCATTTAGGCACTTTGTAATGTTACAGCCACATGGTCCCATTTATAGTAGAAAAAAACAAGTCTGACTCATTGAAAAGGTTATTGCCCTTCTGAGAAGGAAATTAAATCCTATGCAGCAATTTTAATTTTAAAGTAAACTGTTGTGCTGTGGCTCAAGTCCTGACCCAAAACAATAATTTCATATCACTCTCTTGGAACCTTCTTGGAACTTTGGGCATTTGAGGTCCTTAAGATCCCAAAACAGTCATTACATAAAAGTACTTTGAAAGAAAGTTGTAGAAATCAATTAAATTTAAGAAAAAACTTTGGCTTCTTTGCTTTTGTTTCTATTTTACTTTAATTTAAAAATTAGAACTTAAGGAAGGTAGCTTAGAGTTTGAAATTAAGTAATGAGCAAATGGAAAGAGGAGAGAAACTATGAGAAATTAATATCCATCAACTATCCATTCATTGATGCGCCAGACATTGAATGACTGATATCCTCCAAAAGTGATTTCATGTCCTAAGGTGACAGTAACTTAAATGGGCAAGTGCATGTCAGCCTTATGCCTATATTCGAGTCTCTGGTATATTCTATCACTCCAAACAAAGGTACTGTGCAAGTATTAGAAAATTGCTCTGGTATTAATTTCCAAAATGTAAAAATAAAAAAAAATAATAAAAAAAACAGAGCCTGTGTGCTGAGCAGGCACTTGGGCAGGGAGGGGTGGCAGCTATTACAATGCAAAGTTCCTCTATCTCTACCTTTTGTCCTAATTTTTACTAGTGAAGCCTTTAGCCCTAAAAATATAGAGAGATAATTAAAAATCCTAAAATCACAGTGACGGGGACATTTTAGAGCCATAAAGATAGGGCAGAAGCCAAGAAGATTATTGAACCCTGCACTTAGTAAGTGCACTGTCCTCAGGCAAAGAGGCACCACCTGGCTAAGAAATAAGTTAGCCTTGGTGATGCTGATAAGAAGATATCAATACAAAATCTATTTAAAGACTAGGGATGGAGAGGTAGTCAAGAGTTCCATTTTTAGGCTCTCTAGCATGCGTGCTGCTGCTTTTTCGTTCTCTCCTATTTCCTACTGATTATTTTTAATTTTTTTTTTTGTGTGTGTGGTACTGGGGTTCCTGGAAACCCTTCTAACTCCGGGCTACACCCCCAGACCTATTTTATATATATTTTTTATTTGGAACAGGGTCTCTTAAGCCAGAGAGGCTGGCTTCGAACCTGCGCGATCCTCCTGTCTCCCAAGCACAGGGATTACAAGCATGTACCACTATGCCCGGCTCCTACTGATTTTTTAATAAATACTTGTTAAAGCTGCACCAAGCTGCCTATTAATTTTATTTTTCCTATTCAACAAATTTTAGTTGAACAGAGAAAAAATCCCATATTGCGGTTATAGCTATAACAGGTACCATTACTCACTCTTTCTTTCTTTCTTTCTTTCTTTCTTTCTTTCTTTCTTTCTTTCTTTCTTTCTTTCTTCCTTTCTTCCTTCCTTCCTTCCTTCCTCCCCCCCTCTCTTTCTTTCTTTCTTTTGTTTTTTCTTTTCTTTTGGTACTGAAGGTTGAATCCAGAGGCATTCTACCTCCAGCCTTATTTTATTTTTCATTTTAAAATAGGGTCTTGCGCCGGGTGTGGTGCTGCATGCTTGTAATCCCCGCGCTTAAGAGACCCTGTTTCCAAATTTAAAAAAAAGTATAAAATAGGTCTGGGAGTGTAGCCCAGAAGTAGAAGGGTTTCCAGGAACCCCAGTACCACCAAATAAATACTACTATTACTACTACTACTACTACTACTAATAATAATAATAATAATAATGATAAATAGGGTCGTACTAAATTGCTGTGCCTGAATTTGAATCTACAATCCTCCTGTCTCAGCCTCCAAATACTGGGATTACAGGCCAGGGGTGTGCCACATGCCTGGCTCATATTTCAATTCTTTAACACAAAGAGTGTAGTTATAGTAAAGACAACTAAAATATCTACTGAGTAAATTAATAACAGTAAAGACATATAAGACTTATTTTTTTTTATTAGAACAAAAATGAAGAACCAGGACCACCTAGAAGATTTCCCTACTTGTGGGGTAGGTCTCTTTGGAATTCAACACTGGTATGTGTATTTTAACTTAAGCTTTAGATCTCATGAAGCAGCATCAGCAATAGAAGGAGAGCAGATTGGTGGTCAGATAACCCTGAGCTTGTATCACGGCATCCTGTGTTAAGAGCTGAGTAAGTGATACTACTTGCTTTACAACTTTAGGCCTAAAGGAGACATGTCTACAGATCTCAGGTCTTTGAATTTGCTGTTTTCCCTTACAGGAATATTCTTCTACCCCCACTTACTTGAGCTCTTTTCTTTTCATTATTCAAGATTTAACATAAATATTTCTTTTTGTGTGTGTGTGGGCCAAATATTTCTAAAATACGCCCCTACCTATCTCGCAAGATCCCCTCTTGTGTGTCCCATCTTTATTACATCATACTTTTAAAATTTTTTCAGGGCATGTACTACTATTTGAAATTATCTTGTTTCCTTGGTTTTGGTCTGCCTGTTTTATAAGAAAGCAATTACCTATAGCCAGGAACCTTGTCTACATGGTTTACTCTCTACCCTCAGCCCTAGAAAGCAAATATGTTGAATGAGGTGATGACAGTTTCCAGCCTACACATATTATTTAATGTGTTTTCTCTCTGTTGCTGAGGAAATGGCCAATGCTTAACATGGTTCAGATCACTTAGCAGGTAAAAAGTAAACAGTAAGAGAATATAAAAAAAATCTATATTGCAATAATCTCTAGATTTAGTAACTAAAATACATTCTTTGTAAGTCTGATTTGCATAAAACCATATTTGTGGCTATTTTAGTTTGAAGAAAATTATTCTGAATGTAAATTCATCTGCATTCCCAACCACCACTTTTATATAAAATTAAATGATAAAGTACCATTATCTTTTATGTGTGTGTGGTACTAGAGATGGAACCCAGGGGCATTCTACCTCTGAGCTATACCCCTAGCCCTATTTTTTTTTTATTCTTTATTTTGAAACAGGGTCTCACTGAGTTGCAAAGAACCTCATTAAGTAGTTGAGACTGGCCTTGAACCCTGTTCCAACACACCAGCTAAATACCATTATCTTTTAAAGTCATTATTAAAGATAATGTCTTTAGCCCCATACTCACCTGTAATGATCACAGTTGTCTTCTTTGCTTTAGTATCTTTGTTTATGGTATCTTAAGAGCCATGACTAGTTTCAAGAGGGCTTTGCTTTTACCTTTTGTTAAGGGCTATGGTCAGAATTGCTCCTAGACCTGAAGATACAGCCCATGAGGAAAATGAGACAGAGTCATTAACCTGCATAAATCTCTTCACAGTCTTTTCACTGATAACAAGAATTTTCACAACAATAAGTTTAGATGTTCTTCATGTGAGATAAAATGAGGAAGCTGAATATCAATTAACAAAGAATCAAAGACAAAAATACTGACAAAAAATACTTTGTCCTTCCTGGAAATTTAGCTCTCTCTGCACCACCACACTTTAGAAGATGCAGAATCTTGTTGCTCTACAATTTGAAGTAATTTTCCTACAATATGGGACTTTTTATTTATAAATCACAATGTCATTTCACTGCATCTAGATATTTTATATATATTTGATAGCAAAAAGTACTTGTGGTAGTAAATATAGTTTACTATATTCTCCAAAAATATAGTAAAATAAATATTCTTTGTAAAGTCAATCACCAATGTCCTCATAAAGAGCAAGAATTAATGCAAAGTTCAAACAAGGCTAATCATAATGAAGGGGAAATTAATCTGATATGAGATTTTATTTGGTTTTTGCTTTACATGATCATTTGTTCACCAGCCACAATTATAATTAGTTCTTTAATTCCCCAGCTATCCTGATAAGCCTGAGATTAATTATTATCCAACTTTTAGAGTCCTGAAATTTACATTACAAAGAATCCCTATAAATGCATTTCAAATTTATGGTTTTCTTACAGGGAATCAGTTGTTGGTTATATAGAACCGTTCAAGAACATGAATTGACATTTCTTGCCATTTTATTATGTAAAAATTTAGGGAACAGTTGACCACTATTTGCTCCAAAACTTCAAAGCATAGCGGTTTTAGAGTATCAGTTACTTCCAAGGCAGATTTTCTCATATTGAATCTTGGCTTGTCAATTAGTACCTATGTAACTTTGGAACAATTCCTTTCTTTTTATGGGAGGAAGGGGACTGGAAATTGAATCCAGGGGCATTCTACTTCCAAAGTATACCTCAAGCCCTTTTTACTCTTTTTAATTTGTTGCTGAAGGTCCTGCTAAGTTGTTAAGGCTGATCAAAACCTTGATCCTTTTGTCTCAGACTCCCAAATACTGGGATTACAGGCATGTATCACCAAGCCTGGCTGTATTTCTTCTTTTGAGAACTATCTATTCAGATCTAGTGCTCATTTTTTTATTATTTTTGTTTTTAGTGTAAAGGTTTTTAAAACCTCTTTATTGGTGCATTGCAGTCATGTATCTTAATGGAGTACAAGATGGTAGAGGCAGGCCTGCACATATCATTCAATTAGCCTTTACTCAATTTCCATCCCATTCTCTCCCCCTCCTTCTGCCTTGTGTTTGGGTTAGTGATTGATATGTTTGTTATTCTTTATATGTTTTAGATATTAGTCCTCTATCAGAGAAGTAGTTGGCAATAATTTTCTCCCATTCTATATACTCTATCTTCAGGCTTTTGTTTCCTTTGCAGCACAAATACTTTTTAATTTGATGCCATCCAATTTATTGATTCTTGGTTTTATTTGTTGGACTTTGGGGGTCTTCCTGAGAAAATCTCTACTGACTCTGTTTCTACTGGGCTTTGTGCTGAGGATCTTCTGAGGAACAGAAATCTGTCTTTGGATGAGTTCAGGAAAGAGGTAGAAAGTAAAGGAACAACAGAAAAAGAAAGAAGTAGCCTATGGCTTTAAGATACAGAAGCGGCTCTTATTTCCTCTTGCCAATGTGTAACTTTAGAAGTCTGAAAATAATTCCAATGGGAATTCAAAATGTTTAGAAAACAGATTAATCATTTCAATAAAGGTTGGCTTATAGAGGACTATATATCATACTTACATATATATATACATATGATATGATATGTGTGATATATATGCATATGATATGATTATATATGAGACATATACATGTATATGTATATATCTAAGTAAGTATGGTTATACATAAAATCTCCAACTGTTTACTAAGAAGGCCAATGTAATGAAGCATTTAAAATGTTCCAAGAATAAAGTTTGGGATTATAGTGCCAGTTGAAGTCTACTCTTTTAAAGCAAAGTCTACTCTTTTTATGACTGAAATTATTTATTTATATATAATTGATTTAGAAACACATAACTCAATGTTTTACAGCACCATCTGAAACAAATGTCTAAAAATGTCCCAGTTCTTAGTTGATGAGCCAAAACAATCATATATGAACTGATAACAAAAAGTACAGAATCAGTTCACATATTATAAAGTGTTTAACACCATAGATGTGAGCTAGATTGTTAGCATTACTGATGTAGCTGCATAGGAGAGCAGAAACATTTCTGTTTAAGCCACTATTGGTATCATAAATTTTAATTATGAATTAATACTTTAAAAAAAGGCAACAAGAGCCAGGCGTGGTGGCACATGCTTGTAATCCCAGTGCTTGGGAGGCTGAGAAAGGAGGATCACACAGTTTCAAAGCCAGCCTCAGCTGCTTAGTGAGGCTCTCAGCAACTTAGGGAGACCCTGTCTCCAAATAAAATATAAAATAGGTCTGGAAGTGCAGCCCAAAGGTAGAAAGCCCCTGGGTTCCATTCCCAGTACCACAAAAAATAAAAAAATAAAAAAATAAAATAAAGGCAACAAAATAGTATTCCATGAACCAATTTCCCAAAAACCCATCTGTGACTACAACAGCTTTTACAAATTCTCTCTTCATCTACACCCTTTGCTAGTACCCTCCCCAGTGACTGTGCTCGACTGTGTGACATGCTTTAACCAATGAGATAGCAGCATGTAAAAGATAAATGGGAATCTGGAACAGCTCCTACATTGTGGTTTGCATTCTCTTGCTTCCTCTGGGACCTCTGGCAATTCCACCATGTGAAGGAGCCTAGACTTGCCTGGTGGACACAGACAGCTCTCATTAACAGAAGCTTTTACATGTAAAATGGCCTGGCTGAACTTGATGAGTCTAGCTGGGACCAGTAGAACATCACCTAGTTTAATCCAATTCAAATTGCTGGCCCAGGCCGGGCATGGTGGCGCACGCTTGTAATCCCCACGCTTGGGAGGCTGAGACAGGAGGATGGCGCAGGTTTGAAGCAAGCCTCAGCTACTCAGTGAGGCTTCCAGCAACTTAGTGAGACCCTGTTTCCAAATAAAATATAAAAAGGTCTGGGAATATAGCCTGGAGGTAGAATGCCTCTGGGTTCCACTCCCAGTACCACAAAAAAAAAAAAAAAAGTAAGAAAAAACCCAACAACAAATTGCTGGCCCATGGAACCATGAACTAAGTAAATAGTTGTTTGCTTTAACTATTATATCTATTGACATTCACTTTGCAATTATGAATTTATTGGTATTCACTTTACATTGTGGCCTGCAAGAGTGAAAAGTAATATGTTGATAGTGAATGAAAAATTCTATAACATTAACTCACTAAGCATATAGGAAGAATTATTTGATTATACCAAGTTATATACAGGTTAAATGGATGCATCTTAAATCACTTTTTTTCAGAAAACACAAGAGCTTCTTATTAAGTATAAGATTTATCTATTTCAATTGGCATGGTGGATAACATAAATGAAAAACTGAATACCTACAGAAGACTGAATTAGCTTAATTTTTTTTTTTTCAGAACGCAGAAGTCTTTCTGGGAAGATGACAGACATCTGGTATTTGTCTTGCTTATTTATGTGGATAAGAAGCATCCCTTCCTCAACACTAGTTACTAGTTAAGCTAACAACAAAAAATTACAACTACATTTAAGCAGGACAAGACCTTTACAAAAACAAATGAGAACAAAATAAACACCATATTATTACTATTATTTGATATGCCTAGATTCAGAATGAAAAAAGTTTAGGTTTGATGGTCCATGATTTAAAGTGTCAATGTAGCATCAACTATTTAAATTCACACTAAATCTCAGTGACTAAGAGCTCCAGCCCATCTTTGGAGAGCAGCTGTGGAACTGGCTTCCTAGAGAATTAGTCAATATAATTGCAAGACAAAAGATACTGTTTTGAAGGGGGAAATGGTGTTACTGCAGTGGGTGATATTGTAAAAGCAATGCCTTTTCATCTTTAGGCTCAGTTTCCTTTCTTTAACCAGGGTCTGAATTTTCCTATATGCATTTATATGAGCATATTTTAATTTTAAATAATATTAGATGTTTAAGAGTTACATTTGTAAAATGCTTTACATTGGTTTGCATCACTAAATTGTTGCTATGACTAATTATAATTATTCAAAATGTAAAGGATCCTCTTTTGATAGCTACCACATACTCTTGCATGCATACGCCTGCATAAATGTACACATATACTTTTTAATAATTTACATTATTTACATCCAAATGTTAAATGTTTCTGCATGATACATGGATAGCATAAATTTCTAATTATTTATTAGACATATTATTTATTTATAATATATATAATATATATTTATTTAACATATTTATATAAAATTTAACATATATAATATATAATATATATTTATTTATTTAATATATTTATATAAAAGGAATATTCAATGCATTAGTTATATAAATACTGTTATTAATTTTTTTTTTATTGGGGATTAAACCCAACGGTGTTCTACTTCCGAAATACACCCCAAACCTTTTTCATTTTTTTTTTTCATTTTGAACTAGGGTCTTACTAAGTTGCTAAAGATCTCAGTAGGTTGCCAAGGCTGGCCTTAAACCTGTGATCCTCCTATCTCAACTATTGAAATTACAGGCATGAACCACCATACCCAGCTATGAATTAAATTTCTTTTGGAGGAAATTTTGTTTTCATTTTAAAGCAGGAAAGCATTCTTATTTTAGTAAACATTTCAGTGTATATTGCTGAAATAACTGTATTTGAAAATTAACCAAAATATTATGCCTGAACAATAGTCTTTAATATCATCAGTGATTTAGTGTTCTATAATGATTATTAATTTTTCAAGTTGGCTTACTTCATTTAATTTTAATATTGCCTCTTTTAAAAAAAATTTAGGAAGGCCTTCTACTAAAATATATATGAGCATTAAAAAGTAGCCAATTAAAAGAAAATAGGAAATAAAAATTTCATAGAATATTGCTAAACTTGACTATAGTTCTATATTTGAAGAATGTAAAATTTACTAGTTCGGCCTTTTTGGGCATATAGTTATTCATAATCACTCATACAATCAGAAAAAACCTATTTCTTAAACATTTGCCATATTTATATATACCTGACATCTGTGACTGAAAGAATACAGACATGTAAGGTGGCAGTTTGTCTGGTGTACTGATGGCAGTGAGTACAGAAAAGTAATCAGTTTTGAAGAGCACTGCATCATTGCTTTGGTTTGGGTCTGGAATATTAAGCTCAAAACTCATTTTGAGTATGTGGTTGCAGGTCGGGAAGATTCAGAAGTAGGTTACTGGAGGAGTATGCTTGGGGATTACATCCCGTCCCTTGCCACTTCTTTCTCTCTTTCCTGGTTACCTCAAGCTACATAGCTACATAGCTTACTTTCAAAACACCCTTCTGCCACGAGGTTCTGTCTCTTCTCAGGCCCAAATCAAAGGAGCCAGCCAACCATGAACTAAGACCTCTGAAACCATGAGCCAGAATTAATCTTTCTCCAGTAAGGTGTTTGTATTAGATATTTTTTGGTGAAAGTGATAAAAAGCTAACACTGTCATAGAATTCATCCCTTAGATCTCATCTTCTCATTATACATTGTTATATATAATCATATAATTAAAAAGTCTTTGGGTTCTTAGAAAATAACTATTAATTAATCCAGTCATTATGTTTTTGTGGGGGCATAAGAAGAAACTTGGGAAAGTCAAACCATACACATAAGTCTGTATTTATTACATTAATATGTTTCTGGTAGTTAAAAATGGTGTCTTCTGATACTGGGAACATTCATTGAGGGTCCTATTCATATCTCTTTTTTAGAAGACCAGCTATTAGAAAATTGTTTTAGAATAAAGTTGAAGCAAAATATAACTTTGTTTTTAAATGAATTAAAATATTTTTATTATTGCATTTCAAATTAGTAGTAATATCGCTTCACTTAAAAATTTTTGTTAGTGCATTATAATTGCATATGGTAATGAGATTTGCAGTGACTTGTATCCTTTTTTTCTGTGTGTGTGGTAATGGGCATTGAACCCGGAGACATTATACCTTTGGGCTATACCACCAGTCCTATTTTTTTATTCTTTATTTTGAAATAGGGTGTCACTAAATTGTGGAGGACCTCACTAGGTAGCTGAGCCTGGCTTTGGAATCTGTGATGCTCCTGTCTCAGTCTCCCAAGTACTGGAATTACAAGCATGTAACACCACGCCCAGCCAATGTGTGTGTGTGTGTGTGTGTGTGTGTGTGTGTGTGTGTGTGTATACATATATATAATTTTTTTTTTGCAGTACTGGGGATGGAACCCAGGGGCATTCTACCTCTGAGTGACACCCCCAGCCATATTTTTAATTCTTTGAAACAGGGTCTCACTGAGTTGCAAAGGGCCTAAGTTAGTTGGGGCTGTCTGTGAACCGTGATCCTCCAGTCTCAGCCTCCCGAATGCTGAAATTACAAGTGTGTACCACCATGCTCAGCTCCAACTTGTATTCTTAATGTGAACTATTTTAGTGTGTTGGCTATTACTTATGAATAAATAAACTAATGTAATTCCAAATGATATACCATATGTAAGAGTTATTTAGAGCATCAAACTGAAACATCACTGGCTTGACAATAAACTTGCTAACTGTAAGATTTAGAAAGAATATCCCCCCCAAAAAAGTACCCAAATCTATGCCTTTTCAAATTAAGGAAGGGATTTCAGTTGTAAATAATGTAAAAATCATTTCACAATAGTCCTTCAGGGGGCAAACAATTATTAAATTATTTAGTACTATTTACCATCATATAAAATATGACACAATTTAAAAAATTGGTGCATAGCTCAAGTCACATCTAATAAATGATATGGAACCCTTACACTGTGTGTGATCACAAATAGTTTTCATGTGTATTTCCTCAATCTTATCTTGACAGCATCACTTTCTGAGTTCAAATAGCATGCAGATGGCAGAGCCAAGAACAGAATCTGGGTCTGCAGATTCAGGTCCACTGGACTATAGTTTATAACTGCCTTAAGACTAGAAAAGGCAGTTTACCAGAATTCAGTGTGGGGTAGGATGCTGGCTTTTTAAAATTTTGTTCAATCCCCTCCTTTCTTATTTGAGATAAGTTAATTCAAAAATTACAAAATGGAGTTAGAAACTAGAACATTTTAAGTCTAATTTTGATTATGTTTAATTTACTCTTTTCAAATATTAAACTCAAATTATCAAACCTGTAAGAAATATGAAGGTCAAACTTGATCAGACATTTTTTTTCAGATGCTGGCTAGTTATTTCTCAAAATGAGCTGGTTTTCTTCCCCAAACTACCATTATTTCAATTTGATAAGAATTTGCTCCTAATAGAGAAAAACCAGTTTAGAAAAAAAAAGTAAAATTATGCTAATCCTATATATAGTGAAAATTTACTTGAAAAAGGAGAATACATATTTTTAGCATGTAATTCCTGAATTACATGCTAAAAAATTTATGGCCTTCAAACTGAACACTTATTTTGTGAGACTGAGAAAATCTTACTGGATGATCAATAGTTCACAAAATTTTTCATATTAACAAAAAGGGAAAAAGCACAAGGTAATATCCACTATAATAACAAACATTATACAATAGAAAAGACTCAATCTATCAGCCTTATAGCTATCCAGAATTTAAACAAATTAAAAGCTAGGTGGCAGGTTACATAATATGCAACTCAAAACATTTAGAGACAGGGAAATACTCCCAACTTGCCTCTATTTCGGCTAAAATGCATAGTAATTTTTCAAAATTCACCTTCAATGTCAATTGCATAGCTTTAGAAAAACAATTACTTTGCTTGCTATTTCTTTTTTTTTAAATCAGGTAACTTGCTATATAGCACAGCTGACAGAGAATGGCTGGCTGCTTTTCTAATGACCAGAGAGAGGAAAATAAGTATTACTAATCAACAGAGGTTTTTTGGAGCCATTCTGGTATTATATATACATAAAGAACTCTATGTGATTTAAAGCCAGGCATGAATTTTAAGTTTTCCTGGTATTCTAATTAAAAGTATATATACCATTGTCCAAATTCTTAAGTATGGAGAATGAAATACAATTATAATTATCTGAATGAAGTTTCCATTGATCACTTTTCCCAAATTACATAACATCTGAATCATCAAATGTATTGGCTAAGCATGTTCAAAAAATATTTCAAATAAAATAAAAAATCATTAACATCTGTGATATTGTAAAAGTTTCTATCACATTAACAACCAAAAGAAAAAAAAGCTCAAAACTGCCACCTTGAGTATACTTTAGGAAATGGGGTTGAAAATTGCCTGCCATAGCTTTAACACTGAAGAATTTGCATTGCTCTAAATTTTTATTGTATAAACAGAGATCAGGGTGGTCTTTCATCTAGATCCTATTATATTCTTTTGTCTTTTCCAAATTAGTATGCTGACATTTCAGACAGTTTATTCAAATGTGCCTCCTGAAAAAGATGCTACATTTTAATGGAAAAAGTGATTTCTAAGTCATGGATAAATGGAAAAATATTCCTTTTCTATCTTCCTAGTTACTTTCTTCCTTCTTTTCTTAAACTCCTAAAGTTCTCATGACCATTCTCCCCAGAAATACTTGAGCTCACTTGTAGGCAAGCAGCATGTGGGTACATGGGGGGTGGTACAATGGGAGGGACAACACACACAGATATTCTCATTTGGTGTTAAAATACTTATGAGTGATGAGCTTTAATGGATTACTTTGCCCTGCTTTACGAAGAGGGAATATATATTACAACCAACACATAGATATTTAAGTGAGGCTAATTAAAAACTACTGACTTATCTTCTCTCCCATAGCTCTCTGGAGTCTAGTCCTCACATCCCCAAAACCTTGCAACTATATTTGATTACAATACCCAATAGATACAGAGGCATCACTTAAGAGTTAAAATTTCAAGTCAGGCTGGTTTTATTTGAATTTTATTATCTCACCAGATTTTCAGAGATTGCTAAATTCCAAAGGAAACTATAAAAATCAAATATAACAGTATTTACTGAGAATGTTTGACATGGCATCTACTTCCTTCCAAGAAACATTATCTCCTCTTTGGCTTCAAAACCTTTCAGGTAAATGCTACAGAGAAGCCCTCGAATGCCCTTGGTCCGAATTAAGAGTGGCCTCTTAGGTCTCTGTACTACCTACCACAGCATTGAAGAGGTGGTAGTGGAGATGAGGCAGAGGGGTCAGTTATCCCCTTCCCTGGTTTTAATTGAAACCAGCCATCCTCAAAAGTAATAGCTACTTTTCACCCCCCATGTATCACAGGGTCTGTGTGTGATGTTGTCTTTGCTTTCCATTGTGTGTAGAACATTGATTTTACTTTCTACCTAAAAATAATCTCAGCTTCTCTGAAAGATAGGCTGTTAGATTATACAAGTTTAGCAGAACTCAGTCTCCTGCTCTGGTCATGAGGACAGCTTCTGAAGTCATACCTCCCAAGTTTGAGATCTATTTCAATCCCCTCGTCCTTACTTCCTCATCAATAAAATGGAGATCATAATTGTTTGAGCCTGAAGTAGGCCCTCTTTGGCTTACATAATTCAATGCAGGCTAGACAGAGAGGGTGATGGCACTTAGCAAGTACACTTGAATGCTGGCCACTCTGACCACTACTTCTCCAGCACATCATCTTGCTCAGGCCTCATTATTAAGCCTGGGTGCTTTCCACAAATTTCTATAAGCATAATCCCAAATGCCAATTTTCCTATGAAATTTTCTCTTGTCCTTTCAGTTCCAAATACATACCCTCACTCTTGAATTCCTCCTCAGTGATACTCACATTATATTTTTTATTAGTCCCCAGTAGAAAGTGAGTTGTTCTTGTCCACTTTTGTGTTGCTTCATACCATTTTTTTAATAAGAAAACTTCAAGTGGTCACTGGATTTAATTAAAAATATTATTTAATGCATTATATCGGAAGGGACCATATTAGAAGTCCATAGTAGAAAAAACATTTAAAAACTTACTGTTCCCATCTTTTAAACTACTATAGTAATTCAAAGAAAAATTAACAACTCAAACTTATCAATAATGACAGACTACACAAAATACATGTCATCTATAATTAAGACAAGTTTCTTAGGCAGATAATGGGAGAGGATCGTTTGTCATATTAACTCTGCCATAAAGAGAAAAAAGTCAGAGGGCTCTCCAAATTTGTGTACTAAAGTACTTGGCTCACCTTTGTGTTCCATCTGAGAAGGGAAAACTCCACACTCAATGGAAAGTAAAAGGGCAGAGGTCTCCTTCATCTCTTTACAAGGGCCAAAGTTTGAGATTTGAGCACCACCAAGATAGAGGTGCTGGTAAATATTTTGGGCTTTTTATAGATGTATACTAACAAAAAAACCTAGGCCCCACAAATTCAAGGTAATCAACTACTAACTTAACTATGCTCTATTACTGTGAAACTAAAAGGAAATTTATATAGATACTTGGGCTAGTGACTGGCATCCATTACAGGTGCTTAAATATACTCAGTTCTATTATTTCAAGATCAATAAAGCCTAGGATTGGTTGAATGGCAAGCAGGGGAAAACAGCTAGTACTACTGGTGAGGTGGGAAAAGCTCCTAGCCCTTAGTTTACAGTAAGAATTGGGTAAGTAGACACAGTAAATTAATATTATAAATATAAATGTATTTTCAAACAAAAAAACCACATTTTTTACAAAGAAAAAATATCTATCTTTTATTCTTACAAATAGTTTACTAAAAAAAAATTAAATGACACAAACTCACAATGTAATTTTAGAAGTCAAACATCTCCATTTTGAAGTCTAGAATTTAACAGAATGTAAAACTTTAAAAAAATAATCTAGAACATATATTCATATATTAAAAAAAAACTCAAGTTCTTCCAGAGATATTTTTTAACTCCAAAGTATGTCATTTTAATCAACAACTTGCTTTCAGAAAGGAATCTCTTTTGAGAAATTAAATACTAACTTTCAACAATTGCACTCTTCCTTTTGGTAACAAACTTCTTTATTTCAATGTAAATTAACAAAGCTGAAGACTTCAGCCCTTAGGTTTTTTGTTTCCTTTCTCCTTTAAATCCCTATGTATACACTCATATCAGTTTGAGGCACTGGGACAGAAACAGAAAGGAAGACACAGTGGCAGATGGAAGAGAGCCAGACTCCGGGAGACTCCAAATTCCTGTGGGCCTCATTTTTCTGATTTAGAAAAGTAGGTTCTCTGTAAGGACTTTTGTTCTAAAATGCCACAAATTTCAAGGCAGACTTTGTACCCTTCTCCCCCAAAATAAGATTAGTTAAGAATATGGGTTCTGATAAAGATGCCAAGTCATGAATTTCAGGTCAACCCATTGTTTTGTAATCTTGGGCAAATAACTGTTTCTATGCTAAATTTCCTCAGGTGTTGAATGCTATTAACAACTGTGCTGACCTCACAGTGCTATGCAAATTAAGAGGTTAAGCAGGGAAAGGGCTCAGTGCAGCTGCCAATGAGATGCTATCAGTTTTCAAATGTCTCCTATCATTCTGTGGGAAAAGATCCTAAATACCTTATATGAAGTGAACAGTATCATGTGGGGGAATAGATTATATCTAATAGATGATCACAAAATATAAAAGTGATTTCTTACTTTTACTTTAGCTTCAAACAATTCAGAAAACATTTTCAAGAACAGTATAATGAGTAGCCATTGATGATATAAAGTTTTGTGGTTTAAAATACACAAGAGTTTAATTCAGACTAATAAAAAAAGTTTAATTACAAGAACACTTGGAAAAGTAGCACAATATCACCACCTAGTGAACACAACTAAACATTTATATTAGAACTTATACTAATCATTACAGGAAGATAAACCTTTTCAAATCAAAGTACATTCTTTCTACTAAAAAGGCTTAAAATATAAGTAAAATAAATATATTACTATTACACTGCAACATTCTAACTAAAATACCTCTTACAAAGTTGTATACCTGAAATTATTTTTCTAAGACAGGATAACAAAGTTAAAAGTAGAGTTTTTTTCAGAATTTAAAATATATCAAAGACAACATGCAAATCATCAAAAAATTACTTGACCATAATGTACCAATTGATACAAAAATATCTGTAACAAACTTATGATTTTAAAACTGCAGGGTTGTGAGACTTCTTTAAAAGATATTTTAAGAGCCATGTGTGGTGGTCCATGCCTGTAATCCTAGTGCATGGGAGGCCAAGACAGGAGAACTGCAGGTTTGAAGCCAGCCTCAGCAATTTAAGAAGACTGTTTCAAGCCAGATGTGTTGGCGCATGCCAGTAATCCCAGTGTTTGGGAGGATGAGAGAAGATCACACAGGTTCGAAGCCAGCCTCAGCTACTTAATGAGACTCTCAGTAACTTAGACCGTTTCCAAATAAAGTATAAAAATAGGTCTGGGAGTATAGCCCGGAGGTAGAAAAGTTCCTGGATTCCACCCTCAATACCACACACACACACACACACACACACACACACACACACACACACACAAAGAAGACTGTTTCAAAAACAAACAAAAAAGAACGGGCTGGCAGTTTAACTCAGAGGTAGAATGATCCTCAGTTCAATTCCTAATACTAGAAAAAAAAAAAAGATATCGTAGCTTAACTACTTGCTATCTGAACCATCTAAAGGATTGCTGATAAATTGACACTTTACTGCCAACAAATGGGAAAAGTTCCTTTTGGGGGTATCTAGTCCCCTGCAGAGACAAAACAATTGAGAAATTTATATTTTTCATGTTAAAATATAACTACTGACCTCTGATTTATACTTCAGGCAATGTAGAAAAAGTTCAATCCTTTTCAATCCTAATTGTTCTTCAAATATTATAACAGCTTATTAAGTTACAGAATTTCTGCTTTTCCAAGTAAAACAACCTATATTCTTTTTAACTGTTTATATCTTGAAACAAAACTATAAATATTTACCATTTTGTTCATGCTTCTTTAAACAGTTTCTATCATTTTTAAAAATGAATGCATCCAATACAAAAAAAAATATGCTGTGAATGGTCTGGCTAATACAAAGTAAAGACAGATTATCATCTCTGCATATTCCACTTCTCTCAATGAAAAACCTTCACAGCAAGGCAACACAGCATACTAAAACCACACAGGTTTGGGAATCAAACCAATCTACGCTCATTTAGACACAGGTTGACTTCAGGCAGGTCATCAGATATTCTTGACCTTTAGTTTCTTCAGAAGTCAGATAGAAATCAACATCCACCACAAGGCATATTACTAATATCAAATGTGACAGTATTTTTCAGTCAACCACATAGCACCTGAAACTTACAGGCACTAAATACATGGAAACTACTGTTTTTATCATTTTTTCTTCTTCATCTTGTGTGTGCAAACCACACACACATTGCTCAAATGAACTGAACAGATTAAATTTCTGAGTGCAAATGTAATATAATGTTTAATATTATTCTTGTTAGAAATAATATGCTTCTTTTAGGTTAATGGTGGTAGGCTAAACTAAAATGAAATTAACATTAAATTAATCAAAAGCTCAGTTTATAGCCGGGCAGTGGTGGCGCACGCTTGTAATGCAGGTTCGAAGCTAGCCTCACTGGCTTAATAAGAGACCCTGTTTCCAAATAAAAAAATATAAAAATAGGTCTGGGAGTATAGCCCAGAGGTAGAAGGGTTTCCAGGAACCCCAGGGGGGGGGGGGGGAAAGCTCAGTTTAAAAAAAACACAAATAAAGACAAATAAAGATATTAGTGGATTACTTCACTGTGATAATATTTCTTACCCTAGAAATGACTTTCAAATCTTAAAATAATTTTGTGTTGAATTCATAAGTATTTTAATTCAATTTAGTATAACTTTCTCAACTATACATATTTTAGGATTTTGGAAATGTGTGACATCAACATTTAAATACATAAAAGTACCCTAAATAAAAGATAACAGGATTCCTAGGGTAGTAAAGAACTAAAATAACAAAATATTTGTATTTTGTTGAAATTTCTTTTCCCTTTACAGTTTTTTTTTTTTTTTTTTTTCAGGTCTGGGGGTGGAACCCAGGGGCATTTTACCTCCAAGCTTTACTCCCTGCCCTATTTTTTATTCTTTATATTTTGAAACAGGTCTCACCAAGTTACAGAGGGCTTCACTAAGTATCTGAGGCTGTCCACCAACTGCAATCCTCTAGTCGCTGCCTCCTCAATGCTGGGATTACAAGTGTGCGCCACCATGCCCAGCCCCTTTAAAGTTTTATAAAAAAATCAAAAAGTCAATACAATAATTGAAATTAATTTTCTTGTTTTAAACAGCAAGAATCTTGATATCCTATTATAAAGATAATATACAACATATTTACAAATAAATACATTTGTAAGTAATAAAGATTATACCAAATACAATTTTTTTTTTTTTTTTTTTTTTTGTGGTACTAGAGATGGAACCCAGGGGCTTTCTACCTCTGGGTTACACTCCCAGACCTATTTTATATTTTATTTGGAAACAGGGTCTCACTAATTTGCAGAGAGCCTAAGTAGCTGAGGCTGGCTTCGAACTTGCATGATCCCCCTGTCTCAGCCTCCCAAGTACTGGGATTAAAAGCATGCGCCACCACACCCGGCTCCAAATACAAAATTTTAACATTAGGTCAGAAAAAGAAGCAAAAAAAAAAAAAAAAGAAATCAGGAATGGACCCCTTATGAAATATTCTTTTCTAAATTTAGCTATTGTTATATAGTTTTTCTAGGTTTTTTGCTTCTTTCTATACTAAAAACTTTATCCAGTATATATTTACCCAATTTTTATCATATAACATACTTATGAACTTTATGAATAAATGGCAGAGAGTGAATACCTTTTGAAATAAGGTTAGACCCATATTAGACACTAACTTCAGTTAGTGTCTTTTTATATGAGAAGCAAATAATTTACCTTAGGCAATTTGTCATACTGATTCCAGAGCCAGAGTCAAATCCAGAAATACTAACTCCTATGCTAAATGCTTTTTTCTGTAAGCCCATTACTCCTAATTCCTATTTAGAATCCCACTAAAAAACTTTTATATATTTACATACTTGTTTTACTGTTTAGTAAAATTCTAATTGCTTAAAAAATAATAAATGCTTCCTAATCTAATATGAAAAAATTTCTTTAATGCATATATTATTGGAAAGTGAGTACAAAGAAATGGTCTACTACTTAGTGGGTATAAAATTGTGGGTCCCTTCTCTTCTCAACTCAGATGATTATGAAGAAAATAATGTCAAGGCAAGTGTCAAGTGAATTCAAACTAAAAATAATTACATGTTAAGCTTTATTAGATATACATCACATTAAGTTATTTATATTAAGGTATTTTATGATAGGCTAAACACATTACAGAAATGAATCTAAGATAAAAACATGCCGGGCGTGGTGGCGCATGCTTGTAATCCCCGCGCTTGGGAGGCAGAGACAGGAGGATTGCACAGGTTCGAAGCCAGCGGTGCTAGCTGAAGAGACCCTGTTTCCAAATAAAAAATATAAAAATAGGTCTGGGAATGTAACCCGGAGGTAGAAGGGTGTCCAGGAACCCCAGTACCACCAAGAAAAAAAAAAAAAAAAAAAAAAAGAAGATAAAAACATGGCCAGAGAGCTAAAGTAAATTTTCTTGTCAAGATAACATGCTATGTTTAAAGTGAAGAACACTGTATTTCTGAAATCTTTAAATACAGAGTTAAATATCATTCTAAAAGATTTCTGGGTATTTACTAAAAGAAAATATAAGTGTGAGAAACATAAAATACTCTGGAACCTCACTATTGCTGTTTAATAGTCTATATCCATAGATTTTCACATAAGATAGTACTTCAAAATGGTAACTGAGCCTAAAACAACTTATGAAATAGAGCTTTTTGAGATACTCTTTAAAACAGTGCTACTAAGAGTCTAACAACAATGACTGCAAGGCTCTCTAGCAGGGCAATATATATTAATATATATTTCAAAAATAATTTTTCGCCAAGAAATTCAAATAAAATATTTTTTAAAAATTCATAATAAAATATTTACTTGGTAATTCTTGGAAAAAGCTTAAAACACAAATACAATTGAGAATATTTGCAAAAGCAAGTATCTAAAGCCCTAGGTATGCTTGGTCTCCTCAGTCTTTTCAAGGCTATATTTTATGCACTTGTGAAAAATGGGGAAATTAACCTGTTTTCTTCTTAATGTGAGTTTTCTCCCAAAAATATCTAAAAACAGAAGTGATGAAATACTTAAAAATAAAACAGTGGTTTTTTTTTTTCAAAAAGCAATATTCTTCAGTTATATGGGGTAAATGGTTGCCTCATTTTTTGCCCAATCAGGTTACAGTGGGAAGCTTGTAAATAGTCCTAAACTAAAAGCCTTGTATTATCAAACAAGAAACTTGTTTTTCCTAAGTTATTTTTTTTTCCATATTTGCTTTCCTGGATTTAGCACTTTATTATAATAAATGTATGGACAAATATTTCTTTGACTAGCTGGGTGTGGTGGTGTATCCTGGTAATTCCAGCTACTAGGGAGACTAAAGCAGGAGGATTTCAAGTTCAAGACGACCCTGGAGAAATTAGTGGAACCCTGTTTCAAAGTAAAGTAGCTCAGTTGTGGAGTGCTTGTCTTGCATCCCTAGGTTCAAACCCCAGCATTGCCCCCGCCCCCCCAAAAAAATCTTGGAAATACATTTTTCCTATAATCACTATTATAACTAAGTTAATCTACTTTTTTCTTTTCTTTTTTGCAGTACTGGGGATGGAACCCAGGGGCATTCTACCTCCGAGCTATACCCCAGCCCTATTTTTTATTCATTATTTTGATATAGGGTCTCACTGAGTTGCAAAGGGCCTCGCTAAGTAGCTGAGGCTGGCCGTGAACCTAGGTCCTCTGGTCTCAACCTCACAAATGCTGGGATAACAAGTGTGCACCACCATGCACACATGTTAATCTACTTTTTAAGTACTGAGTAGAGTACAACAAATGAACATTCTATATTTATTATACAAGAAAATAATGGTAAGTTTTACCTCAACATAATTTAATATTTGCAAATGCAGGGTGCTTTCCAAATTCGCTAATTATTTAAAACACAAAGAAAAGCTTATGCAACACTGTGAAAAAAATAATTTGTTCGCATAGAGCTAGTTTAAAAAAAAAAGAAATGTGAAATTAGGAAAAGAGATGAGCTCTATTCAGTTCCTAGTTCACATGTTGAAGTTAACATGGCCAAAGTCTCCTTTAATGAAAAAATCCCATGAATGCACTGAAAAAAATAAACACAGAACCCCAAACTAACACACACATACAAACACCCAAAATCATACCCTAGAAGATGCTTCCCGATCTACAGAAGACTTAGGAAAAATGATATTTCAACTTTCAATTCTAACTTGTTTTGATAATGGAATCAAATACCAATTTCAGCAAAGATATCTTTTAAAAATCTTATGAAGTGTATCCTAAGAAATCTTTGATTGTCCCACAAAATGATGTACACTTGGAAACTGAATGTGACTTTACTTGGGAAAGGGTTTTTTTGTAGTAATTCAGGATCTCCATATAAGATCATACTGGAATAATGTGGGCTAGAATCATTGACACAATCCTTAAGAGGGAAGACAGAGGAGAAGGCCCTGTGAAGATACAGGCAGACTGGAGTGGTATGTCCATAAGCAAAGAAACTCTAGATACTCACCTGAAGCTGGAAGAGAAGCATGGAGTGGATCTTCCCTCAGAGTCTCCAGAGGGAACCAACCCTGGTGACTTTGAGTTCAGACTTTGGTCTCTATAAGTTTTAAATGTGAAAAAAAAGCTTTTAAGTCACCAAGTCATTTTTTACAGCAGCTCTTGGAAACTAACACCATCGTGTATTTCTGAAGAAGAATATACTTAAAAGGTATTATAACCAACACAATTTATCTTTGGTCTTCATACATTTCATATTAGGAATTAGTGAAAGAGCTCCATCACTTTTAGATTTTAAATAAAAAACAGTGACTTGATTTCTAGATATATAAGCCTCTAATTTATAATTTACTATCTGTGTGAGTCCATTCTAATTTATGATTAAAATTATATTTATTAAAATATTAGACAAATTATCAATTAGAAATATTGGCTGATCATTTGTAAATATTTTTCAAATATCTTGCCATTCCTTTCTGGAAAAAATTGGTAGATTAGTTCCAGTCCTATGAAACACAACCAGTTTTTTTGTATCTATATATACAAAAATTTCCCACGTTTTCTGACTGGCTAGCAGTATCAAAGGATATCATGTAATAGGTGTAAACAATTTAATTTTCCCATTACTCAGATCTGAAACAGGTTTTACACTCTCCCACTTTTTCACACTTAGCTTCCTTGGCTTTGTTATATATGTTTGAAATATATTTTTAAAAAATACGATGAGATCTGAGGATTACCACTGTGTCTACAAGAAATTCTATAATATCTGTATATCTAGTTATTCATTGTCGAAATAGTCTGTTATGTCTACTTTAAAATTCAAAATATCCCTGACATTACCACATAAACCGTTGAATATCCTGACTACCTGGCCACTGAAAAGTCTTATTCAGGAACATATAAAAAGTTAAGAAATTAACAAATGCATAGCAACCCAGTTCACAAACAAGCCTAGATGTAGGTGGCAGAGGTATGTTAAGCCTGTATATAACATACGGTAAAATAAAGTAACGAAACTCTAGCAGTTTCTGAGGAACTGTAGAAGCCAAAACACACACGAAAAACATTAAATTCCAGAAAACTGATTTTGATTTCAGCGAGTCTGCTATACTCCACCCAGCAAACATATAGGCTGGAACTAACAAGTATTTCACAATTTCATATCTTTGAAAAACTCTTTTCCACACATAAAATGTATAATGTCTGTTGTCTGCTAGCAAAAATTTATGAACATAAGTAAATTTCCAAACTAAAACTATGGAAATGAAGGTAATCATGCAAAATGGAATTCGACGTTTCCAAGTTAAGGAAAGAAAGGCCTTCACTTTGGCGGGAGACAGCAGGTGAGGAAAGGAAAAGAAGAGAGTGAAAGAGCAAAAGTAAAACAGCTGAGGGACATGCAGACAGGCCTCATGATTGCTCCGATCACCAATAACAATTCCACCATTAATTACAACGAAAGCACAAAACATAAAGCCCAACAGGATATAGGGCCATGTCAGAAGGAAGAGCATACACAAGTTCTTAAAGGACATGGAATACACCAGAAGAAATTGCAAGATTTTTCTGAATTCTGAAAATGGTCCTTTAATAGGGGGAAGCCTCTCCTCCTTCTTCTTTTGTAGCTCAGTTTTCCAAGCTTCTGTCAACTTCTGTGCAATGACATGCCCCGCGCAGAACACAGCCCAGATGATATTTGTTTGACGGAACATGAAGCCACAAAATCCAAGCAAGGCTGAAGTTTTGTGATTTCCATAAAGACACATCAGATAGGCAAAAAGAGTAAAAAACACAGATCCTGCCTCTGTATAATAAAGAAAGTTAAAGAAATAAAGTGTTGGAAATACTGCTAGTGTTAATGTTGACAAAATCTTCTGGATACTTGAGGTAGCCTTGGGGGAAAAACACAGTAAAAATTATTTTCACAATGAAACAAATAGGCTACTTCTACGGAACTACTGAAGAGATTTATTACCCCCCCCAAAAAAAATCTCCATTCTTATTTAAATAAAATTGTTCAATGTCAATCTTATCTTTGGTTCTTTAAAGACACAATTTCTATTTATAAGAACAATTTCTGGTACTTTTCAAGTATCAGCTTATAAACCACTAAAACCATTTTCTCATAGGTAAAAGCTAGAGGGAAACTGGGTAACAAAAGAGACTTCAAATAAAGGAGTAGAAACTCCAGTAGAGGGACGGAAGGGGTGGGAGGCAGTGGAATAGCGAAGTAATGAAAGTAACTGTTCAAATAATCTATGTACTTATAAGAATTATCCATACCAATTTCAATGACATGTACAAAGAAGGGCAGGGAGGGAGTGGGATCTGGAGGGAAACATACCAAGTGCTGCGTGCACATGTTTTTATCACTCTATACCTCATTATGATGTATGATTACAATGCACCAATAAAAACATAAAAATAAAGTTTAAAAAACACAGGGGTATGTGCCAAAACTCTGTAGTTTAAAATATTTTGATTCAATCAACAAATAGTTAATGCGTTTTAGGTGTAAAACACTGAACTAAGTTTTTCAGAGACTATATATAAAGAGGACATGGAGCTAGGCGTGGTTGCGCACACTTGAAATCCCAGCATTTGGGAGGCTGAGATCAGAGGTTCCGGGTTAACGGACAGCCTCAGCTATTTAAGTGAGGCCCTCCACAACTAGTGAGACCCTGTTTCAAAATAAAGAATAAAAAAATAGGGCAGGGAGTGTATCTCGGAGGTCGAATGCCCCTGGATTCCATCCCCAGAACCACAAAAAAAAAAAAGAAAAAAGAAAAAAAAAAACTTGGTGCAGGTGACTAGATTCCCTTTAGCTTAAGTCTCAATATTTCAATAAACACTGGCTTAGTCATCATCACCACTTTCCTTTAAGGATTACCCTTCAACTTCCTCCAGTAAAAAAAATTTACACTGCCCTACCCAATATTACTTTTTTAATGATGAAATTACAAGAATTTTCCTAAAACTAGTAGACCTAAAGTTAAATAGCTTTTTAGCATTTTGAATGCAATTTTAGAATTTAAATCTTTGTATTTCCTTGAATTGTATCCTTCATTTAGTTTAATTCACCAAATCAGACCAGGTATTCCCTTTGATTAGGTCTTTCTATCACCTACTAGATAAAGATCAAAATCCTCTCTCATGACATATAAGGACATTCTTGACTTCAACCCTCCTTATTTCTCTAGCTTCACGTTACTGTAATTTATAATTCTGTCATTTCAAACAGTAATTCCCTGCACTTTGATGTTCAATGCCATTCTACCTTTGCTTATGCAGACTTTGCCAGGATTACTCCCCACTCTTCAGCCCTATCTGCTCATCAGGAATTAGCACTGTTGCCATCTTCTCTGTGAAGCCTGACCCAAAGCCACCCTCTCCCCCTAACTCCCAGCCAGGATGCAGTAAGTGCAAAGTGCACCTCTGTACCTTCTCTGTATCCTCTATGTCCTCAGTGTCTTATGTCTACCTCCCTCTCAAAATTGGTTCCATTAAATAATCTCTTTCAATTAAAAATATTATAGTTAATATTTACTCACTCCTATATATCAGGCACTATCCCCAGCACCTTTATAAAACTCCTTTACTCTTCATAAAAATTTTATGAGGTAGATTATATTATTGTAATTATTTAGTAGAGTTATGAAGAGATCATTTGCCTAAGGGAACACAGGTAATAGAGACAGAGATATAATTCGACCTCAGAAAATCCACCTTTAGGACCTGCATTCTTAAATCACATAAAAATTCCTCAGGCAACCTCTATTCACCCTACAGAAAACAAGTTCTGCAAATAAAAGACTGCTTCATATGTCCCAGTGCTTGGCACACAAAATAAGCTCAGTAAGTATTTATTGAGCTGGTTTGATTCACTAGCAAATATTTATCTACTTTATTTTTTTATTTATCATTTTTTTGGTGGTACTGGGGTTCCTGGCCTTCTATCTCCGGGCTAATCTCCCAGACCTATTTTTTTATACTTTTTCAAAAAAAATTTGGAAACCGGGTCTTTTAAGCCAGCGCGGCTGGCTTCGAACCTGCAAGATCCTCCTGTCTCTGCCTCCCAATAGCGGGGGTTACAAGCGTACGCCACAATGCCCAGCTATTTATCTACTTTAAGTGTTATAACTAAAGAATATTCAAGGGTTTAAATAAGGATCTTTTAAAATTGAGGTGAACTTGCATTTACATTCATAAAATATATACAAATACTAGTAAGTCGTGTTAAAGACATTTCTCTCCAAATTTCATAAAATGAATTTGTCAAAATTATGGATCCGATGGCACATAAAATTGTTATATATCATTTTGAAGCATACCTTGTTTCTGGGTTGTATTTTTCGGAAGAGTAAATATAGTAAATAGAAGTTGCCAACACTGAAGAGAAGATTAACGAATCTGAGCATGCTGATGGAGCACACGACATGTTCAGACCAACCAAAGATCCAGCTGGCAGGTTTGACCACTCCAACTGACACCAGGTATAAACCAGGTAATGTCGTAATCATGGGATCCCACTAAAAACAAAAGGCCAACAATGAAGCAAAAGCAAAAGGTAATACTAACAGAACAGACACAAATATGTCAAGCTGAAACTTCATCTGTACTAACAATCAAGAATTTTGAGCAGTTATTGTGCGACATAGTTAAAGCAGTCCTGGCAGATCAGATGTCTCCTTTAAGGAAAAGTGTTTTGCCACCGCACCTGTTTGTGAAACTTAAGCTATAGGCAAGGAACAGGCAGTAACTTAAAATTTGTTTCTCTTTTCCAAGAACTCTCTTTAGAACTGATGACTAAATTGTAAAGGCTATAAGTTTTACAAAGCACATAAATATCAGTTTGAACTCGGATGGGTTTAGAAAGATTGAGCCACAGGGTCTATGATACCTAACATGTGCCAGCCCAGGGATTCTACTAGACTCTTTCTATTGCAGCACACTTTATATTTGACATTATTACTATCATTATCATTTTGCAAATAAGTAGCTTGAAACCCAAAAATTTTGTAAGGTTAAGAAATTAGTATAGAGTAGCACCAAGATTTAAAATCAGGTCTTTCTCCAACAGACTACATTTCTAACCAGTATCCCATAATGTGACGCCAGAAAAGGGATATGTTTTTGTGCAATCTCTATATATTTGTGCAACCAAGTATAATATTTTAAAATGATGCAATCTAACTGGCTGCCAGGATAAACAGTTAACGAAAGTTTTAAAAAATACCCAGGAAGGAAATTAATGTAAAATGTCATTATTGGGTGGTGGCTGAAGGCCCTCCAATCCCTCCTCCAAAATACTGAGTGGGATGCTTCACGGGTGAGTTAAAGAGAAGTTAGGATGCTCATTTTCAAAGAGCACCCCAATGCCTCAAATCCTGGAACCGGGAAAGATAAACTGAGATAGTTCCCAGGAACAGGACTGGTAGCTCGATTCTCAAACGGTTATTATCCCAAATCACTCCTTCTTTAGAGACAGACCTTCTGTTTGTTCATTCATTTAACAACTATTAGGCAGATCTCAGACACAAGCACAAGAGGTTACCGGTTCATTTCATGTTTCGATGCTGGCAAGGTGAAAGGGGGACCTAAGGATAAAAGATGGGAAAGTCTGTGCTGGGGCCGCTGGGCCCTCTCTGGCCTGGTCTGTCCTGGGGACAGGTTGGGACCCCACCTGCGACAGGGAGAAATGGCCCTCGCAGTAGCGCTGCGCCTGCGGCAGGTGGAAGATCTCGTCCATGTAGGGCTCCCGCAGCGCGCGGCTGAAGGCAGAGAAGAGCAGACAAGACACTAAGAAGGTGCAGCTCAAAGCCGCTGAGAAGTAGTATCCCTCTAGCTGCGCCATTCCTGCTCCCCGAACCGCTATCCCAGAGCCCGCTCCCGGATAAAAACCAGCCTGGAGAGCTGAGCTGGAACTCGGGCTCGAAACAGGCGCGCAAGGCGGGACTGCCCCGACAGGACCGAGGACAGCCGGAAGGCAAAGGATGCTGGGAGAGCGCGGGCCGGAAGGACCCGGTCACTGTTTCCGGAGAGACGAGTTTAGGAACGCAGCAGCTGTGGCCCTGTCAATCACATTGCCCGGGGCGCGCCAGTGGTCAGAGCCTCCGGGAGGGGCGGTTCCAGGGAATCTCTTCCGCGAGTTGCTCATTTGGGTACTTTGAAAGGAAAGCGGCTTCTTAACCTGCAGTCAGGTTTTCTCCTAGTCGTTCTTATCCTTCACCAGAAGGTGGCACCATTACCCCACCTTTCAAATCCCCAAATTTAAATATTTGCATTTTCTCTTCTGGTTCTTTTGGTTCTCTGCCTATAGATGTGCATGCTTGTAATTCCAGTCTTGGGAAGCTGAGACAAGAGGATCATGGTTCGCGGCCAGCCTCGCTACTTAGGCCCTCCACAACTTAGACCCCGTTTCAAAGTAAAGAATAAAAAATATGTGAAATTTCAGGGTAGTTTTGACGGTTTTTGTTTGTTTTTTTGTTTTTTGGTGGTACTGGGGTTGGAACCCAAGGGCCTTCTACCTCCGGGCTACACTCTCAGACCTATTTTATATTTTATTTGGAAACAGGGTCTCTTAAGCCAGATGAGGCTGGCTTCGAACTTGCGCGATCCTCCTGTCTCAGCCTCCCAAGCATGGGGATTACAAGCATGCGCCACAACACCAGGCAGTAGTTTTGATGTTTTGATTTGCATCGCTCTGATTGCCAGTGATGTTTAGCATTGTTTTGCATTTATTGGCCATGTGAATTTCTTCTTTTGTGAAGTGTCTGTTTAGTTCACTTGCCCCTTTTTTAAAGAACAAAAAAAAAAAAAAAAATAGGGTTGAGGGTGTATCTTGGAGAAGAATGCCCCTGGGTTTCATCCTCATACCACAAAACACAAAACAAAACCTTCAATTCTACCAGGCATAGAGGCACCCTCCTGTAATACAAGTAGTTGGGAGGTTAGCTTCAACGGTTGTGTGAAACTCTCAGCATTTTAGTGAGATCTATCTATCTATCTATCTATCTATCTATCTATCTATCTATCTATCTATTTATCTATCTAATGTTGGGGTGTGTAGCTCAGAGATAGAATGTCCCTGGGTTCAATCCACAGTATCAAGAATAAAATAAAAAAAACTTCAATCCCAAGACATTTCAATGCATCAATTTTAGAGAGAGACGGGAGCATTGGCCTTGGAAGCAGAGACTGAACTATCAGATTAAGATCAGAAGTCTCAGAAACCCTTCATTCCCTAATAAATTTCACAGAAGATTTTCTAGATCAAAAGAGAATGCTTAAAAAATATAGATATTCTCAGAGGATTTAGCTAAAGTAACAGTCAGATTGCATTGATAGCCAGATCTCAGTGCTCTGTGAGAATTGAAAAAACTATTTTAGAATTTGGGGTGTTTGGGGGCTGTTGGTGCATGTAAATTTAGTTATTAATATCTCTATTGCAGAGTCCAGTTTTTCCTACTAACTCTGAAACATCACCATCATTATGGGTGGGACTATGCATCACTGATGTTTTGAGGTTTCAAAAATGGTTTTCACATAGTAACTAAATAAAATTGTAGACTTTTATAGGCTATGTAGATTTAGCACAATTTTTGTAGTCAGGGGGTGGGGGTAGGAGGGAGAGACACCATTTGATGAATGCTGAAGATAAATTGTTTTGTAATTTCTACTTCAATGTGGGTGGCAATGTTCTGTAGACAAATGATTTATCTAGTAATGTCAGTTAGGCTGCCTTTGGTAGCAATACAGCTTAAGGATTTCCAGTTTTTTAGGGTTGCAAACCTCGGGGCTCTTGGTGGTTCAGTTCTTTAGGTAAAAGCTAATTCAGTCTCTCATCTTCAGGGAAGCTTCTTAAGAGAAAATGACTGACTCTCTAGTGTCTTCTCTTTCCTCAATAATAAAAGGAAATGACCAGAATAAAATGATATTAGGTTGCTACTCTGATGTGATGCTTAGCTGTTCTCCCCATTGCCTCCCATTTGATTTTCGAGTCCATGTTGTGCTTATCTAGTTGAGTTCATCTCCAAATGATTCCTTCTTCAAGAAGTTATTATCTACCCGTAATTGGCTACACACAGTAACTTGCTCAGTCTCAGTACACATACCTTGCAGCTTACTGACCCTCCCCCAGAAGAGTGAACATGTATTGAAGGGAGTAGAATAAGGCTAAACATAAATGCTTTACATTTATTCTCATAACAATTACTACCATGAGAGTATAATGGACATCGGACCCATGTACCTACCCCCATGTGCCCCTTAAAGTTCATTGGAAAGTTTCAAGGAAAAATAGGTTTTAGAACTGCTAGGGATCTTTATTAAAATCAACTTAACATCATTTTATAGAAGCTGAAGATAAAGTAAGTGACCTACATTACATTACATAGGAATTAGTGTCAAAGTGAGGATTAGGAATTCGAACATCAGACTAAGAGTATTAAAATAACTCCAAAGTCTTGTGGCATAAAATAATCTACATTATGCCAAGCTGAATGTTCCATTGGTCACAATAAATTTAAATTTACATTCCACTTCCCTCTTTTTCCATAAACCAACTGGAAAAAGATAAGCTCCCTTTTAAAAAGAAAAACTTCATATTACAGACTAATTACATCAATATCTGCTAGAGGGCACTGTAAAAAGCTATATGCTCAAGTGTTTTCTCAAATCAATGAATTATCATCTTTAGATCTGGAAACTCTCAGTGTGAAACATATGACCTAAGAAAGTAAGATGTCCTATTTGTCTAACAGTGGCCTTTCTAGAATCCTTTACTAGTTTATCAACAAATTATTTTTACTATCTACAAACTGATGGCACTTTGGGATTACATTCTTTTAATCTATAAATGATTTTCAAAGTTCTTATGCTAAATCAAGACCTCCTGTTAAAATAGTTTATTTCTGGGGAGTTTAGTGAAGTAAATTACACATTATTAGACCTATCTTTTAAAACTGGATTAATATTCAACTTATATTTTTATTGCTTTTTACTTATTTATATTTTGTGTGTGCTGGGGATTGAATCCAGGGGCATACTATCTCTGAGCTACAATCCCATCCCTTTTATTTTTAATTTGAACTAGGATCTCACATTGATTTTCAGTCCTTTGGTGAAGGTCAAGTGTGAAAGGAGTCTCAATAAGTTGCGAAGGCTGGCCTCAAACCTATGATTCTCCTGTCTTTAACTCCCAAGTTCTGGCATTTCAGGCTTGCACCACCCTGCCCAGCTTGACTTATATTCTTATTTAAGGCTTTAAACCCACATTTCCCATGAAAGTTTATTTTGTGAAAAAGTTACTGCTAGAATGAGGAATCCCATCATCATTGAACATCAATAAAAATATTCTGTGCTCTTTCCTTGAGTTACAGTATAGTAAAAATACAGTAAAAATGAGTAATTTCTGTTGTGGTTCTAATGAAGGTAGTATAAGCAAGAAATACTTCTTTGTTTGGTAGAAGCCATTAATATCTTGCATTTATTATGCTAGCACATGATAGTCACAATGATAATTATTTCTAGCTCCTACAGGGTACTATGGTCTGGGCCAAAATCCTAGATACTCATGTCCAAAATGCAATTGGACCTTTAAGCAAATGTTAACATATCTGGGAAAGAGCATAACATTTTAAATTAATTAAGATGGAGCCAGGTGTGGTGGTGCACGCATGTAATCCCAGCATTTGGGAGGCTGAGACCAGAGGATAGCAGTTCTTGGACAGCCTCAGCTACTTAGTGAGGCCCTTTGCAACTCAGTGAGACCCAGTTTCAAAATAAAGAATAAAAAATAGGGCAGGAGGTGTAGCTCAGAGGTCGAATGCCCCTGGGTTCCAACCCCAGACCCGCAAAAAAAAAAAAAAAAAAAATTAAGATGGAAGTGCACAAAAAATCTTCGTTAAAATCTGGGTGAGGACCTGGGTCCAGTAATAGCATCACACCCAGCCTGCACTCTCAGAATAGGCAGAGCTCTGGAAGTAAGTGTGGGCATCCAGGAACCGGCATCCCTTTGCCCAGGGTACACCTTGGGACCACACTGGCTAGCCCAACTGGAATTTCCAGAGACACAGGAAAATCCATCGGGCCACAATATCTGCACAGGACCTCAGGGGGAGGTTCCAATTATACTTTGGTCATCCTCCACCCCTGCTGTAGGGAAGCACAGGCAGGAGTCTAGGGTGGTGAGTGCAGAGGGGCTGAAAACAGGTTGGAATTTCGTAGAACCTGTGAATTGTACAGAATCAAATAACATTGAACCCAGACATCCAGACACATAAACCTAAAGCAGTTAAAGGAGAGAAAGGTATCCAAACACCCAGAGTGACCTAAGAAGATAAAAATAGAGTACAAAGAAAACTAAGAGACATTAGATTATATTCTGAAAGCTACCAAAGCAATCAGATACGCACATAATATATGGACCTGACCCTATATGCGTAAATAAGTAGGACTGTTTGTTTTACTTTTAATGTGGATGTTCTGTTTTATTTTGCTTTTACAGTGCTTTTGTTTTGGTATGGATATTGCTGTTTTATGTTTTTTTTTTCTTAACCCACACTTCTTTTACTTTAACTTGATATATATATATATATATATAGGATAGTTTACCTTATTTTCTGATATCACACAGCAGATAGTTCCTTTTCTTTTACTCTTGTTCTTTTTTCCTCTTTCTTCCTCTTTCCCTCCTTTTTTTCGTTTGCCTCCTTTGATTGGGTTTTCCTTTCTTTTTCTTGAATTACACAATAGTCTTGGTATCTTGTGTGGATTTTTTTTTAATGTTTTTTCTGCTCCTTCCATCACCCCTATTTACAAACCTTCCCACACTAACCTACATACGTTTTCCCCCCAAAACTTTTCCCCATAATATACCTCCTGGTTTAATACTCAAAGTATTTCTTATATCCATAATTACTCTACTAACAACAAGAGTCCTACTAGTTAACTCTCTCTCATTCCTAGAAAGATATAACCTTATCATACTTAAAGTCTTTCTCAACCTAAACATATCCTCTACCTAATCCAACTCCTTTACCAATCACCCCAGCTCCTCACACATCACCCACCCTCAACACTGGAAAGGCTCTGCTGACTTGCCAATACCCCTAATTTCCTAATATTAAGATTAGACTAAGCATAATACTCACGAACGATGGGTAGAAATTAGAAAAACAGGACAGAGAACGCTATAAATATGAGAACCAGGAATTATGAAGAGACAGCAGAAATCACGAATACTGACCTACTAGAAATGCAAGAAGGGGAGTTCAGAATCTTGATGTTCAATATGATGAAAGGATTTAAAACAAGTATAGAGGAGGTTAAAGGTGAATTAGAAACACTAAAAAAGAATCAGAAAGAGGTCTGGAATGAAATGAAAGAGGCAATAAGTGAAATGAAGACAGCAATAGAAAGAAATTCTGGAAGATTAGATGAAATGGAAAACAAAATATCAATATTAGAAGACAGTATATCCCAAACTGAAAACACAGTCAGCGATATACAGAAATCTTTACAGCAACAAAACCTAAACATCCAGCAATTATGGGATAATATGAAGCGCCCTAATTTATGGATAATAGGCATCGAGGAAGGGATAGAGGCACAGACCAAGGGCATCTGTAATATCTTCAAGGAAATAATCTCAGAGAATTTTCCAAATATGGAAAGAGACTTGAATCTTCAAGTCCAGGAGGCATACAGAACTCCACTGAGACAGGACCAAAGAAAAACCACTCCACGCCACATAATAACCAAAATGACCTATATAGACGCTAAGGAAGGAATCTTAAAAGCAGTGAGAACAAAAGGACGGGTAACATATAGAGGCAAAACAATAAGAATTACCCCAGACTATACAACCCAAGTCAGGAATGCTAGGAGAGACTGGTACGACGTGATTCAGACCCTGGAAGAAAATAACTTTCAACCCAAACTAATCTATCCAGCAAAACTACTATTCAAGATCAATGGTGAAACCAAAGTCTTTCAAGATAAACAGAATCTCAAAAAATTCGTGAATTCAAAGCCAACACTAGAGAAAATTCTTAAAGAAATAAACCATAAGGAAGAAAAAAGAAGCAGACTTCAGAATCAGAGAAGAGAGGAAGTTAATAAGTGGGTCATTTAAGTAAAGAAGAAAGATCACACCACCCAAGAGTAGACAGAACACAAAATGGCAGAAAACAAAAATCATATTTCAATAATATCTCTTAATGTCAAAGGACTTAACTCACCAATCAAAAGACATAGACTGGCAATGTGGATTAGGAAACATAATCCAAATATATGCTGTCTGCAAGAAACTCACCTCACAGCCAAAGACATTCACAGGCTGAAGGTGAAAGGATGGAAAAAGATATACCATGCCACCAGTGACCAAAAAAGAGCAGGGGTAGCAACCCTGATATCCAACAAAACAGACTTTAAACTAAAACACATCAAAAGAGACAAATCAGGGCACTTCCTTTTATTAAAAGAAACAATACACCAAGAAGATATAATGATAGTAAATATTTATGCCCCAAATATGGGTGCAACCACATTTGTAAAACAAACCCTTCTGGACATAAGATCCCAAGTAGACCCAAATACAATAATTCTGGGAGACTTTAATACGCCACTCACACCACTGTATCAATCTTCAAGGCAAAAGATGAGTAAAGACACTAGAGAACTAAAGGAAACCATAAACCAAATATACCTAATAGATGTTTTCAGAGTATTTCAACCAGGAACTACAGAATACACTTTCTTCTCAGCAGCCCATGGAACCTTCTCCAAAATAGATCACATCCTGGGACACAAAGAAAATACCAGCAAATTCAAAAAATGTTATATAATTCCTTGCATCTTTTTAGACCACAACGGAATAAAAGTAGAAATCAACAACAGGAAACTCGAAAGAAAGTACTCAAATTCATGGAGAATGAATGATACACTATTGAATGACAAATGGGTAAGAGCAGAAATTAGGGAAGAAATAAAGAAATTAATGGAAACAAACGAAAACAGAGACACAACCTACCAAAACCTATGGGACACCATGAAGGCAGTACTAAGAGGAAAGTTTATTGCATTGAGTGCCCACATAAAAAGGACAGAGAACCACCAAGTAAAGAACCTAATGACAAAACTCAAGGATCTAGAAATTCTGCAACAGTGTATTCCCAAAGCCAGCAGAAGGCAAGAAATTATCAAAATTAGAGCAGAAATAAATGAAATAGAGAACAAAAAAAAAACAATTAAATGAAATAGAGAACAACAAAAAAAAAAACAATTCAAAGAATCAATAAAACAAAAAGTTGGTTCTTTGAAAAGATTAATAGAATTGATAAACCCCTGGCCAACCTAATCAAAAGAAAAAGAGAATCAACTCAAATTATGAAAATTAGAAATGAAAAAGGAGATATCACCACAGATAGTGAAGAAATTCAAAATATTATCAGAAACTACTTTAAAAATTTATACTCCAATAGACTTGAAAACCTGGAAGAAATTGATAGATTTCTAAGCACAGTTAACCTTCTTACACTCATCCAAGAGGACATAGCAAGCCTAAACCAACCAATAACAATCAAATAAATAGAAACAGCAATAAAAATTCTTCCACCAAAGAAAAGCCCAGGCCCAGATGGGTTTCCAGCAGAAATCTACAAAACCTTCAGTGAACAACTAATAGCACTACTACACAATATGTTCCGGGAAGTTGAAAGAGATGAACCCTCCCAAATTCCTTCTATGAGGCCAGTATCACATTAATCCCCAAACCAAATAAAGACACCTCAAGAAAGGAAAACTACAGACCAATATCCTTAATGAACATAGATTCAAAAATTTTAAACAAAATATTAGCTATACGCATTCAAAACTATATCAAGAAAATAATACATCATGACCAAGTCGGTTTCATCCCAGAAAAACAAGGCTGGTTCAACATACGCAAATCAATACATGTTATTCACCACATAAATAGAGCTAAAAACAAAAACCACATCATCATAGCAATAGATGCTGAAAAAGCATTCGACAAAATCCAACACCCATTTATGTTAAAAACACTGCAAAAAATTGGGATAGAAGGAAAGTACTTCAACATCATTAAGGCAATATACTGCAAACCCAAAGCCAACATTATACTGAATGGGGAAAAACTGCAAGATTTTCCGCTATAGTCAGGAACAAGACAAGGATGCCCACTATCACCACTCCTTTTCAATATTGTCCTTGAGACTCTTGCTGCAGCAATCAGACAAGAGAAGGAAATCAAAGGAATCCACATAGGAAGAGAGGAAGTAAAACTATCCTTATTTGCAGATGACATGATCCTTTATCTGGAAGACCCAAAGAACTCAACCAAAAGACTTCTGGAGCTGATTGACAAATTCAGCAAAGTCTCAGGTTACAAAATCAATCTAAAGAAATCAGTGGCTTTTCTTTATTCCAACAACGAATCCACAATGAAAGAAACAAAGAAAACAATTCCATTCACTATAACCTCAAAACCAATAAAATACCTAGGAATAAACCTAACCCAAGATGTAAAAGGTCTCTACAACAAAAACTATAAAACATTAAAGAAAGAAATTGAAGAAGACCTTGGAAGATGGAAAGATCTCCCGTGCTCATGGTAGGCAGAATAAATATCATCAAAATGGCCATTCTGCCAAAACTGATCTATAGGTTTAATGCAATTCCCATTAAAATACCAGTGACATTCTTCAGAGACCTAGAAAAATCAATCATGAACTTCATATGGAGAAAGAAAAGACCTAGAATAGCCAAAGCAATCCTCAATAATAAGAAACATGCAGGAGGCATTACAATCCCAGACTTCAAACTATACTATAGTGCAATAGTAGTAAAAACAGCATGGTACTGGCACAAAAACAGATATACTGACCAGTGGATTAGAATAGAAGATACAGAATCAAATCCACACACCTTTAGTCAATTAATCTTTGACAAAGGGGCAAAACACCTACGCTGGAGAAAAGACAGCCTTTTCAACAAGTGGTGCTGGGAGAACTGGCTATCCATTTGTAAAAAGATGAATCTAAACCCCTATATCTCACCAAACACAGGAATCAACTCAAGATGGATCAAAGACTTAGAAATTAGACCTGAGACTGTGAAGTTAGTAGAGGAGAGCATAGGTACAACACTACAACATATTGGCACAGGCAGTAACTTTCTCAACAAAACCTCCAAAGCTCAGGAAATTAAAGCAAGAATAAACAAGTGGGATAACATCAAACTAAAAAGTTTCTTCTCATCAAAGGAAACTATCAATAACCTAAAGAGGAAGCCTACAGAATGGGAAAGGATCTTTACCAGCCACCATTCTGATAGGGGGCTAATATCCAGAGTATACAAAGAGCTCAAAGGCTCTACACTAGCAAAACAAACAACCCAATCAAGAAATGGGCAAATGAACTAAATAGACACTTCACAAAAGAAGAGATACAAAGGGCCAATGGATACATGAAAAGATGTTCTTCATCACTGGCCATCAGAGAGATGCAAATCAAAACTACACTGAGATTCCATCTAACCCCAGTCAGAGTAGCAAGCATAAAGAAATCAACAACAAATGCTGGCGAGGATGCGGGGAAAGAGGACCTCTTTTACACTGTTGGTGGGAGTGCAAGCTAGTTCAGCCACTATGGAGATCTGTGTGGAGATTCCTAAGAAAGGTGGGAATAGATCCACCATATGATCCAGCTATACCACTCCTAGGTATGTTTCCAAAGGGGTTGAATTCAGAGAAATACAGCAACATATGCATACCTATGTTCATAGCAGCACAATTTATAATAGCAAAAATATGGAACCAGCCCAGATCACCATTAACAGATGAATGGATAGCAAAACTGTGGGAAATACACACAATGGAATTCTATTCAGCCATAAAAAAGAACAAAATTATATCATTTGCAAGCAGATGGAAAGCCCTGGGGAACATTATGTTAAGTGAGATCAGCCAAGCACAGAAGGAGAAGATACACATATACCCAAACTAGGAAACACAAAGGATACCAGTGGGACTCCAGATATTAGAGGGGAAATACTAGCTAAGTTTGAATGGAAAGATAGGAGAGGAGAAAGGCCGATCTTGATTAATGAGGGTCTACATCTGAACATGTGTAAAATTATGAATAAGACATGGTTAACCTGGACAACCATTGGTGGGAAGGGGGAAGGGAAAACGGGGATGGGGGGGAGAGGGCACCAAATATAGTTTAAATGTATACTATTTATGTTCAATAAAAAATTGTTAAAAATAAAAAATAAAAAATAAATAAATAAATAAATGTATTATAGTTTCATCTAAAAAAAGAAAAAATATTCTCTGGTAAGAAAGAAAGCAAAAATAAATATTGAAATGTTATTTTTAAGTCATCAAAAGCTTGGTATCAGACAAATGAAACTGTTCTGTGAGATTATCATTGTTAATTTTGGATAAATTGCTATAAAATTAGATGTCAACCACTAAGCCAAGCATGGGGATGAGGAATGGGGAGGGAACGAGGTGGGGATCGGGTAGGGGCTAATTGGGCAATGTGTGCATTTATGTCTACAAAAGTTTTTTTTTAATCCCATTATGATGTGTAAATATAGTGCACCAATAAAAAAAAAATCTGGGTGAGGGATGGCTGGGTCATGTGTGCATTCATGTCTACACAAGATTTTACCCCATTATGATGTATAAAAAAATCTTAAAAAATAATCTTGGTTTAAAAATATTTGTCAAGCTGGGAGTGGTGGCACATGCTTGTAATCCCCTTGTTTGGGAGGCGGAGACAGGAGGATCACGCAGGTTCCAAGCCAGCCTCGCTGGCTTAAGAGACCCTGTTTCCAAAGAAAAATATAAAAAATAAAAATATAAAAATATAAAGTTAATCCAGGAGGTAGAAGGGTTTCCAGGAACCCCAGTACCACACACACACACACACACACACACACACACACGCACACACACACACACACACAAACTGTCAAGGACAAAGCTTCTTGGTTTTCTGGAGACTTCAATTTTAGCTCTGAAAGTCCCATGTCAGGGAAATCCTTAGTCTCATAAATAGGGATAGTTGGTCATCTAGAAAGTTATATCATACAACCCAAAGCAAAATTTCCTAAGTATCTCTTTTAACAGTAGTTTTTAAAATGTGGTATTTGGATCAGTAGAATTAGCCTCACCTGGAAGCCTGTTAGAAGGTAAAATTATTAAGCCAGTTTTTTTTAAACCTAATGAAACAAACTAGGGGGATTAAACCAAGTGATCTGTGTTTTAGCATTTATTTGATAGTCAATTATGAGTCTCTTAAATTCTCAGGTGAACCTGATGCTAATGTCACTGTGTCACTGATGTTGATTGGTCTTCTCTCTAGGATATTTTCTTTGTATTTTCTCATCTTTTTTTTCTTGTTTGAGGAAATTGACTTCTCCAATTCTTCACCTCTAGGCTTTCCCCTATGAAGAACAAAAAGTTCATTTCCAAGCAACATATGGATCATCTTCTTAACAGGTGGAGAGAAATTTAAATACAGTTTAATATTTTCTTATATATATTTATATTGAGCTTGATCTATTTTTTTCTTTTAAAAATACTTAAATGAGGAGGAAATGTCCTTTTTTATAAAAATAAATAGCTGAACTACAGTAGTCCTACAGTTAGTACTTCCAAGTTAAATGAGAACCATTCTAGGGAAAATAAACCTGGTGTGATCTTTTGCCCTTAACTATTAGGCTAATAGAATGATGTAATTACAGTACCATTAAATCAACCAAAGTGAAAAGTGAGAGGGCAGTGTCTTAATTTTAATTTATAAACAATTTTAAATTTTGTAGCCATAATAATATGATCTTACTAATTTTAAAATTTCAGAGTTTGGGCTGAGATTTACAATAATGATTGTTATTACTGAAAAGCAGTAATTACTCAATGTGAAATTTCAGGAGAGTTATTTTCCTTTGAATTTTTGAGGCATAATTAAACACGTGGGGTTTCTTAAGGAATAATTTGATGCCTTGCATTGCTTAAAAATTTGGCATAGCCAGGCGTGGTGGCACATGCTTGTAATCCCTGCGCTTGGGAGGCTGAGACATGAGGAATGCAAAGGTTCAAAGCCAGCCTCAACTACTTAGTGAGGCTCTCAGCAACTTAATGAGACCCTGTTTCCAAATAAAATACAAAATAGGTCTGGGAGTGTAGCCCAAAGGTAGAAAGCCTCTGGGTTCCATCCCCAGCACCACACACACACACACACACACACAAAAAGTTTGGCATAAATCTTAATGGCTAATGCATGTATATACAATTGTCAAACTATGGAATCAGCCAAGATGTCCATCAACAGATGAATGAGTTACAAAACTATGGGATATGTACACAATGAAACTTTAGTCAGAAAGAAGAAAAAAATTATATCATTTGCAAGGAATAGATGGAACTGAAAAACATTATACTAAGTAAGATTAGCCAGTCACAAAAATTAAAAAATCAGATGTTCTCCCTAATATGTGGAAGCTAGGGAGAAAAGGGATCATAGGAAGAACACTAGATGAAGAAGGAGAAACCGTAGATGAGCAAATAAGGAGTCCTAACTGAGGAGGATGAAAGAGGGAAAGAAGGAAATTCCTAATACACATGATGTACATTTATAAACATATCAAAGTCAATCACTAGCCCAAACATGAGACAGAGGAAGGGAGAAGTGAATGGAGTGGGAATTAGGAAGGGCTAAAAGTGATGTGTGTATGTATGCCTCTACCATCTAGTACCCCATTAATATGTATGACTACAATGCAGCAATAAAAAAAATTTTAAAAATCTTAATGGAATGCACAGACAGGGTGAAGGAGTAAATTGGGTGCTGGGGAAAGTTCACCAAATGTTGTGTGCAGGTATATCTCTATCACTCTAAACTTCATCATGATGTGAGATTACAATGCACAGATAACAACAGCAATACTATTAAATAATAATAAACAAGTACAATTTCCTGCCAGGGGCTTCCCAGATCAATGGGGTAGAAGGCACACAGACACATAATCACCTTGCAACACAATAAAAGCTATTTTGGATGGGAGTAGAAAAATAATTTGGCATATATTTGAATTATTCTTGGAATATTTTTTTCTTGCAGTACCAGGGATGGAACCCAGGGACTTTCTACCTCCAAGCTACCCCTTCAGCCCAATTTTTAATCTTTATTTTGAAACAGGGTCTCACTGAGTTGCAAAGGGCCTCACTAAGCAGCTGAGGCTGGCCACAAATCTCGGTCCTCCTGTCTTAGCCTCCCAAATGCTGGGATTACAAGCATGCATCACCACACCCAGCTTATTCTTTGAGTATTTGAATGATAAAAAATTTAGTCATAACATATAATCTGATTTGTTACTAATAAAATTTAAGTACAGAAACCTTCACATTGATTTTCTTTCCACAGAGCAAACAGAGGCATTGTGTGGATATTCTCTTTTCTGTGGTCCTGGTTCTCCTTCCAAATTTCTTTTTGTTCTTGTTTTGTTTTGGATTACTTTTCCAGATGAGACAATAACCATGCTAAAGTACTTAACAGTCATTTAATATAATAAAATCCAACATGACACTGTTCTGTTAGTTTCTGTAATTGTCAAGTTTCAATGACTGTTAATGCATCTCTGTAAAAATATGAGAAAAGTCCCTGTGAGCAATGTGTTTTTAGAAACTTATTTCCACTAGAGGGTGCTGACAACTTCAATGGTATCAATACCAATTTGTTACCGTTACTATATTAATTCCAGTTATGTTTTAGTCCTGTTTAGTGGTCATATAAGCATTTAATAAGACTGCCACTCAGGATGGCTGAGTTTTACAGTTATTACCAATACTAATAATTCATAACCAATGATCTTTTGTGGTACTGGGAATCAAACCAAGGGGCATTCTACCTCTGAGCTATACCCTCACCCCTATTTTATTTTTATTTCAAAAGAGAATCTTGCTAAATTGATGGGGCTAGCTTTGAACCTGAAATTCTCCTGACTCAGCCTTCCAAGTACTGGGATTACAGACCTGTACCATTGTGTCAGGCTCATAATTATTAATTTTTGTATTGAAGCTCTGTTACAATAGTCCCATCTTCATGCAAGAAATACTGGGTGCATGTAAGACTGGAAAGTCTGGCAGAGATCCAATGGTGTAGAGACTCCAAGGTGATAGGGCACCACTGGGAAATAAACCCAAACACTGCACACTTCCTTGGTCTTTTCCGTTCTGAGAAACCAAAGTCGAGGTCCTCTGGGACAGGTGAGAAGCTGTTTCTACCTCATAACTCAAACAAACATTCTGGGGGAAGGAGAGAAAGTGAAGCCTCTGCTCTTGATGAAGTGACAGGGGGTCCTTCAGAACCAAGGTCCTGCACCAATCTAATGCTGATATCTGGTGCTAGGAGGCCAGAGGCAGGAAATATTGCTAGCTGTCATAGCTACAAGGCTGGGGAAACTGGAGCAACTTGCAAAACATGCTCCCTACAGGCACACAAGGCCAGTCGGTCCATTCCCCTTCCCTCACCAAGAGCCTAGTGCCGAGGACAAGCGATCCCTGCTTCCAAGGAGTGAAGCATAAAGAGATCTTTTCCTAGGAGACACAGGTCTGGAAGGACCTCCTGAGAAATGATGGCGGAATCTGACACCAAAACAAAATGGACACTCATGGCCCAACACTTAGCACAAGGTGAAAGCAGATAGTATTAGAGCTTGAAATTGGTGATACGCCTGCGCGCGCGTGTGTGTGTGTGTGTGTGTGTGTGTGTGTGTGTTCTGATTATATAACTAAGCACACACTCTCTGTAACACGCAGGATTTTCTATTTTAAATGTTGGGAAAGAGCCAGGTGGGGTGCCACAATCTTGTAACCCCAGTACTTGGAAGGCTGAGGCAGGAGGACCCAGGTTCGCAGACAGCCTCAGCTACTTAGTGAGGCCCTTCACAATTTAGTGAGACCCTATTTCAAAATAAAGAATAAAACAGGGCTGGTGGTATAGCTCAGAGGTAGAATACCCCCGGGTTCTATCCCTAGTAACACACACACACACACACACACACACACACACACACACACAATGTTGTCAATAGTGTTTGTCAAAAGCCGGGCGTGTTGGCACATGCTTGTAATCCCAGCATTCAGGAGGCTGAGACCCGGAGGATCGCGGTTCACAGACAGCTCGAGCTACTTAGTGAGGCCCTCTGCAACTCAGTGAGACCCGGTTTCAAAATAAAAAGAATTAAAAAATAGAACAGGGGGTGTAGCTCGGAGGTCGAATGCCCCTGGGTTCCATCCTCATACCTGAAAAAATAAAGTGTTTGTCAAAAATATTGTCAAAAAGTGGTTGGTTTTCCAAAGTGGTTGGATCAATTTATACTTCTTCAGTGCATGAAAAGTTTTCTTTTTTTGGTATATGAAATTTTGGTCCTTGTCAACATGTTGTATTGTTAGCTCTTTCTGAGGCATATGCAATGGCATTTCACTGTAGCTTTTGTATACATTCCTCTGATGATTGATGAAAATGGGAATGTTTTTATTTGTTTAGTGGTCATTTGAATCATATTTTCATATTCAAGTCAATTTCCCATTTTAATTAGATTTTCTGTTATCCACTTTTTGTTTTACAGAAGTTTTAATTATATTTCTGTCATAAGCCCATTTTGTTTTGAATGTTTTAAAGATAGATCCAGGCACAGTGATTCGACCTATAATCCTAGTACCTAGAAGGCTGAGACAGGAGGATTGCAGATTTGAGGCCAGCCTCAGCAATTTTTTTTTTTTTTTTGTGGTACTGGGGTTCCTGGAAGCCCTTCTACATCCGGGCTACACTCCCAGACCTATTTTTACATTTTTTAAATTTGGAAACAGGGCCTCCTTAAGCCAGCTCGCGCGCGGCTGGCTTCGAACCTGCGCGATCCTCCTGTCTCTGCCTCCCAAGCGCGGGGATTACAAGCGTGCGCCACCACGCCCGGCGAGCCTCAGCAATTTATTGATACCTTGTTTCCAAATAAAAAATGAATGCCTCTGAATTCCATCGCGTGAGAGAAGCTGGGGGGAGAGAGGGGTGCTCATTCTCACTATGACAATTTTTTTTGTTTTAAAAATAATTATAAAATACTAATCTATATACTCAGACTGATCAGTCTTTTCCTTTGTAATAAGTTCCATTTATAAAATGTCTATATACTCTAAGATCTAGAAAATACTGTTCTATAGTATTACATACAGTTTGCTAGCCTTGCCTTTGCTCTTAGATTTAAATATATTCTACTGTATTGCATGAGTTATGAGTGTAGCTAATTGCTTTCTACATAAATAAATAATTGCCATAGCAATATTTATTAAAAATCACTGTACTTCCATTGCTTCATAATACCCCTATGTCCAATCAAGAAATCAACAGTCCAATATTTATGTAGGTCTATTCCTAAACCTCACCCTACTGCACTGCTGTACTTGTATGTCATTGTTGCAATATACTGTATGTTTAAAATAAAATTTGGCAACTGATTGAACATGACTTTTCACTTGTTTTTTAAATGATATCTTGGTCTACTGAAAATTTATTTATATTTTATAAATTTTCACAGAAATGTGAGTTTATTCATTAGTATTATATTGATTTTGACAGTACAATTTGGGAAGAGAAAATTTTTACCAAATAAAGGATTATGGATTGGCATGGTTGTACATACTTATACTGATAGGATGACAGAAAGATTGCAGGTTTAAGGTCTGCCTCAGCAACTTATTGAGACCCTATTTCAAAATTCTCTATTGTACATGATGTACATTCACAGACCTATCAAAGTCAATCACTAAGCCAAACTTGAGAAGGAGAAATGAGGAGGGAAAGAGAGGGAATGGGGCAGGAGTTGGGTAAGGGATAATTGGGTGATGTGTGCATGTATGCCTCCACCATCTTGTACCCCATTAAGATATATGGTTACTGATGGTGCACGCTTGTAATCCTAGCATTTGGGAGGTTGAGACAGGAGGAATGCGGTTTGTGGCTAGCCTCAGCTACTTAGTGAGGCCCTCTGCAACTGAGTGAGATCCTGTTTCAAAATAATAAAGAATAAAAAATAGGGCTGGGAGTGTAGCCTGGAAGTAGAATGCCGCTGGTTTCCGTCCCCAGTTCTGAAAAAAAAAAAAAAGATATATGACAAAAAATTTACCAATTAAAAATAAAAAAATAAAAATTACCAAAAAACCTTAAAAAAAAACCTGAAAATTTCTGGGAGTATAGTTTGTGGCTAAAATGCTTCTGGGGCCGGGCGTGGTGAAGTACACTTGTAATCCCCGCACTTGGGAGGTGGAGACAGGAGGATCGCGCAGGTTGGAAGACAGACCTGTGCTAGCTTGAGAGACCCTGTTTCCAAATAAAAAGTATAAAATAGTTCTGGGAGTGTAGCCCCGAGGTGGAAGGGTTTCCAGGAACCCCAGTACTACCACCAAAAAAAAAAAATGTTTCTGGGTGTAATCCCCAGTACAAAACCAAACAAACAAAAACAAAATCAAGGATCATAATTTTCTGTTTTATTTTTGATATTGTTTATTTGTCATTTCTCTTTTCTTGGTTCAATGCATCAGACAGAATCTTGCCTTTAAATGATTCATATAAATCTTCCATTAGGAGGGTTTATCTGTATAAAGTATTGTGTCCTTTATTAAAAAAAATTAAGCTTATTGCTTAAATTCTTATTCTACTTTTGAGAAACATATTCAATTAAATTTGTGTTTTGTGAACTGCTGTTTGTACAGAATCTTGTTATTGATTTATGACCAGATAAATACAGAAATTAAGGACATGGTTCTAGAATTCTTTATAATTGAATGACAGGGTAATTTTATTTCTATTGAATCTAATGCTAAAAAAAAGAAATTTATATTTTATATGTCTGTTTTTCTTTCATTTCAATTCTTTAGTAATGTATTTTATTGAATATGATAGAATTATCAATCTTTGAAAGATTGGGAAATACAAAAATATCCATTCTTCACCATAGGTAGCTTGAGAAACACTTGATAATTAGTGATAATTAAAAATTTATCTCAGTAAAATTAAAAAACTCAACTTTGTGTCATGTACAGAAGATGTTACAGTAAAACTTTAACCTAGTAACTTAAAATTAATATAACAGATATCTAATCCCAGCATTTTATCTGGTCAACATTATTTAATACTCAATATTATGTATTACCTGCTTTTTTGTGTGTGTTTAAGAATACAGTACTCTGTGACAAATATCCAAAAGGTAATTTATCAAGCTAGTCTAAACTAATTCAGTTTTTTTTTTTTTTTTTTTTGGTGAGTGACTATTTTTTTTTTCATAAATATGGGTGCTCTGCACTGGTTGGGAGAGATTAGTGAATATTCCAATTTTCCACCTGTTTAAGTCCATTATCAAATAATTCTTAGAAATGAAATCAATTTGTGACTAAATTCCTAAAAAAATAGGACACTGTTAGCTCCACTGAGAAAGAAACAGCCAAGGGTTGGTTTAAAGGATGAGGCTCTTTCTCTGCCCCCTGGTAGCTTGGCCAACACTCTTATGCATGTCTTATTCCTTCTACAGTTGCTGATATTCTTACAGTGTAATTGACAAGCCTGCCCATATGCTTTAGTGGCAGTATTTTGCTTTTAAAGTGGAAAGAAATATAGTCAATAATTCTAGATCTCCAATGCCACAGGTCCTGTTGTACCACTCCCACTTAATTTAGACAGCAGTAATACTGCCAATAAAAAAACTGTTTAATAAAACATATTCTAATTACTAAAATATAAATCTCCATATTAATATAAGTTCTTCTTTTAAAACTAATATAATTCGGAAGTTCAAACTGACAACTGCAGAATGTAGCACATCTCAGTAGCTGGAACAAATAAAGTTCAACTACCGAAAAGGCAGTGTCTTGACAAGCAAAATAAACAAAGCTCATGAACCAAAACAGAAACAGGAACCACTGTGGAAAGAATCCATGACTCAGAACTATAAGATCCACTGCAAAACCCGAGCACAACTGACCTGGTGTGGCCACTGGCTTGCCCCCAGTGCCATTTCGGGCCACTGGCTCAAACTGCAAGTGCCAGCTTTGATGCTGCCGACTTTGGCGCTGCAGCCTTAAGAAATCCCCAGAAATAATCCAAGAACTTGAAGCGCAGAAAGCAACAGCAGAGTTCCAACATCTTAAGCGACCAGCACCATGCTTCAAGGACACAGAAAAAAGATCCAAAAGCCCCTGCGCTTACCAGAGTTGGGACCCACAGTGGAGCACTATGTCCTCCAGAGACCAGGTAGCAGGACAGCCAGGTAACTGCTTGCATTACTCATTACTTGGCAAATGAGTATCCAGGGCAGCCGTGGGACCCTGGCAGGCTAGAACCAAATGGCAATCACGAAGGCAGTCCAGTTAGAACCTCCAGAGACACAGGAAAGGTGCTCAAGGCACAGTACCTGCACATGATCACAGGGGGTCGCTCTAAGATTACATTGGATGCCCTCTGCTGGTGCAGGTAGGGAGGCTAAGGCCCAGGGAAGAAAGGCAGAGAAGACAGGGCTCTAGCATGGATTCCAGGGCCAGAGGGCTTACATGGAACTCATCAACAGTGACACCGATGTCCTGACACCTAAACACAAAGCTGTCAGAGGCGAGAGAGGGGGACAGACACTCATATAATGGGTTCAAAAGTTGACAATAGGTTACAGAATAAATGAGAGACATTGAAATATACTCCAGAATCTAAGACAGTGAACAGACATACAGATATTATATGGGACCTGGCACTATATATGTAAATTATCAGGACTGTATTTTTTGTTTGTTGTGTTTTGTTTTTCTCTCACAATGTCACTACGTGTTTTTTTTTATTTTATATTTGTTTTATTTCTTTTTCTCTTCTTTCTTTTTTTGGTTGCTTTTTGTCTTTGATTTATAATTGTTAACTTTTTTTTTTAATTTATTTTTTATTGGTGCAATGTATTCATACATCATAGTGGTATAAAGAAAATACTTTTGTAGACATACATGCACATCTCGCCCAGTTAGCCCCTACCACGATCCCCACCCCATTCCCTCCCCATCCCTCCTTCCCACACTTGGCTTACTGGTTGACATCTAGTATTATAGCAATTTATACAGTATTAACATTGATAATCTCACATAACAGTTTCATTTGTCTGGTACCAAACTTTTGATGACTTAAAGATAACATTTCAATATTTCTTTTTGCTTTCTTTCTTACCAGAGAATATTTTTTTCTTTTTTTTTTTTTTTAGGTGAAACTATCATACATTTATTTATTTATTTTTCAGAAAAAATCTATCCTGATATGGAGTATGTACTCTAGATACCCAAAACAGTCTCAAAGGAGAACAAAGCTAGAAGATGTATATTTTCTGATTTCAAACCATATAAAGCTACAATAATTGAAACAGTGTAGTACTGTTCTAAAGGCAGATATATAAACCATTGGAGCTAAATAAAAGCCTAGAGATAAATTCTTCCATACATTGTCAAGTTATTTTTGACAAGGTTTCCATGAACTTTTGGTGGAGGAAATACTAGTCTTTTAACTAAATATTGTTGAAAAATAATAATAAATGAAAAAGAATAAAATTGGACCCTTACCTAACACATATACAAATATTAACTCAAAATAGATAAAAGACCTAAATATAAATCTTAATACTATAAGCTTTTAGAAGAAAATCTGGGTCATAAAACCTCACAACATTGAAATTGGAGGTGATTTCTTGGATATGATTTCAATGGCACAGGCAACAAAAGAGTAAATAAACTTCCTAAAAAATAAAAAAAATATTGTATATCCAAAGACAATGTAAACAGAGTTAAAAGTTACTGATCCTCTTCCAAGAGTTCCTCTTACGATCCATTTCTCCCTAAATCTCACATATTAGGGAAAGCATGTGATTTCTTATTTTTTGTGCCTGACTAATCTCACTTAGCATAATGTCCTCCAGTTCCATCCATTTCCCTGAAAATGATGTAATTGAGTTTTTTTTGATGGCTGAGTAAAATTCCATTGTGTACATATCCCACAGTTTTGTAATCCATTCATCTGTTGATGGACATCTTGGCTGGTTCCATAGTTTGGCTATGGTGAATTGTGCAGCTATGAACATAGATACATATGCATTAGTTTGGTAGTTTGGTTTCTTTTCTTTTGGGTAGATACCCAACAGTGGTATTGCTGGATCAAATGGAAGATTTGTTCCCATTCTTCTGAGGATTCTCCATACTGTTTTCCAAAGTGGTTGCACTAATTTGCAATCCCACCAACAATGTTTTAGAGTTCCCACTTCTCCACATCCTCGCCAGCATCTGTTGTTGTTTGTGTTTTGGATGATGGCCATTCTAGTTGGAGTTAGGTGAAATCTCAGGGTAGTTTTGATTTGCATCTCTCTGATTGCCAGTGATGTTGAGCATTTTTTCATGCATTTATTGGCCATTTGAATTTCTTCTTTTGTGAAGTGTCTATTTAGTTCATTACCCATTTTGTTATTGGATGCTTTGTTTTCTTAGTGTTGAGTTTCTTGAGTTCTCTGTATATTCTAGATATTAGTCCTCTATCAGTGGTGTAGGTGGCAAAAATCTTCTCCCATTCTGTTGGCTCTCGATTGAGGTTCTTGATAGTTTCCTTTGCTGAACAGAAGCTCTTCAGTTTCATGCAATCCCATGTATTGATTCTCCTTTTAATTTGTTGTGCCTTTGGGGTCTTGTTGACGAAATGTTTGTCTGTGCCTATGTGTTGTAGTGTTGGACCTATGCCCTCTTCAAGGAGCTTCAAGGTCTCTGGTTTAATTTCCAAGTCTTTGATCCATCGTGAGTTGACTTTTGTACAGGGTGAAAAAGTGGGATTGACATCCAATTTTCTGCATATGGTTAACCAGTTTTGCCAAAACCATTTGTTGAAGAGGCTATCTTTTTTCCAGTGTATGTTTTTGGCCCCTTTGTCAAAAATCAATTGGCTGAAAGTGTGTGGACTTGTTTCTGGGTCTTCTATTCTGCTCCATTGGTCTATATATCTGCTCTTTTGCCAGTACCATGCTGTTTTTATTACAATGGCTTTGTAGTATAGTTTAAAGTCAGGTATTGTGATTCCTCCTGCGTGGTTTTTGTTGCTGAGAACTACCTTGGCTATTCTGGGCTTTTTGTTATTCCAGATAAATTTAAGGACTGATTTTTCTATGTCTGTGAGGAATGATCTTGGTAGTTTAATGGGCATTGCATTAAATCTGTAGATCACTTTTGGGAGGATCGCCATTTTAATGATATTAATTCTGCCAATCCATGAACATGGAAGGTCTTTCCATCTTCTAAGATCTTCTTCGATTTCTTTTTTCAGTGTTTTATAATTTTCTTTGTAGAGATCTTTTACTTCCTTGGTCAAGTTTATTCCTAGGTATTTTATTTTTTTGTGGGAGATCCTGAGTGGAAGTGTTTTCTGAATTTCTTTTTCAGTGGATTTATTGTTGGTGTACAGGAAAGCTTCTGATTTTTTAAGATTGATTTTGTATCCAGATACCTTGCTGAATTTGTTGATCAGTTCTATAAGCCTTTTGGTTGAGTTTGTTGGGTTTTCTAAATATAGTATCATGTCATCTGCAAATAGTGAAAGCTTAAGTTCTTCTTTTCCTATTTGTACTCCTTTGATTTCCTTTTCTTGCCTTATTGCTCTGGCTAGAGTCTCTAGTACTATATTGAAGAGAAGTGGTGATAGTGGACATCCTTGTCTCATTCCAGTTTTTAGGGGAAATTCTTGAAGTTTTTCCCCATTTAATATGATGTTGGCAGTGGGCTTATTGTAGATTGCCTTAATAATGTTGAGATATGTTCCTTCTATTCCAATTCTCTGCAGTGTTTTTATCATAAATGGATGTTGAATTTTATCAAATGCTTTTTCAGTATCTATTGAGATGATCATGTGGTTTTTGTCGTTGATTCTGTTTATATGATGAATTACATGGATTGTTTTTCGTATATTGAACCAGCCTTGCATCCCTGGGATGAACCCTACCTGGTCATGGTGAATGATTTTCTTGATGTGGTTTTGAATGCGTGTTGCTAGTATTTTGTTTAATAGTTTTGCATCCAAGTTCATCAGAGATATAGGCCTGTAGTTTTCCTTCCTTGAACTGTCTTTATTCGGTTTGGGTATTAGTGTGATGTTGGCTTCATAGAATGTATTTGGGAGAGTCCCGGTTTTTTCTATTTCCCGAAATAGTTTGAGTAGTATTGGGATTAGTTCTCCTATAAAGGTTTTATAGAATTCACCTGGGAAACCATCTGGTCCTGGGCTTTTCTTTGATGGTAAGCTCTTTATTGCTATTTCAATCTCTTTGATTGTTATTGGTTGGTTTAAGTGTTCTATATCTTCTTGACTCAGTTTAGGAAGGTTGTATTTATCTAGGAAGTTGTCGATTTCCTCCAGATTTTCCATTTTGTTGGAGTATAGTTTTTCAAAGTAGTTTCTGATAATCCTCTGGATTTCTACGCTGTCAGTAGTAATGTCTCCTTTTTCATCCCTTATCTTCATAATTTGGGTTGATTCTCTCTTTTTTTTAGTTAGGTTGGCTAGTGGTTTATCAATCTTGTTAATTTTTTCAAGAAACCAGCTTTTGGTTTTGTTGATTTTCTGTATTGTTTTTTTATTCTCTATTTCGTTAATTTCTGCTCTAATTTTAATAATTTCCCGTCTTCTGCTGGCTTTGGGGTTCAATTGTTCCTGCTTTTCAAGGGTTTTGAGGTGTGTCATAAGGCTATTTATTTGAAGATTTTCTGTTTTTCTTATGTGAGCACTCAGTGCTATAAATTTTCCTCTTAATACTGCCTTCAAAGTGTCCCAGAGGTTTTGATATGTTGTATCTTTATTTTCATTTGTTTCTAGAAATTTCTTGATTTCACCTCCTACATCTTCTATGACCCATTCTTCATTCAGAAGTGTGGTGTTCAGTCTCCACATGTTTATGTTGTTTCTCTGGGTCTTCTTATAGTTGATTTCTAGTTTCATTCCATTATGGTCTGAAATGACACAGGGAAGTATGTAACATTTTTTAAAATTTTCTAGTGCTCATTTTGTGTCCCAGGATGTGATCTATTTTGGAGAAGGTTCCATGAGCAGCTGAGAAAAATGTAAACTCTGCTGTAGTTGGGTGAAATATTCTATATGTGTCCAACAGGTCCATTTGGTTAATGGTGTTCTTTAGTTCTGAGACATCTTTACTGACCCTTTGTCTGGAAGATCGGTCTAGTATTGTGAGAGGTGTGTTGAAGTCTCCCAGTATTATTGTGTTGGGATTTATGTGTGGCTTCATGTCACAAAGAGTTTGATTTATGAAAGTAGCTGCCCCTATGTTTGGGGCATAGATGTTGATTATTGTTATTTCCTCTTGCTGGACTATTCCTTTTACCAGTAAAATGTGACCTTCTTTGTCTCTTCTAATAAGTTTGGGTTTGAAGTCTAACTTGTCTGATATCATAGTTGCTACTCCTGCTTGTCTTTGAGTACCATTAGCATGGATTACCTTGCTCCAGCCCTTTACCTTGAGTTTGTTCCTATCTTTACTTGTGAGGTGTGTTTCTTGTAAGCAGCAGATGGATGGATTCTGGCTTTTAATCCATTTTGCCACTTTATGTCTTTTTATTGGGGAGTTGAGGCCGTTTACATTCAGTGTGATTATAGAGAGATAATTTTTAATTCCCAACATTTTAAGATCTTATTTCTGTTTGAGATACTGTTTATTCTTCTTTGCTTAGTTGTCTGCTGGATGGGAATTCTTGTTTCTTTGGTTCTGGCGTGAATTACCCATTTCCTCTTTGCAGTTAATCTCCTTGAGTATTTTCTCTAGCGCTGGTTTTAAAGACATAAATTCCTTCAGTTGCTGTTTGTCATGGAAGCTTCTTATTTCCCCATCTAATTTGATGGATAGTTTTGCTGGGTAGGAAATTTTTGGCTGGAAGTTGTTTTCTTTCAGAGTTTGGAATATGTTACTCCAAGCCCTTCTGGCTTTCATAACTTGGTTTGGGAAGTCTGGAGTGATTCTAATTGGTTTGCATCTGTATGTCACATCGCCTTTTGTTTTTGTTGCCTTTAAGATTCTCTCCTTGGCTTCCACATTAGTCATTTTGACAATTATGTGGCGTGGGGATCCTCTTCTCTGATCCTGTCTAAAGGGAGTTCTATAAGTTTCCTGGACCTGTGTATCGACCTCTTGCTCTATGTTTGAAAAATTTTCTGCTATTACTTCCTTGAAGAGATTGTTGATCCCTTTGGTTTCACCTTCTTTTCCCTCCTCTATTCCAATTATTCTTAGGTTAGCTCTCTTGAAATGGGCCCATATTTCTTCGATGTCAGATTCCTGCTGTCGGTTTTTTTTTTCTAAATTAGAGACTATGCGTTCATTTTTAGAATGATCATCTTCAAGAAGCGAGATTCTATTCTCCATGTGGTCTAATCTGTTGTTTATACTTTGAATTGAGGCCTTTACTTCATTAATTGCATCCTTTATCTCTTTTTGACTCTCTCTAAATTCTTTTCGAAAGTCCTCTATTATTTCTAAAGTTATTTTCCTAATTTGATCTTCTACAGATCTTTGGGTTTTTGTGTTATCAGATTCTGATGTTGTGGTGTTGTTGGCATTCACTGCTCCATTGTTATTTCTCTTTCCCATGATTTTGGAAGATTGTGCCTTCTCTGGGTTCTTCCCTGAGTCACTACAAGTTCACTTAAGATGCTCTGGATCTCTAGTCTATGGTATCTCAGTCACCACTACTCCTTTACTGTGTTGTATCACAAAGTCTCAGACCCAGGGAGTCAATCAAGGCTGCTTAGACCGTGGGGGGTGCCAAGTTGGGCGTTCTCCAGTGGGGAGTTGTGACTATGGTATGATATCTCTGCCACTGCCACTCCCCCACTGGGCTGCACTGCTAAAATCTCCGACCCAGGGAGACTATCTGCACAAGTCCCTGGGAGTGCAGTACTGGGATTTCTCCCCTAGGGGCCGCAATTTGACTCACGGTTGTTGAGTGCGCTGATGGAGCTGTAGTGAACTCGGTGGGTTCGCTGCTGCCGCCACTGGCAATATGGCACCACTGCCACGCCCTCGGCCGTGATGCGGCGTATTTCTTCTCTGGTTTTGAACTCTGCTCTGAGTCCTTGCCAGTTGTGCTGCGCCCAGCCCTTGGGAGCTTTAGATGTTCCCTGCACCAACAAAACTGCTGACTGCCGCCCGGCTGTTCAGCACCTGCTCACCTCGGCTCGCTGTCCACCCCTCCTCTCAGGCACCTGGTGGCTGGTTGTGTGGGTTGGTCTCGGGCCGTCCGGTGAACTCGCCACTGCCGCCAGCAGTAAGATGCTGCTTCTGCATCCTAGGCCGCGAGGCCAGAGTACCTCCTCTCTGGATTTGAGCTCTGTTTTGAGTCTCCCTCCTCTCTGGAGCCTGGTGTTGCTAGGGGAGATGTAGGCCGCGCCGCTCCGGCTGCTCTGTGCGCGGCTCTGGCTGCTCCGCACCACGGTTCTGGCCGCTCCGGCTGCTCCAGCCGCTCTGCACCGCGGCTCTGGCTGCTCTGCACCACGGGTCTGGCCACTCCGGCCGCTCCAGCCGTTCCGTGACGCGGCTCTGGCTGCTCCGGCTGTTCTGGCCGCTCCGCTCCGGCTGCTCTGGCCGCTCCGCTCAGCTGTTCTGGCCACTCTGCTCCGGCTGCTCCGGCCGCTCCACTCCGCGGCTCCGGCCACTCTGCGCCGCCGCTCCAGCCGATCCGCGCTGCAGCTCTGACTGCTCTGGCTGTTCTGGCCGCTCCGCTCGGCTACTCTGGCCGCTCTGCTCAGCTGCTCGGAACCGCAACTCCAGCTGCTCTGTACCGCGGGTCTGGCCACTCTGGCCACTCCGGCCGTTTCGTGCCGCGGCTCTGGCTGCTCCGGCTGCTCAGGCCGCTCCGCTCCGCGGCTCCCCCCAATCCGCGCTGCGGCTCTGGCCGCTCCGGCTGCTCCGGCCGTTCCGTGCCGCGCGGGCGCGGCACTTCGGGCTGGTTTTTTTCCGGTGTCTTGTTTTTCCAGCCCTTTTTCTCTGTCCCTTGTATTTACCGTTTTTATTTCTTTGCTGTGGTGTTTTCTGGCTCTGAAAGGCGCTGGTTTTGAGGTAGTAGAGTTGGATTGTTAGCGGGACTTGTAAGTGCCGCTTTCCTCTGTCGCCATCTTCCCGGAAGTTCCTTGTTAACTTTTTAAACTTCTTTTGTTTCTTTATTCATGTTTGTTTGTTCCTTTCTCCCACTCCATTTACAAACTTCCTCACCCTAAACTATCTACTTCTTCTCTCAAAATTTTTTCCCTTACTGTATCTCCTTGTTTTATATTCAAGCTACTTCACATCTCCATACCTAAACACTCTACTAACTACAAGAGTTCTACTATCTAATCTCTTATTCTCAACCAGATAACACCTTATTATACTTTAATTCTTACCCAACCTAATCATATCCTCTACTTTACCTGATTCCTTACCCATTCCCCATCTCCTCCCCCTTACGCACCTTCACCAGTGATACAAGCACTGCATACCTGATGACACCTTTAAATTTTTACTACTAAGATTGGATCAGACAGAATACCCACAACATCACACACAAAAGAGAAGATGCCAAGATTTCAGAGGAGCCAGCCTAAGCACCTACAATTATGAGAACGAGGGACAGTGAAAAAATAAGAGAAATCACAAATACTGACCTACAAGAAAAGCAAGAAGGAGAATTCAAAATCCTGATCTTCAATATGATGAAAGGTCTCACAGCAAGTGTACAGCAAATGAAAGAGGAAATGGAGACATTAAGAAAGAATCAAAAAGAGGTCTAGAATGAAATGAAGGAGTTAATAAATGAAATGAAGACAGCAAAAGAAAGAAATTCTGGAAGATAAGATGAAATGGAAAATAGAATATTACTGTTAGAAGGCAGTTCATTCAAAACTGAAAGCATAGTCAACAACATACAAGTTATTACAGCAATAAAACTTAAACATTGAACAACTATGGGACAACATGAAACATCCTAACTTATGGATAAAAGGCATTGAAGACGGGATAGAGATACAGACCACAGGTATTTTTAATCTCTTCAAATAAATAAGTTCAGAGAATTTTCCAAACATGGAAAGAGACTTGGATATACACGTTCACTAGACATACATAATACCATTATGACAAGACCAAAGAAGGACCTCACCAATGCCATGCAATAATCAAAATGACCAACATAGAGGCTATCTTTGTTTGCAGATGACAGGATTCTTTAGCTAGAAGACCCAAAGAACTCAACCAAAAGACAACTGGAGCTGATTAACCACTTCAGCAAAGTTGCAGGATACAAAATCAATATATAGATATCTGTTCCTTTTCTATATGCCAACAATGAATCCATAATGAAAGAAATAAAAAAATTCTATTCACTATAACCTCAAAAGCAATAAAATACCTAGGAATAAACCTAATGAAAGATGTAAAAGACCTCTACAATGAAAACTATAAAACATTAAAGAAATTGAAGAATACCTTGAAAGATGGAAAGATCTCCCTTGCTCACGGATAGGCAGAATAAATATAATCAAAATGGATATTCTGCCAAAAGTGACCTACAGATTCAATACAATTCTTATCAAAATACCAATGACATTCTTCATAGACCTAGAAAAATCAGTCATGAATTTTATATGGAGAAAGAAAAGGCACAGAATAGCCAAAGCAATTCTCAGCAATAAGAACCATGCAAGAAACATCACAATCCCTGAATCCAAATTATAGTACAGAACAATTATAGTAAAGACAACATGTTATTGGCACAACTACAGGCATATAGATCAGTGGAACAGAATAGAAGATACAGAAACAAACCCACAAACCAATGGTCAATTAATCTTTGACAAAGGGGCCAAACTCATACACTGGAGAAAAGAAAGCCTTTTCAACAAATGGTGCTGGGAGAACTGGGTATCCATTTGTAGAAAGATGGAACTAAATTCTTCCCTCTCACCACATACAGGAATCAACTCAAGATGGTTCAAATACTTAGGATTTAGACCAGAAACTGAAGTTATTAGAGAAGCACATAGGCTCAACACTCCAACATATAGGCAAAGGCAGTAACTTTCTCAATAAGACTTCCAAAGTGCAGGAAATTAAAGCAAGAATTAACAAGTGGGTTGGCATCAAACTATAAAGTTTCTGCTCATCAAAGGGAACCATCAAGACCCTAAATAGAAAGCTTAGAGAATGGGAGAAGATCTTTACCAGTCACCACTCTGATAGAGGACTAATATACAGAATGTACAAAGAGCTCAAAAGACTGTACACTAGCAAAACAAATAACCCAGTCAAGAAATGGGCAACTGAGTTGAATAGACACGTCACACAAGAAGAAGTACAAGTGGTCAATAGATACATGAGAAAATATTCAACATCATTAGCTATTAGGGGAAAGCAAATCAAAAGTATGCTGAGATTTCACCTAACCCCAATCAGAGTGGTAAATTCTGGTGAGGATGTGGGAAAAGAGAAACTCTTTTACACTATTTGAATGTGGTAGTGCAAAGTAGTTCAGATACTATAGAGATCAGTGTGGAGATTTCTTAGAAAACTGGGAATGGATTTACCATATCATCTGGCTATACCACTCCTGGATATTTTTCCAAAGGGGTTGAAATCAGAGAACTAGAGTAACATATGCATATGGATGTTCATAGCAGCACAATTCACAATAGCCAAAATAAGGAACCAACCTAGGTCTCAATCAACAGATGAATGGATTGCAAAATTATGGAAATACACACAATGGAAGTTTACTCAGCTATAAAAAAAGAATAAAATCATGTCATTTGCAAGAATATGGAAAGACCTGGAGAACATTATGTTAAGTGAGATCAGTCAAGCACAGAAAGAGAAGGAACATATGTTTTTTCTAACATTTCCAAACTAGGGAGTATTGGGGATACCAGAGGGACTCCAGATAATGGAGGAAAAACCTCAGTAAAGCTATAATGAAAAGGTAAAAGAGGAATAATGCTGAGGTTGATTAAGGAAGGGGTTACATTCAAATATATGTAAATGTATGAATGTAGCATGGTCTACCTGGACACTCATTGTTTGGAGGGGGGAAAGGGGAAGCAGGAGGGGAGGGAACCACTATCCTAATGTATGCCATTTTCAATATGATCCAAATAAAAATAAAAAATAAAAAGATACAAGGGAAAAAAACTAATATATTTCTAAGCTGGGCATAGTGGAGTAGACTATAATCTTAGGAATTTAGGAACTGAAGCAGGATGATCACAATTTCAAGGATAGTGTGTGAAATTTATTAAAACCCTATCTAAAAATTAAAAAAAGACTGAAATGTAGCTCAGTTGTAGAGTACTCCTGGGTTAAATTCTTATTACTGAATTTTTTAAATTAATTATTTTTATTGAGATATAATTAATACAATAAAATTCATTTTAAGTATATCTAGTTCTATGCTTAATAATTCATGCACATAAGTACAAGTTTCCAAAACAGAATTTTTTGTACTATTAACCAAATCCAAATTACTAAGTCAAATTAAAATAATTAATATGTGAAATATTTGATCAACATATTTTTATTCAATTTTTCTATTCATAGACCTCTTATTTCTCAGTCTGACATATTTTTGGTGCTCAGTATTGAAGCTGGAAAATTTTACTTCTAAGCTATACCTACAGCCCTTTTTATTTTGAAACAGAGTCTCACTAAGTTGCTGAGAGTCTGCTAAGTTATTAATGGCCTCTAAGTTTCTGAAGCTCATCTCAAACCTGTGACCCTTCTGTCTCACTCTCGCATGTGCTGAGATTACAAGCATGTGACACAACTCTTGGCTGATATAAAATTTAGTAGATTTATTGATAATATTACATGTTTTCCTTAATGTAAAATATTGAATTATTACAACTTATTTGGATCAATTGCTTGGTGGTTTTCAATAAACTTGCATTCAGTGCCATTGGCCTATGCAAGAAGCTCTGGGAATAGGAGAATTTCTGTGGAAAGATATACTTTCCATTTAGATTATTTATGTCTATAATACATTATATTTTATTCATAGTAGAACATCATGACTGCCAATAATGACAAGCAGCTCTCTGTCACAACCAAAAATGTAAAAAGCCTTTATGTGATTTGGGCTTTTTCCTGTGCCATGAGAATGTGAAGTCCAAAATAGGGGCTGTATTTTTAGCTTGGATTCTAGGATGAGATTTCACAGACAAAGCCAACCTACAGCTAAAGCTATTACCCTATAAGGGTGATATAGTGCACTTATTAAGTGCTAAAATTATTTATTAGGTGTGATGATTTGAATACAGTTTGTTCCACTAAAATTCATGTTGGGGCTTGGATCCCACAGGCCTGTAAGTAGGATTAAAGCTTTTCTCAAGGGAGTATTTGCTCTCCTGGAACTGGATGGGTCAGTCACTGTGAGAGTGTGTTGTTATAAACTGAGTCTGGCATGTTCTGTTCTGTCAAACACATGTTCCTCTGTACCTGCCTACTTCTGCTTTCCACTTTGCAGCCTTAGGTTGAACCACCATGAAACCCTTACTAGAAACTGAGTACATACTGGTGCATTATTACTGGACCTCCAGATTGTGAACTAAATAAACCTTCTTTCATTGTATAGTTCCTAGCCTCAGGTATTTTGTTATAGCAGCAGAAAATGGACTAAAGCATTATGTAAATACTTAATAATAGGTAATGTGTTATATTCCTGATGTAAGTATTATCCAACACATAGTGAAATCAGCATATAAATGAATACATGAACCAGTAAAAGAGAGCTGAGAGGTATCATGAGATATCACTTTGTGCAGAAAGGAGAAAAGGTGTTAGTCATTGGGGGCAACTTGAAGACATGGGGATAGTTGGTTCTTATGAAAATGAGAACAGCATGAAGCCATCAACTCAGCTTGGTAAAATGCCTTTTTGCCCAAGAAACTGTAACTAACTGGGTCCAGAAAACAATTTTCTGAAGTTTAAGTAATGAGTCTGCTTGACATGCTTCCAGTAAATATTTAACAAATTACTGTTAATATCATTTAAATGATATTTCATGAAAAATATATCCTGTCATATTAAAATAAGGAAATAAAATAGAACTGAGGAATACTAATCATAAATTACATCTCTTTAATTAGTAAATGAGTGATTAAAAATTTCATGTTAGTAAATCACGGTCACAACACCACAAATTTACTTGGTTTAATCATTTTGAAGAATAAATTTTACCTTTATTTTTTATGACACTTTTATGTATGCTCACAAATTTATTGCACTGTTTGGAGAGCATAATTAAATCTCTGATTTGAGAGATGATATTATTATTATTAATGTGTAAGAATAAATGAGAAATCAAGTGTGTGAAAATGAGAGTATTAATAACATAGTACATATAAATATTTCTATTTTAGCACTTTTGTTGTATGAATAAATAATTTATACCCAGGAGAATTGATGTACATCATCCCCTTGGGGCTGCTAGTATTTATTCTTTTTTTTTTAATAAGTATTCCTCTTTTTGTAATAATGCAGGCAGGAACTATTTAAACTATTTCACACATGAAATTTTTGAAGAATAGTAAAGCATAATAAAATATCTTTAATTTGTGTCTTAGAATTTTTTTCTGAATTATCTAATTGTTCTAAGATGGAAAGGACCCTTACTATTCCTATAAGGAGACCTTATTACAGAATTTCTGTCCTTTTCTAAGTTCTAGACAGAACTGATCATAAAGAAAATTATAAACCATCACAATATTGACTTACTAAATCAATGAATTACATAAATAAAACACAGGTTACTAACTTTGTGTACGAAAAAAGCTTCTTGTGAATCTTTGAAAATTTTGGGTGCATAGTGATTCAATAAAAAGAGGTGCAAATGGTTTCTTGAGAGTTGGCATGGAAGAAAGCAAGCAGGCATGGAATATGAAAGGCTCAAAGAAGTCATTTAAATTATGTTTTTAGAAGAAAATGATAAAGTATAGAAATAGACTTCTAAAAATCATGGACTGCTTAAATTCCCATAGCAGTCAGTTATCTGCTTATAAGGTATAATTCTTTTCAAGGACATCAATGTTACTCTTTATTCTAAGATGAAAGAAATGCATACTGGATCTTTAAGAGTCATCCATTCTCAAAATATTCATATATTCCATGTTTGTATTGTCCTCAGTCACATTCTCTTTACCACTATTTCAAGGTAAATCATATGTTATTGGACTGGCAACAATTGATGTGGTTAGGTAAAGGAGTGCTATTACTTACACTTTTCAGAAGGACTTACCCTCAAAATAAGGTAAACTGAATTGATAGATGAGGACTGAAGTTGCTTCTAAATCAACACTTTATTCTGTTTTTGAAAATACATCTGTGCCAATGGAAAGCATCATTTTCTAGCATGGATTAAATTATTGTGGTATATATTTCCTGCTGAAGAGAGTAGATTCCTGGCAAAATGATGTTACATTTGCATTTTGATAGCTTCAGTTTTAGACTGTTCCCTCAGATTCAGAAATGTACAACTATATTTTATTAGGATACTCTCAGGAGAAATATAAGTATTCTATTATATTTTACCAGGCACATTTATGGCACTTCCAATAAAATCTTTTTTTTTTTTGATAAATCAAACAGCCAAAGAAAATTCTTATTCTTTACAAAGTTTAGTTCATCGTTGATGATTTCATTTCTCCACCATGGCCACCAATAATCTCTTAGTGTTAAAGATAACAATCTTTGCCTGGCGTGGTGGCGCGTCTTGTAATCCCCGTGCTTGGGAGGCGGAGACAGGAGGATCGCGCAGGTTCGAAGCCAGCCGCGCTGGCGTAAGGGACCCTGTTTCAAAAATATAAAATAGGTCTGGGAGTGTAGCCTAGAGGTGGAAGGGCTCCCAGGAACCCCAGTACCACACACACACACACACACACACACAAAGAGATAATAATCTTTTATTTGTTAAAGGAGAATTTTTAACTGCCAACATGTGTAACTTGTATGATAAGATAAAAGCAAAACGTTTAGACTCTTAGCAATACAGAAACAAAAGGTTTCTTAAAAAAACTATGAGTTTCACTGTATGAAAACAAAATAAATAATGCAACAACAAAAAGTATTGTTTTCTATACATAATAAATGGCTTAGCTTAATTAAAGAAGAATTCAACATTTAAATTTTTAATTTGTGTGTGACTTGTTGAAATATTTGTTCTCAATAAGTTTAATAGAGAATTAAAGACACTAAGATCAATAATAAATAGGTATTTTGAACCCTTGGGGCAAATTACTCTATTTGTTTTTGTTTTCTGTGGTGCTAGAGATCAAATGGACAAGGTTGACTCTAGTGCATGCCAGGCAAGCTCACTGCCACTAATTTACATTTACATCTCCTATATGTTTCTTTTCTTATTATTTATATTTTGGTTCTGGGCTTGAACCCAGAGGCATTGTACCTCCAAGATACATCACTGGTCATTTTTATTTTATTTTATTTTGAAACAGGGTGTTGCTAAGTGCCTGAGGCTAGCTTTGAATCTTTTTTTTTTTTTTGGTGGTACTGGGGTTCCTGGAAGCCCTTCTTCCTCCGGGCTACACTCCCAGACCTATTTTTATATTTTTGAAACAGGGTCTCTTACGCCAGCATGGCTGGCTTCGAACCTGCGTGATCCTCCTGTCTCCGCCTCCCAAGCGCGGGGATTACAAGCGTGCGCCACCACGCCCGGCTAGCTTTGAATCTTTGATTCTCCTGTCTCAGCCTCCCAAGTGCTGGAATTACAGATGTACTCCACTATGCCCTATCATGTCTCTTAAATGGCAGTATTCCAACACATGAGGATTTGTGAATGTATACTAAGGATACAGAATTGTCTATTCCGTTTTTAACATTTTGCATTTTTATTTTAATGATAATCATAAAGAATAAAACTATATTTTAAATCAGTGCTATTCGATATAAATTTCCACAGAATGAAATATTATTTTATTCTGCTCAATATAATATACAAAACCACATATGACTATTAAATATTAAAATAAAACTATTGTTATTGATAAGCTAAGATATTTATTTCATACTTAAATTTAAGCTTAATTATTTCCATATAACTATCTCTTACCATACTGTAAAGTGCAGTTCTGGATGTCCTCAGAGATGAATATTGCCATGCAATCTCTGCATTTGCACTTGATTTTTTTATTATAATTGGGCTTGAAACATGCAGAGGCCAAATGATTACACAGCTGCCTTCTCACTTATGAGGGATTCCCAATAGTTTAAACTGAATAAAGATGGGAGTTTTCAAATGTAATAAACCATAGTAAATATGGTGTAGACCTTATTTGTATCTTGGAAAGGTCCACTGGTATAGTAGCAGTTGTGAAACTTTGGTTATATGCAATGATTTTTTCACTAATTTGCTTTGTAAATTTTCTTTTTATATTTGTATCAGAGCTATAATCAAAGGGAGTTTTTCCAGTTTTACATTCTATTTCAAAAACAATGCCCTTTAAACACTTTATCAATGTTCAAAAGACATATTTCCTTGAAAAGATATCATTAGTCACTCAAATTTGACAGATATTAGTTTAGGAAATAATACAAAGTCTTTATGTTGACTATTATGTAACTAGTTTTGTTGCCTATTAAATTCTCAAAACCACCCAATTCTGTAGGTGCATTTGTAGACTGGAAGATAGACCATACCTTTAGTAGCTTGCCTAAAGTCCTTCAGTTAGTACATGGTGGGTTCAGGACATAAGTCCATGCCCTTTTTACTTCAGTATAGCATACTTAGTATTGTAAGAAGAATGGCATCTCCTCAAAGGGTGTCCATCTTCTAGCCCCTGGGGTCTCAGTCTGTTGTGCCGTACATGGTGTTTCAATCAGCATTTCACTGCTGCAATACTAAATGCCTGACCACCACAACTTAGAGGACGAAAGACTTATTTGCTCACAGTTCTGGAGATTTCAGGGGTTCAGTTCATGTCAGGCTGGGTTACATCAGCAGAACTCGGGAATGGCAGCAGAATACAGAGAGGAAAAAACAAATACCTGCTTTACATCACTGGGGGCTAGAAACAATAGAGCTAACAACAGGTATCAAAGACACAAGCACAGTCTCCAGGGTGACACCCCCAGCTACCCAACTCCTCTTGCTGTACTACATCTTTCTAGGTTACCTTCTAATAAATCTATCACAATGGATTTATGCATAAAATTATGGCCTTCAGTATTTAGTTATATCAACTCTGAACATCAATATATGAGCTCCTTCAAAGGACAGTCTATAGCCATCTCACATGGCAAAAGATACTTTATAGATGAGATTAAGTTAAAGATATTGAGATGGGAATATTATTGTAGATTATTTGGTCGGCTCAATACAATCACATCAAAAAGTAATTTTGTTTCCAAAATGGTACACATTACAATTTTACTCTTTTAATGTGGCATTGACAGGTTGATGAGCAGTATGCTTAAAGCCAGTTTCTTAAAATGGAATGTTCCAGATAGTTTAGATACATCTCATTTATTCAACTCATTTTGATTCTCCAAATTAATGCACACAGATTCTAATTTCTGTGCTTTCTTTAAAAATAAAGGTCACAGTCATTAAAGTGAAACATATGTTGTTTTGTTCTCTGATGTAAAATAATAAGAAAGCTTTTAGCACATTTCAGGCTCTCAATAAATATTTTTTAATGAATGAATCAAAAAATCACTGACTCTGATCAGCTTTTTCTATTTACAGATTTAACCATGCATTTGTTTAACACAGGAATGCAGAGCCCACTTTTAAGACAAATGAAAAAGGCTTTAGAAATTGTTTAGACCACAGGTTCTCAAAATGGATAATACTGACTTGCCTCCACCCCAATGAAATGTAGATACATAAAATAATGCAAATTTGTCACAGCATCTTTCTGTTTATTCACTTAAAGAAAGTAGATTTCAGTGGGGGTACTGAGTAACTTATTTTCTAAAAACAGGGTGGTAAGCCTAATAAGTTTAGGAACCTCTGGACTTTAGTTTAACCTCTCTGCTTGATAAATGAGAAAGAGCTTCAGAAAAAAAAAGACATGGTTTAAACATGATTATACTGAAGCCAAGAATTTGGAAAAAATTAAAAGAAAAGGCTTCTTGGATCCCAATTCACATTTTTCCCTTTTCTTTTACACCAGTGTCATAACTGGGCAACATCTATAATTTAGTCAAAGCAGATCTTTAAGAAAGAAGCAAAAGCTGATTTTTGTATACATGATTAAAACCCAAGCCAATCTTTAGCTGTTCCTTTTTTTTTTTTCTAAAGCTTAGGCTCAATGACTGCTAATATTCCTTCTGTCTCTATATTTTTTTCCTTTGAATGCTACATCTTAAATGGAAGAAACTAGAGAATATTCTGCCAAGTGAGATCAGCCAGTCTCAGAAACTCAAGTGTCCTATGTTTTCTCTTATATGTGGAAGCTAGAGAGAAAATAGGGGGGGAAAAAGAGACTTCAGTTCAATGAATAGAAAAGCCAGTAGAAGAGTGAACTGGGGTTGGACAGAGAAGGTGGTAAGGGAAAAAGGAGGCTTAATGAAGGAAAAGTTAAAATAATGTTATGTCTATATATGAAGTTATCTCTACCAATCTCACTAACATGTATGGGAAGGGAGGTGAGGTTTGGGTGGGGTCCAGGGGGAATCAAACCAAGTGTATCACTATAATATAAAATTCCAATGCATTATTTTATGTATCTACATTTCATTGGGGTGGAGGCAGTAATAAAAGTATTACAAATGCTACATCTTATGCATGGGGATGGCTACCTGTGTGCGTGCGCGCGCGCGCGCACACACACACACACACACACACACACACACACACACACACACACACACACTTATGTTTATCCTTCCCTTTTTGCAATGGAATGAACACTATAATCTAAATTTCTAATGTAGAGTTGGAAATTACAGAATGTGAAATAAACATTTGAAACAAACATTTGAAATAAACATTTGAAAATGGCACTTGTGTAGAGACTGACATTTACCTCTTTGTCTCCAAGGTAGTTGGTTGATATCGAGTGGGGCTGTGGGCTGTACATATTTCTTTGTTGTGCTCAGCATGTCTGTGATATAATTTGTATGGACCTTGGGTACCATCCTTCCCAGAAAAATACCAGTGAGATTTTTTTCCATGTTTCTCAATATATACTCAATCTGATTCACAAGTTCCATTTAATCGTACCTTTTAAGAGATAGTAAAGCATAATGATTAAAAAATGTGGGTTTTGGACTTTGGCAAACCAGAACTTGAATTCTATCTCTAGCACATCTTTAGTATACCTACACATAGTGGGGTGATGACACAAACTACCAGATATGATTGTCCTTTTAAATTAAATATCTACCAAGTACTTAGCATAATGCCTTTTAGTATACTCCACTATCTTTCTGAATTATCATTGTCTAACTTTTCTATTTTATGTGAGAAAAATTGAAAATGAGAGTGCCACTTTATGCACGTGATTAGAGGTTATGGAACTAGGAACTAGTTTCCTGATACCCACAGTTTGTTGCCCCGTTGCACCTTATCTTTGCTGGTATAAAATATGTGGGAGTGTGCCACCAGCTTTTTTCCTTTCCTTTCTTCTTATTCTCAGCTGTGTGCCTGATTCTTTGGGAAAGAAAAAGCCTCGTTTCTGATGGTCTGTTAACACTATTAATCTCTCCATGCACTGCCTAAGCTAAGTCAATGACTATGAGTGGGGTATTACTGTAGACTTCCACAATTTAGAAATAAGTAGTGAGCCATTTTTCTGTCATACTGTGATAGATGGAACCAAAAAGTCACACAGCACTGAGTAAGACAGGGGAGATATTGCTCATAATGAATATGTGTAAGGATTTATAAAAAATTGCCTCTTTATGAGAGGAAATTATATGCAATAAAACATCCTTATGATATATTTATTTAAGATAAAATCAAAATCAATATTACCACCTTCTTGCTATATGGAAAAATATTTTTTCATAAGAAAGTTATGCTCAGCTGGGCATAATTGTTCATATCTGGTTCTCAGTATGAGGACAGCCTCAGCTTCTTAGTGAGACCCTTAGAACTTAGTGAGACCCTGTTAAAATAAAATGTCTGAGGGTGTAGCTTAGGGATAGAATGGTTCTGGGTTCAATCCTTAATACCTCTCTTCCAAAAAATGGAAAAATAAAATTATACTTATTGCTTAAATAAGAGAAGATACTATTCCAGCTGCAAATTAATCACACGCAAGTCACTTTATAAGATAGTCCTGAATTTGTTTGTGTGCTTAAAAATACTTTTGTGGTACACTAAGATGTCCTAGAATTTAATTCTAAGTCTGACTATGCCATTAACCAATTATGAGTTTTAGCAAAACACCAAACCTCCCTAAGACCTTCATTTTCTTATTTGTATTATGAAACTGATGAATTAAACTATTGCTAATATTTCTTGCCATTTATTTATTTTTATTTTTATTTTATTTTTTGTGGGTCTGGGGATGGAAACCAGGGGAATTCGACCTCCGAGCTACACCCCCTGCCCAATTTTTTAATTCTTTATTTTGAAACCGGGTCTCATTGAGTTGCAGAGGGCCTCACTAAGTAGCTGAGGCTGTCCGCAAACCACGATCCTCTGATCTCATCCTCCTGAATGCAGGGATTACAAGTGTGCACTACCATGCCTAGCTTCTTGACATTTTAAAAGATCCTTGAGAATGTGGAGTGGAGCTCAGTGATAGAGCACTTGCCAATTATGCATGAGGCCCTGAATTATAGCCCCAGAACTTCAAAATCAAACAAAAAATAAATACAAATATTCAGCTAATGGTATATTAGATTCTACTATAGTTTCTGCCAGGTTCTTCAATTCAATTGGAATTTCACAAGCATTTTAAAGTACTATATTAAGTGCTAAAGCTAAAAGATGAAAAAATAAACTCAGAAAAAAAATACTCCTCACTGAGGAGATGGGTCACATACCAAGGTCAGAGGTATAAAACTTCTGGAAACACTCAGAAAACATCAGTTCAGTACTGCTACAGCCCTGTTGGAAGGGTTAATACACATGGTAGGAGCTGAATTCTGACAGTTAAGTCAGAGTCAGATAGAGATTCAGTTCTTGCACAGCCTTGGACTTTGTTAAATATTTGTGGAGTACCTGAAGGAACAGGAAATGCATCTAGAAGATACTGAGTGCTAAGTTAGTTTATTGTTTTTCCCCCAAGACTTATGTAGCTATCAGCTATTTTTCCAGGATGCACACTGAATACTTTTTAAAAAGATATGGGGCATGTCCACATGTTTTTTTTTTTTTAAGACTAGAATGCATTAATCTCTATTGTGATCTTTCTTATACTTGTCCAACAAATAATGGCAGCTAACAGTTTCTTTGGAAATGAAGAGTGAAGTGAAACCTAGGAAGAAGGGACTCAGCCTCAGGCCCGTTTGAGTAGTCCAGTTTGCATCCTTGGGATCAAAGTTTTTTTTTTTTGTTTTGTTTTTTTAAACTAGGGCAAAAATAGCCAGCCCATTGGCATTAGGAGGCATGAACCAGCAAGTTTGTAAGCAGCATATAATAGACTCTGGCTATTAGATAAAGAGCATTTCTGAAGGAGAACAAGATCCTATGCCTATAATGTAGGCTCAATAGTCACAATATAATTTTGTTTATTTTTGTAAATATAATAACCTATCTAGTATTTAGGAGGCTGAGACAGGAGGATCGCAGGTCCAAGGTTAGCTTTGGCAACTTACAGATATCTTTAGCAACTAAGCAAGACCATATTTCAAAATAAAAAATAAAAGGACTAGAAGTATAGTTTTGATGTAGGATCATTTTGGGTTCTATATAATATATAGAACCTAAATGTGTGTATTATCCTAAATATGTGTGTTATCTGAGATGTTATCTGTACCAAATAAAAGTAGAAAGGAAAATAATTTGTGTATGTTTCAGTCAAAGCCTATCTGAGCCCACATTGCAAAATAGACAATGCAGTTATTTTCTAAAATGCTAAGTGCATTCCTGGGTATTCCTGGACATCTAACAAATATTCACAAAGTTATAGTTTTGATGACCACAGAGATGTTGGTCATTGGTACTGCTTGTCCTTTTTCTCTTACATTTTTTTTTTTTTTGGTGGTACTGTGAGTGGAACCCGGGGCATTCTTCCTCTGAGCTACACCCCCAACCCTATTTTTATTCTTTATTTTGAAACAAGGTCTCACTGAGTTGCAGAGGGCCTAAGTAGCTGAGGCTGTCTGTAAACCCGTGATCCTTCTGTCTCAGCCTCCCAAATGCTGGTATTACAAGCGTGTGCCACCATGCCTAGCTTATATATAGCTTTCTTGCTATGCCCTTCTATCACCCTTGTTCTCTCCAATCTAAGTGTACACAAATGTCTATTACATCCTTGGATCAGTGTCAGAAATCTCAAACGAGGGAATTATGCTGTTATAGTCAAATATCGAATGTTCCATGAAGAGCTCATAAATTGGTGTTACAACTTGATGTAATTGAGTCATAAGAGCCATAATATCATCAGGAGATAGATGCTTTAGGATAGATTCATCTGGGTGATAACCTATGCTTGTGGGGTGAGACTGGAGAAGGTAGGTCCCTGGGGTTATGGCCTTAGTGATTGTGCTTATGTCTTTGGATTCTTTTGCTTGCTGGCTTTTACTGCTTCTGGCATCTGTGATGTGAGGAACAGAGCCCATGTGCTCCCTTTCTCTGCTTCCTGCCACATTTCCTGAAATCCATAGTTCTTGGCTTCACACGGATTGAATCCAGAATCTCCAAGAAACTGAGAAAATAAATCTTCCTTTATCTAAGTTGTGTGATCAGGTCTTTTTGGATTATAGCAACAAGAATGTTGATCAAGACAGATGCTATGGTTTAAAATATAGCTCTGAAATTTAAAAATGTGGGTTCTAGCTATTACTAACTACATATGAGTTGAACAAATAATTTAATCTCATGTATGTTAGTTTTATTTTTAGGACATGAAATAGTGTAGTAAACTATCAGTCAACATTCTTGAAAATCATAGAAACATTTTTAATATAATCATATACAGAAAAACTTTGCAAAGTGGTATACATGAATTATTTTCATGACTTAATAAAAAATCCAGTAAAGTAATAAAACTTATACTTTCCATGTTTTTAAGATCAGAGATGTAGTTCTCAATGTAAAATATAGTTAATACATGTCAGAGTAAGGTCTCTAATCAAACTCTTTGACTCTAAGCTTTGGCATCTCACTTCTCGTCTATATCATGATTAAAGGTCAACTCTCTTTGGCTACCTATCATTGTATAATAGTGCTGAATGAAATGTCAGCTGAAATAAAGTGATGTATATGGTGAAGTGCTAATTATCTGAGTAATAGGCAGAAATATGCAGGGAATTCATCCATTTTTCTTTTTTTCTCAGCTTCTGTGAGTCATTGCTATTCTGTGAAATAAGATGCCCTAAGGTGAAAATTTAACTTTGTTATAAAAACACCACCAACTTACAGCAATTGTAACAATGGTCTTTCCTGTCAAAATGTGCTTCGGAATGAGAGACACAGAGCCTGGCTGCTGTTAAGTAGTGGGGAGTCTAGCTACTTTGCTTCTCTCCTTACATAGGTAGCTATGCATTACTCATTGGTGCTCACTGAAAACCAATTAGTACTTAGAACCTAACACTTTTAGTTTTGAAACTGATTTATGACTTGTTAATGCACTGAAAGAATTTAGTGTCATTCATAAATTTCAGGGTGCTTGTTTTGGCTAAGGAATCTACAATTAATGACAATTTATTTCATACACATATTGTAAACACTTTGTAATCCAAGGATCTCCAAGCAATTGGTACTTTGAACAGTCTTACCAATGACTTTGTTGCTTCTTTTAGCACTTGTGCAAGCAAAAAGAGTATCTCAGTGCATATATTCTCTGGCAAAAGATTTTCACCCATGGGGAAGGTGTGTGTCAAAGAAAGAAGTCATGTGTCAAAGTAGAAATGGAGAGTGAGTAAGAATAGAATGAGAAAGCCAAAATTGGATGGTGGTGATTCATTTCCAAAAACGTCAGCAGAGTGGTGAATAATGGCTGACTGCCTAGAATTCAGCCTCTAAGATTATAATTTAGGCCTAAAAATAAATAACAGTTTTAGAATCCTTTCTTATTTGTGATTGGTGTCTAAACATGGCGGAAAATACACCATGATGACCTTTGAAGGACACAACAATACCAATAGGTGACAGGAAAGATTCATCTATTGGAAACAAATCAATATGCCTAAGTCACACTCAACTTTGTGCTTCTGAACTAAGAACCAATTAAAAACCACCAGCTGTTTCTCAAATGATATATCCTGCTAATTCAAATGACCCTTGTTTTTGTTGTACCACTACATTAGAGTTTAATTCTTTCCTGGTCTTCAAAGTACTCCTAATATATTACCTACCCTGAGAAAAGCTTAGTCATTCTTGGTAAGGATAGTGTGACCTTTTTGACTTGCATTATTGAAGTTTGTCCTACATTATCCCTGGGGAGGGGGGAATCTGTTGATTCCTTATAATTTTCTAAGGGTGAAAAACCTATGCAACTATAACAAAATTAATATAATTAGAAGTCTTTGAGGGTTTTTTTTCTCACTATCTCAAGCTTACTACCATAGTCATATACTACCATAGTCAAAATATTCTAGAGGAAATAGCCACATGATGACAGAATAGTTCAATCTTTTTATTGCATTTTGGAATTACAATTGTTCTCACCTTTGTTTTGAACAAATAATTCTTTTTCATGTGTTTGGTCATTAATAGTTGCTTCCATGAGAAGTTTGTGAATATTTAAATGTGATGGGGATGATTGCCCAATTTTTCTGTCTTTGAGGGCTGTCTGTACTGCCAAAAGTTATTAGTGACTAAGTTAATTAATCAGGTGAAAGTGGATGTTAATTTGAGCTGTTGAGGGTCAGATTTCAAAAATAGTCTTATTTTATATTGCAACACATTGACTCTAGAGAACAAATAAAGATAGGCACAATTGACCTTGTACATTCCTTTTGGGAACCTGTAGGTACTTTGGAAAAACTTTATGGCAGCCACAGATAAAATTATAGAGTGATTTTTAATGATTACTTTATAAAAGTCAAGAATCTCATATTATCATCCTTAAGATCAGCTATCTAGCTGGGCGTGGTGGCGCACGCTTGTAATCCCCACGCTTGGGAGGCAGAGACAGGAGGATTGCGCAGGTTCGAAGCCAGCCGCGCACGCTGGCTTATGAGACCCTGTTTCCAAATAAAAAAGTATAAAAAATAGGTCTGGGAGTGTAGCCCGGAGATAGAAGGGCTTCCAGGAACCCCAGTACCACCAAAAAAAAAAAAAAATCAGCTGTCCACTCATTTATTCAACAAATATTTACTAAGTACCACTCTATACTGTCGGGGCCCACTCGGCTGGACTGAGATGGCACCCAGGCTCGTTGCCAGCGTGGATTCAAGATGGCGCCTAGGCTTGCAGCCAAGTCATGAGACTCACAAGATGGATGTCTCCTTGAGCATGCGCAGTGTGCCATGCTACGTGCCTGCAGAATGATCAGTGACACCTACCACCAGCCTGCCTATTAGAAAGTCAGAAGTGTGCATGCCCTAGCTGTGGAAGCTTGGGGTTGGTAGGGAATAGAAGGAGGGATTATGATGCTGATATATATTGTACTTGCTGTATGCATTAAACAAGAAGGAAGAAGAGACATGTTAAGGATCCATTAAAGAAGAATTTATATTTCAGCTGAAGAGGTGTCTGTGTCGTTCTCTAAGCCCCTGCGGGTCGGAGTCTTGGGGGACGATACTATACCATTCATTGTTCTATATTCTGGGGTTATAGCATCATTAAAAATGTCAAAGCCAAATTTTTTTATGAAATATATAGTAAAATAGAAGAAGCAAAAAAACCCAAATGATAAAAATATCAAATAACTTTAAGTGTTGTACAGAGATGTTGTACAGAGAATTGTAATAAAATGATGGAGAGAAATTTAGAAGCTATTTGAGATCAGGATATAAAAGACCTCTTGAGGGAGGCAATATTAGAGCTAAGGTCTGTATGGCATGCAGATCTTGACATAACAGATTAGGTAGAAAAGTTTCTGCTTCAAAGCTCCGACGACAGCCAGTAGACCCATTTTTCATGATCTAGGAGTGTGTGTGTGTGTGTGTGTGTGTGTGTGTGTGTGTGTGTGTAGACAGGCTGAGGTACTTGTTGAATGATGTAGTGGGTTTAATAGTGTCTGTTCAAAATTACTTGTACTGAGATTGTGATTACAAAGAGGATTATGCCATGGATAGAACTGGGTGAAAAAGTATAAAAAGGGATAGATGAAAAAATAAAGCATAAAAATCAAGATAAGTATAGTAAAAACAGAATTTTTAACAGTAATATCTCAATAGTCAGACATGGTTGTGAGTGCTTGTAATCTCAGCATTTGGGAGGCTGAGACAGGAAGATCAATGTTATAGGACAGCCTCAGCCTTAGCCCTTTGCAACTCAGTGATACACTTTCAAAAATTAAAAATTAAAAATAGGACTGGGGGGTATATCTTGGAGGTAGGATGCCCCTGGTTTCCATCCCCAGTACTGCAGAAAAAATTATCTCAATGAATTTACTATAAATGCATAATTTATTTTGACATCAAATTTATTTAATGCCCCTTGGAAGGTCTCAAAATACTTTTACATTTTCCATAACTGATGCTAAGATATAATAACTTTAAAACCCTTTTATTATTTCTCATAGATTCTGGGTGTTTAGAATGGGTCATCCCAAGAAACTGTTAATTAATGGTTTGAAGTTGACAAGCTAGTGTAATCAGCTCTTTTGGAAATAGCTGATTAATTTGCATCTCAGTAGGCTTTATGAAGGTGGTGTGATTTCCTTGCAATAGAATGACTAGAATAAATTATAACCTGGTCAATTCTGAATTTGAAGATAGATTTGAAAACTTCAGTTTCTCGTCAATTTAATTTGACCTTTTTAAATATAAACAAGAGAGAGTATTTTGAAAAGTATTTTAAAGAAAGAAATCTAATGAAGTATTTTCTAAAGTCAAACTGTGAAAAATCAGTGAAGCTACTTTGAATAGCAGTTACAGAATGGATATTGAAACTTTTCTGTTACCTCACAAATTGCAATTTTAATCTATTTTTCAAAGACATATCAGTGGCTTGGATTTCTCCATTTTTTCCTCCTCCTCCTCCTCCTCCTCCTCCTCCTCCTCCTCCTCCTCCTCCTCCTCCTCCTCCTCCTCGTCCTCCATTCTTCTTCCCAGAGGAATTCTACAGTCTTCTTCTATGTCATGTTTCCAGATGTATTTTACATTTATTTATTTATGTATTTATGTATTTATTTATGTTATGTTATGTTATTTATTTATTTTATTTATTTATTTTATTTATTTATGTGGTCCCGGGCTTTATTGGTTGCTCATTGGTACCGAAAGTAGAAACTATGGGTACTTTAAAGCAGCATACAGAGTTTACCTTTTCTTTTCTTTTTCTTTTTTGGTGGTACTGGGGCTCCTGGAAACCCTTATAACTCTGGGTTACATTCCCAGACCTATTTTTATATATTTTTTTATTTGGAACAGTGCGGCTGGCTTTGAACCTGCGTGATCCTCCTGTCTCTGCCTCCCCAGCATGGGGATTACAAGTGTGCGCCACTACGCTCGGCTCAGTTTCCCTTTTCTATACCCAGGCCTGGCCACAAAAGAGAGGAGGTTAACATAGGCACTGATACCTGTACATGTTTTTAGGGCTAAAATCTTCAATTGTCTTTAGGGCTTTTAAGGTTAAAGGATGTAATTTCCTTTACATTCTTACTATAGGTTCGTTATTAGAATAAAGGGGGGAGAGAGAGAGAGAGAGAGAGAGAGAGAGAGAGAGAGAGAGAGAGAGAGAGAGAGAGAGAGAAAGAGAAAGAGAAAGAAACAGCTGCCACCCCTCTCTGCCTGAGTGCCTACATAGCAACCAAACTCTGACTTTGTTTTAAATTTGGAAATAGTAGGAAGAGAACTGTCTTTAGAGTCAAAGAGATCTGTGATTAAATTCTTATATGCCACCTAGAAGCCAATGGATAACTTACTGAAATTTGGCTTTAAAATTTTTAAGTCTTATTTTCTCATTTTCCTCCTCTTCCTCCTCTGCCTCGCCTCCTTCACCTGCATTGGGAATTGAACTGAGTGACATTTTACCTCTGAGCTACATCCCTAGACCTATCATCATCATCATCATCATCATCATCATCATCATCATCATCATCAATTGTTATTATTTTATTTTGAAACACAGTCTTGCTAAGCTGCTGATACTGGCCTCAAACCAGTGATCCTTCTATCTCAGCCTCCCAAGTATTGGGATTACAAACTGTGCCACCATTCTTGGCTTTCATTTTATTTCTTAAAATTTATTTTTAACTGATACACAATCACTGTACAAATCTATCTCCTGAGTTAATACCTCTCTATCTACACATCTCTTTACCTACCCATCATCAAAGTAGAGATGCTTTAGTTGAAATAGAAGTGGAAAGGCCAAAATATTACCTTTCACTTTCTAATCAGCTACTAGATGCTCCCAACTGACTTTCTTTTGTCACTAGTGAACTCTAAAGAATACTTTAAAGATTTTTGAAATGTAATATACAGTAAGTTTAGTTGTAGCAAATACTGAGTTAATTCTGGAACTAGGTAGCTTTGCTTTTCTCATAAAAAAGTTAGTAAAACAGTGAAAATTTGTTTAAAAGATCAAAAATAAGTTACAAACAATGATGTATACTAGAATGATTATTACTAGGCTTTTTGATAGGCCATATAAATTAATTTCATATAGATTAATTTGTGCAGGAATAGTGATACATGCCTGTAATTTCAGTTTAACACCAGCCTCAAAAACTTAGCCAGACCATGTGTCAAAATTAAAAACTAAAAAGGGCATACCTCAGAGGTAGAATGTCCTTGGGTTTAGTCCCCAGTACTTATACCTTCCAAAATTTTGAAAATTTGTGTGCATTTTTTTTTATTTTTGGTGGTGGGCTTCCTGGAAACCCTTCTACCTCCAGGTTACACTCCCAGTCCCATTTTTATATTTTTATTTTGAAACAGGGTCTCTTACACCAGTAAGGCTGGCTTCGAACCTGTGAGATCCTCCTGTCTCTGCCTCCCAAGCACGGGGATTACAAGCATGCACCATCATGCCTGGTGTGAAAACATGTGTGAATTTAAAGCTTTCATTCTGGACACATCCCCCAGGGAATACTGATTTTTTTTTGTCTTTTTGTTTAAGGTAATCTCAAGTCATCTTGGCTAAAAGGGATTTAGGAGATTTTTGATTTTATTTAAATTATATGCTGTAGTTTCTGTGAAGAGGTTCTTATCTTTTACACCCCAAATTTTAAATAAAATATCAGTAGGTAATGAATACAAATGTAAGGGTATAGTTACTAAAATAAGACAGGAAGATTTTTAAAATCTTAGGGAAGGCAAAACTCGGAGTACCTGGGGAGGCAACACAGTAGATTCCTGGAAAGTGGAGGCAGGACTGACTCTTCATGGCATTCTTCTTTCAGAAGCAGCTGCCTTAGCTCTATTCCTAGGCAGAAATGCCAGAGCCCTGCTCTTAAGCTTTTGCCTTGGGCTGCTATTTCAAATTTTCCTCCAGGTTGCTAAACCCTGAAATCAAGTAAAACATGCCTCTCCAAAGCCTGGGGGGCAGAGACTGACCAGCTCTTGTTCTCTCCTTTGAGGTCATTTCATGCACTCTTCACCCTTGGAGAAAGATTAATTTTCATGAGCAAAAAGGAAGGGCTACTTAAAATTTACTGCCTTCTATAGACAGTGAGGAAATTAATGAAATGGAATTTGAGGACTAAACCATAAGACCCAGTAGATGGCTGCATGGAGTAGGGGAAGATTGTTAGCAACTCTTGCTTTTAGACTAATATGTATCTTATAATGGAGATTCCTAACAATTGTTTATGTAGACAGCTGGATAGAAATGAGCAGGATAAACCTGAGGGAATAGAGAGAGCTGAGGAAAAAATAATAAAATAGAGTTAGGAGTATAGCTCAGAGGTATAACCCCCTGAGTCCAATCCCTAGTAAAACACATACATACATCACACACATGCATGTGCCCCACCCTATACACACTGTGGGGTATCAGAAATTTAAACCTCTGCAGGGATTTACTTAGACCCCCATGGGAAAGTTTTCAACAAAAAGAGAACTATACAGGAAGAAACACTATCTTATTGGCATGAGAAGAGATAGTAAAAAGCATATGCATTAAAGGGAAGCTTTCTAGACTGAATAACACATAAAGAGCCCCACCTGTGTCTTTTAATACCAGAAATTGACCCCTCCTCTCTGTAGTTTAATTTGTTCTATGTGGTTTTTCACTCTAGAGTAGTGACTCTTTTGGGACTTATCTACAAACATACCCCAAACCTTTCTCTGTATTCTCACTTCTCTAAATAAACCCCTTATATTTCCACATCTATGCTTCCTATTTGAATTATTTCTTTCAGAAGAATCAAAAAGACATAAATGTGCCAGTATTGGAAAATTGTTTTGGTGTTAATTTCCAAAATGTAAGAAAGTAGTTGGAGCCAGGTTGCTGCTCAGGCAGGGAGGAGTGGCAACTGTTACAATGCAGAGTTCCCCTCTCTATTTGCCCTTTTTTTATAACAAATAACCTATAGTAAATGCTTTAGAGACAATTGAAGCCTTTAGCCCTAAAACTATATAGAGGCAATCAGTGCCTCTGTTTACCTTCTCTCCTCTGTGACCTGGCCTAGGTATAGGAAAGGCAAACCCCATGTGCTGCTTTGAAGCACCCATAGTTGATAAGCAAAAATGCTGCCCAATACAATAGAGGAAAAGATCAGGTAGATTATTGACCCCTGCACTTAGTGAGTGCACTGTCTGGATGCAAAGATGCACCATCTTCCTAAGAAATAAGTTACTACCCCATTGTCTTGGTAATGCTGATAAGAAGATACCAATACAAAATCTATTTAAAGTTTAGGAATAGGACTTCCGGGAAGATGGCGACGGAGGAAAGCAGCACTTACAAGTCCCGCTAACAATCCAACTCTACTACCACAAAACCAGCGCCTTTCAGAGCCAGAAAACACCACCAGCAAAGAAATAAAAATGGTAAATACAAGGGACAGAGAAAAAGGGCTGGAAAATCAAGACACCTGAAAAAAAAACCAGCCCGAAGTGCCGTGCCCGCGCGGCGCGGAGTGGCCAGAACTGCAACGCAGATTTGGGGGAGCCGCGGAGCGGCCAGAGCAGCCGGAGCGGCCAGAGCTGCAGCGCAGATTGGGGGGAGCCGCGGAGCGGAGCGGCCAGTGCAGCTGGAGCGGCCAGAGCCACACCGCAGACTGGGGGGAGCCGCGGAGCGGAGCGGCCTGAGCAGCCGGAGCAGCCAGAGCCGCGTCGCGGAAACGCCTGAGCGGCCAGAGTGGCCAGATCCGCGGTGCAGAGCAGCTGAAGCCTCGGTTCAGAGCAGCTGAGCGGAGCGGCCAGAGCCGCGGAGTGGCCGGAGCCGCGGAGTGGCCCGGCTGGAGCAGCCGAAGCAGAGCGGCCAGAACAGCTGAGCGGAGCAGCCAGAGCAGCCGAGCAGAGCGGCCAGAGCAGCCGGAGCAGCCAGAGCCGTGTCCCGGAACAGCCGGAGTGGCCAGACCCGCGGTGCAGAGCAGCCAGAGCCGCGGTGCAGAGCGGCCGGAGCAGCCGGAGTGGCTAGAGCCGTGGTGCAGAGCAGCCAGAGCAACGGCGCAGAGTGGCCTGAGCGGCGCGGCCTACATCTCCCCTAGCAGCACCAGGCTCCAGAGAGGAGGGAGACTCAAAACAGAGATCAAATCCAGAGAGGAGGTACTCTGGCCTCGCGGCCTAGGATGCAGAAGCAGCGTCTTACTGCTGGCGGCAGCGGTGAGTTCACCGGACGGCCCTAGACCAACCCACTCAACCAGCAACCAGGAGCCTGAGAGGAGGGGTGGACAGTGAGCTGAGGTGAGCAGGTGCTGAACAGCTGGGCGGCAGTCAGCAGTTTTGTTGGTGCAGGGAACATCTAAAGCTCGCAAGAGCCGGGCACAGCACAACTGGCAAGGACACAGAGCGGAGTTCAAAACTAGAGAAAAAATACGCCGCATCACGGCCGAGGGCGTGGCAGTGGTGCCATATTGCCAGTGGCGGCAGCAGCGAATCCACCGAGTTCACTACAGCTCCATCAGCGCACTCAACAACCGTGAGTCAAATTGCGGCCCCTAGGGGAGAAAAGCCCAGTACTGCACTCCCAGGGACTTGCGCAGAAAGTCTCCCTGGGTCGGAGATTTTAGCAGTGCAGCCCAGTGGGGGAGTGGCAGTGGCAGAGATATCATACCATAGTCACAACTCTCCACTGGAGAACGCCCAACTTGGCACCCCCCACGGTCTAAGCAGTCTTGATTGACTCCCTGGGTCTGAGACTTTGTGATACAACCCAGTAAAGGAGTAGTGGTGACTTAGATACCACAGACACAAGATCCAGAGTATCTTAAGTGAACTCGTAGTAACTCAGGGAAGAACCCAGAGAAGGCACAAACTTCCAAAATCATGGGAAAGAGAAATAACAATGGAGCAGTGAATGCCAACAACACCACAACATCAGAATCTGATAACACAGAAATCCAAAGATCTCTAGAAGATCAAATTAGGAAAATAACTTTAGAAATAATAGAGGACTTTCGAAAAGAATTTAGAGAGAGTCAAAAAGAGATAAAGGATGCAATTAATGAAGTAAAGGCCTCAATTCAAAGTATAAACAACAGATTAGACCACATGGAGAATAGAATCTCGCTTCTTGAAGATGATCATTCTAAAAATGAACGCATAGTCTCTAATTTAGAAAAAAAAAACCGACAGCAGGAATCTGACATCGAAGAAATATGGGCCCATTTCAAGAGAGCTAACCTAAGAATAATTGGAATAGAGGAGGGAAAAGAAGGTGAAACCAAAGGGATCAACAATCTCTTCAAGGAAGTAATAGCAGAAAATTTTTCAAACATAGAGCAAGAGGTCGATACACAGGTCCAGGAAACTTATAGAACTCTCTTTAGACAGGATCAGAGAAGAGGATCCCCACGCCACATAATTGTCAAAATGACTAATGTGGAAGCCAAGGAGAGAATCTTAAAGGCAACAAAAACAAAAGGCGATGTGACATACAGATGCAAACCAATTAGAATCACTCCAGACTTCCCAAACCAAGTTATGAAAGCCAGAAGGGCTTGGAGTAACATATTCCAAACTCTGAAAGAAAACAACTTCCAGCCAAAAATTTCCTACCCAGCAAAACTATCCATCAAATTAGATGGGGAAATAAGAAGCTTCCATGACAAACAGCAACTGAAGGAATTTATGTCTTTAAAACCAGCGCTAGAGAAAATACTCAAGGAGATTAACTGCAAAGAGGAAATGGGTAATTCACGCCAGAACCAAAGAAACAAGAATTCCCATCCAGCAGACAACTAAGCAAAGAAGAATAAACAGTATCTCAAACAGAAATAAGATCTTAAAATGTTGGGAATTAAAAATTATCTCTCTATAATCACACTGAATGTAAACGGCCTCAACTCCCCAATAAAAAGACATAAAGTGGCAAAATGGATTAAAAGCCAGAATCCATCCATCTGCTGCTTACAAGAAACACACCTCACAAGTAAAGATAGGAACAAACTCAAGGTAAAGGGCTGGAGCAAGGTAATCCATGCTAATGGTACTCGAAGACAAGCAGGAGTAGCAACTATGATATCAGACAAGTTAGACTTCAAACCCAAACTTATTAGAAGAGACAAAGAAGGTCACATTTTACTGGTAAAAGGAATAGTCCAGCAAGAGGAAATAACAATAATCAACATCTATGCCCCAAACATAGGGGCAGCTACTTTCATAAATCAAACTCTTTGTGACATGAAGCCACACATAAATCCCAACACAATAATACTGGGAGACTTCAACACACCTCTCACAATACTAGACCGATCTTCCAGACAAAGGGTCAGTAAAGATGTCTCAGAACTAAAGAACACCATTAACCAAATGGACCTGTTGGACACATATAGAATATTTCACCCAACTACAGCAGAGTTTACATTTTTCTCAGCTGCTCATGGAACCTTCTCCAAAATAGATCACATCCTGGGACACAAAATGAGCACTAGCAAATTTAAAAAATGTTACATACTTCCCTGTATCATTTCAGACCATAATGGAATGAAACTAGAAATCAACTATAAGAAGACCCAGAGAAACAACATAAACATGTGGAGACTGAACACCACACTTCTGAATGAAGAATGGGTCATAGAAGATGTAAGAGGTGAAATCAAGAAATTTCTAGAAACAAATGAAAATAAAGATACAACATATCAAAACCTCTGGGACACTTTGAAGGCAGTATTAAGAGGAAAATTTATAGCACTGAGTGCTCACATAAGAAAAACAGAAAATCTTCAAATAAATAGCCTTATGACACACCTCAAAGCCCTTGAAAAGCAGGAACAATTGAACCCCAAAGCCAGCAGAAGACGGGAAATTATTAAAATTAGAGCAGAAATTAACGAAATAGAGAATAAAAAAACAATACAGAAAATCAACAAAACCAAAAGCTGGTTTCTTGAAAAAATTAACAAGATTGATAAACCACTAGCCAACCTAACTAAAAAAAAGAGAGAATCAACCCAAATTATGAAGATAAGGGATGAAAAAGGAGACATTACTACCGACAACGTAGAAATCCAGAGGATTATCAGAAACTACTTTGAAAAACTATACTCCAACAAAATGGAAAATCTGGAGGAAATCGACAACTTCCTAGATAAATACAACCTTCCTAAACTGAGTCAAGAAGATATAGAACACTTAAACCAACCAATAACAATCAAAGAGATTGAAATAGCAATAAAGAGCTTACCATCAAAGAAAAGCCCAGGACCAGATGGTTTCCCAAGTGAATTCTATAAAACCTTTATAGGAGAACTAATCCCAATACTACTCAAACTATTTCAGGAAATAGAAAAAACCGGGACTCTCCCAAATACATTCTATGAAGCCAACATCACACTAATACCCAAACCAAATAAAGACAGTTCAAGGAAGGAAAACTACAGGCCTATATCTCTGATGAACTTGGATGCAAAACTATTAAACAAAATACTAGCAACACGCATTCAAAACCACATCAAGAAAATCATTCACCATGACCAGGTAGGGTTCATCCCAGGGATGCAAGGCTGGTTCAATATACGAAAATCAATCCATGTAATTCATCATATAAACAGAATCAAAGAAAAAAACCACATGATCATCTCAACAGATGCTGAAAAAGCATTTGATAAAATTCAGCATCCATTTATGATAAAAAACACTGCAGAGAATTGGAATAGAAGGAACATAACATTATTAAGGCAATCTACAATAAGCCCACTGCCAACATCATATTAAATGGGAAAAAACTTCAAGAATTTCCCCTAAAAACTGGAACGAGACAAGGATGTCCACTATCACCACTTCTCTTCAATATAGTACTAGAGACTCTAGCCAGAGCAATAAGGCAAGAAAAGGAAATCAAAGGAGTACAAATAGGAAAAGAAGAACTTAAGCTTTCACTATTTGCAGATGACATGATACTATATTTAGAAAACCCAACAAACTCAACCAAAAGGCTTATAGAACTGATCAACAAATTCAGCAAGGTATCTGGATACAAAATCAATCTTAAAAAATCAGAAGCTTTCCTGTACACCAACCATAAATCCACTGAAAAAGAAATTCAGAAAACACTTCCACTCAGGATCTCCCACAAAAAAATAAAATACCTAGGAATAAACTTGACCAAGGAGGTAAAAGATCTCTACAAAGAAAATTATAAAACACTGAAAAAAGAAATCGAAGAAGATCTTAGAAGATGGAAAGACCTTCCATGTTCATGGATTGGCAGAATAAATATCATTAAAATGGCCATCCTCCCAAAAGTGATCTACAGATTTAATGCAATGCCCATTAAACTACCAAGATCATTCCTCACAGACATAGAAAAATCAGTCTTTAAATTTATCTGGAATAACAAAAAGCCCAGAATAGCCAAGGTAGTTCTCAGCAACAAAAACCACGCAGGAGGAATCACAATACCTGACTTTAAACTATACTACAAAGCCATTGTAATAAAAACAGCATGGTACTGGCTAAAGAACAGATATATAGACCAATGGAGCAGAATAGAAGCCCCAGAAACAAGTCCACACACTTTGAGCCAATTGATTTTTGACAAAGGGGCCAAAAACATACACTGGAAAAAAGATAGCCTCTTCAACAAATGGTTTTGGCAAAACTGGTTAACCATATGCAGAAAATTGGAATGTTAATCCCACTTTTTCACCCTGTACAAAAGTCAACTCACGATGGATCAAAGACTTGGAAATTAAACCAGAGACCTTGAAGCTCCTTGAAGAGGGCATAGGTCCAACACTACAACACATAGGCACAGACAAACATTTCGTCAACAAGACCCCAAAGGCACAACAAATTAAAAGGAGAATCAATACATGGGATTGCATGAAACTGAAGAGCTTCTGTTCAGCAAAGAAAACTATCAAGAATCTCAATCGAGATCCAACAGAATGGGAGAAGATTTTTGCCACCTACACCACTGATAGAGGACTAATATCTAGAATATACAGAGAACTCAAGAAACTCAACACTAAGAAAACAAAGCATCCAATAACAAAATGGGCAAATGAACTAAATAGACACTTCACAAAAGAAGAAATTCAAATGGCCAATAAATGCATGAAAAAATGCTCAACATCACTGGCAATCAGAGAGATGCAAATCAAAACTACCCTGAGATTTCACCTAACTCCAACTAGAATGGCCATCATCCAAAACACAAACAACAACAGATGCTGGCGAGGATGTGGAGAAGTGGGAACTCTAAGACATTGTTGGTGGGATTGCAAATTAGTGCAACCACTTTGGAAAACAGTATGGAGAATCCTCAGAAGAATGGGAACAAATCTACCATTTGATCCAGCAATACCACTGTTGGGTATCTACCCAAAAGAAAAGAAACCAAATTACCAACCTAATGCATGCGTATCTATACTCATAGCTGCACAATTCACCATAGCCAAACTATGGAACCAGCCAAGATGTCCATCAACAGATGAATGGATTACAAAACTGTGGGATATGTACACAATGGAATTTTACTCAGCCATCAAAAAAAAAAACTCAATTACATCATTTTCAGGGAAATGAATGGAACTGGAGGACATTATGCTAAGTGAGATTAGTCAGGCACAAAAAATAAGAAATCAGATGCTTTCCCTAATATGTGAGAGTTAGGGAGAAAAGAGGAGCAAACAAGACAACCTAAAGGAGGAGAAATAAGCGGGGAAGAGGAAAATCTCTAAAGCTCACAATGTACTTAAACATATCGAAGTCAATCACTAAGCCAAGCAAGGGAGGAAGGACGGGGAGGTAATGGGGTGGGATTTGGGTAGGGGTTAAATCAGCGATGAGTACATGTTTGTACACACAAGATTTTTACCCCAATAAGTTGTATGAATATAATGTACCAATAAAAAAATAAAAAAAAATTAAAAATGGAAAATATGCTCAACTTAAAAAAAAAACCTGACACATAGTACAAAAAAAATAAATAAAGTTTAGGAATAGAGAGGAAATCAGAGTCCCGTTTTTTGGCTCTCTAGCATGTGTGTCAGCACACTACTTTTTCTTCTCTATTTTCTATTAAGTTTTCTAAATAAAGTTTTGTTAAAGCTGCACTAAGTTGCCTATTATTTTCCATTTTTCTGTTCAACAAACTTTAGCTGAATAAGAGCCCACAGCACCATTTAAGGCAAAACAATAACTCCCCTATAACAATGTATTTCTAAGAAGAGATTGAGATAGGATAGAAGTAATAAAATATTAGATAGAAAGGAGATGAATTGGGAAGAGAAAAATTAGTTTTAAAATATGAAAAATCCATAATTTCTAACTCCTAAAGGGTGTGTTCTGTCTTAGGCAAAAATATTAAAGAGCTCACACCCTTAATCACAATGTCTTCTCTCCTCACATGTGATTCCTGAGATGCCTAGTAAACAAAGGATACATTAGGAGGAACAAGGTCAGATACCACTCAGCTACCACCCATTGATTTGTGAGCTAAAATTTCTGACTCTTACTCAAGTCATGTATTCCTAGTAACCCCCTTCTAAGGACTTCTAAAGTAAGGATTCCAAAGATTACCCAGGACCTCTAACACTCTCAAGCTGGCCCATGCTTTCCTTGGAATGCATACCCTCACTTTTTCTTAATAAATCTCTGCCTTTATCTCTTACTGTCATGTGCTAAAATTCTTTTTACCATGAAATCCAAAGACCTCATCGGCTCTGGGATGAGTTTTCCTTCCCCAAATCCAGAAATTCCCAGAAATCCCTATGAAATCATAATGTTGATAATCATTCCTTGGCTACCTAACATGAGGCTTAGAAAATTGGCAGTGGTAAGTATACTAAAAATGCCTGGGTTGTTTTTATCCCTGTTTTTAAATGTTCTATTTGTGTATATGCATGTATTATACATGTTTATATGTATAAATAGTGTCCATCACTTTCATGGACCAAAAGACCATAATCTTGGTCTGTCCTCTACCCATGGCTCAGCACTCTTGGGTGGTAGGAAATTTTTCCACACCATGCAGATCAAATGACCTGAAGGGTGGTATCTGACACTGTTCTTAGAGGCCTGGTGAAAGTCACTGAACTCAAATGCTGTGTGATAGGTCAGGTCCCTCCCTTCCCCCATGGGGCACCACAGCGGGGACAGAAGACAGAACCCTGGAAGCCAGAAGCAAAGATGTCACCAACTCTATGTGTTTCTAGACTCCAGATGTTGTGAAAGGACCAGCATTCCCATGCCACTAGCCCCACCCCAAGACCTGGCTACATAAATACCCTTACTTCTTCTCTGTGGTGTGGCTCTGCTGACTACTAGACTTTGTTGAATATGACTCTGCTGCTCAGTCATTTGTCCCTTCCTAGAAGGTCAGCAGACCTCAGCTGAAGGTGACAGTTTTAATTAAAGAGGCTTTAAAAAACTTGGTGCTTTCCTCCTTCATGATCCTCAACTCAATTTTAACATTATATCTGGTGCTGAAACCCTCTGAACCCAAGAGGACTTATTTTTTTTTAATCATTTTTCTGTCTCTCTTTTTTTGGTACCCCTCTCTGAGCCCATGTGACTTCCTTTGGTAGCTCTCCTCTTTACTCCCAGGAACCTGGACTCTACAACTCTTAATTGAACTGACTGCTTTCACTTTCTAACAGTGTAAGTTCCTTCCCTTCCTCTGGTCATGAGGTCCCAGCTTCTTGCCTCCAGCTTCTCATCTCTGGCTTCTCTATTATGTTCTCTGACATGGGCATGTCAGAATTGCCTCCAGATGACCAGGTTGTCCTCTGGTCTTGAGAAAGTAGAAGAGATGTCTCTCTCATTAATGATCTCTGTTAGATGTTGATCAGGATAATCAGGGATGCCTATTTCCTGTTCTTCGTCCTTGCCAACAAAGCAGACATTGGAAACCAAAATTCCTAAAATAATGTGTCACTGTGGCCCAGAAATGGAATTCTAGATTTTAATACCCTGAGATCATCAACATTTGTAAGCAGTCTGGTAAATGGTTGGAAGTCCTTTATGTCCAGGCCTTTTTTCCCCTGAGCTTCCACCCTCTGATCACTCTCCCGTCAATCACCATTTTGTGATGGTGTAGTTGTGACCTGGTGACATCATAAGGTCACCATCTTGGTTGCCCCATTGTGCTGGCATGTGGTCAGCAGCTTGTGACCTTGCTGGGTTACAGGCACCACTATCTGAGCACCCTGATCCCCAGGATCTCTCCTTACCTGACCACCAACAACCTAACCTAGCGATGCTTCTCACTCTAACCTGTTCCTTTCCCCCTCCCCCACCATCCTCCCTTAAGGAACTAATCCTTACATCCCCCCTCGCCTTCTCCTGTAAGTTACCATATCTGCTCCAAGGACCCACCTTCTCTCTTGGCCCTACTCCACAAGGTGGCCAATGCAGAAGGTGTAGTATGCCTCCATGTCCCATTCTCTTTCCCACACCTTGCTCAAATTGAAAAAAAAAACTGGGTTCTTTTTCCACCAATTCATTCAGTTTTATTAAAATTCCAATACATTATGCAAGTGTACAATCTCATAGCAGGATCTTCCCCATGTTATTTTAGCCTCTGCCTTAACTGCAGATGAATGCAATTATATTGTAAAGGCTGCCCAAGAAAGGGCCAACTAGGCTTATTTAACCAACTCAGTGCTCCCTATGGGAGAAGCTCAGTACCTTTGGAGGATCTCCAATGTAATTATCAGCCAGCCACAAAAGGAGGGGTTGAGGTAATAAAAATGAGAGACCATATGATACTATGCCTTCTTGATGGCATGCGAGCTGATTCCCATAAACTGGTTAATTACAATAAACTTAAGAAAATCACCCAAGGTTCAGATGAAAACCCAGCCATTTTTCTTAATTGGTTTAAAGAGGCTTTAACACTCTATACCTGCTTAGTTCCATTTACTGAGGCAGGATCTGTGGTGTCAGCAATGCATTTAATTGGGCAATCAGCCCCTGATATTCAAATAATTAAGGACCATCCTCAGACTCCTATCCGAGATTTGGTTAACATGTCATTTAATTCCCAAGAGGAACAGGCTGAAATGGAGTGTACAATACAACTTCATCAAAAGTCAGATTTCTGGTAGCAGCCCTCTCGAGCACCACCCAGGAGTGGAGGACAGCAACAATAACTATTTTCAAGAGCCTGCCTCAAGTGTGGCAAGTCCACACCCACCAACCAGACCATGCGTGCGGCCAGGAGGGCCACTGGAACAGTGCCCTTGGAAAAGCGGTGAACCCCAGGTGCCTCAACACAGGTGAACCCTCCTTCCAGACCAGGTCCTACCATTGGCCCTACTTGGCCAGGCTGAAGACCGATGGCTCCTGTACTCCTCAACCTTGATCAACCTTTCTGAGCCCAGGGTAGCTCTCAAGGTAGCAGGTAAGCCAATCTCCTTTTAGGTTGCCTACTCAGTCCTTCCATTCTTTTCAGGTCCCGATTTTTCTTTTCCAATCTCAGTACAGGGGATTGATGGTAAGTCCTCCCGGCCACACACTACAGCCCCTCTTTCACAGGACAAAATTGTCCTGCCTGAGGCTCAAGGTGAAGCAGTTGTTAACCTAGTACATAATTCCCTACATGTGGGGCCTACAGTGCTTAAAAATTTCCTAAACCCCTTATTTTATTCTCCCTTCCTGCAACAGCTGATTAGATAAGTCCATGCCTTCTGTTCTACTTGCACTGCTGCTTCTCCACAAGGAGGACTTCACCCCTCTTTTCCTACTCACCAAATGAGAGCACATTTGATAGGACAGGACTGACAAGTTGATTTCAACCATAGGCCTTCTCACATAAAACTAAAATATCTTCTTTCCATGGTCAACACCCTACCAGGTTGGGTAGAGGCTTTCCCATCAAAGGATGAGATGGCCAGCACAGTGGCCAATGTTCTATTCTTGGACATCATACCTCAGTTTGGACTCCCTAATTCCTTACAGTCTGATAATGGACCAGCTTTTATTTCTAAGTTTACTAAACAGGTAGCACAAGCCCTTGGCATTTCTTGGAAGTTCCACATCCCATATCAACAATAGTCATCAGGAAAGGCACCTCATTAGGGAACATGCTGACCGATATCTTTCCCAACCTGGGACTAAAGAAGCAGCTCTACACAGGGCATCCAAGGCCCTTAAGCCTAGAGACCAAGTCCTCTTCAACTTGTTTCAATCAAGACATCTCCAACCGCGATAGACTGGGCCGTTTATAGTGATTCTTACCACATCTACTGCAGTGAACCTGCTGGGGGACTCCAAATGGCATAACATTACTCAGCTAAGAAGGACTCCATTACAACAGTCCCATGACAAATTTTCCTGTACAATGTTAGGGCTCACTAAGCTCCATTTTTCTCGGCATAATTCTATTTATGCTTTTATTTCAGCAGGCCCACCTGTTTATGTCTGGTAATTTATGTGCAAGTGACCTATTTGTCTCTTCTGTAAAATGTTGGACCAATCACAAACCCCTTGTGTTAAAGTTCATTCAAATGTGCATTACCAAGCTGTTCAGGACAACATCCAATCAATTCATGCTGCAGCAAATACTCCCACCTGCCCATTTCCAAATGAACTGACCTATCCAGGCCAAGGGCCCCCTCTACAATGCCCCCTGAAAGCAGAAAGTAGTTATCAACTTGGTCGTCACCCAATATCATCAAAAGGTCAGAATAATAGGTCAGGTCCCTCCTTTTCCCCATGGGATCCCACAGCGAGGACAGGAGACACAACCCTGGAAGCCAGAAGCAAAGATGTCACAAAACTCCAGCTGTCGTGAGACTCCAGGTGTCATAATACTCCAGATGTCACAAGAAGACTAGCATTCCCATGCCGCTAGCCCCGCCCCAAGACCTGGTTACATAAATACCTTCACTTCCTCTCTGCCGCATGACTGTGCTGACTGCATTATTTTGTTGAACCTGATTCTGCTTCTCCATCATCAATCACTTCCCCCATGGTCAGCAGACATCACCTAAAGGTGCCAGTTTTAATTAAAGAGGCCTTTAATAACTCGGCTGGTGTTTGTCTTCTTCACAACCCCCAACTCAATTTCAATGTTACACTGTGCAGGATCTCAAAATGGTCCTCTCTTTCTTTCTTTCTTTCTTTTTTTTTTGTCTCTTTTCTTCTCCCTGTGTTAATTTTCTTTGTGGTCAACCCCATTCTTTGTTAGCTGTCTCTATTCCTGTCTGTCTGTTCCTCTCCCCTTCTTTCCTTCATTCTCCTGTCCTTCCTGGTCAATCCCATTCTCAGAAAAATGAGTGCTTAAATGGACTAAAGATAGGGGCTTACAATTTTAAGCTATAAAATGGAGTGGTCTCTTTATTTTTGAGCAACCCCATGGTTTGTAACTGTCAAAACATCCAAGCCACTTTGTGGAAGAGATTCAACTCTGGGGTAATAGCCAGAGGAGCTACTTTCAAAAAAACAGCACATTTTAGTGTCCAATCTATTGACTAAAGCCTTTTGTTATAAGTGTGAGCTCTAAATTGTTTTTATGTAATGGTCTCATGTTCTAGCTAAGTCATTCAACTATGAGGGAACTGGAGGGGGCACATTGGGGATTTTGCTTTAATTTAAACATGTTAAAATTATTTTTCGTCTCTGGAAAAAAACTTAACCTCGCTTATACTGTCTAATTGAGGGGAAATAATGCCACTAAAAACAGAAAACTGTGTGCTTAAAATGTGCTTTTCCCTAATCTCTTGTTAACATATAATTCTGTTTTATCTAGGAAATGATCTTAAGTCCTTTAAGACATTTGCAAGTTATATAAATTTGTTCATTTCATTTTGTTTCATGTTCTACTTGCATATATGAGGTTATATATTTTAAGAGCAATAAAATTACCACAGAAGAAATAGAAATACTTTGTTTTTAAGAAATTTTTGCTTTCTTTTGTTTGCTTGCCTTTTTCATTAAGGGGTAATAAAGTAGACCCTCAATTATGTTTTGTGTAGGGGCCAAAAAGAGCACCTGGAGTTCAGTAGGGTCCAAAGAGGGCACCCTGGTCCAATGAAAATTGAAAATGAGATTGAAGGTCATGTGTTTCCTAATGGTTGTTAGGAAATGAGACAGGCTGTCCATTCAAATTGATCTGCATACCTCCAGAGCTGGGACACTGGCAATGGTGAATAATGACAGATACTGATTTGATCCATGTTGTCTTTTTTTTTGGTCTTGTTTTAAAAGCCTAGTTGTTTTTTTTTTTTTTTTGCCTTTTCAGAATTACTAAAATCACTCAAGGTATAAAGATCAAAGATAATTCTACTATCAAAGATAATTCTACTATCAGGTGTGGTGGTGCATGCTTATAATCCCAGCATTTGGGAGGCTGAAACAGGAGGATTGTGGTTCACAGACAGCCTCAACTACTTAGTGAGGCCCTTTGAAAATCAGTTAGACCCTGTTTCAAAATAAAGAATAGGATTGGGGGTATAGCTTGAAGGTAGAATGTCCCTGGATTTCTTCCCCATTACTCCATCAATAAAAAAAGGATAATTATGCTCCTATGCTTAAGAACTTTTTCCTTGAATGCATATTAAATAAGTGTAGGACAAAACATTTAGAAAAATAATAGGAAACCAGACTTTTGTTATCTGGCTTAGTCCTAATATAAATTTTAAAAATGTAGGCTTGTTCTATAATTGAGAAAAAATGGACAGAGATCTAAATATTTGGGTTTTTTCCCCTGAGGAATATAATGTGGTGATATTTGATGTAATAATCAGAAATATGCTTATTACATGATTGATCATCTCTCATACAATACTAAGACATTTGTTCAGTCAAAGCAAATGGAAGTTAACCACATCTTAATGATGGATTTCTGAATGGTACTAAAACATAAATGGCAGAAGCTTTAGTAACAAGAGAAAAATACAATGCATATTGCAGAAATAGTTCACTTATTGGCTAGCTCACACACATATAAAATACAAACCCTTTAACCTTATAAGCCCTTATAAAACATTTGGTATATTTAGTTCTGAGAAATATACACATCTATAGTTACAGATATATAGGGTGTCAAATATAGTAACCCAAAATTATAGTTGTTCATTTAGCCTGGGTCACAATGTAATCATTAACAGGTGTAAAATACATACATTTTTCCAGATTCTGCTAAGATGCAGCTTGCTAGGTAATCAAAGAGAGTAAACATAACAGATTACTTTCCTAAAAAGTCTTTAAACTAGTTATTAGTAAATGTTAAGAGCACAAAACCATATTGTTTTAAATATAGAAATATAGAAAATTATCTTAATCAAATAAAAAATTTAATTTTTGTAAAGAAAAAAATTTCCAAAAGCAGATTAACATCTTAAAAAACCCTCATTGTTTCAAACATATAATCAGTGCATTAAGTATGACTTTTAGAGAACCCTTTAAATAATTTTTAAAATTTAATTAATTTATAAAAGAAAAATTTTCATTATGCTATCTTTAACAGATATGTTAACTTCCTCCAAATCTTTGTGGCTTACTTAACATTCTAATTTTCTGCTCTCAGATTTCTTCCCCTATGGGATAATTATTTAGAATAAAATTTTTCCATACAAAATTATTTTTTCATAACTGCATTTCTATTTTTTGTTATAATAACACCTCATACACATAAATATCTCCTATTATTTGTTGGATTTCCCTTTGTCTTAACAATTTTTTTAACTAAACAAAACAATTCTTACATTTGAGCAATCCTTACATTAAAACAACCCCTATAATAAATCTCTTAATTTAGATGAATTACTTTTTGAAAATTATTTTACTTTAGGTATGATAAAACAGTACTTTGATAAAAATACTTAATATTTTTAATGGTTGTTTATTGAAACACATCCTAAGAATTCTTTAGCTTTATATAAATATAAAATCACATATCGATCAGTAGTACTCTTAGTCACTTATGTTAACTTTTCAAGAGTGCAGTCATAAACCACTTCTTCTATGTATAAAAACACATTTACTAAACTCAAATATATTGTCTTTTGCTGATGTTGTCAAGAATACATTATATTTATAAATTGATGTTTAGTATTTAACTTATTTATACACAATTTGTTTATTAATTTTTAAAGATAAGCCATGTGTAAAAAACTTACATAGAAGGCAGGCGTGGTGGCTCACACTTGTAATCCCAGTGCTTGGTAGGCTGAGACAGGATTGCACAGGTTCAAAGCCAGCCACAGCTACTTAGTGAGGCTCTCAGCAATTTAGTGAGATTCTGTTTCCAAGTAGAGTATAAAATAGGTCTGGGAGTATAGCCTGGAGGTAGAAAATCCCCTAGGTTCCACCCCCAGTACCACCAAAAAAAAGAACCCTGTACTTATATTTACCTAATTTACTCATTTAATTAATTAATTAATTAATTTTATTATTATTATTATTATTATTATTATTATTTTTGTTGTTGTTGTTGTTGTTGTTGTTATTGTTGTTATTGGTGGTATTGGGGTTCCTGGAAGCCCTTCTAGCTCCAGGCTACACTCCTAAACCGATTTTATCCTTTTTTATTTTTGTTTTATTTTTGTTTATTTTTGTTTATTTTAATTAATTAATTTATTTTATTTATTTTTATTTATTTAGTTTTTTCTTTATTGAACATTAGTGGTATATATTTAAATTATACTTGTTGCCCTCTCCCCCCGCCCCTGTTAAACCTTCCCCCCCTCCCACCAATGATTGTCCAGGGTGACCATGCCATATTTATAATTTTACACATATTTGGATGTAGATCCTCATTAATCAAGTTCAGACTTTCTCCTCCCTTATCTTTCCACTCAAGATTTGTTAGTATTTCCCCTCAATTACCTGGAGTACCACTGGTATCCTCTATGTTCCCTAGTTTGGGCATATTAGAGGAAACATATGTACCTTCTCCTTCTGTGCTTGGCTGATCTCACTTAACATAATGCTCTCCAGGGCTTTCCATCTTCTTGCAAATGATATCATTTTGTTCTTTCTTATGGCTGAGTAGAATTCCATTGTGTGTATTTCCCAGAGTTTTGCAATCCATTCACCTGTTGATGGAGACCTGGGTTGGTTCCATATTTTGGCTGTTACAAATTGTGCTGCTATGAACATAGATATGCATATGTTGCTATAGTTCTCTGAATTCAACCCTTTTGGAAAAATACCCAGGAGTGGTAGGGCTGGATCATATGGTGGATCTATTCCTAGCTTTCTTAGGAATCTCCACACAGATCTCCATAGTGGCGAAACTAGTGTGCATTCCCACCAACAGTGTAAAAGAGTTCCTCTTTCACCACATCCTCGCCAGCATTTGTTGTTGTTTGATTTCTTTATGCTTGCCACTCTGACTGGGGTTAGATGGAATCTCAGTGTAGTTTTAATTTGCATCTCCCTGATGGCCAGTGATGTAGAACATTTTTTCATGTATCTATTGGCCCTTTGTATCTCTTCTTTTGTGAAATGTCTATTTAGTTCATTTGCCCATTTCTTGATTGGGTTGTTTGTTTGCTAGTGTAGAGTCTTTTGAGCTCTTTATATATTCTGGATATTAGCCCCCTATCAGAATGGTGGCTGGTAAAGATCTTTTCCCATTCTGTAGGCTTCCTCTTTAGGTTATTGGTAGTTTCCTTTGATGAGAAGAAACTTTTTAGTTTGATGCTATCCCACTTGTTAATTCTTGCTTTAATTTCCTGAGCTTTGGAGGTTTTGTTGAGAAAGTTACTGCCTGTGCCAATATGTTGTAGTATTGAAACTATGCTCTCCTCTACTAACTTCACAGCCCAGGTATAATTTCTAAGTCTTTGATCCATCTTGAGTTGATTCCTGTGCATGATGAGATAGAGGGGTTTAAATTCATATTTTTACAAATGGTTAGCCAGTTTTTTCAGCACCATTTGTTGAAAAGGCTGTCTTTTCTCCAGCGTATGAGTTTGGCCCCTTTGTCAAAGATTAATTGACTAAAGATGTGTGGGTTTGTTTCTGTATCTTCTATTCTAATCCACTGGTCAGTATATCTGTTATTTTGCCAGTACCATGCTGTTTTTACTACTATTGCTCTACAGTGTAATTTGAAGTCTGGGATTGTGATGCCTCCTGCATGTTTCTTATTGCTGAGAATTGCTTTGGCTATTATGGGTCTTTTCTTTCTCCATATAAAGTTCATGATTGAATTTTCGAGGTCTCTGAAGAATGTTGCTGGTATTTTAATGGGAATTGCATTGAATCTATAGATCAGTTTTGGCAGAATGGCGATAATTTTTTAAATTTATTTTTTATTTTTTATTGGTGCACTGTATTCATACATCATAGTGGGATACAAACTTTTGTAGACATACATGCACGCATCGCCCAGTTAGCCCCTACCGGATCCCTACCCCATTCCCTCCCCATCCCTCCTTCCCATGTTTGGCTTAGTGGTTGACATCTAGTATTATAGCAATTTATCTAATTAAAAATTATAATCTCAAATAACAGTTTCATTTGTATGATACCAAGCTTTTGATGACTTAAAGATAACATTTCAATATTTCTTTTTGCTTTCTTTCTTACCAGAGAATTTTTTTTCTAATTTTTTTTTTAGGTGAAACTATCATATATTTATATATTTATTTTTCAAAAAAAAATCTATCCTAATATGGAATATGGATTCTAGATACCCAAAACGATCTTGAAAAAGAACAAAGCTAGAAGATATATATTTTCTGATTTCAAACCATATAAAGGTACAATAATTGAATCAGTGTAGTACTGTTCTAAAGGCAGATATATAAACCATTGGAATTAAATACAAGTCTAGAGCTAAATTCTTCCCTATATTATCAAGTTATTTTTGACAAGGTTTCCACAAACCTTTGGTGGTGGAAATAATATTCTTTTAACTAAATATTGTTGAAAAATAATAATTACTTGGAAAAGAATAAAATTGAACCCTTACCTAATCCCATATACAAGTATTAACTCAAAATAGATAAAAGACCTAAATATAAATCTTAAGACTATAAACTTTTAGAAGAAAATCTGGGTCATAAAACCTCACAACATTGAAATTGGCAGTGATTTCTTGGATATGATATCAATGGCACAGGCAACAGAAGAGTATACAAACTCCTAAAAAATAAAAACAAATATTGTATATTCAAAGACAATGTAAACAGAGTTAAAGTTACTAATAGAATTGGATAAAATATTTTCAAATGCTATATCTGAAGGTATATTAATATTCCAACTAGAAATCCTAAAAATTAACAACAATAAAGGCAAACAATACAATTTAGAGATAGGTAAAAGGCTAACATAAATAATGAATCTCCACAGATAACCAATCTTAGTTGTCTGTTGGATGGAAACTCTTGTTTCTCTGGTTCTGGTGTGTGTTACCTATTTCTTCTTTGTAGTTAATCTCTTTGAGTATTTTCTCTAGCGCTGGTTTTGAAGACATAAATTCCTTCAGTTTCTGTTTGTCATGGAAGCTTCTTATTTTTCCATCTAATTTGATAGAAAGTTTTGCTAGGTAGAAAATTTTTGGCTGGAAGTTGTTTTCTTTCATAGTTTGGAATATGTTACTCCAAGCCCTTCTGGCTCTCATGACTTGGTTTGGGAAGTCTGGAGTGATTCTAATCGGTTTGCCTCTGAATGTCACTTGGCCCTTTGTTTTTGTTGCCTTTAAGATTCTCTGCTTGGCTTCCACATTGGTCATTTTGACAATTATGTGGCGTGGGGATCCTCTTCTCCGATCCTGTCTAAAGGGAGTTCTATAAGTTTCCTGGACCTGTGTATCGACCTCTTGCTCTATGTCTGGAAAATTTTCTGCTATTACTTCCTTGAAGAGATTGTTGATCCCTTTGGTTTCCCCTTCTTTTCCCTCCTCTATTCCAATTATTCTTAGGTTAGCTCTCTTAAAATGGGCCCATATTTCTTCAATGTCAGATTCCTGCTGTTGGATATTTTTTTCTAGATTAGAAACTATGCATTCATTTTTGGAATGTTCATCTTCTAAGAGCGAGATTCTGTTCTCCATGTAGTCTAATCGGTTGTTTGTGCTTTGAATTGAAGCCTTTACTTCATTAATTGCATCCTTTATCTCTTTTTGGCTCTCTCTGAGTTCTTTCAAAGCACCTCTATTATTTCTACAGTTATTTTCCTGATTTGATCTTCTAGAAATCTCTGATTTTCTGTTTTATCGGGTTCTGATGTTGTGGAGTTGTGGGCATTCATTGCTCCAGTGTTATTACTCTTTCCCATGATTTCAGATGTTTGTGCCTTCTCTGGGTTCTTCCCTTGGGTCACTATGACTTCACTTAAGGTGCTCTGGATCTCGAGTCTGTAGTATCTCAGACCCCACTACTCCTTTACTGGGTTGTATCACAGAGTCTCCGACCCAGGGAGTCGATAGAGGCTGCTTTAAACTATGGGGGGTGCCAGGTTGCACGTTCTCCTATGGTGTGATATCTCTGCCACCACCACTCTCCCAATGGGTCAAGTCCCAGGGAGTACAGTACTGGGATTTCTCCTCTGTGGCCTGCAATTTGACTCAATGTTTTTGAGTTCGCAGATGTAGCTGTACTGGACTCGTTGAATTCGTTGCTGCTGCCGCGAGGGCGCCGCTGCTATGCCCTCGGCCATGAGGCTGGCTTATTTCTTCTTGGTTTTGAGTTCCACTCTGAGTGCCTGCAGCGTGTGCTGAGCTCAGCCACTGGGAGCTTTAGATGTTCCCTGCGCTGAAAAATCCCACCTTGCTGTTCCGCAGCAGCTCACCTTGGCTTGCTGTAGCCGTCCGTTGAACTCGCCGCTGCCGCTTCCTCGGGCGTGAGGCAGGTGTATCTCCTCTGTGGCTCTGAGCTCTGTTCTCAGTCCGCTTTCTCTCTGGAACCTGGTGATTTTTTTGTTTTTCTGGTGATGGTGTTTTCTGGCTATGAAAGGCGCTGATTTTGTGGTAATGGAGATTGGTTGTTAGCGGGGATCTCAAGCCCCGCTTTTCTCGGTCACCATCTTCCCGGAAGTCCTCAGAATGGCGATTTTGATGATATTTATTCTGCCTATCCATGAGCACGGGAGATCTTTCCATCTTCCAAGGTCTTCTTCAATTTCTTTCTTTAATGTTTTATAATTTTTGTTGTAGATATCTTTTTCATCTTGGGTTAGGTTAATTCCTAGGTATTTTATTGGTTTTGAGGTTATAGTGAACGGAATTGTTTTCTTTGTTTCTTTCATTGTGGATTCATTGTTGGCGTAAAGAAAAGCCACTGATTTCTTTAGGTTGATTTTGTATCCTGCAACTTTGCTGAATTTGTCAATCAGCTCCAGAAGTCTTTTGGTTGAGTTCTTTGGGTCGTCTAGGTAAAGGATCATGTCATCTGCAAATAAGGATAATTTTAATTCCTCTCTTCCTATGTGAATTCCTTTGATTTCCTTCTCTTGTCTGATTGCTGCAGCAAGAGTTTCAAGTACTATTTTGAAAAGGAGTCGTGATATTGGGCATCCTTGTCTTGTTCCTGACTTTAGAGGAAATTCTTGCAGTTTTTCCCCATTCAATATAATGTTGGCTTTGGGTTTACAGTATATTGCCTTAATGATGTTGAAGTACATTCCTTCTATTCCCAATTTTCTGCAGTGTTTTTAACATAAATGGGTGTTGGATTTTGTCAAATGCTTTTTCAGCATCTATTGCTATGATGATGTGGTTTTTGTTCTTGGTTCTATTTATGTGGTGAATAACATGTATTGATTTGCATAAGTTGAACCAGCCTTGTTTTTCTGGGATGAACCCAACTTGGTCATTATGTATTATGCTCTTAATATAGTTTTGAATGTGTATAGCTAGTATTTTGTTTAGAATTTTTGCATCTATGTTCATTAAGGATATTGGTCTGTAGTTTTCCTTTCTTGACATATCCTTTTGGTTTGGGGATTAATGTGATACTGGCCTCATAGAAGGAATTTGGGAGGGTTCATCTCTTTCAATTTCCCAGAACAAGTTATTAAGTATTGGTATTAGTTGTTCACTGAAGCTTTTGTAGAATTCAGCTGTAAACCCATCTGGGCCTGGGCTTTTCTTAGGTGGAAAAATTTTTATTGCAATTTCTATTTCTTTGGTTGCTACTGGTTGGTTTAGGCTTGCTATATCCTCTTGGCTTAGTGTAGGTAGGTTAACTGTGCTTAGAAATCTATCAATTTCTTCCAGGTTTTCAAGTCTATTGGAGTATAAATTTTTAAAGGAGTTTCTGATAATCTGTTGAATTTCTTCAATATCTTTGGTGATATCTCCTTTTTCATTTCTAATTTTGATAATTTGAGTTTATTCTCTTTTTCTTTTGGTAAGGTTTGACGGGGGTTTTTCAATTCTATTAATCTTTTCAAAGAACCAACTTTTTGTTTTATTGATTCTTTGAATTTTGTTTGTTCTCTATTTCATTTATTTCTGCTCAAATGTTAATGATTTCTCGCCTTCTGCTGGGTTTGGAAATAGACTGTTCCAGACTTTCTAGGTCCTTGAGTTGTGTCATTAGGTTCTTTACTTGGTGGTTCTCTGTCCTTCTTATGTGGGCACTCAATGCAATAAATTTTCCTACTGCCTTCATAGTGTCCCATAGATTTTGGTAGGTTGTGTCTCTGTTTTTATTCATTTCCATAAAGTTCATACTTTTTTATTTTTGGAAACAAGGTCACTTAAGCTAGTGTGACTGGCTTCGAACCTGCATGATCCTCCCATCTCCACCTCCCAAGCATGGCGATTACAAGTGTGTGCTACCACGCCAGGTGAATTTACTCATTTTAATGACCAGTCATTATTTTACATTGTTTTACAAATAAAAAATCCCAAAAAACCAAGAAACATTGCAGTGGTAAAGCAAAGAAAGAAAGAAGAGGTATAAGGGCCCTTTCATTACTTCCAAGAAAATAGGCTCCCAGTGACCAAATGTCTTTCTCCTAGGTCTCATCTCCTAAAGTCCCCACACCTCTCACTAATGTCATAGGCTGCTAACAACATTTAACAACTGGCTTTCTTTATGGAGCCCTTATCCAAACTATAACACCTGTGCTTTCAGAAGTTTGGATTCTAATATGGCCAGGAACAGTGCAATATTATCAGTAAAATTATCAGTAGTATGTTTTGTAGGCAGGGAAGATAGTTTTGATACAACTTATCCAATTTATTCACGTGAATATCCTACCTTTCTATCTGCATTACTTGGGTTGCTTTTTAATATAAATCAAATACTTCTTAGAGTGATAAATGAATAATATAATTGGTACAGATGATTTTTTTCAATTTTTGTCTTCAAGTGATATTTTTCTTTTTGCCATAAAAAGAATGCACACAACAGCAAAGGAGAGTGCTATTCTAGAAATATTCCTTTTTCTCTGAAATGAGTTTACTTTGAGTAGTGTGTTGTTTTAAAAGTCTGTACCTCATAATGTTAGGTATAAAGTTAATTGAACTTTAAAATAGGAAAATCTAATAGTTAACTACAAAATTGTTATTTTTTAAATGTTAAGGTTAAGCCGCATGTGGTGGTGCATGCTTGTATTCCCCACACTTGGGAGGTGGAAACAGGAGGATCGCGCAAGTTAGAAGCCAGTTGCGCTGGCTTAAGAGACCTTGTTTCAAAATAAAAAAGTATAAAATAGGTCTGGGAGTGTAGCCTGGTGGTAGAAGGGTTTACACAAACCCCAGTACCACCCCCCCAAAAATGTTAAGATTAGAGTTGTGAAATTAAATTATACTTGTTGAATGATCAACTAAAAATCACTTGTTATTTAGCATTTTTTTCTGATGTCACACTCAGTAGGTATGGCACATTGGGGACGATGATAATCATAGGCCCACTGAGTCATGGTGAGTTCCATCTGAATGACTGTGTCTTATAACCTTAAATAGAAAGCATATGATGCAATTTAAACCCTGTTCTGTTTAAGGACCATTTTGTTTAAAAATATCAATTTTGATTCAGCATAAATTTATAAGGTTACTCTGATATTGTTTGTAGTGACATTTTAAAAATAAAATATATGTTTTAAGGCCAATCTAATGGCTTTAGTTTTGACAGAAAGAAAACAAAATGCTATTCATACTAAAATAGCATTTAACAATCATCTAGTACTATGTTACAGGTAATCTGTGAAAATTTATCTCATCTAATAATCATTAATCTTGAAGAATGCATGGTGTATTAAAGGCAATATTCTGAGTTAAGGAACTGGCTTATGAACTGTTTAAAAAATATTTGACTGACATTGCAATAAAGTATTCATTAATTTCAGATATTAGAGTGAAACAAAAACCATATTTAACCAGAGTCTGCTTTAAACTTTTATTCTTTGTTTAGGTCTTTGTAAAAATGCCAGTCAGTTGTCAACCACAGGGCATGCTTGGGTCTTCAGTTTCCATCTCCACCTTTCACTCCTTTCCACATATACTTATTGTTACTTTTATTCCCACTAGAAGGCAATAATAAACACCATTCAAATAACATAATGACTTATGTTATTTATACCTTTCATTCACAAGTACATGGATGAAATTTTTTTTCTAAAAATAAGTATTTGGATGCTATTTATTTCTACATTTAGTGGAGAGATTTTTTTTTCCTGTCAGAAAAAGTTTTGGGCCAAAATGGTAACATTTCTTCCTGACAAAACAATATTCTGTTTGATCTGAGAGTCAACAGAAAGGGAATCAGTCACAGCTGACCTTATCAGGTTGCCTTGCCTTCAAGTTGGAAGTTTACAGTGAGCTATTGGGAGAGATTAATTCTCAAATATTCTCACTTTGAACAAAATGTTGACAATGAGTAATAGCCACCATCATAAGGCATGTTCTTTTACTAAGTGCCTTATTCTAAGAAAAGCTGAACTCTCTTCATATTCATATATTCATTACCTCTCTATTATTTTCTGGAGGAAAAATAGGGCACTAGATCCCTCCTAATACCCTTTATATTACAATATTTTAAAATAAAAATCAGAAGTAATCAAGGTTTAGCAAGGTTTATTATTTTCTTGGTATTATCATAAACTTGGTGAAAAAGTAGTTGGAAAAAAATCTTTCTCTTTTCCTAAAAATCAAGTGCTACAATTTATCCTAAGTTAATAGTACTTAGAAGACACATTTTTCATAACTTTTAGAAATCTGTCTCATATTGAGAGCTTCAAGTTCTTAATTTATTAATAAATTTCTTAATTTGAAAGTTAATTTAACTTTCAGATTTTTTTAGTTTTGTGAAGAATATCACTGATATTTTTATATCGATTGTATCAAATTTATAGATCAATTTGGGTACAATGGACATTTTATAAAATTTATTTTAACAAATTCTAACACAGTAAATGTCGTGTGTGTGTGTGTGTGTGTGTGTGTGTGTGTTTCTGTGTGTTCTCTTCAATTTCTTTTACCTATATTCTATAGTTTTTATTGTAGAAACATTTGGTTAAATTTATTTCTAGGAGTTTATTCTTATAACTACTGTAAATGTAATTATTTTGTTTATTGTTTAGATACTTCACTATGTATAGAGTTTTGCTTTCTGTATGTTACTTTCATATCTTATAATATTGCTGAATTCATTCATTTATTTATTTTGTGTGTGGGCTGCCGGAGCCAGACGGCAAAAGTACGGGTTCTGAAGACAGGAGTGAGGATGAAATAATGTAACCCTTAAAAATTAAATTCCAAATATTATTTATTCCTAAACATGGAAGGATCACCAGTACACTCCCGGGTCATATCTCTACTGGCCGATACTGGGGCTTCTTCTATTGTGGTATTTATAGTTTTTAGCTTTAGGTTACCCTGGAGGGAAAAAGTCCAAAGTCGGGGCAGGTCAAACAATACTGAAACGGGGTTTCTTGAGAAGAAACCCGGCGAGTTCTTGTCTATGGTGAGCGAAGAATGACACCTGCAGACCTCAGGAAGGGGAGTAAAATGTTTATTGGAAGCAGAAGGGAATGGAGGGAAGAGTGGCTGAACACCCCCAAAGGGGCTGGAACTCTGGGTCCAGCAGCTGCCTTCAGGACAATACTTGAGAGTAGCCCAAGCCGAATTGCCTTCAGGTGCAGGCTGCTTTTTTCCAGCGTCCATGTAATGTCAGAAGGGAATAGAGAAAAATGGCCGAACACCCTAAAGGGGCGGTCAGAACTCCGGGGTCCAGTAGCTGCCTTCAGTGTTGCCCAAGCCAAGACACTCGCTACCCGAGTGTCACCCGAGCCAAGTGCCCACCAGTTGCAAACTACTTTCTTCCAGAGTCCATGTGATCTGCCAGAAAAGAGGTGCAGGTCACCCCTAGGTGACTGGTCAGCCTTGATGTCCAGCAGAGGCCTTCAGGTCACTACTCGAGAGTCACCTGAGCCACGTGCCCTCAGATGCACTCTGCCTTCTCTCAGGGCCAACACGACCTGCGAGAGAGAGAACAGCTCCCCAAAAGGGGAGGGGGTCCCAAGAGGGAAAGTCCCCCCTTTTGCAGTCCGGTCAGGCAAGACCTGACTGCTTGCAAGTCCGTTTTTGGTTAGGGTGACTTTGGGAATTCCAGGAAGCAGCTTGCAGGATTTGCATAGGGTATTTGCAAGTCCTTTGAAGGGTCTCCTTTCAGGAATGGCAGACTTGCTAGGTGAGGGGCTCCTGGGTTTGTTGATTAGTAAACAGATGGCTTTGTGAAGCTCTGGCCTTCTTACCTCTGAGCCTTTGGAGTTTCAGGCATTTGTCACCCTTCAGGAAACTCAGGAAATTAACTTTTTTCTACTGAAGCCTTTTCCCTATCTGCCTGTTTCCTTTCTATCTCCTCAATCCCCCCTTCTGAATAGGGAACCCTAACTGCTGTTAGGGGTTAGGGAAACAGGGTGATGACTGCTCTTAGTGACTTCCTGCTGTAAGGGGGGGGTCGTAGGGCAGCGGCAGTTAGGACCCCATCGGAGGTGGGCAATCTAGATGGCTATGGTAGACTGGGGCTTGGAAATTCATGTGAGGCTCCATTTGAAGGACCATTTGTAGCTTGAATTTTTCTAAATGAGAAGAGATGAACTGGTTAGCATGTTAAGAAGACATGAACCAAAGATGAGAATGACAGTTAACATAATTAAAGGGCCCAGTAAGGGCAATAGCCATGAGGTAACAGATGGAAACACATTTTGGATCTGTTCTCATATTTGGGGTGACAGATTTTGCAGCTCATTTTTCTAGCCACTTAGCTTGTAACAAGAAGTATTAGCAATAGCACAAACTTCTCCTTAGTCAGCTAGCCAATAATCAAGGGCTAGTCTGTGATTTAAAATCATGTGTGCCAATGAGTTTAAGGGTCTTTGCATCTCCGTAAAATTTAGTCTAGTGTCATTTGCCATTTAAGTCATTGAGGTAGTTAAATTAGCCACTGAGGCTGTGTTTAGGGTGATTCCTGCTCCTAAACCAGCAGCAATTTTAATTTTGTAAAAGGAGTAATATTAAAGACAATGGATATCTTATTTGACCACATACCTTAAAACTGTATCATAGTATACTCTGTTGCTGAATTTTTCTTTTGGGAATATACAAACAGTAGGTTTATTAGAAACCTCCATCCTGTTAATAATCCATCTTTATCACATATGCAACCCTAGTCTCACAAACTTTCCTTTTTCTGTATTTACCAACATATAAAGAAATGCATCTACAGACCGTCTACATCTGTCCTTTTGTTGTTATCTATAAATAAGCCCCAAAAGAGTATATTATTTAATGTTGTTCATATATCAGCAACTAAAAACCACTTAAAAGACTTAGGAGTCACTTTAAACCTTACGAAGTTAAGAGCATTTTAAAGCATTGCATTTTGCATTTTCCCAATTTAATAATTGAATTATAAGACATTATAAATTTCTTTGGCCTTGGGGTGCTGTCAACCCCAGATATAAAACAGAAGAGACAAAGAGGGCAGAGGACTAAGCCTTTTATTAAAAAAACCAAGATTATGCCTACCACCTCAAGAGCTACCCAGGCTTTCTCCAAGCTGGTCAGAGGGCTGATCAGAGGGGCCTTGCCAAGCCTTGGGCATCCTTAGTCCTCAGTCTTTGAGGGTAGCCACGAGTGAGCAGACTGACCTCACTTCCCTTTAGAGGTGAGGGTAGTATGCTTTTTAGAGGTGGCATAGCCCAGATGCAGATGGACTCCACTCAGGGCAGACCTTGACACGACATCCAGGCACCTTTGCCATGCCAGCAGGTATAAGGCCTTCAGCTCCTTCCCTCTCTGTTTAAGAAGCCATTGGTATCTCTGAGGGGGGCAAAGACTTATTACCCAATGCAGGGCTATTAAATGGGCTTGTTCCTGTGTCTGCATTTGTCTCCTTATTTCTGTTGAGACATCTCAAAGGTCAAACTTAAAAGGTGATTAATGGGAGCATTTATTCCAGAGACAAGATATGCATCTCATTTTTGTTAGATCAAACATAATAGCCAGGTCTAAGGGTTTTTTGCATCTAATTAATCTAATTTCATAATCTATTAATCCAATTTCATATTGGACTACACTGGTAACTATATGTCTATGTGAGCTAATAGTATTGACAAAATTCAGATAGTTTTACCTTTTAGATGACAATACTAATAATTTTATAATTTTAGAGAACATTAACAATGAAAATAAAAGTGTTACCTGACCATTAACCGTATTTTCTTATATAATGAGACATTTACTCAATCAGGACAAACAGAAGTAAACCAGGTCTTAAAGCTAAATCTCTGGATTAAAAGACAAAAATCTTATTGGTCAGTTCACATACAAATAAAACTTATATACCTTTAACCTTTAACTTTTGATTTCTGAAATCTTTTAGCACATTTAGATAACTCTAGATACACATATTTAGTTTTTAGATAAATATCTCTATATATCCCAGGTATATCCTTTTTAATAACCAGCCAGTGGATTAAATAATAATTTTAACAAAACAAATCTTTAGAATGACATTACGATATAAACATTTATTACCAGGAAGACAATATGATGGTAGTTGTCTTACCCTGAAGAAACCAGAGTATGTTAATCTTTCGGTGACAATTTTAAAATTTCTTAACAAACTTAGACTTTTAGCTGTTTAAGCTACATGCACTAAGGTGTTTTCTTATTTTTTATTTTTATTAATTTAACAACATTTAACAAAGTTTTCCTTTAAGAACAAAAAGCTGCTGTTGGGGATTGAACCCGTAGCAAGAATAAGCCTTCATATGTAGGGCAAACAATAAAATATTTTTCTTTGTCTCTGAGCCATCAGGCTAGAGTTATAATTTTTAAACATTGACCTTGGTCAGACAAAGCCAACCCTTAGTCCAGTTAACACCAAGTGTTAAAACATAAACACCTGCACTTAGAAAAACTATCATATAAATTGTTATAACAGTTTAGGCTAAGGATAAAAACAAGCTGTATTAGTCCAATATTAATTACCAATTACACAAAGGAATTTTAGTTTAAAGCCTCTATATATTGTAGGACCATATCTCTGTATTTGAAATTTCTATTTAAGTCAAACATGAACAAGTTTGAATAGATTTAAACCTTTAACAATTTTGAGCAGCATCTAAAATTGCTCTCCTCTCACTAGTTGTGAGAGTCTGATCCTTTATTAATCTCACGTCCCTCCAGGAAAGATCAAAGATCAGAGTAAGTTCCTGAAACTTCTCACTATATTTATCACTATATTTTCTTAATTTAGTATTGATTGTATAGTTGTTCATAAATATGTGAATTAATGTTTGTATATTTGTATAGTTTTCAATTTTTTTGTTTATGACTTCTAGTTTTATTTCATTTTTCTCAGCAAAGATACTTGATGGGATTTCAACCTTTTTCAAATTTGGTTGGATTTTTTTTCATACTAGTCAGCTCCTCATGGCCCTAATAAAATATCCAAGTTATATTAAGGTCACAGTTTTAGAGGTTCCTCTTTGGGATATAGTAGTTTCATTGTGTCTCTTGTAGTGATACTGAATGGCAGTGGTCTGGAGTGCACAACACAGCAAAACCTACTATTATTGTATTGAGGTTCTTCTCCTCTGTAGGTCCATTAATATTTACTTTATATATTTATGTATTCTGATATCAAATGAATATACATGTAAGTTATTTACTCTTGAATTGACCCTTTTATGGTTATATGACAGTTTTTTCTCTTTTTTACTGCTTTTGATTTAAAGTCTGTTTTATTTTATGTAAGTGTGGCCAATCCTGCTTTTGTTTAGATTTAATTTGTGTGGAATATTTTATTTTATTTATTAATTTTTGGTCTATATGTGTTCTTTTTTTGAATTTAAAAAATTTTTAATTGGTGCACTTTATTCATACATGACAATGGGATAAAAAAAAAAACAAAAAACTTGTGTAGACATACATGCACACATCGCCCAGTTAGCCCCTACCCAATCACCACACCATTCCCTCCCCATCCCACCTTCCCATGCATGGCTTAGTGGTTGACATCTAATATTATAGCAATTTATCCAAAATTAACAATGATAATCTCACATAACAGATTCATTTGTCTGATATCAAGCTTTTGATCACTTAGAGATATCATTTCAATATTTCTTTTTGCTTTCTTTCTTACCAGAGTATATATTTTTTCTTTTTTTTAAGGTGAAACTATCATACATTTTTTTCAGAAAAAATCTATCCTAACATGAAATATGAATTCTAAATACCCCAAAAATCTAAAAAAAGAACAAAGCTACAAGATGTACATTTTTTTGATTTCAAACCTTATAAAGCAACAATAATTGAAACAGTGTAGTACTGCTATAAAGGCAGATATATAAACCAGTGGAGCAACATAAAAAGCCTAGAAATAAATTCTTCCATATATGGTCAAGTTATTATTATTATTTTTATTTTTTTGGTGGTACTGGGGTTCCTGGAAGCCCTTCTATCTCCGGGCTACACTCCCAGAACTATTTTTTACATTTTTTTATTTGGAAACAGGTTCTCCTAAGCCAGCGCGCGCAGCTAGCTTTGAACCTGCGCGATCCTCCTGTCTCTGCCTCCCAAGCGCGGGGATTACAAGCGTGCTCCACCACGCCCAGCTGGTCAAGTTATTTTTGACAAGGTTTCCAAGAACATTTGGTGAAAGATATTTTCACTAAATATTTTTGAAAAATAATAATCACATGAAAAAGAATAAAATTGGGCCCTTACCTAACACCATATATAAATATTAACTCAAAAAGACTTAAATAGTCTTAAGACTATAAACTTTTAGAAGAAAACCTAGGTCATAACCCTTCACAACATTGAAATTGGCAGTGATTTCTTGGATATGATTTCAAAGGCACAGGCAACAAAAGAATAAACAAACAAACTTCCTAAAAAAAAATTGTACATCTAAAGACAATGTAAACAGAGTTAAAAGTTACTGATAGAATTGGATAAAATATTTCCAAATGCTATATCTGAAGGTATATTAATATTCCAAACAGAAATCCTAAAAATTAGCAACAATAAAAGCAAACAATACAATTTAGAAATAGGTAAAAGACTAAAATAGATAATGAATCTCTGAATATTTTTATATGACCAATAAACACATGAATACCACTCATCATTATAATAATACAACTAATCATTAAGGAAATACAAATGAAAACTATAGTGAAATACTACTTCACATTTGTTAGGATGGCAACTTAACATGAATTACCTTGCTCCAGCTCTTGACCTTGAGTTTGTTACTATCTTTACTTGTAAAGTATGTTTCTTGTAAGCAGCAGATGGATGAATTTTGGTTTTTAAACCATTTTGCCACTTTATGTCTTTTTATTGGGGAATTGAGGCCATTTACATTCAGTGTGATTATTGAGATAACTTTTAATTCCTAGAATGTTAAGATTTCATTTCTGTTTGAAATACTATTTATTCTTCTTTGCTTAGTTGTCTGCTGGATGAAAAATTTTGTTTCTCTGGTTCTGGTTTGTATTACCTATTTCTTCTTTATAGTTAATCTATTTTAGTATTTTCTCTAGTGCTGGTTTTGAAGACATAAATTCCGTCAGTTTCTGTTTCTCATGGAAGCTTCTTATTTCCCCATCTAATTTGATAGATAGTTTTGCTGGGTAGAAAATTTTTGGCTGGAAGTTTTCTTTCAGAGGTTGGAATATGTTACTTCAAGCCCTTCTGGCTTTCATGACATGGTTTGGGAAGTCTGGAATGATTCTAATTGGTTTGCCTCTGAATGTCACGTGGCCTTTTGTTTTTGTTGCCTTTAAGATTCTCTGCTTGGCTTCTACATTGATCATTTTGACAATTATGTGGCATGGGGACCCTCTTCTCTGATCCTGTCTAAAGGGAGTTCTATAAGTTTCCTGCACCTGTGTATCGACCTCTTGCTCTATGTTTGGAAAATTTTCTGCTATTATATCTTTGAAGAGATTATTACTCCCTTTGGTTTCACCTTCTTTTCCCTCCTCTATTCTGATTATTTTACTTAGGTTAACTCTCTTAAAATGGGCCCATATTTCCTCAATGTCAGATTCCTGCTGTCTGATTTTTTTTTCTAAGTTATAAATTATGCATTCGTTTTTGGAGTGATCATCTTCTAGGAGCAAGATTCTATTCTCCATGTGACCTAATCGATTGTTTACACTTTGAATTGAGGCCTACCTCAATTGTTGCATCCTTTATTTCTTTTAGACACTCTCTAATTTCTTTTCAAAGGTCCTTTATTATTTCTACATTTATATTTTTGATTTGATCTTCTGGAGATCTATGAATTTCTGTGTTATCATGTTCTGATAATGTGAAGTTGTAGGCATTCATTGCTCTATTGTTGTTCCTCTTTCCCATGATTTCAGAAGTTTGTGCCTTCCCTGGGTCACTACAACTTCACTTAGGGTGCTCTGTACCTTGAGTCTGTGGTAATCACAGCTGCCACTACTCCTTTACTTGGTTGTATCATAAAGTCTCAGACCCAGGAAGTTAATAGAGGCAGTTCAGATACATTGCAGTTTATGTATCCACATTGCAGTTTATTCAGTTGATCATCTTCAAGTTCAGCTTTACACAAAGTTTCAGGACACTGGCACAATGCCAATATGTTCTTTGCAAGAGTATAATACTTGTGGCCTCTACTCCATTTTTCTGTGGAGTCCTCTTTACCCTCCAAAATTCCTTGAGCACTGTTTTGCCATCAAACTTTCTAGCCACATTCTGGCTCTTCTTCTCACAAACCAGATCCAAAGACAAAACACATGGTCAGACATAGATATAGCAGTGATCCCATTTCTGATACCAATTTCTGTTGAGATTAACGTTCTCACTGATATAATCAAAAACAACTGACCACACAATTTAAGGAATATTTATTTGCTCACAGTTTATTTGGAGATTCTAATTTAAGTTCATGAGAGGCTGGGATTTATTTTTCTCAGAACATGGTGACTAGAAGTAGAGAAAGAAAGAAAGAAAGAAAGAAAGAAAGAAAGAAAGAAAGCAAGCTTGCATATCATGAAGGCCAGAAGTAAGAGAGGGCACAGTGAGAAGAGGACCTTATATAATCTCAATTGCCACACTCACAGGGACCCATTTTTGGCAATCAAGCCCTGCTTTCAACATTGCTACCTTATGTCTATGTTTCCCTGATTATCTTTTTTGTGTTTATTATAGGGGATTTTTGTGGTTGCAAAATATCTTTCATTTGTATTAAAATATTTTAAATAGTATAAAATTTATTAATAAATTAAAATAAACAAAAGAATTAAATAATAAATTTGTTTCTTAGTAATAAGAAGCAAAAAGAAGATAAAATACTTAAAAATACTCTATACTTGTACTCTGTTCCTGTCACATTTTTAAATTTTGGTGAAATTTTATAGAAATTGAATTCTACAACTTTCTATATTGTTTCATAGCTGAGGCTGTCTGTGAGCCACAATCTTCTTGTCTCGGCCTCTCTTTCTTTTATTTCTAAAGGATAGCTTTACTTGGTATAGCATTCTTGGTCAGCATTTTTTTCTCCGTATACTTCAGCACTATGCATATCTCATCCCACTCCTTTCTGGCCTCTAAGGTTTTTGCTTAGAAGACTGCTGTCAAGTGAAATAGAAAACTTTATATGTTATTTATGTCTTTTCTCTTGCTGCTTTTACAATATTTTGTTTACCTTTAGTCTTGAAAACTTAATTATAGTAACTATTGGAGTAGACTTTATTGATTTTAATCTGATTAGTGATTTTTGCATTTTCTACATTTGAATATTTGTATCCTTATTGGGCCTGGGAAATTTTCTATTTATGTCTCTTTAAATAAGCATTATACCATTTTGTCATTCATAAATCACTCTTGAATTTTACTAACCTAATTATTTATTTTTTAATGCAAACTGGTTGTGACAATTTTGATGTCAATTATCTTTATTGTAAGGGAGTTAAAATAATTTCAAGGTCAGAAGAAGAATATTTATATCTATCAGGAAGCTTGTACTTGAAAAAGTGTTTGGGGCTATTATTGTTAAAGAAATTAAACTGGCATTGTGTTCATTATTCATTAACAGAATCATTCATGTCATAAAAGAATATTAAATGCAAAATGATAGATTTTTAGAACCTTGAACCTTGGAAACTATGCAGAAACACACCTCAGGGAAGCCTAGAAACTGGCTCTACTTTCCTAAGATAAACATGTGGCTTTAATAATTCAGAACGTAGAACTCAGAACAAAAACAAGTGGAAACATGGTAATTACCTAGAGTGTGTGTGAGTTTCGGAGCAAGTTTTATTTTTAACTAAAAAAATTTTATTTTTATGTGGATCATATTAAAAATGGCATACATTCAGACTGTGCTTGGTGTCCTCTCACCCCCTGCTTTTCCTTACCCCCTCTCAAAAATAAATGTCCAGGTTGAACATGCTACATTTATACTTGTACACATATTCGGATGTATCTTCTCAGCCTTTTTCCTCTCCTACTTTTCCATTCTAGCTTTGCTGAGGTTTCTCCTCCATTATCTGTAGTCTTTCTGGTAATCCTAATAGTCCCTAGTTTGGGCATATTAGAGAAAACTTATGTCCCTTCTCTTTCTGTGCTTAGATTTCACTTAATATAATGTTATTCAGGTCTTTCCACCTTCTTGTGAATGACATGATTTTATTCTTCTTTACTGCAGAGTAGAATTTCATTATGTGTATTTCCATAATTTTGCAATCCATTCATCTGTTGATACTTAGGTTGGTTCCATATTTTGGCTATTATGAATTGTGCTGCTATGAACATGAGTATGCATATGTTACTGTAGTTCTCTGATTTCAACCCCTTTGGAAAGATACTCAGAAGTGATATAGCCAGACCATATGGTGGATACATTTACAATTTTCTAAAGAATCTCCACAATTATCTCCATAGTGGCTGAACTAGTTTTCACTCCCACCAACAGTGTAAAAGAATTCCTCCTTCCCCATATCCTTGCCAGCATTTGTTGTTATTTGACTTCTTTATGCTTGCCACTCTGATTGGGGTTAGATGGATTTTTAATCAATAGCTGACCTCCAGGATGCTTGATGTATTTTGTTTTTTTTTAAAAAAATATGTATCTAAACAGACAAAAGCTTTTTTAACTTAAAATTTTAACGAAATTACTTTTTTAAAACTTTAAAATATGTTTGAATCTATTCATTAACAAATTAAACTTATGGTCGATTGCTAAATTGAAAGCTGTTAGGTTATTAATTAAATGTTACATATATTTATTTCTGGAAACACTTTGTAGTAGTGATTAGTATTGGCTACTATTTATTAAGCAATATAATTTTCATAATGTGTAATTCAACTAATTATTTTGAAAAAAAAAGAAAAGAAGAAAACCCAACTGTTAGGAAATGTAAACTCTGAGATGTAACACACGATTAGTTTTATGTGTAGACTCTGGAGTTAGATAATGAGAGTTGTAATTCTTGTAATTCTTTATCACTTTCTATATAAAATAAGGCAAGTTCTTCAGTATCCCTGTGTTTCATTGGTATTATATATTTTGTATGGTTCATATGAGAATAAAGCCACACAGTACATGTAAAATTATTAGCATGCTGTATAGCTGAAAATAAATATTAAATATATGATAGTTACTACTATTGATATAATCATTATAATGATCGCTTCAGTCCTAATTCTCACTACTTTGACTCAAATACTTGATGTCCACAATTTAGAGCAAGTAATATTGGCTTTTCCACACTTTTGGAGGCCTCAGGGTTTCAGTTCAAAGCAGAGAGAGCTTAGATGGGGTTTCTGAACATATCTACAGTTCTCAAAGCCACACCCCCCGTCCAGTCTCACCTCACACATCTGGGTTGCCACCCAATATCTTTATTACAGTGGATTTATTCACTAATAATATTAGCATTTCATGATTCAATTATATCACCTCCAAACATCCATACATGCGCCCTTCAGAGAACATTTTTTTTCCAAACCATAACAATATTTACCATTAATATTAATTGTAAGAAAATAAAGAATAAACATCTTCTCTAAGACCATAGTGTGGCTGGCAAGAAGTCAAGATTTAATTGTACCTCCCTCATCAATATATGGGCTGATGTTGAATTTTCCTATGTACTCTTTCCACTGTTTTTGTCATAAAATCCAAATTTCTTAATAATAATGCTAAGTTTATTATTAATGAGGCATCAACAATTTCTTTACTTATCATGTACCTTAACTCCTTTAATCAACTTGATAATCCTCAAATATTAATTTACATTTCCATATCTTTGGTGGTTTTACCCTCTTGTTGGCATGCCTTGCCCTGTCCCTTATATATATGACAAATTGTTATTTATTCTTTAAGACATAGCTCTCATAGTCAGATATTGTTTGCATGTAATATCAGAGATCACTCTAAGCTACATTTATGAAAACTGTGAGTTTAATGACACAAAATCTTATCAAATAAAACCTAAGGGCAAGTGGAAGTCAAGGCTTGGGGGAACTTGAATCAAACTGAAAATAAATAGCCTGGAATCAAAACTTTTTATTTTAGCTCTCCCTTTCTATTTTAGTGAAACTGTGTTCTTCTCTTCCTTTTATTTTCTATCTCTAAAATTGGGTTTTGTTTTTTATATCACATAATGAAAAATAGTTGCCACAGACTGAACAGTTTTTCTATTCATTAACAGAATGTTCAAAAATTTGTATTTTCAAATATAATATTTTTGGAAAAATAGCATGATCACTTTTGTTTGGAACAAGTAAATAAACTGAATTTGAGGTCAACCTTTGATGGAAGAAAGGATATAATGCAGATATGTAGGGTGGGAAATATAGATTTGTCATCTCTTTAAAAGATATTGAAACTTCTTCCAATTTTTATTCATTATTTCTTTTTTGGCCCTTTGGAACTACTCATATAATATTCCTAATTATATAACACAAACGTGAATTTGCTCATTAGAGTATAAACACTTTGAGGACAAGATAGCTATGTGAATTATATTTGTATTTCTATTACCTAAGATGATATAGCTCTCAAGAAGCCTCTCTATGTGGGGAAATTTTAGAACAATAATTTCAATATGAGAATATATTTTATAAAAGCAATAAGCATTATAAAAGTTCAGGAGAACTACAAATCATTTTTGTTTATTTATTTATTTTTGGTGGTACTGAGAGTGGAACCCAGAGGCTTTCTACTTCTGTGCTATACTCCCAGACCTATTTTATATTTTATTTGGAAACAGGGTCTCACTAAGTTGCTGAGAGCCTCACTATGTAGCTGAGGCTGGCTTCGAACCTGTGCGATCCTCCTGTCTCAGCCTCCCAAGCGCAGGGATTATAAGTGTGCGCCACCATGCCTGGCTTCTACAAATCATTTTTATATAAGTAATTGGAAACTTTTATAAAGTAGAAAGAATTTGACTTGAATATTAAAGGGTATGTAGATTTTGCCAGGTAGAGTAGTTAGGAGAATGGAATTTTTAATCCTAAAAAAAGAAAAAGAAACAAGAGAAATTATAAATGTACAGAAATAGTCAGATGTGTGCATGTAAGTATAAAGTGGGATTCAGTAACATTTGTTGTTTAGAATACACAGTAAAGGATAATAAGAGATGAGATGATGAATACAATTTATATAAATTTAAAAAGCTTTTATTTTAAAATTTTAAGTGTGAAAGTATTTTATTGTTTAAACAGTATTAAACAGTATGTTAAGCAGTATTTTATTGTTTTATGTTTGTATCATATTTTGCAAGAAGGTATTAATATGTGTATAAAATAAAATAAAAAGGTAGCTTAGGGAATAGAAGTATAGTATGAAACAAGCAGCAATAAAAGTATAGTTGAAAGGCTAAAGTTGTATTATCATGTTTTTAATTTTTATCTAAGACTTGCTATATTTTATAGCACCCTATTTTATTGAAAACGCTTACTAACAAATGACATTCAAGGAATCTTTATATCAAAAATTTATATTTTAATCTTACCAGTATAAGATAAATGAAGAATACCCAAATAAGAGCAAGTAAAGCATACAGATTTTGCACTTACAAGAGTAAGAGAGTGGAATACTCTCTCTTATACTTGGCAGAGACTTGAAGCCACACAAAGAAATGGTAAAGTTTCACAATGAAATGAAAAGGAGGCTTCAGATATACTCTAAAAGGAGATTGGTTTGTAGGAGTTGCATACGGAGCAGCTAGAAGTAAGACATGGTGTATAGTTCTTTGGGGAAAACATATTTGAATTTCTCTGAGTTGGTCCTAACTTGGAAGTGTCTAATAAATCAAAGAAAATGTCAGTTATTAAGTGTATATTTTGGGATAGTTATCACAAGGATATTTTTTAAAATTTCCAGTCTATTTGCCATGGAATAGTAGTCTGGTTTTATACAATCTGATTTGCCTCTAGGAGGTTTTCCTGGCTGGATGTTGAAGTTGGTTACCTAGACTGGTTACTGCAAATTGTGTGTCAGATTTCTGTATTTATATATGGCTTGGCTATAGTCCACTTGTATAGTCAGTCTCGCAATCACAACAATATTACTAAATTCTTGAAGGTACAAAGGTGAGTTTTGAAAATTTCTGCATTATAAAGAACTATATTCAACTCTTATTTATCATAAACATGTGAAACAAATTAAATAGTTACAAATGAGAAAGATAAGAGAATCTTATATGCTCTTCCAAATTTTCCTAGGTCTAAACAGTATCATGCTAGAAATAATACTGCTTATTATTTTTCTGTCTTCACTTGCACTATCATATAATGTAGTTATTCTCCAGGTATTTTGATGTTAGATAAATTACCTAGAGGCCCATACTTGGTCTCATTGTTTGCGTAACCTCCGTTCCTAATTAAAAACATTTTTTTTTCTGAAGTCAAGCTTTTCTTGTCTGATTCTTTCCTTTTTGCCCCACAGAAAACTAATTTCTATTTAAAAAGGTTTATAAAAAGCCTTCATTGTTATTTAGCTGTCCATTCTAAGGCAAGCTTGTATCCCATTTTTTTCTGAGGATAAATTTATGCTACATACAAATTTAAGAAGTCACTCTCAAGTCAGTGAAAACAAAATGAATTATTTTGCTTTTGTCCTGAATCATTTTATACATCTGGCCTGAAAAAAATTGATGGCTTTGATGTCTCTCTTTTTTTGAATACTTTTATATCCAGAATTACACATCCTTTCATCTGTCTTCTTACATCTGTTTTATTTCTCATCGTGAACATATTAACTTTTCTTTGTCTTATTCTTTGTCATCTGTAGTTTTGAAGTTGCATTTTTGGAAGGCTTTTTGTAAACTTACCCTAAGTGATCTCTTATTCAATTATGTGGTTCAAGTGTTCATTTTACAGTTCCCCAAAATTATCTCTTATAGGTGCACACTGCATCTATTAGATATATTAGATGTATTTTTTGAAGTTGAAGTAATCTAGATAATTATCTATTTTTGGTTTTCACCATTGAGGGGAAAACAAAATATAGAAAGCAAAAAGTCAATAACATGTCAGTGTGAGTGAAATGAACCAGTCTTCCTGGAAATAGAAATACAACATTGGTTTTAGTTTAGAAATTGCTGGGAATTTTTAAAGTGGAGAATGTGGCAAGTCACTTACTCCCCTTTTCATTCTCCTAGAAACTTTACCCATTGCACATACATACATACACTCATTGCTTTTGGACTAGATAAAAAATTATGGCCTTTCTCATATTTTATGCAGCAAAGTCCCATGAAATTTGAGTCATATTCACAGAGAGAAAATAGGTGAATGCTCACTACATGCTTCATTTTGTGAAATCAATGAATGGATATCAAACCTTAACATGACAAATCTAGTTTATTTCTTCATGTACATAAAGAGATGGTTGAGAAAGAGAGAAGTGAAGAAACAGAATATTATCAGATTTTCAAGGAAACACAAAAACTAGAATTAGGTTTCTACCAATATTCTCCAATTTGATGTCCCACATTGACTTCAAATTCAACAGAAAAAAACAAAACCCTTTATTTTATTGACCAGCCTTAGTCTGATTTTTCTTCTAGGCTTATTGATTCAGGGAATACAACCAGCATTGAGTTATTTAGCTGAGAAAAGACAAAAAAATGCAATTCTTATTTTTTCTTTAAGTTTTCCAACAAGTACTAATAAATTAAAAACAAAAAGTATACATTATTTTTTAGACAGTATGTCTTTTTTTGCTATTTTATGATGCTAGTTAAGTATTGCAGCTGGAAATAATTGGAGGATGGGATTAGTAAGAAATTTACATTGTGATATCTAATACCTGTTTTTCTTAACCCTATAGTCTTGTTTCTGGCTAGATACTTTTTGGAATTCATTTTTTCCACACAATCAATATAGCCTTTAAAAATATGAAGTAGCTTAAAATATACAGCATTTAAAAGTGTGTTTAGAGTGCGTACATTTCTCTGAATCTTAGAAATAGATGAATAGTATATAAGTCTCCATACAAAAATGAAGATTTTTCAATCAGCCATACTTGGAATACAAGATCTTTAGTTGAAAAAAGAATGCAAAAATAATCTTAAAAGTTAATATGACCTTCTTACACATATGAAAATTATTTCTCTAAGAAGTGAAATTCTTGGAATTTCTAAGAACACATAAAAGTGTTTCATAGAAACACACTAGGATTTTATAAATTTTTTAGCTTATAGCAGACAAAAAATGCATTCCCAAGTTTAACCATTACATGATTTCAATTTTATATTCATTTCATACATAGAAGATGGCTTAGACTTTTTCCATGAAAATAATTTCATTAACACTCTTGGACTATTATAAAATTAATAATAGTTGAAATAAGTTGAACAATCTTATGAGTACTACTAATGACTCTCTTTTGTGAAATACTTTAAAACTGCCAGTATACATGGAGTCACTTTTATTTTTTTTTGGTGTTATGGGAATAAAACCTTTTTTCTTTCACTACTTTGTTCTGAATATAAGAGACATAGAGAATCAGATAATCTTTTTGTTGATAATATCTAACACTTTTGTTACATTTCAGTGCCAGACATTGTTCTATGCACTTTTTATAAATTCACCTAATCTTATGAATAATAGGTATATGGGTGTACAATTCTCTTTCTGAAATTCTTGGGGCCAAATATATTCCAAATATTGGTGATTTTGAGCTCTATGAAAGATAACAAAAGTGCATATATTATAAATATGTAGCATTCTCAGAAAGGTCTGAAACACAATAAATAGAAATGCTTTCTTAAACAAACTTATAAGTGTCACATTATGTAATATAATATTGTTATAGATAACTTATAAAAGTTTATGTCTATTTTTTTTTTTGCATTACTGGGGATGGAACCACGGGCCTTTTACCTCTGAGCTACACCCCTAGCCCTGATTTTTATTCTTTATTTTGAAACAGGGTCTCACTGAGTTTTGAAGGGCCTCACTAAGTACCTAAGATTGTCTGGGAACCGTGATCCTCCTGTCTCAGACTCCCAAATGCTGGAATTACAAGCATGTGCCACCACGCCTGGCTAGGTCTATTCTTTTTGCCAATGAATTGTACCCAAACTTAAAGAGTTTTTTGTTTGTTTATTTTAATTTTATAACTATGCTTAACCAAGTGGTGATTTTTAATTTTGGGCTCCATTTTATAGTTGAGGAAACTCAAGTATGAAGACACAAAGTAGAGTTTCCAAAATAATATTGAAAATATATGAGAAAGATTGAAATTGAACCATCTGGGAGCAAACTGACTCCAGAATTCTCTCACTCTCTATTATCTAACACTATTTCTTGAGGCTAGACAAGATTATTTCTCTGCCTCAGTGGTACAAGATGTTTTATTCTGTACTCCTACAGATTAATTCTTTTAATAAAATAAAAAGCAGTAGCTTTTATGAAACAATTGTTCTAATACTGATGTGAGATCTACCTCTATATAACCTCTATTCACTAGTATTTGTGTTTTCTTTAAAAGCAGCAAATAGTAAATTGGCTCCTCAGTGATGGTATTTCAGATATCAAGGATTATTCTTGACATTTTTATTGTATTATCTTTTTGTTTATCTAAACAGCTCTAATTCATTAATATTTACACTCATTTTTTCTATAATAGATTCAAGTGCCCTTCTGGAAAGGACAAGGTTTTTCTTAATGTTTTTTAAAACACATATTGAGCTGAGCATAGTGGCACATTTTTGTAATACCAGTAACTTGGGAGGCTGAGACAGAAAGATTAGTTTACGGCCAGCTTCAACTACTTAGTGAGACCCTGTTTCAAAATAAAGAATAAAAAAAATAGAGCTGGGGGTATAGTTCAAAGATAGGATTACCCTTGGTTCAGTCCCTGGTACTGACACAAACAAAAAATCAACAACAACAAAAAATACCCCACACACATATTGATAAGAACAAGAAGTGTATCACTAACTTAGTTTACACGGAGTACAGTATGATGCTTATTTCTGTGAAAAGAACATCATTCTGCAACTGTGAAAAAAAATATGCTAACTTTTAAAACTCTATATTTTGTTATTGATTCACATTACATGCATGGCTATGGAATACTTACAGCTTTGAGAAAGCGACATTAGCAAGATGGTAGAATATAACTTTCTATTGCTAATCTTCCTGTGGAAATATAGTTTTGAATAATTATTCACATATAAAAATAACTTCACAACACAAAATAATCCAGGTGAGAGATTATAGCAACTGAGTGTGGCATAAAATAATACATTGGTAGAAAGATCAGTTTCATACTACCCTTTCTCTCTCCTCCAAATTCTAAGAGTCATTTGCAGACAGTAGTCATCACTATAGGGAAGGTGATTGAACATGTCACACAAGGACTTCCCCAATAAAATCTGGCAATAAGGTACCTCCCATGGTCATACTCCATGCTAGTAGTCACAGACTCAACCTCCATTGCATTCCAGCACCAAGTTGGACCAGATAGCCCCAGATTCTAAGCTACCTTCAATGTCAAGCCAATTTATTTATAATGCCCCAAGATTCAGGATAGCTTCCATAATCCCAGGTTCCAGGAACACCTCTGACTAGGCCAATGGGCTGTCCTCTACAGTTCCAAGTTCTAGTAGAGCTATGGTATAGAAAAACTTCAGTAGACTCCAGTGACAGACTAGACTCCTTTGACCCAAATTATAGAATTGACCACATGTGTTGACCCATACCTACAATTGTGGACCCACCTCTAGATCTACCTAGACCAGACTGATACCCACAGACTCAGCCTCCAGGAAGACACCTATGGATCTTAACTGCAGGCCCACATCAGCACCAACCCATCCCTGATGTCACCGAGATCTTAGCAAATACAAGATCCAGAGCTACGAAGGTAGACCCTAGCACTAGGCTTTCTTCTACAAACTCAGGATCCAAATAGACCCTCATGGTCCCAGTACCAATGTTTACCTACACAAACTCAGACTCCAGGCCTACACATTCATTGAGCCAGGCTTCAGGCTACCATGCTTTAGGACCTGAGCAGCAAGCCTACCTATAGACCCAAATAGATGGCCCACTCAATATCTGTGAGTGGGCTGAATGGTTAAGGGATATGTTTCTGTTGAAACCAGTCTATAAATGCTGAAAAAAGTGCCTATTTATTCTTCAAGTGCACAGACATATGTGCATTTCAGGTGATATTTTTGTTCTTAAAACTAATCTGTAAATGTTGAAAAAAGTGCCTAATGCTTCTTCAAATGGGGGGCCATAATAATCATTAATGATCAGGTAAATATAGTATCATCAAAGGTATGAAAAACAGCACCAGTAACCAACCTAAAGAAATGGACCTCTATGAACTGACAAATAATTAAAAAAAATAAATGTTAAAGAAGCAAAGTGGCCAGGCGTGGTGGCACACACTTGTAATCCCCGTGCTTGGGAGGCAGAGACAGAAGGATCGCGCAGGTTCGAAGCCAGCCAAGCGCGCTGGCTTAGGAGACCCTGTTTCCAAATTAAAATGTAAAAATAGGTCTGGGAGTGTAGCCTGGAGGTAGAAAGGCTTCCAAGAACCTCAGTACCACCGGGAAAAAAAAAAAGAAGCAAAGTGAGCTACTATAAAACACTGATATATAACTAATGAAGTAAGAATAATAGATTAATACAATTACAATTTTTAACAGAGAAACATAAAAATCAAGCATAAAATGTGGAAGTGTAGAACATAATGACTAAAATAATAAACCTATAGGGAACTTTAACAGCAGACTTGATCAAGAAGCAGAGATTTAGTGAGCTTACAACAGAGTTGTATCTCAGTGGTAGAAAACTTACCTAGCATATGTGAGGCTCTGTGTTCAATTCTCAGTACCACAATAGAGGAAAAATTTAGTGATTTTGAGGATGAGTTATTTAAAATTGTCCAGTCAGAGGACTAAAAACAACATAAAAAGAAAAAGTAAATAAAGAGAAGAAAGCTGATTTGACTTACAGGACACCATAAAGTGAACAATTATAAAAGTTATGACAACCCTAGAAGTAACAGAGAAAGAAAACAGGACAGAAAGCATGTATGTAAAGCATACTTTTTTGAGAATAATATATATATATATATATATATATATATATATATATATATATATTCACTTGGCTAAGCAGTCAGAATTTTGAAAGCAGTAAAAGAAAAGCAACTCATGTACAAGAGAACATTCATAACAATATCAATAGATTTCTTGGAAGAAAGCTTTCAGGTCAAGAGAAAATAAAATGGCATATTCAAGATAGAAAAAAAATACTCGTTTTTTTTTTCAAAATGGCGACTGAGGGACACAGCACTTCTCAGTAGCTGAAGCAAATAAAGTTTAAATACTTAGAAAGCAGTGTCTTAATCAACAAAATAAATACATACCAGGAACCAAAACACATCCAGGTACCTCGGCGGAACCCTGAACTTGAAGAAGAAGAACAAAGATCGGACACGGGACCTGCTGCAGATACAATCGGAACGCTGATCAGAACGCCGATCCATGGGCTGCTTTTGCAGCTGCCCGAGGAGCTGCCTGCCTGATATTACCGCGGCAAGATAATCCGGGACTAAAAACGGACTTAGGACCGCATCTTAAGCAGCGAGCAGCACCACATCAGAATTCTGTGTGCTCACCAGCGACCGGATCACAACTGCATAGAGACTCTCACGGATTCCTGCACCAAGTCAGGTACCTGAGGGCGCCCTGGTAAGTTGGGGTCCTAGCGTGTGCGCAGCCCCATCAACCTAAAGAAATCAGTGGCCTTTCTTTATGCCAACAATGAATCCACAATGAAAGAAACAAAAATAACAATTCCATTCACTATAACCTCAAAACCAATAAAATACCTAGGAATAAACCTAACCCAAGATGTAAAAGACCTCTACAACAAAAACTATAAAACATTAAAGAAAGAAATAGAAGAAGACCTTGGAAGATGGAAAGATCTCCCGTGCTCATGGATAGGCAGAATAAATATTATCAAAATGGCCATTCTGCCAAAACTGATATATAGGTTCAATGCAATTCCCATTAAAATACCAGTGACATTCTTCAGCGACCTAGAAAAATCAATCATGAACTTCATATGGAGAAAGAAAAGACCTAGAATAGCCAAAGCAATTCTCGATAACAAGAAACATGCAGGAAGCATTACAATCCCAGACTTCAAACTATACTATAGAGCAATAGTAGTTAAAACAGCATGGTACTGGCACAAAAACAGATATACTGACCAGTGGATTAGAATAGAAGTTACAGAAACAAACCCACACATCTTTAATCAATTAATCTTTGACAAAGGGGCCAAATACATACGCTGGAGAAAAGATAGCCTTTTCAACAAGTGGTGCTGGGAGAACTGGCTATCCATTTGTAAAAAGATGAATCTAAACCCCTATATCTCACCTAACACAGGAATCAACTCAAGATGGATCAAAGACTTAGAAATTAGACCTGAGACTGTGAAGTTAGTAGAGGAGAACATTGGTTCAACACTACAACATATTGGCACAGGCAGTAACTTTCTCAACAAAACGTCCAAAGCTCAGGAAATTAAAGCAAGAATAAACAAGTGGGATAACATCAAACTAAAAAGTTTCTTCTCATCAAAGGAAACTATCAATAAGCTAAAGAGGAAGCCTACAGAATGGGAAAGGATCTTTACCAGCCACCATTCTGATAGGGGGCTAATATACAGAGTATACAAAGAGCTCAAAGTCTCTACAGTAGCAAAACAAACAACCCAATCAGGAAATGGGCAAATGAACTAAATAGACACTTCACAAAAGAAGAGATACAAAGGGCTAATAGATACATGAAAAGATGTTCTTCATCACTGGCCATCAGGGAGATGCAAATCAAAACTACACTGAGATTCCATCTAACCCCAGTCAGAGTAGCAAGCATAAAGAAATCAAACAACAACAAATGCTGGCGAGGATGTGGGGAAAGAGGAACTCTTTTACACTGTTGGTGGGAGTGCAAACTAGTTCAGCCACTATGGAGATCTGTGTGGAGATTCCTAAGAGAGGTGGGAATAGATCCACCATATGATCCAGCTATACCACTCCTGGGTATCTTTCCAAAGGGGTTGAATTCAGAGAAATACAGCAACATATGCATACCTATGTTCATAGCAGCACAATTTGTAATAGCCAAAATATGGAACCAACCCAGATCACCATCAACAGATGAATGGATAGCAAAACTGTGGGAAATACACACAATGAAATTCTATTCAGCCATAAAGAAGAACAAAATTATATCATTTGCAAGAAGATGGAAATCCCTGGAAAGCATCATGTTAAGTGAGATCAGCCAAGCACAGAAGGAGAAGATACACGTTTCCTCTAATATGCCCAAACTAGAAAACACAAAGGATACCAGTGGGACTCCAGATATTAGAGGGGAAATACTAGCTAAGTTTTAATGGAAAGATAGGAGAGGAGAAAGGCCGATCTTGATTAATGAGGGTCTACACCTAAACATGTGTAAAATTATGAATAAGACATGGTTAACCTGGACAACCATTGGTGGGAGGGGGGAAGAGAAAACGTGGGCGGAGGGGGAGAGGGCACCAATTATAGTGTAAATATATACTATTTATGTTCAATAAAAATTGTTAAAAAAATTAAAAAAAAATACTCACTAAGAATTTTATCCTCCACAAGACTGTCTTGAAGAAATGGAAAGATATGAACTTACCCAAACAAATACATGTGTGAATTTATCACTACTGAATCTGTGCTGTGGTTTGTGTTCTAAGAGGAAATAATGTTGAAGTAGCCATGCATGGTGGTTCACACTTGTAATACCAGCATTCAGGAGGCAGAGACCAGAGGATCACCATTCAAGGACAGCCTCAGCTACTTAGTGAGGCAAAACCTAACAGTTTCACAAAGTGCAACTCATTGTGACTCTGTTTCAAAAATAAAATGGCCTAAAAAAGAGGTTTGGGGTTGTAGCTTAGAGGTAAAATGCCCCTGGGTTCCTTCCCCAGTACTGCCAAAAAAAAAAAAAAATGAATGTTAAAGTTTAAACTTTATTGGGAGATACCAAGACTATAGACACCTAATCCAACTGTGGAATATTTAGAGGTGAGGCCTTTGGGAGGTGATTAAAATTAGTTAAGGCTGGGGTTCGAAGCCAGTAGCACTGGCTTAAGAGACCCTTTTTCCAAATAAGAAGTATAAAATAGATCTGGGAGTGTAGCCCCAAGGTAGAAGTGTTTCCAGGAACCCAAGTACCACACACACACACAAAAAAAAAAATTAGATAAATTCATTAGAATGTAGCCCCAGTGATTGAGTACTGGTGATTTTATAGGAAGAGCCCCAGAAGGGACATAGGTAACACACACACACACACACACACACACACACACACACACACACACACGAGCTCCCTACCTCTCCCCAACTGATAGCTACTACCAATTAAGTGAGAAGAAATTTTCTATATATGGCCCCTAATCCTTGAACTTCTAGATTCATGAGCCAAAATAGATTTCTTTTGTTAAAACTAACCAATAAGTGGTATTGTATTCTTAGCCACAGATAACAAACTAATATAATCTGTCTTATAAAAAGTGCTATTAGCATTCTTAAAGTTAAAACAAAGTATGTTACAACATAAAACATATAAAATATAAAATTCTCTGTAAACATAGAACACTGTCAAGTTCAAAACACTATAATAATGTCATGGTAGTACATAATCACTTTTATTTGTGGCATAAAAAATAAAAAACAAAAAATATTAAGAGTAACAGTACTAGCTAGAATTCTCAAAGCTATAACATAAAAAAACATGGCCTCATAGCTCAGAGGAAAAAAAGACTTATTTGCTTATAGTTTAGTCCATATGAGGTTGGGGACTGAGTATCTCAGGCATGGAACAGAAATCAGAGAGAGGGAGAACATAAGACTTTGCTCCTCACATCATGAAGGCCTGAAGCAAGAGAGCAAGGAGAGGAGAAAGCATATATAATACCCAAGGCTGTAGCTCCAGGGACCCATTTTCTCTGGTTTCATCCTACCAGCCTGGGCCACCACTCAGACAAATCCATTACAGTGGATTTATCCACTGCTGGGGTTAAAACCTTCATGACTCAATTACATCAACTCCAACTACCAATTTATGAGTTCTTCAGGGCCATTTTATATTTTAAAACTATAACATTCTGCCCTTGGACCCTGAAGAGCTCATGCCCAGTTTAGAATTTTAAAAAAAATGCATTTTGTCCATCTCTAAGTGTTTCCAAAGTCTTAACAGTTCCAGCATTTCTCAAAAGTCCCAACATCTCCTCTGAGGCTTAAAGTAAACTTTTGTGAGTACCTATAAAAGAAAATAAATGTCAAAATAAAAAGCAAGTTATATACATGCAATATACAATGGCAAAGAGTAAACATTTATACTCCCAAAAGGAGGAATAGGGCCATAGAAAAAAAAAAGATGGGACAAAAACAATTATCAAAATCTGGCAGGAAAAACACCTGATCCTGGGGCTCTATTTCTGGAATTCAGAGCACAAAACAGAAAGAAGCCACTTTAGAGGTGTTGACAGCTCCACTTCTGTGGACTGGTTGGTTGCAGTGTGTGTGTAGGGGGTCTTAATACTTAGTACAGTAATAAAAATGTAATAAGGTCTTTTTCAGGAGAACTGGAAGACTTTGGAAAAAATGAGGTATATCATTTATCACTGACTTCTATTCATAAACAAACCAAAGGTTTGCCTGTGAAGAAATTTGGATTTAAGATTAAAGGAGTCTCAAAAAGCCACTGCTTAAATGCAAAGTCACATTTGTTTGCATGATAAAGAAAGCTGATTGTGTTTTCTATCTCAAGGTCCTTGGAGCCATTTAGCTTTTTTTATTCTCATAATTTGAAGCTCTCAAGATATGTGTTGCTTTGCTTTTCTAATCTTTTTATTTTATTTGGGAAGGCTGAACATTTATTGAAAATAGAAGAACTTAGAAACAATTCCCCCTCCCTTATTTCTTAGAATCTAATTTTAGAAAGGCTAAACGGGTTTATAAATTTATCTGATACAAGAAAGCCTCTTAACATATGTTTTCTCTAATGCTAATACTGGTTTCATGGAGAGGTGAGGCAAGGGGGAAGACAGCAGTCAGATTTATGGTGAGGGCAAATGACTCATAGACACATCCAGCCTAGATGCCAGGTAAATTAATCAGTTAATGTATTATTTTGAGGGAAAATAAAAAATTTTCTCACCATTAGGATTATACTTGCTCTGGACTATTGATGCTAAGTAATTAAAATAATTTCTTATAGTGAAAAAATTTTGTACTTTTGAAGGAAACACTGTAACATAAGAAGTAGTCCATTACTAATTATTATAACTTAGCATAGATTGGTCATTCATTTACTTCCATTTAGTAAGGTAACAGCTAGAATATGTTATATGAGGTGGTTAGCTTTAGTGGGAATGCAAAAATCTTTACTTAGAACTGTTGCTTAGGTGTGCATTTCTCCACAGGACAAAAAAACCCCAAAAAACAAAAAGCTTGATTAAATGGTGGTGTTTAGGTCATAGGGACTACTTGGTCAAGAATATATTAATGCAAAACAAGTATAATCACTTGACATCTCTCCCCACCTTCTGCTATAAAATGCTGCTGGCCTTCACCAAATATTGGCACCTTGATATTAAGTTCATTCCTCACAGACATAGAAAAATCAATACTTAAATTCATTTGAAATAACAAAAAGCCCAGAATAGCCACAGTAGTTCTCAGCAAGAAGAACCATGCATCATGACACCTGACTTCAAACTATATTATAAAGCCATAGTATTAATGTAGTATTGACACAAAAACAGACACATAGACCAATGGAGCAGAACAGAAGAGTCAGAAATATATTTGCACACTTACAGCCAATTGATTTTTTACAAAGGGGCCAAAAACATACACCATAAAAAAGATAGCTCTTCAACAAATGATCTTGGCAAAACTGACAAAAAATGTGTAGAAAAATGGAAATAAACCCCACTTTCATACCCTGCACAAGAGTCAATTCAAGATGGATCAAAGACTTGGAAATTAGACCAGAGACCTTATAGCTTTTTGAAGAGGGCTTAGGTCCAACACTTCAACACACAGGCACAGGTAAAAACTTTCTCTACAAGACCCCAAAGGAACAAAAAATTTAAAAGGTGGATCAATGTGTGGTATTGCATTAAACTGAAGACATTCTGTATAACAAAGGAAACTGTCAAGAACCCAACAGAGAGCCAAGAGAATGGAACAAGACTTCTGCCAACTATTCCTCTGATAGAGGACTAATATCTAGAATATACAAAGAACTCAAGAAATTCACTGCTAAGCAAATGAATAACCCAATCAAAAATGGGCAACTGAACTAAATAGACACTTCACAAAAAAGAAAATTAAATGTCCAATAAATATATAAAAAAATGTTCCACATCATTAGCAATCAGAGAGATGCAAATCAAAACTATCTTGAGATTTCACTTAATTCCAATTAGAATTGCAATCATTAAAAACAAAAACATCAACAAATGTTAGCGAGGATGTGGAGAAATGGAAACTCGAATACACTGTTGCATTAGTGCAACTACATTGGACGACAGTATGAAGGATCTCAGAAGAATGGAAATGAACTTACCATATGATCTAGCAATACCACTTCCGGGTATCTACCCCAAGAACAAAAGCCAAACTACAGAACTCTGAAAAAAACGTTTTTCTTCTTTATACATTATTATGTCCATGGTACTTTTTTGTGGCAGCAAAAATGAAATAAGACAAAAGATGCTATTTTTATATCTTTATTTATTTTTTCAGCATCATGGAAGGTTCTCCATGAAGTGACTGTACATTTACATAAGTAACCAGCATTCAATTTACTTACAAGTAGTCTTTCATATTAATTGGCTATTACTGCCATTTAATAAAGAGAGTAGAAAGTATAAACTATTGAGGTTGAGAAAGGCTTCTTGATTGTGTTGTGTCTATGTATCTCTATCATCTATATATCTATCATCTATCGATTGTCCCTCTGCTTAGTAATCCATTTTGTTGGTTTTTTTTGTTTTTGTTTTTGTTTTTGTTTTTTGGTGGTACTGGGGTTCCTGGAAGCCCTTCTACCTCCGGGCTACACTCCCAGACCTATTTTTACATTTTTATTTGGAAACAGGGTCTCCTAAGCCAGCGCGTGCGGCTGGCTTAGAACCTGCGTTATCCTCCTGTCTCTGCCTCCCAAGTGCGGGGATTACAAGCGTGCGCCACCACGCCCGGCCTTAGTAATCCATTTTGAAATGCTCTTTCAGATATCTTTGTGATTCTACATCTGTATTCCCTTTCTTTTTTTATATTATTTTTTTATTTTGAAACAGAGTCTCATGAAGTTTCTGAGGGCCTCACTAAGTTGCTGAGGCTGGCCATCCATGAACCTATAATCCTTCTGTCTTAGCTTCCTAAGTACTCAATTATAGACAAATGAAACTATGCTCAGATCTTAGTAGTTATTTTTGTATTAGGCTTCAAATCTGGCCATGGTTAAGAGTTATCTAACAGGACAGAATTCTTTAAAGAAATCTTTTTTTTTCTTGATTTTTATTTCTGGACAAGAGAATATTTTTTTCCCCTAGTGCTGGGGATGGAACCCAGTGGCATTATACCTCTGAGCTACATCCCCATGTCTTTTTATTATTCTTTATTTTGAAATAAGATCTCAATAAGTTGCAGAAGGATTCACTAAGTAGCTGGGGTGCCCATGAACTGAGATCCTCCTGTCTCAGACTCCCAAGTACTGCGATTAAAAGTGAGCACCACCATGCCTGGCTTAACAATAGAATCTTGATTACCAAGTTGATTAGAATATATTTGATTTGGTTCTCTGGCTAAAACTAAACAAGAAAGGGGTTTATAATTATGAAATTCATAATGACATCCAAGGATGAATTTAATGGTGACTAAATCCACATTATCATACTTGAACATAATTAAATACAACAAACTAAATAATATAATAAGAGAAAAACAAGGGGCACAAAACAGGCTATACAATCCTATTAGTGTTATTAATTGTGTGGGGTCTGATATTAGTGGCTAATTTCACTTCATTAGAAGTTGATGAAACATCTTTGTGAAGGCGTGACTAAAGACTTTTTCCTCTGATCCACTTTTAATGTTTCTTCATACCAACATACAAGTTCTTCCTTTTCAGTTACATAAAATTTACCCTAGTCATCCCAATAAAAATATTAGGGATGTCTGCTTATTTAATAATAATTAATTAAAAAGTTATCAGCCAGCCTTGAAATTGATGCAAGCCTTAAATATAAAATTTTAAGCACAGAATTTTATAAATTGGATTTGTTTAAAAAATAAAATTGACTTTTTCTTTTAGTATAAATACAGCATAAATATGTACTCATTTTAAGTATTTAGCTGAACAAGGTTAAGATAAAAACTATCCATTATTCATGTTTATTTCACTGGACTTTTAATGTGCCTTTATATATTTATAAGTTTTACAGGATTGTATAGCCTGTTTTATGCCCCTTGTTTTTCTCTCAGTATTTTGAGTCTTTTTTCTCAATAAACATTCTGCTACAACACTTTAAATGGGCATTTAAGTATTAAAACCAATTTAAATTATTTTTTTCTTAACTTTATTCCATTTTCATTTCAGCATGATGGATTTTGCATCTTCACTCCTCAGATGGAGTCTCTAAGTACTCTATTTTTCTTTTATCTTTGGTACTAGGAACTGAACTCAGGGGTATTCTACCTCTGACCTACACTCCCAGGCCTACTTTATTTTTTATTTTGAAGCAGGGCCTCACTAAGTTGCTGAAGCTGACCTCAAACCTGTGATATTCTTGTCTCAGCTTCCCAAGTACTGAGATTACAAGTGTGTGCCACTACACCCTGCTTCTAGTTTTTTTTTTTTTAACGTATGACTTATTATTATCATTATTTTGCAGTTTTCTTCCAATTCCTTTGACATATTTTGTCTGGACCCCAGTATGATATCCAGCCTCCCCACCACCACAATGCCATCCTATTTTACCCTCCCTTTGTCATTCATATTTACTTGAATCCCATTATCTTCTGTCTAAATTTTCTAGTTTCTTCTACTGCAACCTTGCCCTACACTTCTTTTCCCATTTCGTAAGGACTTACTTCTTTCAGTGATCCTATAGGAATTTAGAAGAAAACAGTATTGTTTCTTTTGCCACCTGCCATCTTTTTTTTTTTTTTTTTTTTGGTACTGGGGATCCTGGAAGCCCTTCTACCTCCGGGCTACACTCCCAGACCTATTTTATAATTTTTTTTTTTTAAATTTGGAAACAGGGTCTCTTAAGCCAGCGCAGCTGGCTTCGAACCTACGTGATCCTCCTGTCTCCTCCTCCCAAGCAGGGGGATTACAATGGTGCACTACCACGCCTGGCTAAACTGCCATCTTTTTGGAATGAGTTTCCTTTCCTTTTTTTTCCCCAAAGTTAAATTAGGTTAGGAGATGTATAAAAGTGATAGGTTATTACTAAGTTGGTTTGACCTTGGTATTCCAGAAACATTTTTTATGGTTCTTTTTCTGTTCTTAAGTTCATCACAATTAAAATCTTACCTCATTCTTTCTTTCCACTAATAAGGTTTTCTCCCATTATCTCATATTTTCTTATTAGTCTTTCATTCAGATGGCTTTATTCCCCAAATCTGACTCCCCAATCCCCAAATAGTGCTCTCTGATAAGAACTATTTAACTAGCTAGCATTACTTATGTTGAGTATCGACCACCTTGATGTTTAGTCATCACCTGTCCTATGATTTTCATCTCAATTCAGATCTGCATTGTTCTTCCCGAGAGACTTTTGCTCCAGGTTCTTTCTTTCTTTCTTTCTTTCTTTCTTTCTTTCTTTCTTTCTTTCTTTCTTTCTTTCTCTCTCTCTCTCTCTCTCTCTCTCTCTCTCTCTCTCTCTCTCTCTCTCTCTCTTTCTTTCTTTCTTTTCTTCCTTCACCTCCACCTCCTGCTCCTTCTTCTCTTGCTTTTTCTCCCCCTCCTCCTGTTCCTTCTCCTCCTCCTCCTTTTCCTCCTCTTCCTACTGTACTGGGGATTGAAACCAGGGGAATTCTATCTCTAATTTACACCCATCGCCATTTTTTATTTTAAGACAGTTTCTTGGTAAGTTGCTGGCTGAGGATCTCGCTAAGTTGCCTAGGCTGGTTCTGAACTTTCAATCCTCTTGTTCCTGCTTTCTAAGTACTGGGATTACAGACATATACCACCATTCCCAGCTTCTAGATTGTTTTAGATTCAACCCTAGAATGACTATGCCCTATCCTTATTTGACATGCTTAGAATGCCCCTCTCTTTCATTCTCTGGTGCATCTTATCAGAACTCAGTCTAATAGTTATAATATCAGACTAAGATGCAGAAATCTATTATATTGTTTTATTTTCAAATTTCTTTCATATTCTTTATTGAAACAGTACTAAAATTTTATGTGTCTGATTATGAAAAGCTTATATTATTCCAAGTCATGTTTTTGTTTTTGTTTCCTTTTATGTAGTAAATCATGAATACTTATACTCACTGACTAATGTAGCAACGAAAATTGCTTTATTATTATCACCAATTCTAACTGATTCTTCAGGATAATGTTTTTTTTTAAATTTAAATGAATAAAATGTTATTCACTTAAAAAGGATTCAGAAAAATTTGTTTACTGTTACTCAAAAGATTGATTGCAACTTTGGAATACAAAAAGGCCTTTTCTTCAGACATCTTTAGGGTAGTTGGTTTTTATTTGTTTTTTTTTTGCTTCAGTATTCTTGTGATTGAAATTAAATTAAAAAGAGTATTTGGAGTTACATGTATTTTAAGATGATAGCGCTCCATTTCAACAAATGCAACAAATTTTGGAAGGTACAGCATTCTTTTAGTCTACTTACTTTTATGGGAAAATAATTGTTAGACAAACAGTTGTCAACTTTTTTTCATGTAACAGCTATCTTTGTCAGCCAACAAATAAACATAAGATATGTTTTATGTATTCAGTTATAAAAATCCAATTAGGTTCAATAGTTTTTAGTAGTAATTTCATAAACCCCATAAGTTGGTATTTTATTTATGCTTGAATGCATGTTACTAAAATACAAAGTGACAGTGACTCAAGCATGATAATTTCTTTCTTTCTTACCTAAAAGTCTGAATTTAGAAAATTCAGGGAAGTTTTTGTAGTTTCTAGATTTCCTGTCCCAAGCAGTAGGATAAAGAAAATTGGGCCACCAAGGAAGAACACTTTCCTTTTAATAACAGTCCAGACAATGTACACTCAATTTTTATTTATGCTCTCTTAGTGACCACATTTTATAGAAAGAATATAAAATAAAGTTTTTATTCTGGGTAGCTATATGCCTGGGACAGCCATTGGTCTATGATATAATTTAAATGAGCTCTTTTTATTATATTTTATCTGAATTTAAACTTTATTGCAATAAAGTATTCTAAGACAGTGGTGCCAAAACCTTTTTTCAATCAAATGTGAAAACCAACAAATAAACTACTGAGGCATCTGACTAATAGGGTCATAGGAGGAACTCTGGACAAAGAAGGAGAAACCATTAGATGACCTAATAAGGCAACCTAACTAGGGGGGATGGACAGGAAAAGAGAGAAATTCCCTAATGTACATGATGTACATTCACAAACATATCAATCACTAAGCCAAACATGAGAAGGTGGGAGAGGGGAAGGAATGGAATGGAAATGGGGAAGGGCTAAATGAATGAAGTGTGCATGTATGCCTCTACCATCTTTTTCTCCATTAAGATGTATGACTACAATGCATCAACAAAATAAATTAATAAATAAATAAAAATTATGGGTGTAGGAATAGCTCCCCTGTCACTCATAAGTCCCTGACCTATTTCCTGCCCCATAAACCCAGTATCACAAAGAACTAGAGGAGCTCAGGGATTCATGATTCAGCATGAGAAACACCCTATACTTTTAAATAGGTTTTGACTTAAAATAAAGAGTACATTTGAACATTATTTAAAAAATCAATAGACACTGTATCCAGGCATGGAAACTTACTGCTGTTATCCAAGTATATGGGAGGCTGAGACAAGAGTATTGAAGGATTTTTTTATGGAACACTTCACAAATTTGCATGTCATCCTTGTGCAGGGGCCATGCTAATCTTCTCTGTATCATTCCAATTTTAGTATATGTGCTGCTGAAGCAATCACAGTGTTGCGAGTTTGAAGCCAGTCTCAGCAATTGGTGAAACCCTCAACAACTTAGCAATACTATGTTTTAAAATAAAGAGGTCTGGAGGGTGTAGCTTGGAGGTAGAATGCCCCCAGGTTCACTCCCCAATTCAAATGTGCATACATACACACACCTAAAGGAAGGATTGTTGAGCATAACTACAAATATTTAATAAATTAAGGATCATTTTCTACAGTAAATTTTATTATGGGATAGTCCAATTCTGTGCTTCAGTCTATTAATAGAGAACCATATGGTTTTACACATTCATATTAAGAAGGGACTTTAAACTTAAATGGTGAAGTCCAATGACACATTTAATATTTAAATGTACTCTAATTCTAAAGGATGTAAACCATTAATAAACTCCTTCAGGGATAGCACTTCATTCAAAGACCATATGTTCCAGGTGTGGTACCAAACACTTATAATCCCAGTACTTGGGAGGCTACGACAGGAGGATTGCAGGTTCATGGCCAGTCACAGTTATTTAACAAGACCCTGTTTCAAAATAAAAATAAAAAGAGCTGGAAGTATAGTTTGGAGGTAGAATATTCCTAGGTTTAAATCCTAGTGCCAAATACAAAGAAGACAAACAATCAAAGAACATATGCATTATTATCAAAATGTGATTTTTCATTTTTGCTTATTGTCATGTTTTTGAAAGACCAAAATTATTATTATTTTCTCACAAATATAAATAGAAATAACCTGAAGATAAAAATGCTAAATTATTTATCCTAATTATACTTGATTATTTAAAACAAGTTGGCTAATAATTGTTTAATCTCAAATATATCTAATTAAAGGGAAGCTGATTACTTGGGAATAAAATTAAGCAGGACCTCTGTTTACATTATGATCACTGATAACCCAGGATAATCTTTCTCTTCTAAAAATATTTGAAAAACAAGCTTAATTCCATCTATAACATTAATATCTATTTGCTTTGTAACCTTATATATTAACAGGTTCTGGTGTCAGGACATGTGGCCTTTCAGATGTCTTGCTTACCACAAGGTTTTTAGGCATTTTTTTCAAAACCTTGCTGAAGAATTTTGCAAAGTTCTTAGTCCTATCATATACAACATTAAAGTTTCAAGGACAGAATATTAAATCTTAATATTAATCACCCAACACAAAACACATTTTCTACTCATGTTTCTGTACTTAGTAAAATAAAATCAACAGCTGGGCATGATGGTACACTCTGTGATTCCAGACTTCAGAGGCTGATACAGAAGGATCTCATGTTCAAGGACACTTCAGCAACATAGCAAGAGTTTCAGGAACCTAGCAAGACACTCTTTCAAAGAACAAACAAAAATTAAATTAAATTAAATTATAAGAAAGGGCTAAGATGTATCTCAGAAATAGAATGTCCTTGAGTTCAATACACAGTACAGTAAATAAATAAATAAATAAATAAACATGTAAGTGAATAAATAAAATAAACATGAACCCATAATGTCAAATTAAAACTTCACATCCAACTCCAATTAGAAAAGGAATCATTTAATAATACAAAGGACAAAAAATGCTGGTCAGTATGTGGTAGAAAAATGAATACTTATACATTGTTGATGTAATTCTAAATTTGTACAATCACTACGCAGATCAGCATAAAGTTTTTTCAAAGACTTGAAATGGAACCACCATTCCACCTACCATGCCACTTTCTTATTTTTCCAAAAGAATTAAAGTTAGAATACTATAGTGATACATGCCCACCTTTGTGTATAGCAGTATAATTCACAACAGTCAAATTATGGAACCAATGTCAGTATCCACCAACAGATGAATGGATAATGAAAATATGCTATACACACAATGGAATCTTACTTGCCATAAAGAACAAAATTGTGTCACTTGTAGCAAGATGGATGAAACTAGAGAACATTATGCTAAGTGAGATCTACCAGTCTCAAAAAGTTAGGGATAATATGTTTTTTTTTTTATAAGTGTAAGCTAGAACAAAAATATGAAACAGAACGTACTTCAGTCAAATCAGGAAAAAACAGTCGAATAGTAGAAGAAAATTGAGGGAAGGAGGTGGAAAGGGAAAACTTGAGGATGGAGGAAGGAAACAGTTGAAATAAAGTTCTGTTCATACAAGAAGGTTTAACTATCAATCTCACTAACATGTATGGGGACCTAGGGAGCAGTGGGGTGGTATATGGAGGGAAATACACAAAGTGCTGTGTGCATGTATGATTGTATAACTTTGAATCACACTATGATGTAAAATTACAATGTATCAAAAAGTATAAAATATTTATAAATAAACATTTAGATGGCAAATTTACTTCTTAAAATTACTAAAAACACATAAATCCCCAAATTTAGAAGAAATTTCAGCATCATTGGGGGCCTCAAGTCAGTTGAAAAATGTTAATTTCTCTCATTAGTAATATTCTTGTTTCCCTAAAAAATGGCAGTGTTGTGCTCTCCAATAATGGATCAGCATCTGTTCTCTATTATCCAACCCAAAATGTAAAAAAACTAGGTTAAACTCTTTCCCTCTATTTGGAATTCATCAGTGACTGTTGATAGAAGGCCTGTGCTGTATACTATATTTTATGGACATGAGAACATTATAAAAGATCAACGCAGTTCCTGCCCCATAAAATCACTCAAAGCAGTAGCATAACTTCAAGAAACTAAAGAGAATATATGATCCTTGATATCATCACAAGTTAGTGACCAATATTTGTAAAGGAAAAGAAAAAGGGACTATATGACATGTGGCAAACACAAAGTCTGACAAAAATGCAATAAGCTTTGTGTGCACAAAGTAAATACTGCAGCATTTTCATTTACATAGAAATCTGAGACAAAAACTGAATCCAAATATAGTGATATATTACCTCTTCCTCCAAAAAGTCCTGCCTCCTCCTTGATGCCTGAAGAAGACGATGCCTTTCTCTGTGTTTTTACCAATGTGTTGACATCCAACATATAACTTAACTGACAATTTTTAAGTAAAACAAAATGATTTTCCTGTTAGTGAGTACAAATGAGCCTTAGTGCAGTATTATAATGCAACTGGCTCTCAAAGGTTAGGTTATCAGGTCTGGAATAATTACCAGGTTTGAAAGAAGCTAAAAATTAACAACTGTACATTAGAATTGTTCAAGTTTAATGTTCCTAATATACTGAAATGGAGTACTGTGTGTGAATACATGCACTGGCTTGGAGCTGGAGTTATGTACCATATCTCTATAACAGATGGATCTCATCTCTCTTCACAACAGGTAGCACAAAATTCATATGGTACATTTTTGTAGCACATGCCACAGGCCTCACCACTTACTAAAGCCAAATAGGACAATATTGTTAGCTCAGTATGGCTCTGGGAAGAAACCTTATAAAATGAACTTATATTTCAAAGGATTAATAACTTGTTTTCATGCCCTTGGTTTGGTACCATGAAATAATTTATTTTTTTTCCAGAAAGGATTCTTTTAATCCTGGCCATTGGTATACTTATTTTCCACTCTTGGCAGATGCTGAACAATTACATTTATAAACGTGACAAGAAGCTTTTAGAAACTGGCTGTGAGTCTATAATTGGGAAATTTGCTTCATTTTTCTTGCTTCTGTTCCCTCTTCATAATAAGATGTTTGGTCTTTGTAAATAACTTTCTTAACTGTGTTTTCCCCTCAAGGAGTGTATGCAGTCACTGTGACCCAGGGCCTGGTAGGGCGGGGAGGTCCTGGTGTCAGGCAGTATTCAGACCAGCCTGGGCCTCTTTGTCACCTTCTTTCACCACCATTTGTCATGGATGGGCATAAGTGCAAGCCATAATTACATCTCTAAATGTAGGCATTGGGAAATAATTTATTATTTCTTTAGTGAAGTTATATTAATAAAGATACACCTAACAGAAGACAGAATAGAATTCAAAAGGCCCAATGGAAGCTTATTTCAAAGATATAATTAATTCTATTTCTCCCCTTTCTCTTCTTTTCTCTTTGGTCAGGATTTAACAATTCTTTGTACTGTTCCTGAAAAACAAACTGTATTTTACTCTTTTTTATAAAGCACTCAAGCCACAGACACTCTGTGAGGCATAAATTAGTATAGGTGGACTCGTGTTTTCAATATATTATTTTCTGGGGTTATTAGAGGCATTATAATAAAGAAAAAATAGCTCACCAAATGGAACAGTCAAAGTCCATTCTATGCTGCTATAACAGAACACCACAGACTAGAAAATTTATAACAAAATTTATGAACATTTCATTTGAGAGGCTAGGAAGTTTAAGATTGAGGAACTGCATCTGGGAAGGGCTTTCTTTCTGTGTCATCCCATGGAAAAAGGGCAAAGAAAAGCTGAGAGAAGGGGAAGAGAACAGAACTCTTCCTTTTATAAAGAATCCACTGCCACAATAATGTACTCAAGTGGCTTTTTTTTTGGTAGTGGAGGGGGTGAGAGGGAGCTCTCCTGTGTTCCTGTTTATAGGGTGCTAATCCTCTCACACTAGGACCATGTCTTTGTAATCTGACTATTTCCCAAATATTTCCATCTCCAGATACCATCATGTGGATGGTTAGGGCTTCAACATACGAATTAAATGGGAATATAAATATTTGGTCCATAACATACTTTAAAAAAATATCTGGTCACAAGAAAAAATTGGGGCTTGAAAAATATAATAGGCCTAATGCAAATTCCAGGATCATAAAATACTTTAAAACTGCCTGAGTATACATTGCTAACAAAAGTGCCAAAATGTAGTGATGTAACTCTTTTTTGCTGAATGAACAGGGAAACATACTGTTTATTATCTATAATTCTAGTTAACATGCTTGGGGGTGGGGTATAGCTAAGTGGTAGAGTACTTGCCTACCATGCACACAGCCCTGGTTTCAATTTTCAGTAAAACTACTCATAAATACTCCGATAATATTCAAATAAGAATTCTAAATAATAGTACTCTTCTGAATCCAAACTTTGACATATAGAACTTTAATTAAAAATTGTAAATACTATCCAGCTTTTTGCAAGAAAACCTTATTAGAAATAAATTCATTAACCCCATGCATTGTGCATAAGTATGCATATTTTTTATTTGATTTTAAATATTAATGTTATTTAAGTTTACATAGATTAACTTTGCATATATAACTGCAGCATTTATACTTGTTCATACTTTTTCAAATACTTTAATGCTTTAAGCATAAAAAGGGTAACTAAAATTGTTATTACATGGCCTGATTGATATTTAAAATGTTAGTTCACTTGATGGATCAGAGAAGCATTTAAGTAACTGAACAGTTACATTCTTTTTTTTTTTTTTTAGTTTAGGGCGCTATATAACAACCTGTAGATGGAATTTGCAGTCAAATTACAACAAAATCTTGAACAATATATCAATTTTGTTAATTCTCATAGTTAGATGGTTTTTTTTGGAGTAGTTAGATATGGAGAAATGGGCAGTCTTCTTCAGTCATGCAGTGTGTGTGTGTGTGTGTGTGTGTGTGTGTGTGTGTGTGTGGTTCTATGGATGGAACTCAGGGACATTCCACCTTTGAGCTACACTCTCAGCCCTATTTTTTATTCTTTATTTTTTTAATTTTTATTTTTTTACAATGTTAAATTTATTTATTTATTTATTTTTATTTATTTTTATTGGTGCATTGTAATCATACATCACATTGGAATACAAGACTTGAGAGGATATACAAACACACATCATCCACTTAGCCATCATCCACTCCCCATCCCATTCCCATTCCCTCCCCCTCCTTCAATCCCATGCTTGTTTGGTGATTAACTTTGATACATTTGTTTACTTATCTCCTGAGTTTTGAAGAGGTTCCATCCTCCCCTATACCATACCCTCTGATTGGCCACCTTAATTGTTTCGCTATAGGGCCCTTTCTATAACTCGACCTCTTCCTGTTACCCCTTTCCTCCTAGTGATTGCTGATTAGGGGAAGCATCTGTTTTTTATTTGCTGTGATATTTCTCTGTGCATACTGCATTGCAAGTACTGATCCCACTCTTGACAGCCCCAGTAGTGGCCTGGCTACCCGGCAGACTGATCTAGACCTCACTGACTCAAGCAGCGATTCTGGCCTCACTGGCCCCCGCACCAGCCTAACCCCTCGCTGGCTCCTATCCCGGCCTTGGTGGCCTCAGCACTGGCCTTGCCTCAAGGCAGGCTCTGTTCTAGCCTCGCTGACCCTGGCACTGGCCTAACCCCTCGGCAGGCTCTGATCCCGGCCTCAGAGGCCTCAGTACTGGCCTTGCCTCAAGGCAGGCTCCGAAGCCAGCCACTGGCCCCGCCACCAGCCTACTCCTTGGCAGGCTCTGATCCCCGCCTCGCTGGCCCTGGCATCGGCCTATCCTCTCAGCAGGCTCTGATTCTGGCCTCAGAGGCCTTACTAGCAGCTGTACCTCATGGCAGGCTCCGATCCCAGCCTCACTGGCCCTGGCACCGGCCTTACCCCTCGGCAGGCTCTAATCCAGGCCTCGGAGGCCCCAGCACCTGCCTTGCCTCACGGCAGGCTCCAATCCCAGCCTCGCTGGCCCCAGCACCGGCCTAATCCCTCAACAGGCTCTGATCCGAGCACCCTCTACACCCAGCCATTTGTCCCATGTTCTTGAGGGTACATTCTGCCTCTGGGGTTATTACTTCAAAAGTTCCAGGTGTAATGCATCAGATCTCTGCCTCCCCTGAGTACTGGCCACTGCCATTGCCACTGCCTCCACCATTTCAAATTTTTCCTAAGCTCTTTTTCCACTCTGAATATTGTCCAGTGTTCCTAAGCATGCGCGATGGTAGCATTCAATGTTCGGTGTAATTTCTCTAAAAAGTAATGTTGGTAGGATCAGATTTCTGCCTCTCCTGAATACAAGTCTCCACTGCCATCGCGGAGACCACTTCCAACACCACCTTCCTCCTAGGTCTTCGCTAAACTCTCTCCTTACAGGTGATGTCCAAGATTCTTAAGAATGTAGAGAAGAAGCAGTCCTCCTTCACGGGGAATTTTTCCAAAAGTTCCAGTTCATTTGGATAAGTTTTGCTTGCATCTCCAGTATCTTGGCTTCCGCTACAGCCTTCTTGACCCCTCTCCAATATTTTACTTTTCTTTTTTCTTTTTCTTTTCCTTTTTTTTTTTAAATAAGAGAAGACAGCATGTGTGGTTTGAGGAGGTTGTGGGATCAGGCACTCAGTAGCACTGTGGACCTCCCAGGCCCGGTTCTTCTGGAGGTCCTGCATGCCCCGCGCAACCCCAGCCTGGGAAACAGGGTCCTTGGGCCTGGGCCCTGGTTCTTCCGGGCGTCCGGTGTGCCTTGTGTGACCCTGCCCACGGTCCAGGGTCCTGCGACCCAGGCCCTGGCTCTTCCAGGGGTCCAGCATGCCTTGCCTAACCCCCACCCGGGGCTCAGGGCCTTGCGACCCGGGCCCAGTTTCTCCGGGGGTCTGGCATGCTCTGCACGACCCTGCCTGGGGCCCCTTTTATTCTTTATTTTGAAACAGGGTCTCACTGAGTTGCAGAGGGCCTAACTAAGTAGTTGAGGCTGCCTGAAAACCACAGTCCTCTGGTCTCAGCCTCCCAAATGTTGGGATTACAAGTGTGCACCACCATGCCCGGTTCATGAATTTGTTTTGGATTTATGATCACAGTCAGGCTTCTGTGTCCTTGCTGTTCCTAGTTCTGTGCTCTGATGAGGACGTATTTACTTAACTTTAGTGATAGAGTTAGGAGCATGTTGCAGAAAAGTATAGCATCAGTCCCCAAATACTACTGAGATTCTACTAGAACATTTCATCTGTACAGGATACAACAGGATACAAATGACTATTTATAATAAATGCATGTCCTAAGATATAGAGATTGCTTTCATAGCAACAGAAATCTCCTAGGGAATGAGTTGTTTATTTATTTAGCTATTTATTTGTGGTACTGATGATTGAATTCAGGGGAATTCAACTTCTGAATTACACCTCTAGCCCTTTTTATGCTTTTATTTTGAAGCAGAATCTTGCTAAGTTGCTGAGGCTTGCTTCAAATCTGCAATTTTCCTATCTCAGCCTCCCAACCACTGAAATAACAGGTGTCCCACCATGCCTGGCTTATCTTTTTCAATCCCTATACATTGGTTTGAGAATTTTATCTCTTCATTACCAGATTTCCCACCATTGTCACCAGCTCCTTTACTAAGATGACCATAAGAAATATTGGGACATCCAGCTCAACAAAAATTCCTTGCAAAAATTAGTACCCTCCATATATACATATGTGATGGTAATAATCTTTATATGGGGGCCTCTCACATGTTAAGCTCATATCACCTTTCCCAAGGTCCTCTCATTCTGGAAAGCAGAGAGTGCATCATATTTTTTCACCTATCCTTACAGTGCTGCTACTTGCAGAGGAGGCCTGTTTTCCTGTTAGTCTTTGAAGTCAGGTGCTGTGAGGCAAGATGGCCATGCCATGGTGCCCACGGCTGAAGTCATTGATTACAGGCAGAGTTCTTTTCTGCTCTCTGATCTATTTTCTTGCTTTTTTCCTGCTGCCTTTTACTTATCATATTCTTTTTAAACTTATGGTGTTTTCTTGCTTTTTTAAGAATACTATTTTTAATGCAAAGGAGATTGGGTGTTAGCAGGACTGATATGTGTTGCTTCCTTCAGTTGCCATCCTCCCAGAATTACAGCTCTTCTCCTAGTTTTGTTTTCTGTAGTGAGAAATTAGTATAGTTAAAGTCCAGTTCTAATTTTTATACTCTCAAGTTGCTGAGTCTTCTGTTGTTCAAATGCACTGCTTACATTGGGAATCTACTTGTTGCTTTATCTTCACAAAGAATATTTCTCAATCTTTTATTAAGTACTGAGTTTTCAACAACTGATTTCCTTGCTTTACAGAACTGAAGAAATGTTTTCTTTCCCTTTCTTTCTCTCTCTTGCCTTTCTCTCTCTCATTTCCATTTTCTTCCTCTTTCTCTTACCTGAGTATGAAACACACACACACACACACACACACACACACACACACACACACACACAGATACTATTTAAATAATTACATACTAAATGTAGAGTTTCAAACCGCAATAATGCAAAAAACTTTCAAGTTTATGTAATAATGAGAAATGTATGTCTTGGGAGTCATACCATCTTCCCTGAGGAGGTGATGCTTGGGGAAACATAGAAGACAACTAGGTAACACATTCCAAATTATAGGGTAAGAGTGGTGGAAAAATCATTATGGGAAAAGGCCTTGTACATATTACAAGAAGTAAAATGAAGCAAATTTGGCTAAAGTGTGGAAAATTAACTTTGGAAAGGTGGCAGGTGGCTGTTAAATGCTTCAGGAAAACAAATAAAGAAAAGACAGTGGTGAGAGATTTTCGAATAAGCAAGAAACTGCTTTAGCATTTGATTCTACCCATCAAGAACACTAGCTAAAAATTCAGGCTTCTCTGCCTTTCCAGGGAATTCCTCTGAGATGATCTCTAGGAGTACTGCCTGAAATTAAAATTTCTCAAATTGCCTGAATGATTTTTGGTGCATTTTCATTTGAGAACCAATGCAACTGATAATAAAAACTGATTAGCAGTTTTGGAGAGGCTGCTTTATATCAATTGAGCACACTGGGTGTATATTAGATTTCTGCTGCATAATCAAATGCCACAAACCTAGCAACAAGAGCATCACCCATTTATCAGCTCACAGATCTGTAAGAGAGAGATGTGAGCATGGCATAGCTGGGTTCTCTGCACAAGGTTTTCTAAGGCTGAAATCAAAGCGTTAGCTGAATGAAGTTTTCACCTAGCGGCTCTGAGGAATAATTCACATTTATTCAAATTGTTGAAAGAATTCAGTTCATTGTAGAGGTAAGACTGGGGTCTTAGTTTTTTTGCTGTCAGCTGGAAAAAACTCTCATCTTCTATAGGCTGCCTGGAGTTCTCATTTTGATTCAAGACTGCCTAAGTGCATCTCTATAACTTCAAATCTTTGATTTCCTCTATGACTAATATACTTTAGAGAACTCATATTTAGGTCAGCTCTAGTTGTATAATTTCCCTTTTGATTAACTCATAGTCAGCTTACTAGTAGTGTCAATTGCATCTGAAAAATCCCGTTTGCTAAGTATCACAATCAGAGGAATAATATCTCATTGTAGTCATAGGTTCTAATCACAGTCAAGAGAAGGATTTAATATCAGGGTGATAGTCACATAGAAATAATCTTTGAATTCTTCTCACCATGAGATAGTTTATAGAGGCCACTTAAATTTAATGATTCATTTATACCTCAGCATTAATAGGGGCAGCAGGTCATTTCCAGAAAACATATTTTAAGAATAAGAGAAAGGAAAGAGTCTCACCAAATTTCCAGTGATATTTAAACTGTATGTGCATTATTTAATTTGATACAACAGCCTAGGAGGTAGATATTATTATAGATTTATTTCTGAAGATGATAAAGGGATTTCAGGAGGTCAAAAACTTGCCACAGGCTTGGGGATGTAGCTCAGTGATAGAGCACTGCCTAGCATGTAAAAGGTTTTGGGTTCAGACCCCAGTAGTTCGCCTCACAAAGAAAATTGTCAAAAGTCATTCAGTTAATAAGTCTCAAGATTCAATTTAATCAACTTCATTTTGCTTATTCTATTATTCTCTGACATATTATGCTCAACAATAAAAATATTCACCTCATTTTAATTACTTCATTTTCTGGGTATTCAAAGAAAAATGGAGGTGAGTCTTTAATTGGTTTTACATTTTAGGCATATCTTATTAGGGATCTCTTTTCTCTTGTGATACTCTTATATCTGAAATCACAAGATATTCATTTGTTTTCATTTATCCACTATCTCTCATTATCTCTTTATCCACTATCTATTCATTATCTCTGTCTATGATAAAGTACTATAATAAGTCAAGTTTGCTTTACATGTGAAATTGCTGTTTCAACTTCATGAGAATCCTGTATAAAGGGAAAAAGTAAAGCCAGACTGAAATCCTATTAGTTTATTATGTTCCTACCACCTTTAAGTTTCAGTTTTGCAAATGATAGTATGTTTTATGGAAAATTTTAATAATTAAGATTAAAAATTAAGAACACTTAAGGATTATAACAATTAAAAAGTAAAAATAAGCCGGGCATAGTGGCACACACTTGTAATCTCAGCAGTTGGGAGGCAGAGACCAGAGAATCATGTTTCATGGACAGCCTCAGCTACTTAGCAAGGCACTTCACAAATCAGTGAGATCCTGTTTCAAAAAATAAAAAAAATTAAAAAATAAGGCTAGGGGTATAGCTTAGAGGTAGAATTTCCCTGGGTTCCATCCCTAGTACCACAAAAAAGTAAAAATAATATAAAAAGTGAAGAAATGATGTCTACAAAGAATGATATGCTTCCTAAAACATTTTATATAGTATTCATATAAGAAATTAAGAAAAATTTAGGAAAAAAAATCTTTCAAGTAAGGGCTAAGTCTTGTTTTGTCTTGGCAAATTTTCAGATGAGCACACACACACACACACACACACACACACACACACAAATCTGTCATTTTTAAATGACATTTTCCTGGAATATGATTAAAATAGATCTCATTTTGCAGCATATATTTGTGTGTGTGTGTGTGTGTGTGTGTGTGTGTGTGTGTGTGTGTGCTTAAAGTCTTTTGTTTCCTTGGGGTCCTCTTCTCATCTAAGTATTTCCAAGTATTTGTTGATGCTCTTTTCTCTTGAAAAGCCTGAAAATATGACTGACAGAACAAATCTGCTCTCCCTATTAACATTAATGTATAAATGAATTATTAGCTTTAAAGGCACTATCACTAGAGACACATATACTGTACCAAAAGAGGATGACTTGAAACAAGAAATTGATATTACAATATAAAATTTCAAATACTGTAAATTGTTTTAAAGTTTTATTTGGAGAGCTTTTCTGAGACTCTGAAATTTTTGAATTTACTGTGACTTTTTTATTTGTAAGTATACTTCTATTTGAAGGTATCAAATTTATTAATCTATTTTATTGATTCAGGATATTTGTATAGAATAATGGGTTTCATTGTGACATATTCATACATGCACATAACACAATTTGATTAACTCAGTTCCCAGTACCTCCCCACATCTTCTTTTCTTATCACCTCCTGATCAACTTGGTCTATACTACTGGTCTACATTCTATTTTCTTTTCTTTAAGACTCTAATCTTTGTCACAGTGATACATTTGTGAGATTCTCTCTTTTCTCTTAGTCATTAGTAAAATAGAAATCAAAATATTATCTTTGTATTTGAAAAGAAGTGAATTATGTGGCACAGGATCTTTCACCAGGTACAATAAGAAATGGAGCTCACTTGTCCTCACTTCAGGTGAATTTTTAACAAACATTCTATTTCAGTGTCTCAGTGGAATTTGTTGGCTTGTTGTTGCTTTCTGTGATTTTTTTGTACTTGCTATATAACAGCAACAGTTCAAAGGCTCAGACTCTGTTGGTCCTAGGTCTTGAATTAAAAAAATATTAGTGCATTGCAATTATATATCATACTGAGGTCCAATGTGATAAAAACCTACAAGCACACAGCTCTTGGTGTATTTCCCCACAAATTATCTCATCATATAAAATTGTGACATATAGAAAAAACTGAGAATATCTAAAGAAATAAATGTTGATTTCTAGTGATAGCAACTTTCTCAAAGTAACAATCAGAATATGAGGTGAAAAAGAAGACTATTGGATCTTTCACCTCTACCAATAAGCAGGGTTCTTTATAAATAGACAAACTTTTAATACAAGCTCTGAGTGAGGCCTTAAAAGATGGATTTCTTTCTTTGTGTTTATTGGATTTGCCACTTTTTAGCTCTTGCTTTTCATGAGAGAGGACATTAATAAAAGAGTTTTAAGCTGATATTGATAGAAAGGGTCCAATGGGTGGTGTTTCAGAAGACTTCAGGTATTAATGTTCCTGACTCTATGTCCCCCACCAAAGTTCCACAGAACATTTGGGGACCAACAGAAGCTAATACCAAAGAGTGACATTACTCCTCAATACATGTGTTATACATAACAATCATAACAATTAATTTATCATTACTTTTCTATTTCTTTTTTTTTTTACTAAGACAGGTTCTTTATTCATTAGTACTCCACACAAACTCTATACAACATGCAATATTTTAGGAGAGAGAGAGAGAGAGAGAGAGAGAGAGAGAGAGAGAGAGAGAGAGAGAAAAGAAGAAGAAGAAGAAGAAGAAGAAGAAGAAGAAGAAGAAGAAGAAGAAGAAGAAGAAGAAGAAGAAGAGGAGGAGGAGGAGGAGGAGGAGGAGGAGGAGGAGGAGGAGGAGGAGGAGGAGGAGGAGGAAGAGGAGGAGAAGGAGGAGGAGGAGGAGGAGGAGGAGGAGAGAGATGAGAGAGCTCTATTTATGTTTTTGTTGGACATAACCCTATCATAAGTTTCCACTTAATCTTTCCCAGGACACAACCTTGGAGTTTTTCTGTTTTGTCCTTTCACAGTTGCCATGCTGTCCTGAAGATTACTTAGTAACCATGGGAAGCTTTCTCCCTCACTGTGAGAAGCTAATTCTCTCAAATTTCAAAAATCCAGGCATATTGGGCTGCCTGTGGATCATCAGGAGCTTTGAAGATCCCTCCTCTATAAATCATACTCCTGCCCTGTCCTACATTTGCAAGCAGACAGGTTGGGATTAAAGGTGGCATCAGTCCTAAAGGACAGGGAAGGAGAATTATTTTTTGTCAGGGCTACTTTATTCTTTTAAAAATTACTTTTTTTATTTTAGTAGTAAGCATTGAACATAGAGGCATTTGACCTCCAAGCTACACTCCAGGCCTTTCTTTCTTTCTTTCTTTTTTTTTTTACACTGTCTCACTAAATTGCTGAGGGACTAGCTAAATTGACTATGCTGGCCTCAAATCTGGCATCCTTTGTCCCACTCTCCCACATACTGGGAATATAGGTGTGTGCCACCATGCTTGGCTTTTTAAAAGTTATTAGTAAGACAAAAGAGCCTGCTAGTATGCGACCATGAAAAACACAAATATTAAGGTGGTTTGGTGCACTGCCACTGCCTTGACTGATGACTAAGATGTTAACTGCTTTTTAAACCATAGCTTTTGATCATTAGTAAAAATGTTACCAATGAACAGAAGGCCAATCACATTTTAATACCGTCATGAATATATGTTTCATCCCATCTATATATCTAAGACTCTTGGATCACTTTGAATACTCTACTTACAAGAAAGTAAAACAAAGATTTATTCATGGGATTATATTAAGGAGCTTCTGTGCAGCAAACTATCAAGAACATTAAGATAGAGTTGAAAGAATGGTAGAAGATCCTTGTAAGCTACTCCTCTGATAGAGGACTAATATCTAAAATATACAAAGAACTCAATAAACTTGCCACCTAAAAAACCCCAAATAACCCAAATAAAAATAGACAAACTAAATAGGCATTTCACAAAAGAAGAAATACAAATGACAAATAAATTTAAGAAAAAATTAGCAATCAGAAAGATGCAAATCAAACTACTCTCAGATTTTGCCTAACCCCAATTAGAATGAAAATAATAAAATAAAATATAATAATAATAATAATAATAATAATAATAATAATAATGAAGAAGAAGGAGAAGAAGGAGAAGAAGAAGAAGAAGAAGAAGAAGAAGAAGAAGAAGAAGAAGAAGAAGAAGAAGAAGAAGAAGAAGAAGAAAAGCTGGCAAGGATGTAAAGAAGTAGGAACTCTGATATAATGTGGAATTGCAAATTCATGCAATCACTTTGAAAAACAATGTGGAAAATCCTCAGAATAATGGAAATGAATCTACCATGTGACCCAGCTACACCACTCCTAGGTATCTACCCAGAAGAATTGAAACTGGACTACCATAGTAATGGATACATACCTGTGTTTATAGCAGCACAGTTCACAATTGCCAAATGATGGAACTAGCCTAGATTAAAAAATTATTGGATATACACGCAGTAAAATTCTATTCATCCATAAAGAAGAACAAAAATGTGTTATTTTTATGAAAATGGATGGAACTGGAAAATATTATGCTAAGTAAAATTAGTCCATGACAAAAAATAAAAGATTGAATATTTTCCTTCATATGTAGTATCTAGGGAGAAATTGGGACACAGGAGGGACTCCATATAAAGGTGGAGAAATCTTAATGGAGTGAGGGGGGGGATCTAATTAAATAAGGGAGGTGGGAGGGGGAAGGAAGACTCAAAAAGGAAAATACTTCAATAGACATACATAAATTTATCAATGCTAATCAGAATGTCATACATGGGGAGGTGGGTAGGGAAGAGGAATGAGGTGGGAGATGGGGGAGGCTCACAGAGTGCTGTGTGTATATATGCCTTTATCACTGTGAAATTCATCATGACGTATGCTAAAAATGCACCAATAAAATAACAGAAAAGTAAGAAAACCCTGACCTTGGATACATTTCTGGATGAGACTGTTGTCTTATATGATCTATTTACAGACTGAGGAACAGTTCTTATGTCTAAAGTCTTTACTAGGTACCAGTTGCACAGAAACTGATGTACTATATCCTTATTTACTTGAAAATATTTTTTCAAACATTTGGCTTAGTTTGGAGAGTATGAAACAGAATTTTGCCAAGATTTCTGATGAAAAAGGTCTAGATTTTTTTCCACTCTCCCTAAGTTACATACATAAGAGAAATTAAACACAAAGCTCCTAACTTTCCAGGTATGCATCACTTTTTAAAAAATTGTTGTTGTTGTTCCAGCCTAACAAAAATAGTCCCAGCCTTGCTAATGTGACATCCTTTCCTACTGTTCAGTTACTTTGTGATCTCAGTCTAACATTCTCTCTTCCCTCTTTAATCTCTTTAAATCCTCTTTGTTCTTTAAGACCCAAATCAATTTCATCTTCTCTAATATTTGTGTTATAGTCTCTATCAACATGATGATATTTTGTAGAGAAAGTAACAATCACATGACAAAAATTGGAAAATAATACAAAATAATTTTTTTACTAGCTTTCCAGAAACCACAGTTTCTGCTTCTTAATAGAGAAAGAGGATGTGTCAATTTGTTACTTAGGATACTAAAGAATAGGAAACATACATTACTTTTTTAATTTTTAAAAATTTTTTGGTGTATAAGTTTTTATTTATTTTTTTAACAATTTTTTTATTGAACATAAATAGTATACATTTACACTATATTTGGCGCCCTCTCCCCCCTGCCCCCGTTTTCCCTTCCCCCCTCCCACGAATGTTTGTCTAGGTTAACCATGTCTTATTCATAATTTTACACATGTTCAGATGTAGACCCTCATTAATCAAGATCAGCCTTCCTCCTCTCCTATCTTTTCATTCAAACTTTGCTGGTATTTCCCCTCCATTATCTGGAGTCCCACTGGTATCCTCTGTGTTTCCTAGTTTGGGCATATTAGAGGAAACATATGTACCTTCTCCTTCTGTGCTTGGCTGATCTCACTTAACATAATGTTCTCCAGGGCTTTCCATCTTCTTGCAAATGATATAATTTTGTTTTTCTTTATGGCTGAATAGAATTCCATTGTGTATATTTCCCACAGTTTTGCTATCCATTCATCTGTTGATGGTGGTCTGGGTTGGTTCCACATTTTGGCTATTACAAATTGTGCTGCTATGAACATAGGTATGCATATGTTGCTGTATTTCTCTGAATTCAACCCCTTTGGAAAGATACCCAGGAGTGGTATAGCTGGATCATATGGTGGATCTATTCCCACCTTTCTTAGGAATCTCCACACAGATCTCCATAGTAGTTGAACTAGTTTGCATTCCCACCAACAGTGTAAGAGTTCCTCTTTCCCCACATCCTCGCCAGCATTTGTTGTTGTTTACTTTTTAAACTCTGTTTAATTATTTGAATAAATTAAGGAAAATAGTGTTTGGTTATGGAATAGAGTGAAGTCAATGGCTAAACTATAGCCTAATTATTCCTTTATTTTTAAAATTATTTTATTATTGCATTGCAATTATACATTGTAGTGAGGCCCAATGCATAAAACATACATGCACACAGATCATAGTGTATTTCCCTTCACATCCCATCCAATGCCCTCTTCTCCACATATGTTAGTGAATCTAGCAGTACTGCTTTCACATATTATGTAAACCTATTTCTATTGGTTTCCTACAGTTAGTTAATCTGCCATTCTTATTTACTCTCTTCAATCAATCTCTATATTCTTTAATCTGTATTACACAATTTAGAATTGGATACCATAATTTATTTAATTGGCCTGTATGTCTGAGTTTTGTTTTAGCTAATGAATTTCTTCTTTCTAATAGAGTCTGAAAAATACATTCCCATTGTGCTGTATTTTGGATGTTAATGTCACCAAAAGATGTTAATGATTGGTCCTCAGGGTGGCACTATTGGGAGGCAGTATAGGAACCAGACTTAGTAGCAATACCATAGCTAATGGAGACGAGTCCTCCAAAGAGATAGTGGGACCCTGGCCTCTTTCTCTTCCTTTATGCCCCCTGGCTTGCTGCCTATAATAGCTGACCATAATGCACCACTCTACCACAGGCCCAAAGTCATTGGTCTACCTGATCATAAACTGGGACCTCACAAACTGTGAGCCAAAACAGTCTGTTTTACTTTATAATTTAATTATGTGGGATATTTTATTATAGAAGTAGGCTGATGACCAACACATGCTTTTTCATAACATATGACACAGTGGATATTGGCATGTTTTCTTATTTAATATCAAGTCTCTAAGCCCACATGTATGTGAGCTAATAGTCAAGGCTAGAATAACTATAAACCCAAATATTGAATATTCATTGCATAACCTCAGGATATTTGAGATAACAATAATTCAGGGAATCTTTGACCCTTTGTACAATTTACATATCTGTGTTTTGTTATAGATATTGCATGAGAGTTAATGTCACTTGCCTAAGTTCAAATTCCAGTCTACCAATTACTATTTGTGAGACCATTTAATCATTTATTGGAATTGGGGATCAAATCCAGGGGCATTTTACCTCTGATCTACATCTCCTACCCTTATTTTATATTTTGAAACAGAATCTCACTAAGTTTTTAAGGGTTTACTATGTTGCTAAGACTGGCATTGAAACTGTGATCTTCATGTCCTAGCCTCTCAAGTACTGGTACTTCAGGTGTGCACCACCACACTTGGTTTGTGGAACCCGTTATGTCTCTTAACCTCTCCATGCTTTGGGAACATAGAATATAATCATATCTATTTGTGAAATTATTATTTTATTTAAAGGAGTTAACAGATGAGAAATGCTGGGTAGTATATGGTTTTCAACAATTAACCACATATCAATTTATTTAGCAACAGTATGATAAAGTGATAGTCAGAGTAGCATTAACAGAGGGCTTAATTCTGTTATTATCTCTGTATAAAAACTATAAACTAAATAAGTGTTTTTCAGGACAGAAAAACATATTGCATAGAACTATTTTGTATGTAATATCTAAAATAACAAACAAATTAAAGAAAGAGGTTATTTTTTAAATCTCTCACTTTTTTGTCCCAAATACTTAATAGCCACTTTTTTATTTATTTTCATTTGTTTGGTGGGCACCTGGAACCAAATACTGGCCCAGGTTTAGGAGTGAGAGTGTGGCTGGAACCATTGAGACCTCTGGGCTGAGACAGGTTATTGGTGAGACCTTTTAAATTGGTTGTCCTCAACTCTATAGACACATATATACCCTTTACCATGTAGCACAGTTTAATCTGATTTAATAGGGGATATCATGTGTGGGTAATTCATTGAAGAAATCTCAGAGCCAACCTGACCATACAGAAGAAGGGTGGATAAAGTCTCTTCTGATAGCTCTGGAATCACAGCATTTCTTATAGTATACAAAACTTCCTCCAACCCAGGGAAAAATCTGACTACAGAATCACAGGTATTGATACTTCCTCAGACTCTTCTGAGATGTTTAGGCAACCAGAAACACAGTAAAAATGCAAGAGCCATTCAGCTTCATGCCAGAATTTGGTTGGATGAGGTCAGTGTGGTTCGGCAAAATAACCTGTGTTATAGTAATGCTTGAAATACAAAGCTGAACTAGATAGGTAAAAAATTAATATATAGCTTTCCAACCAAGTGCACAGGTGGTTGATGTTGTCATTACCTCTATGTTAATGACATTCAGAATATGTGGAAGTCAAGGATGAAATATTTACTTCCCAATATCTGGCAGAAACCAAAGTTGGAAGGCCTGGTAATAAATATATTTTCACAAATAAAAACTACACTGCAATTCCATTTAATTCAAATTAGAATGGCAATCTCCCAAGAATACAAACAATAACAAATGCTGGTGTAAGTGTGAGTAAATAGGGAATTCTATACATTATTGATGAGATTGTAAATTAGTTCAATCACTACAGAGATAAGTATGGAAGTTACTCAAAAAGATAGAAATGGAACTACCATACAACTCAGCTATGACATTCTTGAATATCTTTCCAAAGGAATTAAAGTTAGAATACTAGAACAATATATGTATACCTGTGTTTACAGCAGCACAATGCACAATAATGAAATTATGGAACGAAGCCAGGTAAGCATTAACAGATGAATGGATAAAAATGTGCTATACACACACACTTTGCCATAACAGAAAACAAAAACATGTAATTTGAGAGAAAATAGATGAAACTGAAGAATATTATGCCAAATGAGATCATATGTCCCAGAAAGCCAAAGCTTGTATGTTTTCTCTCATTTGTAAAAGCTAGAAAGAAAATAGAAAACCTAAGGGATTTTAAATAATATGGAGAGAGACCCATAGAATAATGGAAGTGGATTGGGGAACATTACTGGGAAAGATACAAAGGAGAATCGAGGAAGAAAACAGTTCAATAATACTCTTGCAATATATGAAGATATTGCTATCAATTTCACTAACATGTATAGGGAAAAAGGAGGGGGAAATGGGATAGGAGGCAGAAGGAAACACATCGAATGTGTGTATCACATTAATAAAAGTATTAAAATAAAAAATACAAAAAAAATCTTCATCTCAAGTACTTCAGCAGGAAGTAATTTCAGCTTTTTAGTTATCGTTCTAAATTTCACTGGTATTACATTCTATGTTGATTTGATAGGTTCCACCTATTATTGTACACTACATGCCTTCATCCAATTGTAAGTAATTTTAAAATGATGAAATGTGTTAAATGTAGTTATTCACACTACCATTCTTCTTTTTTTCTCTTTTTTATACTCTATCTTATTTTTTCTCTTGGTGATTTTTCTTCTTCATCTCTTCCTTCCAGGTGTTTAAAGCAGAACTAATATCAATACTCCTAAAATTATTTCATAAAATAGCAAGAGAAGAAACACTTTAAAACTCAAAATACAAAATCCAGAGTAAAATCTTTGAAGAAATGAGGTATAGAAGAAACTTATCTCAACATAATAAAGGCTATATATGACAATTCCAAAGTCAGCATCAATTTAAATGGAAAAGAGCTGAAAACACTTTCCTTAACATCAGGAACAAGACAAAAATGTCTGCTTTCTGAGTGAGGTGAAATTTTAGTATATATTTTTGGTGTGTCTGTGGGCTGTGGATTGAAATCAGGGGACTTTTTCTTCTTTGCTAGATCCACAGTCCTATTTTTAAAATTTGAGACAGTGTCTCACTAAGTTTCTGAGGGTCTTGCTAAGTTGCTGACACTGACCTCAAACTTGCATCCCTCCTGTCTCTGCCTTCAAAATACTGACATTATAGGCAAGTGCCAGCTGTGCTCAGCTAAGTATAGTTTTGATTTTTCATTCCACTGAGGGCATTTTTTAATATGATTGTTGGTCAGGCTTTCTCTTTGTTAATTATTTGCTGTGCAGAAGAAAATATTTTTATGCCATTTGATTTATTTAATCTAGTTTTTATTCCTGTGCTACCAGCATCCTATTTAGAAAGCTGTGCCTATACTTACATCTTTATTTGCTCCACATTTTCTTCTAACATTTGCAGTTTCTGGTCGTATACTTAGGTTTTGATCTAATTGAGTTGGGTTTTGTGCAGCAAATAATTAACAGAAAAAGAGGGAGCCTGAAGAATGAATAAAGATCTTTGCCAGCAATTCCTCTGACGGGATTAACAACAAGAATACATAAAGAATTTTTATACTTTAATGTAAAAAACCCAAATAACCCATTTAATACATGGGAAAATGAACTAAAAAAACACTTCTTAAATGAAGAAGTTAAAAACACAGGTCACACTACATCTGGAGATCGCTTTGTGTAGTATAAATGTTGAAACACTATTATTTTTTTAAATATAGAAGGTCTTTTCATCTTTTTGTGTCTTCTTGAACACACTGTTGGTTAATGTATGGTTCCTGTGTTTTTAATAATACAAACTTCATTCCTATACTGAGTCTCTAGATATATCTGATAAATGTGCCTTTCCAAAGGTGATTGCATTCAAATCTAAGTTAGAAGTTGGTCTTAACTTGTAGGAAAAGCATGTTAAAAGTTTCCTACTTTAAAATACAATCATCATTTCCACATATTTGTTAATGTTTCAGATTTTACTTCAATGCGACATGGTCAGCACTTGAAAGTCAGGAACTACAGTTTTTATTTTCATTTAAACCACTCTCTTTTCTATTTTCCTAGCTGAATTATTTTAGGTAAATGTGATTTATTTGAACTTATGATTGATATTTGTGACAATAACAGACCTTTACCATAGCTTCATTTAAAACAATCTCTCTCTCTCTCTCTCCCTCTCCCTCTCCCTCTCCCTCTCTCTGGTACTGGTGATGGAACCCATTCTATCTCTGAGCCACATCCCCAGCCCTATTTTTTTTTATTATTTGTTTCAAAACAGGGTCTCACTGAGATGCAAATGGCCTAAGTAGCTGAAACTGGATTACAGGCATGTACCACCAATGCCCAGCCATACTTCATTACATTTATTTCTAGGTATATATACCTATATGTGCTTTCTGAGGCAATTATGAATAAATTTTTTTTTTTTGGTACTGGGGTTCCTGGAAGCCCTTCTACCTCTGGGCTACACTCCCAGACCTATTTTTACATTTTTATTTGGAAACAGGGTCTCCTAAACCAGCGCGCATGGCTGACTTCGAACCTGCGTGATCCTCCTGTCTCTGCCTCCCAAGCGCGCGGATTACAAGCGTGTGCCACCACGCCCATCCGTGAATAAAATTTTTAAATTTATTTTTCAGTAGGTTTATATTGGTGTATATAAAACCTATTGATTTGGATGTTTATTTTATATCCTGCTACTTTGCCAAATTTGTCAGGTCCAGAAGTCTTCTGGCATAATCTTTATAGTCTTCATATCATCTGCAAATAAGAATAATTTGAATTTTCTCTTTTCTACTTGTATTCTTTTTATTTATTTCTTTTACCATTTTTTCTTGTTAAAATTCCAAATAGTCTATTAAATAGGTATATGTACTATATATGTAATATATATATATATATCGCAATGGATTTTCATTCAGCCATAAGAATGAAATTATGTCATTTTCAGGAAAATGAGTGAAACTGGAGTGAATTATGCTAAGCAAATTGAGTCAGACTCATATTAATTAAAATAGGATTAAATTTAATTTCTTTGGCTTGAATCATCACTTTTCAAATAATCAGTAGCCACAATTGCCTATTGGCTACAGTACTGGGGGTTTTGTTATAGAACATTTTTACAGATATTCTATATAGCAGTTCTTATTAAAATTGATAAGTTAAGGGCAAAAGAGGAAACTAAAGTATTTAGAACAACAAAGGTAACTAACAAAGGGTAAGTGTAAATATACTGTCCTAAAGGCCTAAAGGCCAAATAAAAATAGTATATCAAGAAGAATAAACCAATAAAATGATGAGAGGTTCAACAGATTGAAAACTGAGAATTTGTCATTGGATTAATCAATGCAGAAGTTACCTGAAGTTTTTCTGCTACACTTAGAGCAAAGATGTGATTGTTGTGGATTCAAATAATTTGAAAAAATAAAAAAGAAGTAAACCTTAAGTACCTTTTTAAGATTTTTTTCTGGGAGCAGAAGAGGTTAGAAGTTGTAAGGAAAACATGGAGTTGGAACTTTTTGATATAAGAAGAATAAGGACTTCTGGGAAGACGGCAAGTGAGAAAAGCAGTGTTTATGAGTGTTGCTTACACTTGATCTCTATTGCCACAAAATCAGCACTTTTCATAGCCAGAAAACACTATCAGCACAGAAATTAAAAAAAAAAAGTAAACACAAGGTATAGAGAAAAAGAAGTCTAGAAGAACAACCAGAGACCAGAAAAGAAACCAGCCTACAATCCGGCGCCATCTTCTCTCACAGCACCAGGCTCCAGAGAAGAAAGGTAAACAAGGAGCTGAAATGAGCAGCTGCAGATCATTCGGGTGTAATTCAGCAGTTCTTCTAGTGCAAATAATGTCTAAAACTCCCAGTAGACAAGATCATCATGCCTTCCAGGGACTCAGAACGGAGCTCAAAACCAGGAAAGAAATACACCAGCCTCACGGCCGAGGGTATGACAGTGGCTCCATATTGCCAGCAGCAGCTGTGTGTTCACCAGGCCCGTGGCAGGTCCAGATTGGCAGGCACAATAACTGTAAGTGAAATTGCGGCCCCTACAGAAGAAATCGCAGTACTGCATGCCCAGAGACTTGCACAGCTTTGATAATCTTCCTGGGTCTGAAATTTTACAGACCATCCCAGTGAAGGAGTAGCAGTGACAGAGATAAACAGTATTTCAAGCAGAAATAAAATCTTAACATGTTAGGAATTAAAATTTATCTCTCAATAATTGTACTGAATGTAAATGGCCTCAATTCCCCAATAAGAAGGCATAAAGAAACAAAATAGAATAAAAACATGAATCCATCCATCTGCTGCTTACAAGAAACACACTTTACAAGTAAAGAGAGTAACAAATTCAAGGTAAAGGGCTGGAGCAAGGTAATTCATGTTAAGTAGTCATCCTAACAAATGTGAAGTACTATTTCACTATAGTTTTTATTTGTATTTCCTTAATGATTAGTTTTATTATGATTATGATGAGTGATATTCATGTGTTTATTGGTCATATAAAAATCTTTGGAGATTCAGTACCTATTTTAGTCTTTTACCTATTTCTTTTCTTTTCTTTTTTTTTTTTTTGGTGGTACTGGGGTTACTGGAAACTCTTCTACCTCCAGGCTACACTCCCAGACCTGTTTTTATACTTTTTTATTTGGAAATAGGGTCTCTTAAGCCAGCACACGCGGCTGGCTTCAAACCTGAGCGATCCTCCTGTCTCTGCCACCCAACGCAGGGATTATAAGCATGCGCCACCACACCCTGCCATCTTTTACCTATTTCTAAATTGTATTGTTTGCTTTTATTGTTGCTAATTTTTAGGATTTCTATTTAGAATATTAATATACCTTCAGATATAGCATTTGGAAATATTTTATCCCATTCTATCAGTAACTCCTAATTCTGTTTGCATTGTGTTTGGATGTACAATATTTTTTTATTTTTTATGAAGTTTGTTTGTTTATTCTTTTGTTGGCTATGCCTTTGGAATAATATCTAAGAAATCACTGCCAATTTCAACGGTGTGAAGTTTTATGACCCAGATTTTTTTCTAAAATTTTATATTCTTAAGATTTACATTTAGGTCTTTTATCTATTTTGAGTTAATATTTGTATATGGTGTTAGGTAAGGGTCCAATTTTATGTCTTTTCAAGTAATTGTTATTTTTCAACAATATTTAGAGAAAAGATTATTATTTCCTTCACCAAATATTCTTGGAAACCTTGTAAAAAATAACTTGACTATATATGGAAGAATTTATTTCTAGGCTTTTTATTTTACTCCACTGATTTATATGTCTCCTGGTTTATATATCTCCTGGTTTATATACTCCACTGGTTTATATATCTGCCTTTATAGCAGTACTACACTGTTTCAATTATTGTAACATTATAAGGTTTGAAATCAGAAATTGTAAAATAGCTGTGTTCTTTTTCAAGATTGTTTTGGGTGTTTAGAGTTCATATTTCATGTTAGGGTAGATTTTTTTCTGAAAATAAATAAATAAGTAAATGTATAAAAAATAAAATAAAGCAAAAAAAAGAAAGTTGGAATTGAACACACACACACACACACACACACACACAATTAATGCAATTACTTTGGAAAGCAGTTGGAAGAACCTCAGAAGAAGGAAAACAAACTTACCTTATGGCCCACCAATACCACCTATGGGTATCTACCAAAAAGATTAAAAACCAAAATACCAAACTAATGTATGAGCAACCATGTTCATAGATGCACAATTCACCATTGCCAAACTGTGGAACGAGTCAAGATGTCCTTCAACAGATGAGTGAATTACAGAACTCTGGGATGTGTATACAATGGAATTTGCCCAGCCATAAAGGAGAACAAAATTATGGCATTTGCAGTGAAATGTCACAAAAAATAAGAAATCAGATGCTTTCCCTAATGTGCAAAAACTAGGGAGAAATAGGTAACAGAAGGAACTCTAGATGAAGAAGGAATCCTATAGAGGAGCAATTAAAGTGATCTATATGAGGGGATGGGAGGGGGGAAGAGGGAAATTCTTTAAAGCATATGAGGTACTTATACTAACATATCAAAGTTAATCAGGAAACCAAGCATGGAAAGGAGGGAGGGGGAGGGTAGGGGTTAGGGTAAGGGCTGATTGGGTGATGTGTGCATGTATATCTCAAGTTTTTTATCCTATTAATAAGTATGACTACAATGCACCAATAAAAATTTATTAGAAAAAGAATAATCATGTTAGTGTGTATTTTATGAATAAGGTGAAAGAAAAAGGTTTTATTTTGAATATAGTATGTCTCCAAACCTCATGTCATAGACAAACCAGCTATCTTGAAGGTGGGCTTGGTTTCTGAGGAGATAGGTTATTGGGAGTGGGGTTTTCAGGCATGTGTCCTTCTCTATAATGTGAGAACGGAGTCTTCCTGCTTATTCTCTCTCTGTTCCCCAATGTCAAGCCTTGAGCTTTGCAGACTTTATCAGGCCTAACAAGGACTATTTTAAGTAGAGGTGAGTAAGTAAATTTTTCTTCTTCTAAGTTATGGCTGTCAGGTATTTTTGGGTCACAGCAGGGAGAATACTGAATAAAACAAAGAAATGAGGATATAACTATAAGAATGTTTTTGAGTAGACGAGAGGAAATAGAATCAATATACGAGTGTAGTGTTAACCTAAAAAATACAAAGAAAATTTAGAGGATTTAGATGTAAATGAGAGTTTAATGGAAAAATGTGTGTTTTCTTTTTGTTGTTTTGTTTTCACAAGACAATAGGGAAAAAGTCATCAGTAGAGAGTAAAGATGAAAGAAGAAAGTACTGTTGGTTTAAAGAGAAAGAAAAAGCCAGGAAATAGTAGCATGAAAGTGTGAATGGACAGGAAAATGTAATATAATTTCTGGGAAATAATATTCAAAATTGACTTTCACTCACTGGTTACAAATACATTCAATGAGAACAATATGAATTTTGCTCCAGACACATTCAGTTGCATTATTTAACAAGGGGTACAGAATTCATTTAAACCAGGATAAATGAGTAAAATAATGCAATAAAGTGAGAATGCATGTCAAAGAGGTTTTATACAAATAGATTATGAATTTTAGATTTTGTGATGTGGCAAGTGAGAACCTGAGGGTGGGAAGGGACAATACAATGGTGACAGACTCAGTAGATTGTGTGTTCCTGTTGGTGAGGCTGAGAAAATAATAACAGGTGGGGGAATTAAGGAAAATGAGTGAGATAAGAGAAAAACAGGAGATGAAGGTCAAAGAACAGAATGTTTATACCAGAGACTGTGGTTATTGGTCATGACACACTCAAGAGTGTGACGGTGAAAATGAGTAGTTAAGGTATTATGAAAATGAAGGTAATTAAAGGAAAGGAGATAAAGGTGCTAATAAACCAGGAAGCCGAGTTTTTGTATGAATAAATGAAGCATCCAAAAATAAAAAATATTATAAAAATAAATTGTTTATGAACTTTTATGGAAAAACTAGTTCTTGTATAAATTACTTTATTAAAGAAGTTATTTATTATTTTAAATAAAGTAGTATTCTAGATCCTGAGATAAGACAGATATAATTTCTTTTTTTACAGAATGTTTTATCTTAAAGAGTACAAGGTGATATTAAAATAAATTACATTTTAATAGTTTTATTTTCTTACTGCTTGAAAGCTTGTAATGTTCCTTAATGAGATTTATCTGCTGACAATTCCCTTTATTCTCAATAAATTAAAATAGTCTACTGTATTATTTTTATACAAAGGTAACAGTGTAGAAATAGGCATTTGGAAATAGAAAAAATCAAAATAAATTTTCTTTATCTATTTTTCTGTTGTTAGGTTCCTTCACTGATTATATATTTTAGCTCTCGTGAATGGTGCTGAAATATACATGTGTAAATATCTATTTTAAATGCTGGCCTTAGTTACTTTGATGTATAACAAGAGTGTATAAGTAGATCGTATGGTAGTGTTATTTTTAATTTTTTGGAAAATGTCTACAGTTTTGGGCATGGTGGCTCATGCTTGTAATCCCAGTACGTAGGGGGCTGAGACAGGAGGATCTGGGTTTGAAGCCATCCTCAGCTACTTAGTGAGACCCTTTACAACTTAGTGTAGCTCAGAGGTAGAATGCCTCTAGGTTCAATTACCAGTACTGCAAAGAAAAAAAAAGAAAAAAAATGTCCACACCATTCTCCATAATGATGTGTTAATTTACATTATCATCAACTATGTACTCACTAACATTTTTTAATAGAAACCATTCTAATTGGTGTGACAGGATTTTTCATTGTGGCTTTGATTTGCATTTCCATGATAGCTAATGATATTGAACATTTTCATATATTTGTTGACAATTTCTACTTATTCTTTGGAGAAATGTCTACTCATATAATTTGCTATTTATTTATTTATTTATTTATCCATTTATTTATTTATTTTTGGTTCTGGTAAGTGAACCCACGAACATTCTACCTTTGAGCTACAGTACCAGCTCAAATTATATAAAATATATTTTTTATAATTATATATAATTTAATTATATTTTTTATAATTATAAAAATTATATATAATATATAAATATATATATATATATAATATTTTTGGTGGTACTGGGATTCCTGGAAGCCCTTCTACCTCCGGGCTACACTCCCAGACCTATTTTATATTTTTGAAACAGGGTCTCTTAAGCCAGCACGGCTGGCTTTGAACCTGTGCGATCCTCCTGTCTCCACCTCTCAAGCGCGGGGATTACAAGCGTATGCCAACACACCCAGCTAATATATATATTTTTTTACTTTAAAATAGAGTCTCAGTGTTTGTTGAGCACCTTCTAAGATGCTGAGGCTTATCTCAAATTTCTGATTCTACTGTCTCAGTCACTCGAGTACTGAAATTACAGGTAAACACCATCATGCCTGGATGACTTTTCTTTCTTTCTTTTTTCTTTTTAAACTGGTTTACGTGCGTGTGTGTGTGTGTGTGTGTGTGTGTGTGTGTGTACGTGTATGTGTGTGTGTATATTTCTTGAGTTTCTTATGCATACTGAATATTAAACCTCTGGCAAATGAATACCTAGCAATATTGTTTCCCATTTTGCAGCTCTCTGTTTATGTTGAATTGTTTTCTTTGCTGAGCAAAAGCTTTTTGTTAGATATAATTCTGTTTTACCAATATTCACTTTTGTTTCCTGTTCTTTGGGGATCCTGCCTAGAAAAGCATTGCTTAGGCCAATACTTGAAGTGCTTTTTTTTTCTTGTTTACTTCTACTAGTGTTAGATTTTTAGGTTTCATATTTATGTTTCTGCTCCATCTTGAGTTAAGTTGCTATTTCAGATGCTAGTGTTTGTGCTTATTGAGTCTCTTTTTACTAAATTTATTATTAAAAAATTTTATTGGTGCATTTTAGTCTTACATCTTAATGGTGTAAAACATAGTAGAGGCATACATGCACACACCACTCATTTTGCCCTTACCCAATTCCCAAATAAAATAATTACTACTATTATTTATTATAGTAGTCTTGTGATTGTTTTTTAAAATTTTAAATATTTTATTGGTGCATTTTAATTATAAATCTTAATGAAGTAAAAGAGGCATACATGAAAGCATGCATGCACACGTTATGGAATTAGCCCCTCCATATTCCAGTGGTATTGCTGGATCATATGGTAAGTTTATTCCCATTCTTCTGAGGATTCTCCATACTGTTTTCCAAAGTGGTTGCACTAATTTGCAATCCCACCAATGACGTATTAGAATTCCCACTTCTCCATATCCTCTCCACCATTTATTGTTGTTTTTGTTTTAAATGATTGTCATTCTATTTAGAGTTAAGTGAAATCTCAGGGTAGTTTTGTCTAGCATCTCTCTGATTGCTAATGATGAGCATTTCTTATACATTTATTGGTTATTTGAATTTCTTTTGCGAAGTGTTTATTTGTGGTACTGGGGATGAAACCCAGGTGCATTCAACTTCAGAGCTACGTCCCCAGCCCTATATTTTATTCTGTACTTTTAAACAGGGTCTCATTGAGTTGCAAAGGGCCTCACTAAGTAGCTGAGGCTGTCCACATACCACAAGGCTCCTGTCTCAGCCTCTCAAATGCTGAGATTATAAGTGTGCACCACCACACCTGGAAGCCTGCCCATTTTTTGATTGGGTTATTTGTTTTCTAATTGGTAAGTTTCTTGAGTTCTCTATTCTAGATATTCTTTCTCTATCAGAGATATAGTTGACAAAGATTGTTTCCCATTCTGTTGGCTCTCTCTTGAGGCTTTTGATAGTTTCCTTTGTGGTACAGAAGCTCTACAGATTAATGCAATTCCACATATTGAGTGACTGCTTTTTTCAAAAGCAGACATATTTACTGGATAAAAGAAATTATAATAAATAATTATTTAGCAATGTGATGGTCAGATGTGGGAGAAATATGCATGCTATTATCCTTGAACTGCTTTTTAGTATTTAGGAAGCCTGTGCCCCTGTATCATGAACTGAATCCCTGCTTCTCAGTCTCCCATGTTAGGTGGAATGGGACTATTACAGTCAGTTTGAATTTGATATTTTTTTCTTCAGGGTAATCTCAGACTTAACCTCATCTAATTAGACTCAAGAAAAATAGTTTCCCATGAGCGAAGGCCTTTTAAGTAACAGAATGCTTGAATATAGACTTATGCATTACAACAGGGAAATATTTTGAGAAATGTGTTATGGCAATTTTATCATTGTGTGAACATCTTAGAGTGAATTTACACAAACCTAACTGGTACAGGTCAGTCATGTGATATGGCCACTTGATGCAATCAATAGAGATGATAAACACCAATGTATAAGGCTATCAGTCTGACACATCTGTTTTACAAGCTTTTATTAAAATAGAAGTATCATACTATAATAAACAGTACTACAAGAAACATAAATCAGTATTATAGCTATTCATTACAATTATCAGGTATTGTGTATAATGTAAACTCTTTGTATTATACTCTCACATGACTGGCAGTAAAGCAGATTTTTTTAAAATCAGCATCACTACAAACCTATGAACAATAATACAGAGGCTGCAATACCATTGTGTGATGAAAAATTTCCAGCTGTCCTAAAAAATTTGGAAAGATTAACCAAAACATCAAAGTAGAATACATGAATATGTTTCAAAATGTGTTTTTTTCTCCTCCTTCTGTTGGAGACAGAGGGGGTAATAAGAACACTGTAGAAATGCAGTAGGTAAAACTCAGAAAGACCTGGGTTCCCTTGGATTCTTAACTCTCAGGGTTTTGCACACAGAGCCACCACAAATTATAGTTTATATTTTTGCCCCATCACTGATTTCCATGAAGAATACTGCTCAGGGGATTTTGCTACCAGAAGTTGTGATTCTCTGTATCTCCCATGATTTTATCCAGTTTAGGGGTCAGCAGTGTGTTTTGTGATACCACTTCTGTAATAAGCCTGAAAAAGGTGTTAAAATTTTTTAGTTCTCTGTAGTTGTCAAGATAGAGTGGTACTTCTAAGTTTCTTACATGACATATCAAAAACCAAAAGTATGTCTATTGTTCAATTTCTCTTGTATGGCAGAATAACATATAATATTCCACTCCCCTCCCTTTCTAACTTGCTTCATAGAAATTATTTGTCAAGAGAAAACATCACTTTCTCACCCTGCACAAGATTCAAGATGAATTAAATACTTGGAAATTAGACCAGAGACCTTTTATCTCCTTGAAGATGGCATAGGTCCAACACTGCAACACAAGGCACAGGTAAAATATTTCTCAACAAAACCCCAAAGGCACAAGAAATTAAAAGGTGGATTAATATGTGGGATTGCATTAAACTGAAGAGCTTCTGTACAGAAAAGAAAACTATCAAGAACATCAACAGAGAGCCAACCGAATGAGAGAAAATCTTTGCCAACTATTCCTTCAATGGAGGACAAATATCTAGAATATACAGAGAACTCAAGAATCTCAGCCCTACAAAAACAAATAACCCAATAAAAATGTGCAGGTAAACTAAATAGACACTTCACAAAAGAAGAAATTCAAATGGCTAATAAATGTATGAAAAAGTGTTCAACATCATTAGCAATCAGAGAGGTGGTAGGCAAAACTACCCTGAGATTTTACCTAACTCCAACTAGAATGGCAATTATTCAAAACACAAACAACAACAAATGCTGGAGAGGATTTGAAGAAGTGGGAACTCTAATATATTGTTGGTGGGATTACAAATTAGTGCAAAAACTTTGGAAAACAGTATGAAAGATCTTCAGAAGAATGGGAACAAACCTACCATATGATCCAGCAATACCACATTTGGGTATCTACTCAAAAGGATGAAAACCAAAATACCAAACTAATGCATGCTTATCTATATACATAACCACACAACTCACAAATGCCAAACTATGGAACCAGCCAAGATGTCCATCAAGAGATGAATGGATTACAAAAATGGTATATGTACACAATATAATTTTACACAAAGAACAAATTTACATCATTTACAGGTAAATAGATGGAACTAGAGAACATTATGCTAATTGAAATTAGTCAGTCACAAAAAGTAAAAAATCAGATATTCTCCCTACTATGTGAAAGCTAGGGAGAAAATGGGTTATAGCAGAAACTCTAGACAAAGGAGAATCTATAGATGAGCAAATATGAAAGCCTAACTGAGGGGGATGGAAGGGGGACAGGGAAATTCTATAATTTGCCTAATGTTTATTCACAAACTTATCAAAGTTAGTCAGTAAGCCAAACATAAGAAGGAGGGAAGGGAAAGGTAATGGGAAAATAATTGGGTAAGGGCTAAATTAGTGATGTGTGCATGTATGCCTCTACCATCTTGCACTCCATTAAGATGTATAACTACAATGCACCAACATTTTTTTTAAAAAAAGGAAAAAAACACTCTTCTCCTTGCTAGGAACCACTTTTGTCTAGGATTAGTATCATTATTTGGCAGATGCAATGCACATGATTCTGAAAGGGGTTTTTGAGTGGGTAGTCTAGGTTTCATAATGTTATAGAAAGTTGAAAAATTTCCCATTCTAAAATTTGGCAAGGCTCACTAACCTACTCAGCTCAAGTGATTTTATGACCTTTGAACTTTGCTCAAGCGACCTCATATTTAATTCAAGAAATATTAAATATAAATAAAATCAGGCCGGGCGTGGTGGCACATGTTTGTAATCCCTGCGCTTGGGAGGTGGAGACAGGAGGATCCCGCAGGTTCAAAGACAGTCTTGCTGGCTTAAGAGACCCTGTTTCCAAATAAAAAAAATATTTTAAAAAATGGGTCTGGGAGTGTAGCCGGAAGCAGGGTTTCCAGGAACCCCAGTACTATATATATATATATATATATATATATATATATATATATATTCAGCAAATTCCATGCTTAACAATGTGTGTGTGTGTGTGTGTGGGGGTGTTACTTGGAATTACGAAGAGTCATTCTACCTCTGAGATACACCCCCAACCCTATTTTAATTTTTATTTTGAAATAGGATTTTGCTAAGTTGATGAGGGCCTCATTAAGTAACTGAGGCCAGCTGTGAATCTGCAATCCTCCTCTCTCATCCTCCCAAGTACTGGAATTATAGGCATGCACCATCACACCTGGCTTATATTTAACATTCTTAACTACTTTTTAATTACTTTATTATCTCTCTTATGAAATTACCCCTACCACCATCCAATGAGGATTATTTTCACAGTGTTGGAATTACATTTTATCCACCCCAACTTATAGAACTCAGTATGCTGTGAGGTATACCAAGAGGAGGTTCTGATTTCATAAGTGGTTGTCCAGTCTGTGCCAATGTTTTCTTGCTGTTTCTCTTCCATCTCTCCTTTCCTTCTAAGGTTTATACTAAATAATATCTTATATACAAACCTGTGCTCATGTGTTTCTCCTTGGCCTTAGAGTCTAAATGGCTATCACAAGAATGTGAGACAAAATTTTCCAGAAACCTGCTAAGCAAAATGTCAACTATTGTGGAATTTACAGAAATATAGTAATTGTTCATACTGGCAGAGAGAGTCAGATCTGGTATTAGCTTAGAATTCTTGACTCCTAGTTTAGCTCACAAAAGAAGATTGAATATAAAGAGTCACATGTATGTTGTGCAATCCAAGGGGAGATAAATACAGCTGGAATTAAATAAGGTAGAAGAATAAGAAATTAAACAACATTCAAATTCATATTTATCTGTGTTTATCTGTTCAAATCTGTGTCATCTCTTCTCCTACAAGAAGCTGCTCCATTTTCTCAGCTATCCTGTAGAGATTGCCTGGCAGTTGTTGTGATAGAAGGGTGATAATTAATTCTATTATTTTCTCCAATAGGACTGATCTTTGTATTATAGGAATTAAGCAAATAAAGATAAAAATATCAGCTTTCTTCCCAGCAGGATTGAATTGGAGACTATGCATTGTGTTTAAGGCAAAATTGAGTTTCTACTACTTTTACTCCAGATTTAAACTCTTTGAGAGATACAGGCTTTGCCTCTGTAGAGACAGTCTCCCCAGGAAGCTTACCTTTAGAAGAAAGAGGCAAGGCAACTGGACCTTAGGGAGAGGGGCTCTGTGTGTGCAAGGTTTTTATTCTGCTCAATGAAAAACTAAAGTACAGCAAAAGTGAGAGTCTCCTTCATTTATCAGGTAAACAGTCATGAGCAGTGCACAGAGAGAGAAAGACAGAATCACTCTGGGATTGGCTAGCAATAAGTTTAGAAGGACATGCTTTTTTTTTTCAAAGCCAACATTTAGTTCAATTGAAAAAATACTGGTAAAAAACTTAGTTTGGATGAGTTACCTTCAATTTCAATTAGAATTAATCTGGTGTAGAGTACAGATCAGGATGATTTTGACTGCCACAAATTTTCCTTATTGAACTGGGGAGAGGACAAGACCCTAGGAAAAAAGCAAATTTTGTAAGCTTGGAATGCACCTTAGAAATGTTAGACAGGCTTCCACTAGCCACAATTGAGTTAAGATCTTCTTCTTCGTTAACTTCTTATTCTCATGTAATTTCTGATGTATAAAACAGTTATAAGAACAGGATGAGGAATTCCAGACTAATTGATAGTTTATATACTGTCTTCAATGCTTTATCAATCTATATTCATTTATCCTCTATTATTTTTACTTGAAGCTTAAGAGTAAACTGGAGCTATCGTATACTTTTACCTATATACCTGTGTATTTTCTTTCTTTCTTTTCCTTTTTTTTTTTTTGTGGTACTGGGGATGGAACCCAGGGTCATTCTACCACCAAGGTACACCCCCAACCCTTTTTTTATTCTTTATTTTTTGAAACAGGGTCACGCTAATTTGTGTAGGGTCTCACTAAGTAGCTGAGGTTGTCCGCAAACCACAATCCTATGGTCTAAGCCTCGCGAATGCTGAGATTACAAACGTGCGCCACCACACCCAGCTTAACTGTGTATTTTCTTTAAGAAATAAAATTCTTTAACATTACCATACAATAATCATAATTCAAAAAATTAAAATATGTCAATACTATTATTTAATTGAATTTAAATTTAAACTTGTTTCAATTGTCCAATAATATCTAATAGCAGTTTTTTTTCCTCCAAAGAAAAATTTCTTCAAGTAATATATTGCATTTAGTTGTCAAAGTTCTCTAATGTGTAACAGTTTATCATTCTTTCTTTGTTTTTTGGCCTTGGTATATTTTGTTGTGTACAGAAAGTTATTTTATAGATAATGTCCCTTATCACTGCCTGATGTTTTCTTTGAATAAGTTTATACATTTTATAGCTTTATTGTGCACTGTTATACTCACTATTATACATCATAGTGAGGTTTAAAGTGACACAAACATACATGCACATAGCACTCGGTGCTATGTGCATGTATCCCTCAATTCTGTACAGACAGACATGATACCTTATATATAGACATGACATTTAATTAAACTGTGTTCTTCATTAAGCCACCTTTTTCTCCTCCTCATCACCCAATCCTTTTACACTATTTTACTGGTCTCTTTCCTCATTTATTTGAAATCTGTTTGTTTCCTAATTTTTCTCCAGCTTCCTTATATGAGAAAAAGCATACAACCTTTGACTTTCTGAGACTGATTGATCACACTTAGCATTATATCATCTAGTTTCATACATTCTTCTGCAGATAACATGATTTTGTTGCTTATGACTGAGTAAAATTCCAAATGTTTATTGACTATAGCCTGAAAATTCAAAATATTTACTACCTGCCCTTATACAGAAAAAGCTTACTGACCCATGACAAAGATTTCTCTGTATATTTTATGGTAGCTTTTGTAAACTGAAAGTGCTTTATCTCTTTTTGTTGTTGTTGAATATAAGTAGTGAACTAATCAACCTTGTTTTGACCTTGACCTGAGACTTAATATTTCCTCGTTAAATATAAATTGTAGGTTCAACATATTTTTATTAAAATGCCAAATGATTTAGAAAGAAGTTGGATAAACATTATTTTTAAAAATATGGGATCTTTGGAAAAATTTTAAAGAGATGTCCTATTAAGTTGTAGAGCCAGAAAGTAAAGTATAAGATTTTTAATTAAAAAAGACCAATATGAAATATAAAAATTGAATATTGTTATGGAGTACTATGTGATGTTTCAATACATGTACATACTGTATGACATTTAAGTCAGGTTTAAAATATTTATCTTCTTAAGCAATTATTATTCTTATGGTGAAAACATTCAAAATCTTTTAGCCTTTTGAAATATACAGTATATTATTATCTAGTGTAATCCTATGACATAGTATAACTTCTTAATCTACAATTAAGTACACATTGAAAAATACCCGTTTTGTCTCTCTTTCCCCTAATAATTAGCTAAGAAATTTTCTTTTTATTCCTAATTCTCTAAGAAGTATCATAAAATGAGGCTTTTATTCACCAAAAATATTTTTCATCATCTTTTGAAACCATCACAGCTGGGTGTGGTGGTACACACTCGTAATCCTTGCGCTTGGGAGGCAGAGACAGTAGGATCATACAGGTTTGAAGCCAGGCGCGCTGGTTTAAGAGACCCTGTTTCCAATTTTTTTTTAAAGTATAGAATAGGTCTGGGAGTGTAGCCCGGAGGTAGAAGGGCTCCCAGGAGCCCCAGCACCACCAAAAATAAAAATAAAAATAAGAAAGAAAGAAAAGAAACAAAGAAAGAAAGAAAGAAAGAAAGAAAGAAAGAAAGGAAACCATCATATTTATTTTTACCTTTTGTTCTGAATAAGTTTCTTCAACTTTTTTAATCTTAACATGGTTTTGAATTCCTGAATAACAGTAGATAATACTGTATTACCTATTTTGTATAATGCCATATTTGATTTGCAAATATTTTTTCTGAGAATTTTTTATTCATAAAAATATATTATATTTGAATGTTCTTTTATTGGAATATTCCTATCAGGTTTTAGTATTGGATTATGCCTGTTTAATAAAACAAGTCAGTGATTAAGTTGGCTCATATATATGAGTTGTAAATGTTGTTTTAAAATTCAAATTGATAATACATGCCTTATATTCAGAGCTTAAAATTAATTTACAATTAATGTAATTATCAATGTTTGGACTTAGAACTACCATTTTATTGTTTACTTTTTATTTATTCCATCTGTTCTTTAATAAGGCATCTGCTCATTAAAAAAATCATCTGTCCCTTTTTATAGTCTATTTCTTTTTTTCCATTTAATGTACCAAATGTTTATTAGCATGTAATTTCTCTTTGGGGTTTTCATTCCTATCTTTTTGCTCAGTATTTTACTGGTTGTTCTGAGGATTACAATAGCCATCTTCAGTTTTCACAGAGCACATAAAGTTGATACTGCTCTAGTTTACAAGAAAAATAAGAATCTATCAATTAGACAGTTTAACCCTACACAGGAGCTACGTTTACATGTATTTCTGACATACATTATAAATCCTACAGTGATTGTTATACTTTTTGTTTAAGACAGTCATTAGGCCTTTAAAGAGATTAAGAGGGAATCTATAGCCTTCATGTTTACTCACGTAGTTATTATGTCTGATATTTCTTTATTCTATTATGTACTTCCAGATTCTCAGAAGGTATGAATGTCCTTTAGTAAAAATACCACTTAATATTTCTTATATATCTGTTAGGAAAATATGCTTAATTTTTATTTTTTAATCTGAAAGTTGTCTTAAATTACCTTCATAGTTTAATGGTATTTGTACTATAGATGCAATTCTACTTAATAACTACTACCAACCTCTAGCAATTTTTTTACTCAATTATTTTTGTTTTACTGGGGATTGGATACAAGGGTGTTCTACCTCTGAGCCATAATCCACCCCTATTTATTATTATTATTATTATTATTATTATTATTATTATTATTATTTTGAAACAGGGTCTCACTCAGTTGCTGAAGCTAGCTTTGAACCTGAGATTCCCCATTTCAACCTCCTAAGTACTGGGTCTAAAGGCATGTGCCATCATGCCCAGCTGTACACCAGCACATTAGTAGTAATATTTTATTATTCTCTGATTTAAATTTTTTTATGAAAGGTCTATCAGTGGGTGGTTATCATTTCTTGCTGTTTTAAATTTTTTTCCATTTTGTTGTTTACCACTTTAAGTGTGCTATTTTAGAGTTATTTGTCTAATATATATTAAATATATATTATATATTATATATAATATATATAGTTTTAATATATATTAAATATATATATATATATATATATATATATATATATATATATATATATATGTATTTTTTTGGTGGTACTGGGGTTCCTGGAAACCCTTCTACCTCTGGGCTATACTCCAGACCTATTTTTTATACTTTTTTGTTTGGAAACAGGGTCTCTTAAGCCAGTGTACACATGGCTGGCTTTGAACCTGCGCAATCCTCCTGTCTCTGCCTCCCAACCGTGGGGATTACAAGCATGTGGCACTATGCCTGGCTAATTTATATGTTTTGAAATTTAATGTGCTTCTTGGTTTTATAAGTTAATATTTCTCTTAATAAATTTGGGTTATTATTTTTTACCACCTTATGTTCCATTCTTTTTCTTCTTCTCCATGCCTTGTACTCTAATCTTAGAGTTGTCAAGAAAATTTTTTACTTCACATCATATATCTATCAATTTTAGAATTTCCATTTGATTTTTTCTATAGAATTTATTTTATGCTAACATTATCCCCAAGCCTAAATATTGATAGCACAGTCATTTTTCTAAACTCACTTAACATATTTGTTTTAATTAAAAACTTCATTTTTCAATTTAAATATTTGTATTATTATCTCTCAGGGTAATGCTGTTATTGTTAACTGCCTTCTTCCTTCAGCTATGTACTGTATATTATTACTGCTTTATTTCAGGTCTCGCTTTTTAAAATTTATCTGCCATATAGTATGAAAAGTATATGACTAAAACTGAACTTGTCTTCCTTTAAGACAGGATCAAGTTTTAGTTGTGTACATATCCCACAGTTTTGTAATCCATTCATCTGTTGATGGACATCTTGGCTGGTTCCATAGTTTGACTATGGTGAATTGTGCAGCTATGAACATAGATACACATGCATTAATTTGGTAGTTTGGCTTCCTATCTTTTGGGTAGATACCCAACAGTGGTATTGCTGGATTGAATGGTAGAAGATTTGTTCCCATTCTTCTGAGGATTCTCCATACTGTTTTCCAAAGTGGTTGCACTAATTTGCAATCCCACCAACAATGTCTTAGAGTTCCCACTTCTCCACATCCTCGCCAGCATCTGTTGTTGTTTGTGTTTTGAATGATTGCCATTCTAGTTGGAGTTAGGTGAAATCTCAGGGTAGTTTTGATTTGCATCTCTCTGATTGCCAGTGATGTTGAGCATTTTTTCATGCATTTATTGGCCATTTGAATTTCTTCTTTTGTGAAGTGTCTATTTAGTTCATTTGCCCATTTTGTTATTGGATGCTTTGTTTTCTTAGTGTTGAGTTTCTTGAGTTCTCTGTATATTCTAGATATTAGTCCTCTATCAGTGGTGTAGGTGGCAAAAATCTTCTCCCATTCTGTTGGCTCTCGATTGAGGTTCTTGATAGTTTCCTTTGCTGAAGAGAAGCTCTTCAGTTTCATGCAATCCCATGTATTGATTCTCCTTTTAATTTGCTGTGCCTTTGGGGTCTTGTTGAGGAAATGTTTTTTCTCTGCCTATGTGTTTTAGTGTTGGACCTATGCCCTCTTCAAGGAGCTTCAAGGTCTCTGGTTTAATTTCCAAGTCTTTGATCCATCTTGAGTTGATTTTTGTACAGGGTGAAAAAGTGGGATTAATATCCAATTTTCTGCATATGGTTAACCAGTTTTGCCAATACCATTTGTTGAAGAAGCTATCTTTTTTTCAGTGTATGTTTTTGGCCCCTTTATCAAAAATCAATTGGCTGAAAGTGTGTGGACTTGTTTCTGGGTCTTCTATTCTACTCCATTGGTCTATATATCTGTTCTTTTACCAGTACCATGCTGTTTTTATTACAATGGCTTTGTAGTATAGTTTAAAGTCAGGTATTGTGATTCCTCCTGCATGGTTTTTGTTGCTGAGAACTACCTTGGCTATTCTGGGCTTTTTGTTATTCCAGATAAATTTAAGGACTGATTTTTCTATGTCTATGAGGAATGATCTTGGTAGTTTAATGGGCATTGCATTAAATCTGTAGATCACTTTTGGGAGGATGGCCATTTTAATGGTATTTATTCTGCCAATCCATGAACATAGAAGATCTTTCCATCTTCTAATATCTTTGATTTCTTTTTTCAGTGTTTTATAATTTATTTGTAGAGATCTTTTACCTTCTTGGTCAAGTTTATTCCTAGGTATTTTATTTTCTTGTGGGAGATCCTGAGTGGAAGTGTTTTCTGAATTTCTTTTTCAGTGGATTTATGGTTGGTGTACAGGAAAGCTTCTGATTTTTTAAGATTGATTTTGTATCCAAGCCTTTTGGTTGAGTTTGTTGGGTTTTCTAAATATAGTATCATGTCATATGCAAATAGTGAGTTCTTCTTTTCCTATTTGTACTCCTTTGATTTCCTTTTCTTGCCTTATTGCTCTGGCTAGAGTCTCTAGTACTATATTGAAGAGAAGTGGTGATAGTGGACATCCTTGTCTCATTCCAGTTTTTAGGGGGAATTCTTGAAGTTTTTCCCCATTTAATATGATTTTGGCAGTGGGCTTATTGTAGATTGCCTTAATAATGTTGAGATATGTTCCTTCTATTCCAATTCTCTGCAGTGTTTTTATCATAAATGGATGTTGAATTTTATCAAATGATTTTCCAGTGTCTATTGAGATGCTCATGTGTTTTTTGTCTTTGATTCTGTTTATATGATGAATTACATGGATTGATTTTCGTATATTGAACCAGCTTTGCATCCCTGGGATGAACCCTACGTGGTCATGGTGAATGATTTTCTTGATGTGGTTTTGAACCCGTGTTGCTAGTATTTTGTTTAATAGTTTTGCATACAAGTTCATCAGAGATATAGGCCTGTAGTTTTCCTTCCTTGAACTGTCTTGAACTGTCTTTATTCGGTTTGGGTATTAGTGTGATGTTGGTTTCATAGAATGTATTTGGGAGAGTCCCGGTTTTTTCTATTTCCTGAAATAGTTTGAGTAGTATTGGGATTAGTTCTCCTATAAAGGTTTTATAGAATTCACTTGGGAAACCATCTGGTCCTGGGCTTTTCTTTGATGGTAAGCTCTTTATTGCTATTTCAATCTCTTTGATTGTTATTGGTTGGTTTAAGAAAGGGAAAATCAAGTCAAATTATTAAAATTAGAAATTAAAAAGGAGAGATCACCACAGACAGTGGAGAAATTAGAAGGATTATCAGAAAGTATTTTTAAAATTTATCCTGCAATAGACTGGAAAACATGGAAGAAATCAATAGATTTCTAAGCACATATAACCTACCTAAACTGAAACAAGAGGACATAGCAAGCCTAATCCAACCAATGGAAATCAAAGAAATGGAAACAGCAATAAAAAAAATTCTGCCATCAATGAAAAGCCCAGGCACTGATGGGTTTTCAGCTGAATTTTACAAAACCTTAAGTGAAGAAAAAATACCAATACTTCAGAACTTGTTCTAGTAAATTGAAAGAGACAGAATTCTCCCAAATTTTTTCTACAAGGGTAGTATCACATTAGTCCCCAAACCAAATAAAGATACCTCAAGAAAGAAAAACTAAAGACCAATGTCCTTAATAAACATAGGTGCAAAATTCTAAACAAAATACTAGCTATATGCATTTAAAACTATGTCAAGAGAATTGTACACCATGACCAATTTGGTTTCATCCCAGAAAAGCAAAGCTGTTTCAACATACAAGAATCAATACATGTTATTCACCACATAAATAGAACTGAGAACAAAACCACATGATCATATCAATAGATGCTGAAAGAGCATTTGACAAAATCCATCACCAATTTATGTTAGCAACACTGTAGAAAATTGGAATAGAAGGGATGTATTTCAACATCATTAAGGCAATATACAGTAAACCCAAAGCCAACATCATATTGAATAGGGAAAAAGTTCAAGAAAATCTAAAATCAGGAAGAAGACAAGAATGCCCATTATCACCACTCCTTTCCAATATAGACCTTGAGACTCTTGCCACAGAAATAAGATAAGAGAAGGAAATTAAAGAAATTCAAAAAGGAAAAGAAGAATTAAAACTATCCTTATTTGCAGATGACATGATTCTTTATCTAGAAGACCCAAGAACTCAACCAAAAGACTACTGGAGCTAATTAACCAATTCAGCAATGTTGCAGGATCCAAAATAAATCTGAAGAACTCAGTTGCTTTTCTTTATGCCAACAATGAATTCACAATGAAAGAAATATAGAAAACAATTCCATTTCACTATAACCTCAAAACCAATTAATACCTAAGAATAAACTGAACCACAGGTGTGAAAGCCCTTTACAACAAAAACTATAACACATTAAAGAAAGAAGCTGAAGAAGACCTTGGAATAAGGAAAGATCTCCCTAGCTCATGAATAGGCAGAATTAATATAATCAAAATGGCTATTTTGCCAAAAATGATCTATAGATTTAATACAATTACCATTAAATACCAATGACATTCCTCATAGACCTAGCAAAATCAGTGATAAATTTTATATGGAGAAAAAAAAGACCCTGAATAGCCAAAGCAAATCTCAGCAGTAAGAACCATGAAGGAGACATCAAAATTAAAATATAGAGTATAGTAGTAGACAGACTTCAAATTAAACTATAGAGCATAGTAGTAATATAGTAGTAAAAAGAGCATGGTATTGACACAACAGGCCTACTGACCAAAATAAAAGATACAGAAACAAACCCACACACTGATATTCAATTAATCTTTGACAAAGGGGCCAAACTCATATTCTGGAGAAAAGTCAGCCTTTTCAACAAATGGTGCTGGGAGAACTGGGTATCCATTTGTAGAAAGATGGAACTATGTCCTTACCTCTCACCATGCACAAGAATCAACTTGAGATAGATAAAAGACTTATAAATTAGACCAGAGACTGTGAAGTTATTAGAGGAGGAAATAGGCTCAGCACTCCAACACACAGGCAATATCTTTCTCAACAAGAGCTCCAAAGTGCAGAAAATTAAACCAAGAATGATCAAGTGGGATGGCATCACTAAAAAGTTTCTTCTATCAAAGGAAGCCACCAGGAACATAAATAGAAAGCCTACAGAATGGGAGAAGATCTTTACCAGACACCACTTTGATAGAGGGCTAATATACAGAACATACAAAAAGAAGAAAAGACTCTACACTAGTAAAACATACAGTCCAATGAAGAAATGGGCAACTGAACTGAATAGACACTTCACAAAAGAATAGATACAAATGGCCAATAAATACATAAAAATGTTCAACATCATTAGCCATCAAATCTATGCTGAGATTCCAGTTAACCCCAGTCAGAATGCAAGATAAAAAATCTTGCATAAAGAAATAATGTAACAACAAATGCTGGCCAGGATGTGGGGAAAGAGGAACACTTTTAAACTGTTGGTGGAAGTGCAAACTAGTTCAGCTTCTATAGAGATCAGTGTGGATATTCCTTAGAAAACTGGAAATAGATCCACCATATGATCCAGCTATACCACTCCTGGGTATTTGTCCAAAGGGGTTGAAATCAGAGAACTACAGCAACATATGTATACCCATATTCATAGCAGCACAATTCATAATAGCCAAAATATGAAACCAATGTAGGTCTCCATTAACAGATGAATGCATTGCAAAATTACGGAAAATACACACAATGGAATTCTACTCAACTATAAAGAAGAACAAAATTATGTCATTCACAAGAATATGGAAAGGTCTGGAGAACATTATGTTAAGTGAGACCAGCCAAGCACAGAAAAAGAAGGGACATATTTTCTCTAATATGCCTAAACTAGGGAGTATTAGGAATACCAGAGGGACTCCAGATAATTGAGGGGAAATCTCTTCAAAGGTAGAATGGAAGGATAGGAGAAGAAGGCTGAGGTTGATTAATGGAGGAGCTACATCTGAATTTGTGTAAAAGTATGAATATAGCATGGTTAACCTGGACACTCATTGTTGGAAAGGGGGGAAAGGGAATCAGAGGGGGGAGAGGGCACCAAGCACAGTCTAAATGTATGCCATTTTCAGTATGTTCCATGTAAAAAAATTAAAAAATAATAAAAATTATATGCATTCATAACAGCACTATTTCTTATAGCCAAATTGTGGAACCAATTTATCCATCAACAGATGAATGGATTACAATATTGTGGGATATTTACCCAGTTGTATTCTATTCAGCAATAAAGAACAACATTATGTCATTTGCAAGAAAATGGAAGGACCTGGAGAACATTATTTTAAGTGAGATTATCCAGTCACAGCAAATGAAGCGTCATATGCTTTTTCTAATATGCAGAAGCTAGGGAGCAATTGAGATGCCAGTGAGACTCCAGATAATGGAGGAGAAAATTCAGCTTATTAAATGAGGAGAGAAAAGAGTAGGCTTCATTGAAGGGATTGGTACCATCAGTTATGTGTACATATGTGAAAGTACCAATGTCAATCTCAGTTCTATGTAAATACTGAGAACAAGATAAGGAGAGAGTGGGGAAGGAGAAAACAATTGCTGTGTGAAATGTATGTCACTGTCCCCCAAATTTACATTATGATGTGAGACTATAATGCACCAATTAAAACATATACATGCCAGGAGTGGTGGTGTACGCTTGTGTTCCCCACGCTTGGGAGGTGGAGACAGGAGGATCGCACAGGTTTGAAGCCAGCCGCGCTGGCTTAGGAGACCCTGTTTCCAAATAAAAATATAAAAAGTAGGTCTGGGACTGTAGCTGGACATAGAAGGGCTTCCAGGGACCCTAGTGCCACCAAAAATAAATAAATAAAACATATACAATAAATACACTTTTTCTGGTGCATTGGAGTCATACATAAAAATGAGATTCAGAGTAACAGAAACATACATGCATAGAGCATTTAGTGTATTTTCCTCCATATTTCTCCCCCCCTTCCTGTACATGTTATTGAGATTAGCAATGATAATTCTGTATAAACATTTCATTATTTGAACTGTTTCTTTCATCATGTCTATCCCACTATTTGACATCTTTCAACATTTCACTGGAGTGTCTCCTCTTTTATTTGAAGTCACTTTTTTCCCTGGATTTCTCTCAAGCTTCCACATATGAGATAAAATATACAACCCTTCATTTTCTCAGACTGGCTAATTTAACTTAGCATAATAGTCTCCAGTTCCATATGTTTTCCTACAAATGACATAATTTTGTTCTTTATATCTGAATAAATTTTTATTGTGTTTGTATATCACAATTTTGTAATCCATACATTTGTTGATGGACAACTAATCTGGTTCCATAATCTAGTTACTTTAAATTGTGGTGCTATAAACATGAGCATGCATGTATCACTATAATACCCTGACTTCAGTTCCTTTGGAAATGTTTTTTGATCTCTGTTGAGAATGTTGCTTTCTTTTCCTAATTTCTAAGGGAAAGAGATATTGAAAGACATTTTTTCTCTGTCTTTCATGTCCATTTTTAGCTTCATAATCACTAATATCTGACAGTATTATAAAAGAATGTTATTTTATTTCATAATTTAATAAGGATTAAATCTAAAAATAACCTTTTTTCTTGGCTGTTTATTATATAAGATTATATAGTAGTGATTTTAGAAATATTCTATTTTCACACTTTTACTTAAAATGATTAGTTTTATGATGCTAATCAGTACGAAAACCCTCCTTCATTATATTTTTATATTATGCTTGCTTTTTTCATGATTTAAGTTATCATCTTATTGTGTTTTTCATTTTTAATTATTTTATTAGTATATTGCAATTATACATGAAAAGTGAGATTCATTGTGATACAAACGTACATGCAGCATAGCTCTTGGAGTATTTCCCTTCATATACTACCACATTCTCCTTCTTCCTTTCCTTGTTAGTGAAATCGTGCTTAATCTAATATACCACCAGACAACTCTTGTTATTTTTATGAACGTGCCTCTTCTATCATTCTTTTTATCATGACCACATATTAGAGTGTCAATGGTTGGTTCATTAATATTTAGCTTTTTATTAAAAGTATTCTGACATACATGTGTTAGTAGTATTTTAAATGTAAATTTTGGGGCCCTAAATATTTTCAAGTTGCTGGAAATCATATACAGTTGAATCTGGTGCACAGGGATCTGTATCATATCCTCATTCATAAATAAAAACAAAAATTTGTTCCTTACCAAGTGTCTTATCCATGCAAAACTTTTATAAAAGAAAAAATACTTTTTTGTTTGGAAACCTGTTCCTCAGTCAAAAATGAATCCCACTAACACAAACAGTATTAAAAAATATTTATATTTTATGTTAATTTTGTATAAACATAGGTAATGGGCAGATAGACATAGATATACATTAAAAACCTAGAGCATCTCAAATATAATTAAAATTATCTTTAAGTATCTTTCCATAGGATTTTCAAGAAAATTTTAGATTTTGCTTACATTGGCATTAGGGTTAATTTTCTCCTGCTAGCTCACTTGACTTTCAGATTGCACAGGTTAAATAGAAGGGCAAGTGAATATTGGGCTAACAGTGTTTGTTTTCTTAGTAGAATATCATATAAAAGTTGTCTAGATATTCTAGAAGATAGATTATAAACTTTTTTGTGATATCAGGGATTGAACTCAGGCCCATTTACCTCTCAGCTACACCCCCAGATCTATGTTTTATTCTTTACTTAGAAACAGAGTCTCACTAAGTTGCAGAGTACCTTATTAAGTACTTGAGGCTGGATGAGAACCTGCAATCCTCTTGTCTCATATTTCTAAGTACTAGGATTACAAGCATGCATCACCAAATTGGGCTGGATATAATTTTTTTTTATTTTACCTTTTTCAGTTTTAGTGATAACATGACTAAAGCAAATGAGTTACTGAAAAATAGATAAATTGTGTAATAGTTAAAATAATTTTCAAGAGAATGTACTGTTGCTAATATAAATGGAGAAATGACAGTTAAATATAAGTAGATATGGTCAATTTAATAACATTTAAAGTTTCCAAATTTGTTTAAAAGGCTAAATACTCAGGAAAATTATATGAAAAACAGGTTACTTGGCAAAATTAATCTAAAAGATAAAATGAGGATCCTCCATACTCTTTTCCAAAGTGGTTGCACTAATGTGCAATTTTCTGAAGAATAGGAACAAATTTACCATTTGATCCAGCAATACCACTTCTGGGTATCTACCCTACATGCATATCTATGTTAATAGCTGCACAGGTCACCATTGCCAAACTATGGAACCAGCCAACATGTCCATCAATAGATGAATGTATTACAAAACTGTGGGATATATACATAATGGAATTTTATTCAGGCATAAAACAACTACAATTACATAATTTATATGGAAATGTATAGAACTGGAGGACATTATGCTTAGCAAGATTAGTCAGTCACAAAAAAGAAGAAATTGGATGCTTTCCCTAATATGTGAAAGCTTGGGAGAAATGGGTAACAGGAGGAACTTTAAATAAAGAAGTAGATCCTATAGAGGATCAAATAAGGTGACCTAACTGAAGGGATGGGAGGGGGGAAGAGGGAAACTCTTTAAAGCACATGATGTACTTAATCGAATCAAAGTCAATCACTAAGCTGAGAATAAGAAGGAGGAATGGGGAGGGAATAGGGTGGAGATTGGGTAAGAACTAGTTGGGTAATGTTCCCATGTATGTCTCCACAAGTCTTTTATCCCATTAAGATGTATGACTACAATGCACCAATAAAAAATTTTAAAAAGGTAAAATGAATAGAAAATGAAATTTAAAAAAGATTTGAAATATAAACTCAGAATAAACAAGATGGAAATATCACCATCTGGAAGATTAAAAAGAAAAGTATATTATTTAATATATAAAACAATATATCAAGAATAAATTAATCTTAGCATTTTTTTCAGCACTGAGAATGGAGCTCAGGAACATTGTACTTCTGAGCTACACTCCCAGCCCTATTTTTTAGTCTTTTTATTTTTTGAAACAGGGTCTTAATGAGTTTTGAAGGGCTAAGTAGTTGAGGCCTTCTGTCTCCACTGCTTGAATGCTGGGATTACAAGCATGCATCACCGTGCTCAGCATTCTTAGTAGCATTTTTAATATCCCCAGTCCTTTTCTTTTCTTTTTTTTTTTTGTGGTACTGGAGATGTAATGCAGGGACATTCTACCTCCAAGCTCCATGCCCAGCCCAATTTTTTATTCTTTATTTTGAAATAAGGTCCTACTGAGTTTCAACGGGCCTCACTAAGTAGTTGAGGCTGTCCTAGCCCAGGCCTATTTTTTATTCTTTATGTTGAAACAGGGTCTCACCAAGTTGCAGAGGGCCTCACTAAGTAGCTGAAGCTGGCCACAAACCTGTGATCCTCCTGTCTCAGTCTCCCAAGTACTGGGATTGCAAGCATGCACACCATGCTTGGCTTTAGTAGGTAAAATTTTTAAGATGTTTGAAAGATTAATTGTATGATAGAATAATATGAAAAAGCCTAAGGTCACTCTAAGGTCAGAAAAAATTACTTCTCAATGACAAAAATAAATAATTGTGAGCAGTGATATCTATTCAGAATGCAAAGGTAAACATTTTCTGGAGAAGTAAACAGAGACATTTAGTCTAGAGACGCTGAAGCAAATATTTGAGGTCTTAGAGTTCCACTCTCTTCACTTAAGCTCTTTGCAAAGTCCATTGAGATATGCTGTCATTGAGCTTTCATATAGCAATTTGGGGACAGAGCCATCTCTCTCCCTAATCATCCCACAAAGAAGCCCAAACCACAGGCCAATGAAAATCTGTAGCCTTTATAAGATCCAAACTACAAATTTCAACAAAAAATGATGTAACTGAGATTACTTAAAAACTGAATATTCATTGTGTTGGGAAATTTCTGTTGGTCAATTCCCTTCTGTGGCAGAAAGAGAAAATAAGGTGAAAATAAAGACCTATCATAACTGAAGCATTAAATGTTTTTCAATTTTAGAATTAATATAAATGCTATACATTATTCTAAAACCTAGTCTACTCAGTACAGAGTAAATTCTGTGACTGTGCAAGTCCTACCCATGAGGCTGTGACCATCACTGACAATTTCAGTCCCTACTCATCCATGGAAGTTTGCTGATTTAAGAATAATTACGCTCTCATTCCAACAAAGTCTTATGTTTATTTTATTTTATTTTTTTATTTTTTTGGTGGTACTGGGGTTCCTGGAAGCCCTTCTAGTTCCGGGCTACACTCCCAGACCTATTTTTACATTTTTTTATTTGGAAACAGGGTCTCCTAAGCCAGCACGCGTGGCTGGCTTCGAACCTGCGCGATCCTCCTGTCTCTGCCTCCCAAGCACGGGGATTACAAGCGTGCGCCACCACGCCCGGCTAAAGTCTTATGTTTAATTCAACTATGAAGTTGATTTTGAAAACTGATGCAAATCCCATTTCTTTTGCAACAAGTATGATTTTCCAGGGGCATCTAGAATGGGTAAACATCCAGGAAGGAAAACAAAAGAAGCATATTCATAGTATGATAATAATAGTTCATAGCAATATAAATTAAAAAATTGTAATATTCTTAAGAAAACTTGACAGGATGGCTATAATTTAATCTGAGTAGTTAATAGCAGACTTATTTTTAAAGATATAATTCCTCTATTATAAGTCTAATGAGTGGCAGGACCCACTGCCATGTCATCAGATTACCTTCTCTTTGTTGGGGAAAATGCAGTAATATGCTAAATATAAATGCCAGGTTTACAAATGGAACTCAGATTTTACCTGTCTACCTACTAGAATGACAAACAACATAAAGCAAGGCATGTAAAATTTATACCACACTGCCAAATATATAGTCCTTGTCAATAAAAAAATGATTCTTGCTATTATTCTTTATGAATATCCTCTTCTGCAGTTGAATTTTGTCTTGTTAGTGAAGCTTATCTTTGTTTGTAATGCCCAGATATTTTCTGAAAGATTCATTTATGGAAAAAGAAGAAAATTGACTATTTTATGTATATTTTAAGTAAAGAAACTTATGGCCTTATTGTTTTTTAGTTGGATTAATTTTAAGAATGCATATGTAATGCAGGAGAAAACATTAATTCTATAAATAGGAATACATTCATAGTTTCAAATATTGTTTTACAGAAAAATATAGAATGTATATTGTCAACTTTAACTCTTTATAGAATTGATTTCACCTCTGAATCTGTTCTCTTGAAGTAAATAATAAATGGGAAATCAAGAAATTTGCAGTTTTTTAAAGTATTTTTAAAAATGTGAAAATCATTTAAAAATGAATCAAGGGTCATGCACAAACAGGTTCTAAGATCATGCAAAACCTCGGGGCTATACTGATTACAAGCCATGTTTTGTTAAGTCCTGTAATAAAACAAATTCTAGTCTACAAAAATATTTTTATATTGCTTATGTATTACAATATTATTTTTGATATTTTACATTAAATAAATATGTTGAAGCTGGGCATGGTGGCGCACGCTTGTAATCCCCGTGCTTGGGAGGCAGAGACAGGAGGATTGCACAGGTTTGAAGCCAGCCATGCTGGCTTAAAAGACCCTGTTTTCAAATAAAAATATAAAATAGGTGAGGGAGTGTAACCTGGAGGTAGGAGAGTTTCCAGGAACCCCAGTGACACCAAATAAAAATAAATAAATAAATAAATAAATAAATAAATAAATAAATAAATAAGTTAAATTTTTTAAATCCCATGAATTGTTGGGAAACAAGGCAGAAATTTATCTATTTAAATTGTTATTGTGTCTAATCTCTTTTCTAAGCTGTTTTTTTTTAACTAACAGCAACAGTTTTAATTCAGTTGTTAGAAACCATAATCACTTCTATCTTATTTAATCATATGCCTTATTTTAATGTACTGTTAAGAAGAACAGAAGTAATGTATTTTAGCAGGATACATCTGACATAATATAAACTATTTTGGAGGATATTTCTCTGTTGATTCATAACTCATTGTGATGGTTAATATGAATTGTCAATTTGACTGAATTATGAAATACCTAAGATTATGGGATTATTGGTGTGTCAATGAGATGATTGGCTTATGTAAAAGCAAATTGAAGATGAAGTCCTTCCCTAAGTGTAGGCAGCACTAGTTTCCTCTCTGCACAGGACCTGGATAAAATTAATAAAAACTATGTGAATTTGTGTGGTTCTTCCTAAGAAAAGCAAATCTTCTCTTGCCTGGGATATTGACCATTATCTCGTCAAACTGTACTTTTACCATTATTTTTCTGGAGAGTTTCCTGGCCTTTCATCTTGGAATGGCATTGCATTATTGGCTGCTCTGGTTCTTAAACTTCAGCTCTTGGACCATTCAACCAGCTACAGGTTCCTATGGCTCTCCAAATGCAGGCAGCCACTTGGGACTACATTGCTTGAAACTGTAAACTGATTTAATAAATATCCTTTTACCAAATATACATCTTGTGAGTTCTGTTACTCTAGTGAGCCCTGACTAAAAAACTTGTCTAATGCATATATTTATGACCTCTGGTGCCTAAGTGGAAAAAACTGATAGAAACTCTACATGTTATTCTTTTTTTGTGTCATCTTGTATGCATTTTATTTGCAAGATACATTATATATGTATTATATAACTGCATTCTATGTGTCTGTAACATGTACATATAGTGATATCTATATCTATACACAAACATACACTATATCTGTGTTATTCATGAGGCAATTGATAAATTAATCTTCCCAACTCATTGCTTTCTGCATGATATCTTCTTGCTCAAGCTGTCATTATCTTCTCTCCTTTTAAAGTGAATCAAATTGTAGAAAACACCTCAAAACTTTCCAAAACTGAATTCCAACTCATCACTGTAGTCATTTTCTTCTTCTTTCTTTTGCTATTATTATTACTTTGGCCAACTCAACCTTTCACCTTCATTTTTGTCCTATATTTTTACCTCATGAATTCAACCTGTAGTCCTTGGAAATCAGCTTTTTTGGGGTAAAAATAAAATTATAGGGACTACATGAACTGTATAATCATTATATATACATATATGACATAATAGTTATCCAACATTTCACAGTCAGGCATGCATGAAAAGTATCATAAAAAAGTTGCCAAGTTGGGGAGCTCATTTATTAATGTTTAGAGCTGATATAATTGAGTCATGGGGATTGTAATCCCAGCAGTGGATACATTTATTTGATGGATTTATCAGGGTGGTGATTCAGGCCAGTAGTATGTGGTTTTTGTGGGTCCATGGGGTGTGGCCTTAAGATTTATATAAATGGACACTCTTCCCCCTGTTCTCTTTCTTGCTTTTGACCTCAGTGATGTGAGAAGCATAGCCCATGTACTTTCCTTCATTTTGCCTCCAACCACCATGTCCTAAGATCAGCAGTCCCCAGACTCACATGGACTAAACCCAAAATTATAAGAAAGAAAATCTTCTTTATTCTAAATTATGTGGTGTGGTGTTTAGATTATGCTGACTGAAAAAGTAGGAGAAAGAAAAACGATTAAGATAAAGACCTATTATAATTGAAGCATTAAATGGTTTCTAAATTTTAGAATTAACATACCTGCTAAAACCTTGTCTATAAACACCCCTATTATTTCTTTGTTCATTTTGGAACTTCTTTCTGCAAATATTTCTAGCCACAGGACCAGTCAGTAGGACCTAAGCAAATTATGGCAGTTTGCTAAGTTGATGAGAAAGAATTGGGGGTATAGAATGTCCAGATGGCTAGACTTGGCTTAACAGAATGTCACAGAATGAGCTGCATGGAAAGAACTATGAGAACTGTAGACATTGCATTTTGAATAATCATCTGAGCACACTGATTAGAGCTTGCCTGTGAGGAATTATCCAAAGTGGGGGAAAGAATAATTTTAAAAGAGAAGAGGAGCCGGGCATGGTGGTGCACACTTGTAATCCCTGCACTTGGAAGGCTGATACAGGAGGAACACACAAGTTCAAAGCCAGCCTCGGCTATTTAGTGAGGCTCTCAGCAATTTAGTGAGACCCTGTTTCCAAATAAAATATAAAATAGGTCTGAAAGGTAGAAAGCCCCGTGGTTCCACCCCCAGTACCACCACCGAGAGAGAGAGAGAGAGAGAGAGAGAGAGAGAGAGAGAGAGAGAGAGAGAAAGAGAAAGAATAGGGAGAGAAGAGGAATTATTCAAAGTGGGGGAAAATAATTTTAAAAGAAAAGAAGAAAAGAGACAAAATTCCTGGAACTAATATACAGGCAGAATAGTTTGTTATTCACCAGTAAGACTTAAAAATCCTTATAATATATAAAGTACCAGGTAAAGTAGCAAAAACATTATTGACTGGATAAGAAAAGTATAATTAGCTCTTGCCTAGAAGATACTCTTATCAGAATAACAGTGCTTAAAATTTGGCCTTAAAAGGATTGGACTGTTTTAAATAACTTAATTGCACCCTGGTGCAGAGATTAGCAGTATTTCTAAATTTCAATAATATTCAAAATTTAAAAAGGTAAAATGCACAATATTTGATATCCAATAAAAATTATCAGATGTACTAAGAAACATTGCCAATTCATTTTAAGGCATAAGATCTTAAAAGGTTGGGCAAATTTAGAAACTAGATGGATCTTTTCATGTTACTTTTATTTTTAATATATCCTCCTATTGATACACTATAATCACACATGATAGTGAAGTTCAGAGTGATAAAAAAATATATGGACATACAGTTTTATTCATGTTACTTTTATTTTTAATATATCCTCCTATTGATACACTATAATCACACATGATAGTGAAGTTCAGAGTGATAAAAACATATATGGACATACAGTTTTATTCTATTCTTCATAAAATTAGGTACAATTAAGTTGAGCCAAAACACAGGAGATGAGTATGGAAAGAAATATACTCACATGTCTTATTCAAAGAAATAATGTGAATTAATGATTACTAGCTTGAATTTTCACTAAGACTGATATCTCTATTTCATTTGTTGGCTTTCAACACAGTGGTAGAGCTAATGGTAGCAGGCATGCACACTTTAAATAAGAGCTCTGAGGATATTTGCTGCATCAGTTCTAATATCAGCATCCCACTGCATACCTCATCTCACTGTCTATCTCCCTACTGAGAATCTCTGTTAATTAAAATATTGCCTACCTCTAACTAGAGCAGCCCTCTTCTACCTCTCCTTTGCTGCCTTTAATCATCTATTTTTCTCTTATTTTAGAATTCTTTTTGCACTTAATCTCTGACTGATATATTACAAATTTGTTCTGTGCATGTTAGAGCCTTTTATTCTATTTTACCTAATAAGATGCTAAGGTAAATCAACTGAATTCCTAAATTTGATAGGAATGAATAAATAAAGAAGAATTTGGTTATTCCATTTATATGTGGGTACTGCTAGTAGAGGTTCATAGAAAACAACTTACTTTTATTAATTATATTTATTAGAATTAACCAAATATTTAACTCAATATTATGTGCCTCATATTATACTCAGTCCTGGAGTATATAAGATATTCTCAAGATGCATAAGTGCATAAGATATTCTCAGGGTTTCTTTTCTTTCAACTTATAGTCTCAATTTTTGATGAGTGAGTATTGGATTAACAAAAAAAGTTCACATGACTAGAATAGAGAACTATAAAATTCCAAGACAAAAACTTCTAAATTAATGTGGCAGCTAACCTAAATCCTTTTATAATGAAGAGTAAAAAAATGTATAGAAAATAAAAAATATTGGTAAAAACAGCTTATTATAGGAAGGTGCTGAATTATTTTTAACTCATTCAAAACAAGAATAAGTGTATGCCTATTTTATGAAGTAACTAGGAAGGCCAAACATCAAGTACATAGAAAATTAGAGACTTCCGGGAAGATGGCAATGGAGGAAAGCAGGACTTATGAGCCCCGCTAACAACCAATCTCTATTACCACAAAATCAGCGCCTTTCATAGCCAAAAAAACACCATCAGCAGAGAAACAAAAAATGTAATTGAAAGGGACAGAGAAAAAGAGGGCTGGAAAAATGAGACACCAGAAAGAAACCAGACCGCAGTGCTGAGGCCGGAGCAGCGGCACGGAGTGGTGGGCGCATCTTCCCTTGTAGCACCAGGCCCCAGGGAGGAGGGGGACTCAAAACAGAGCTCAGAGCCAGAGAGAAGAAACACCGGCCTCACGCCCAAGGATGCAGCAGCAGCTGCATTGCCGGCGGCAGTGGCAAATTCACCAAACGGCACCAGACCAATGCACTCAACAGCCCACCAGGCTCCAGAGAGGAGTGGCGGACAGTGAGCCGAGGTGAGCCACTGCAGAAAAGCCAGGCAGAATTCGGCAGATTTTTTGGCACAGGGAGCATCTAAAGCTCCCAGTGGCTGGGCTCAGCACACTCTACAGGAACTCAGAGCGGAGCTCAAAACCAGAGAAGAAATACACCAGCCTCATGGCCGAGGGCGTGGCAGCAGTGCCATATTGCCACTGGCGGCAGCAGCAGCGAATTCACCGAGTCCACTACAGCTTCATCAGCGCACTCAACAACAGTGAGTCAAATTGCGGCCCCTAGAGAAGAAATCCCAGTAATGTATTCCCAGGGACTTGACCCAGTGGGGGAGTGGTGGTGGCAGAGATATCACACTATAGGAGAACGCCCAACCCGGCACCCTCCCATGGTCCAAAGCAGCCTCGATTGACTCCCTGGGTCTGAAACTCTGTGATACAACCTAGTAAAGGAGTAGTAGCGACTGAGATACCACAGACTCGAGATCCAGAGGACCTTAAGTGAAGTTGTAGTGACCCAAGGGAAGAACCCAGAGAAGGCATAAACTTCTGAAATCATGGGAAAGAGGAATAACAATGGAGCAATGAATGCCCACAATCCCACAACATCAGAACCTGATAAAACAGAAATTCAGAGATTTCTAGAGGATCAAATCAGGAAAATAGCTGTAGAAATAATAGAGGTGTTTTGAAAAGAATTCAGAGAGAGTCAAAAAGAGATAAAGGATGCAATTAATGAAGTAAAGCCTCAATTCAAAGTACAAACAACCGATTAGGCCACATGGAGAATAGAATCTCACTCTTAGAAGATGATCACTCCAAAAAGAACACATAGTTTCTAATCTAGAAAAAAAAAAAATCCGACAGCAGGAATCTGACATTGAAGAAATATGGGCCCATTTTAAGAGAGCTGACCTAAGAATAATTGGAATAGAGGAGGGAAAAGAAGGTGAAACCAAAGGGATCAACAATCTCTTCAAGGAAGTAATAGCAGAAAATTTTCCCAACATAGAGCAAGAGGTCGATACACAGGTCCAGGAACCTTATAAAACTCCATTTAAACAGGATCGGAGAAGAGGATCCCCACACCACATAATTGTCAAAATGACCAATGTAGAAGCCAAGCAGAGAATATTAAAGGCAACAAAAACAAAGGGCCAAGTGACATTAGGAGGCAAACCAATTAGAATCACTCCTGACTTCCCAAACCAAGTCATGAAAGCCAGAAGCACTTGGAGTAACATATTCCAAACTCTGAAAGAAAATAACTTCCCGCTAAAAATTTCCTACCCAGCAAAACTTTCTTTCAAATTAGATGGGGAAAGAAGAAGCTTCCATGACAAACAGAAACTGAAGGATTTATGTCTTCAAAACCAGCGCTAGAGAAAATACTCAAAGAGATTAACTACAAAGAAGAATTAGGTAACACACACCAGAACCAGAGAAACAAGAATTTCCATTCAACAGACAACTAAGATTGTTTATCTTTGCAGATTCAGTATTTATGTTAGTCTTTTTACATATCTCTAAATTGTATTGTTTGTTTTTATTGTTGCTCATTTTTAGGATTTCCAGTTGGAATATTAATATTCCTTCAGATATAGCATTTGGAAATATTTTATCCCATTCTATCAATAACTTTTAACTCTGTTTACATTGTCTTTGGATATACAATATGCTTTTATTTTTTAGGGAGTTTGTTTACCCTTCTGTTGCCTGTGCCATTGAAATCATATCCGAGACATCACTGCCAATTTCAATGTTTTGAAGTTTTATGACCCAGATTTTCTTCTAAATGTTTATAGTCTTAAGATTTATATTTAGGTCTTTTATCTATTTTGAGTTAATATTTGTATATGGTGTTAGGTAAGGGTCCAATTTTATTCTTTTTCATGTAATTATTATTTTTCAACAATATTTATTTAAAAGATTATTATTTTCCTCCACCAAATATTTGTGAAAACCTTGTCAAAAATAACTTGACAATATATGGAAGAATTCATCTCTATGCTTTTATTTAACTCCAATGGTTTATATATCTGCCTTTATAACAGTACTACACTGTTTCAATTATTGTAGATTTATATGGTTGAAACCAGAAATACACATCTTCTAGTTTTTTTTTTTGAGATCTTTTTGGGTATCTAAAGTCCATATTCCATATTAGGATAGATTTTTTTTCTGAAAAATAAATAAATAAATGTATGATAGTTTCAACTAAAAAAAAAGAAAAAATATTCTCTGGTAAAAAAGAAAACAAAAATAAATATTGAAATGTTATCTTTAAGCCATCAAAAGCTTGGTATCAGACAAATAAAACTGTTATGTGAGATTATTATTGTTAATTTTGGATAAATTTGCTATAATACTAGATGTCAACCACTAAGCTAAGCATAGGAAGGAGGGATAGGGAAGGAACAGGGTGGGGATTGGGCAGAGGCTAATTGGGCAGTGTGTGCATGTATGTCTACAAAAGTTTTTTTTTAAATCCCATTATGATGTATGAATACAGTGCACCAATAAAAAAAAGAAAAAATAGCATTATAAAAAAAATTAAACAAAATCTAATTTGCTATCTTGCTATTTTTATCCTCACCTACTGTAAAATCTACTAATAATAAATGTGATATAGTTAAGGTACTTTCTGTATCCTTGAAATAATATACTTTTAGATTGAGAAATATGAAGATTTTAAAAATAATGTAACTTAAACTTGTGTTTAGAAAGTAAAAATATCTTCCCCTTTAGTGTGTTAAAACAGCTTTTGAAAGAATACTTGGTCTGATTCTCATCTCTGCCTTTGTGTGACTGGCAACAAATTCCTGAATTTTTCAGAGTCTCGGTATCTTTTTTAAATATTTTTTCAAAATTAAATAAGATATGTTTTAGACATTTTTGATAATCACAAACAGTAGCTATACTATACAGCTTTGAAAAAATTAATTTTACCTAAAAATATGTCATTGTATAGTTTCAAGTACTTAGTAGGTGGCCAATACACCCAGAGATCATTATAATAGAAATAGTAAATAAAATAATAAAATTTTTATGTAGAAGAGTTTGAGAGAAAAATATATTTCTAAGGAAAAACTTTTCCAAATGAGAACTGATGATATTTCTCTCTGTCCTGAATCTCAACTTGGATATAATTAGAATGGCATATCGACAGCTCACACAGTGATGTGTGAGGTCAATGTTCTCTTCATGTTCTTGCTTCAGTTCTTTCTATGGTGATGTTTGGTGAGTCAGAGAAAGGTGAAAAGAAACCACAATGCTATTCACATAATTGAATATGATGTTAAAATGTCTTTCATCATATTACTTTTATTAACATTGGTTTTTCTGATACCCATTTGGGATCAGCAAGAGTCATTGAACACTGATGTTATAAATATTAAAGGCAGAACAGTAGACTTCAGGTATGAATTCATTTTTGCAGGTAAATTTTTCTTTTTATAAACTGTGAAATCAGAACATGATGTGAGAGTTAATATTAAACAAATATTGTATGCTTTCCAGAAGTTATTTACCTGAAAGGAAATCCAAAATGTGGAATTTTAAGCATGTCATACACTTTGAAAATACCTTCTTTTGTTGCTCAGCAGAAGCAGAACACTCTTTTACTTGAATTTAGCTATGAAAAGTGATCATTGTCTATTGAAATAATGTTTCTCTTAAGAATTTCTTTCATTACTGTAGGTAATGGAGCCATCCAGCACATCATTCCATCATTATTATTAGCAGTGAAAGTCACTGTTTTTCTTATTATACCACTTTAATTGTCATTACTGAAAAAAACTAAATTTTCTAGTGTTTTTAATATGTTAAGAAACACGACAAGGAATATTTTTTCAATGTAAAATATAGTATTCAAAGCACTGCTTGAAGAGCCTTGAAAATAAGTTATGTCTATTGGAGTTGTGAAAAGAGGTAGTTCTACTCTCTGGGAGACAGAAAAGAATAATGTCTAAATGCATGATGAACTTCACTGCTGAAATCAAAGCTGAACTCCAAATCTTGGATTGTTTTTGCTGGCTGTGTGCTTCACATTTCTCCATTTGAAATACCTGTGTCTGTAGCTAATAGAGTAGCCTGTTGATTGAATCCCTAATGTTTATTATACATAGGTGCTGGGTTATTTATAATCCATTCAGAACATAAATAAGCACATGCTGTTTCATGAAGTACTTGGTGAAGCTAACTTCAAGTATATAAAAATTAAAAATCAGCTGGGTGTGGTGGTGCATGCTTGTAATCCCAGGATTTGAGAGGCTGAGACAGGAGGATCGTGGTTCACATACAGCCTCAGCAACTTAGTGAAGCCTTTTGCAACTCAGTGAGACCCTGCTTGAAAATAAAGAATAAAAAATAAGACTGGGGTTCACTCAGGGGTATAATGCCCCCTGGGTTTCATCCCCAGTACTGCAAAAAATAAAATAAAATTAAGATCTAATTTACCACCTTGCTATTTAAACACCTGTTGTCTAAACCTAGAAAGATAATAAATGTTGAAGACATACAACACCTTAGAAGGTGTGATGCCATATGTGTGTAATCCTAGTACTTGGAAGACTAAGACAGGAAGATTGCAGAATTAAGGTTAGTCTCAGGACTTAGAAGATCCTGTTTTAAATAATTAAATAGAGCTGGGGATTTATTTCAGAGGTATACATCCCCAACATTTTTTAAATACTCAGTAAATGGGAGATATTTTTTTCTGCTAGAGAATTGTTTAAACTGTGTATTTTATTTTGCTTCCACGTGTCATTTTCTTTATTTGTCCCCAGGGAAGTTTACTGATTAGGTACAATCAGAAAAGAGATTAAAAATACACTAAAAATTTCATAAGAGAAAAATCCAGTAAAATGTAAACCTCTTTCATTTTATAGTTGAAAGATCAACAAAAGATTTTTTAAGTAAGTGAAGCTGCCTCTATTATTTGAAAATAATGCAAATTTAACTCTATATGATTGTCCAGAAATATAGATTAATTTACATTTTAAGGAAACAGAGTTGAGAGCCATATGAAATCTTGCCTAGTAATATTTGCTTTCAAACACATTTTTTCCTTTAAAAAGATTTTAAGGCCAGGCGTGGTGGTGCATGCTTGTAATCCCAGCATTTGGGAGGCTGAGGCAGGAGGATCGCTGTTCGACGACAGCCTCAGCTACTTATTGAGGCCCTTTGCAACTCAGTGGGAAATTGTTTCAAAAATAAAAAGAATTTAAAAATAGGGCTCGGGTGTTGCTCAGAGGTAAAATGCCCCTGGGTTCCATCCCCAGTACCGAAAAAAAAAAAAAAGATTTTAACGTCTTGTTTGTACTTTCATCTCTCTTCAATATTACTAGCATCTAATACTTATGTTGTATCTATTTTCCAAGCAATATCCTATCCACAAATAATATTTTAACTCATTTATTTTATTGAGTTTATCTCCTAAATAAAAGTATCTTTCCTGGGCATGGTGGCTCAAGTTTGTAATCCCAGTACTGGGGAGGCTGAGACAGGAGGATCCCAGGTTCATGGCCAGCCTCAGCTATTTAATGAGGCCCTCTGCAACTTAGTGAAACACTGTTTCAAAATAAAAAACTAGGGTTGGAGGTATAGCTCAGAGGTAGAATGCCCCTGGGTTTCATACATAGTACTGTAAAAAAAAGTTAATTTATTTTTGCAAATGAAGAAACAGAAAGAGATGTGCAACTTGACCAAGGTTAGATAAATCAGTCAAAATTTTAAGTCAGGCAATTTGGCTTTGAAATAATCTATACTTATAAGCATTACTGCCTCTTAATGCTTTCAAAAATCCTACTTGAACTTTTTAATCTGATCACTACTTCTTTTCCTTCTTACCTTAGCACCTACTCTCTGGCAGTTAGTAATACTCTGTGAGCCTAAATGAGTAATATGGGCATTTCTTACATAGCTCCTTCATCTGACTCACTAGAGAATCAGAGTCTGTACAGGCTGACAGGGTCCAGAATTTGAGAGGCCCTTTGTAAATAATAAAGAGCAAAGTAATTGTTTCAAATGTGTGCTGACTAAAAAATAGCCAGGCATTGGCCATGGTGCCTGGTGCAGAGCTAGTGGGTGATAAACTATAGTTCCAAACTTCTCACAAAAGAGCTGCAACATACATCTACTATGTGCCTTAGGGCTTCATTTGCTAAACATTAATAGCTTTATAAATATAATTTTTTCACCTGGTTGGTAAAATTAGCATTTTTTCCCAAGTCATTAATCGTATTTTTACAGTTAGCACTATGCACAGTTTATCTGCATAGTAGAGAACTCTTCATTTTTTAGTTCCTTTCTCCTTAAACTCCTTTACACATTCTCAAAGAGATTTCCTTAGCATTAAAGAAAGTTTAAATAAACTTCGGTTCAGCTTTGTGGGGAAAATGGTTATAATATTCAGAGATAATTAATTTTAGTTTTATACTTCAATTTTTTTAGTTTATGTTTGTTGACTCTGAGAAAGAATAACCAGACAGCTGTTTTGATTGCCTCACCATATTTAAAGATGCTCAAAGGTAAGACATGCACTGGGGCTATTGACAATCATCTACTTGCAGCTTCAAGAGAAAGTGTTGCTGACGAGTTTAATTTGCCATAAATTATTGAAAAATAGCCTTATGATCTTTAACCTTTCTGTATTTTCTGGAAAAATCAAATAAGCATTTTCTGCTTTGGAAAGCAAAAACAAAACAAAACAAAAACAAAAATTGAAATGTAAAAGTAAAAAGATGGCAAAGACTACAAAGCCCCCCCCCCCCCAAAAAAAAAAAAGAAAAAAGAAAAAGAAAAGAAAAAGAAGGCGTTATCCAGGGTGAATATTTCTCTTTCTGAAATCTGTGTGTTTGTAAATGTGAAGGTTGAAATATATAACAGCATGGAAACAGCTAAAAATAAAATAAAATTCAAACATGATTTGGTGGAATGATTGTTGTCGAGTTGTTAAAACATCGATGGCTATTTTTAAGAAAGAAAATGTAATTTATGTTTCCAGACTTTGATCTGTTTGATAGACACTCCCAAAAGTTTTCTTGGCAATCACTATTTAAGATGACTGGTAACATTTAATTTCATTTATTTTATTTATTTATTTATTTATTTATTTATTTATTTTTATTTTATTTTATTTTTTATTTTATTTTATTTTTTTATTGGTGCATTATATTCATACAACTTATTGGGGTAAAAAAACTTGTGTGTATAAACATGTACTCATCGCTGATTTAACCCCTACCCAAATACCACCCCATTCCCTCCCCATCTCTCCCTTCCTTGCTTGGCTTAGCGATTGACTTCGATATGTTTAAGTACATTGTGTGCTTTAGAGATTTTTCTCTTCCCCCTCCTTTCTCTTCCTTTAGGTTATCTTGTTTGCTCCTCTTTTCTCCCTAACTCTCACATATTAGGGAAAGCATCTGATTTCTTATTTTTTGTGCCTGCCTAATCTCACTTAGCATAATGTCCTCCAGTTCTATCCATTTCCCTGGAAATGACGTAATTGAGTTTTTTTTGATGGCTGAGTAAAATTCCATTGTGTACATATCCCACAGTTTTGTAATCCATTCATCTGTTGATGGACATCTTGGCTGGTTTCATAGTTTGGCTATGGTGAATTGTGCAGCTATGAACATAGATACACATGCATTAGTTTGGTAGTTTGGTTTCTTTTCTTTTGGGTAGATACCCAACAGTGGTATTGCTGGATCAAATGGTAGATTTGTTCCCATTCTTCTGAGGATTCTCCATACTGTTTTCCAAAGTGGTTGCACTAATTTGCAATCCCACCAACAATGTCTTAGAGTTCCCACTTCTCCACATCCTCGCCAGCATCTGTTGTTGTTTGTGTTTTGAATGATGGCCATTCTAGTTGGAGTTAGGTGAAATCTCAGGGTAGTTTTGATTTGCATCTCTCTGATTGCCAGTGATGTTGAGCATTTTTTCATGCATTTATTGGCCATTTGAATTTCTTCTTTTGTGAAGTGTCTATTTAGTTCATTTGCCCATTTTGTTATTGGATGCTTTGTTTTCTTAGTGTTGAGTTTCTTGAGTTCTCTGTATATTCTAGATATTAGTCCTCTATCGGAGGGGTAGGTGGCAAAAATCTTCTCCCATTCTGTTGGCTCTCGATTGAGGTTCTTGATAGTTTCCTTTGCTGAACAGAAGCTCTTCAGTTTCATGCAATCCCATGTATTGATTCTCCTTTTAATTTGTTGTGCCTTTGGGGTCTTATTGAGGAAATGTTTGTCTGAGCCTATGTGTTGTAGTGTTGGACCTATGCCCTCTTCAAGGAGCTTCAAAGTCTCTGGTTTAATTTCCAAGTCTTTGATCCATTGTGAGTTGACTTTTGTACAGGGTGAAAAAGTGGGATTAATATCCAATTTTCTGCATATGGTTAACCAGTTTTGCCAACACCATTTGTTGAAGAGGCTATCTTTTTTCCAGTGTATGTTTTTGGCCCCTTTGTCAAAAATCAATTGGCTGAGAGTGTGTGGGCTTGTTTCTGGGTCTTCTATTCTGCTCCATTGGTCTATATATCTGTTCTTTTGCCAGTACCATGCTGTTTTTATTACAATGGCTTTGTAGTATAGTTTAAAGTCAGGTATTGTGATTCCTCCTGCGTGGTTTTTGTTACTGAGAACTACCTTGGCTATTCTGGGCTTTTTGTTATTCCAGATAAATTTAAGGACTGATTTTTCTATGTCTGTGAGGAATAATCTTGGTAGTTTAATGGGCATTGCATTAAATCTGTAGATCACTTTTGGGACGATGGCCATTTTAATGATATTTATTCTGCCAATCCATGAACATGGAAGATCTTTCCATCTTCTAAGATCTTCTTCAATTTCTTTTTTCAGTGTTTTATAATTTTCTTTGTAGAGATCTTTTACCTCCTTGGTCAAATTTATTTCTAGGTATTTTATTTTTTTGTGGGAAATCCTGAGTGGAAGTGTTTTCTGGATTTCTTTTTCAGTAGATTTATGGTTGGTGTACAGGAAAGCTTCTGATTTTTTAAGATTGATTTTGTATCCAGATACTTTGCTGAATTTGTTGATCAGTTCTATAAGCCTTTTGGTTGAGTTTGTTGGGTTTTCTAAATATAGTATCATGTCATCAGCAAATAGTGAAAGCTTAAGTTATTCTTTTCCTATTTGTACTCCTTTGATTTCCTTTTCTTGCCTTATTGCTCTGGCTAGAGTCTCTAGTACTATATTGAAGAGAAGTGGTGATAGTGGACATCCTTTTCTCGTTCCAGTTTTTAGGGGGAATTCTTGAAGTTTTTCCCCATTTAATATGATGCTGGCAGTGGGCTTGTTGTAGATTGCCTTAATAATGTTGAGATATGTTCCTTCTATTCCAATTCTCTGCAGTGTTTTTATCATAAATGGATGTTGAATTTTATCAAATGCTTTTTCAGAATCTATTGAGATGATCATGTGGTTTTTGTCTTTGATTCTGTTTATATGATGAATTACATGGATTGATTTTCGTATATTGAACCAGCCTTGCATCCCTGGGATGAACCCTACCTGGTCGTGATGAATGATTTTCTTGATGTGGTTTTGAATACGTGTTACTAGTATTTTGTTTAATACTTTTGCATCCAAGTTCATCAGAGATATAGGTCTGTAGTTTTCCTTCCTTGAACTGTCTCTATTCGGTATGGGTATTAGTGTGATGTTGGCTTCATAGAATGTATTTGGGAGAGTCCCGGTTTTTTCTATTTCCCGAAATAGTTTGAATAGTATTGGGATTATTTCTCCTATAAAGGTTTTATAGAATTCACTTGAAAAACCATCTGGTCCTGGGCTTTTCTTTGATGGTAATCTCTTTATTGCTATTTCAATCTCTTTGATTGTTATTGGTTGGTTTAAGTGTTTTATATCTTCTTGACTCAGTTTAGGAAGGTTGTATTTATCTAGGAAGTTGTCGATTTCCTCCAGATTTTCCATTTTGTTGGAGTATAGTTTTTCAAAGTAGTTTCTGATAATCCTCTGGATTTCTACACTGTCAGTAGTAATGTCTCCTTTTTCACCCCTTATCCTCATAATTTGAGTTGATTCTCTCTTTTTTTTAGTTAGGTTGGCCAGTGGTTTATCAATCTTGTTAATCTTTTCAAGAAACCAGCTTTTGGTTTTGTTGATTTTCTGTATTGTTTTTTTATTCTCTATTTTGTTAATTTCTGCTCTAATTTTAATAATTTCCCATCTTCTGCTGGCTTTGGGGTTCAATTGTTCCTGCTTTTCAAGGGCTTTGAGGTGTGTCGTAAGGCTATTTATTTGAAGATTTTCTGTTTTTCTTATGTGAGCACTCAGTGCTATAAATTTTCCTCTTAATACTGCCTTCAAAGTGTCCCAGGGGTTTTGTTATGTTGTTTCTTTATTTTCATTTGTTTCTAGAAATTTCTTGATTTCACCTCTTACATCTTCTATGACCCATTCTTCATTCAGAAATGTAGTGTTCAGCCTCCACATGTTTATGTTGTTTCTTTGGGTCTTCTTATAGATGATTTCTAGTTTCATTCCATTATGGTCTGAAATGACATAGGGAAGTATGTAACATTTTTTAAATTTGCTAGTGCTCATTTTGTGTCCCAGGATGTGATCTATTTTGGAGAAAGTTCCGTGAGCAGCTGAGAAAAATGTGAACTCTGCTGTAGTTGGGTGAAATATTCTATATGTGTCCAACAGGTCCATTTGGTTAATGGTGTTCTTTAGTTCTGATACATCTTTACTGACCCTTTGTCTGGAAGATCGGTCTAGTATTGTGAGAGGGGTGTTGAAGTTTCCCCGTATTATTGTGTTGGGATTTATGTGTGACTTCATGTCACAAAGAGTTTGATTTATGAAAGTAGCTGCCACTATGTTTGGGGCATAGATTTTGATTATTGTTATTTCCTCTTGCTGGACTATTCCTTTTACCAGTAAAATGTGACCTTCTTTGTCTCTTCTAATAAGTTTGGGTTTGAAGTCTAACTTGTCTGATATCATAGTTGCTACTCCTGCTTGTCTTCGAGTACCATTAGAATGGATAACCTTGCTCCAGCCCTTTACCTTGAGTTTGTTCCTATCTTTACTTGTAAGGTGTGTTTCTTGTAAGCAGCAGATGGATGGATTCTGGCTTTTAATCCATTTTGCCACTTTATGTCTTTTTATTGGGGAGTTGAGGCCGTTTACATTCAGTGTGATTATAGAGAGATAATTTTTAATTCCCAACATGTAAAGATCTTATTTCTGTTTGAGATACTGTTTATTCTTCTTTGCTTAGTTGTCTGCTGGATGGGAATTCTTGTTTCTTTGGTTCTGGCGTGTATTACCCATTTTCTCTTTGCAGTTAATCTCCTTGAGTACTTTCTCTAGCGCTGGTTTTGAAGACATAAATTCCTTCAGTTGCTGTTTGTCATGGAAGCTTCTTATTTCCCCATCTAATTTGATGGATAGTTTTGCTGGGTAGGAAATTTTTGGCTGGAAGTTGTTTTCTTTCAGAGTTTGGAATATGTTACTCCATGCCCTTCTGGCTTTCATAACTTGGTTTGGGAAGTCTGGAGTGATTCTAATTGGTTTGCTTCTGTATGTCACATGGCCTTTTGTTTTTGTTGCCTTTAAGATTCTCTCCTTGGCTTCCACATTAGTCATTTTGACAATTATGTGGCGTGGGGATCCTCTTCTCTGATCCTGTCTAAAGGGAGTTCTATAAGTTTCCTGGACCTGTGTATCAACCTCTTGCTCTATGTTTGGAAAATTTTCTGCTATTACTTCCTTGAAGAGATTGTTGATCCCTTTGGTTTCACCTTCTTTTCCCTCCTCTATTCCAATTATTCTTAGGTTAGCTCTCTTGAAATGGGCCCATATTTCTTCAATGTCAGATTCCTGCTGTCGGGTTTTTTTTTCTAAATTAGAAACTATGCGTTCATTTTTGGAATGGTCATCTTCAAGAAGCGAGATTCTATTCTCCATGTGGTCTAATCTGTTGTTTATACTTTAAATTGAAGCCTTCACTTCATTAATTGCATCCTTTAACTCTTTTTTACTCTCTCTAAATTCTTTTCGAAACTCCTCTATTATTTCTAGAGTTATTTTCCTAATTTGATCTTCTAGAGATCTTTGGATTTCTGTGTTATCAGATTCTGATGTTGTGGGGTTGTGGGCATTCACTGTTCCATTGTTATTTATCTTTCCCATGATTTTGGAAGTTTGTGCCTTCTCTGGGTTCTTCCCTGAGTCACTACAAGTTCACTTAAGATGTTCTGGATCTCGAGTCTGTGGTATCTCAGTCACCACTACTCCTTTACTGAGTTGTATCACAAAGTCTCAGACCCAGGGAGTCAATTGAGGCTGCTTAGACCGTGGGGGGTGCCAAGTTGGTGTTCTCTAGCGGGGAGTTGTGACTATGGTATGATATCTCTGCCACTGCCACTCCCCCACTGGGCTGCACTGCTAAAATCTCCGACCCAGGGAGACTATCTGCTCAAGTCCCTGGGAGTGCAGTACTGGGATTTCTCCCCTTGGGACCGCAATTTGACTCACGTTTGTTGAGTGCGCTGATGGAGCTGTAGTGAACTCGGTGGATTCGCTGCTGCTGCCACTGGCAATATGGCACCACTGCCACACCCTCGGCCGTGATGTGGCCTATTTCTTCTCTGGTTTTGAGCTCCGCTGAGTCCTGCCAGGTGTGCTGTGCCCGGCCCTTGGGAGCTTTAGACGCTCCTTGCGCCGGAGAAACTGCTGACTGCCACCCGGCTGTTCAGCAGCAGCTTACCTTGGCTCGCTGTCCACCCCTCCTCTCAGGCGTCTGGTGGCTGGTTGTGTGGGTTGGTCTAGGGCCGTCTGGTGAATTCGCCGCTGCCGCCAGCAGTAAGACGCTGCTTCTGCATCCTAGGCCGCGAGGCCAGAGTACCTCCTCTCTGGATTTGAGCTCTGTTTTGAGTCTCCCTCCTCTCTGGAGCCTGGTGCTGCTAGGGGAGATGTAAGCTGCGCCGCTCCGGCCGCTCTGCGCTGTGGCTCAGGCTGCTCCGCACCACGGGTCTGGCCGCTCTGGCCTCTCTGGCTGCTCTGCACCGCGGATCGGGCTACTCTGCACCGCGGATCGGGCTACTCCGCACCGCGGGTCTGGCCACTCCGGCCGCTCCGGCGGTTCCGCGAAGCGGCTCTGGCTGCTCCGGCTGTTCTGGCCGCTCCTCTCCGGCTGCTCTGGCCGCTCCTCTCTGGCTTGTCTGGCCGCTCCACTTGGCTGCTCCGGCCGCCCCACTTCGCGCGGCGGCTCTGACTTCTCTGCGCTGCGGCTCTGGCCGCTCCAGCTCCTCCGGCCGCTCCGCGCCGTGGCGGGCGTGGCCCTTCGGGCTGGTTTTTTTCTGGTGTCTTGTTTTTCCAGCTCTTTTTCTCTGTCCCTTGTATTTACCGTTTTTATTTCTTTGCTGGTGGTGTTTTCTGGCTCTGAAAGGCACTGGTTTTGTGGTAATAGAGTTTGATTGTTAGCGGGACTTGTAAGTGCCGCTTTCCTCGGTCACCATCTTACCGGAAGTCTCATTTATTTTATAATCACTATATTCTGTGGCTTCTTTTTCCCCCCTCTCATATACTGTATTATGTTTCTAACTAGCCTCCCATGAGGCAAGGCCGGTGCTGGAGCCAGCGAGGTCGGGATCAGAGTCCTCCGGGTGGCTAGGCCACTATTGGGGTCATCAAGAGTGGAATCGGAACTTGCAATGCGGCATACACAGAGAGATAGCACAGAAAATAAAATCCAGATGCTTCCCCTAATTAGCAAGAACTAGGAGGAAAGGGGTAACAGGAGGAGGTCAAGTAGTAGAAAGGTCCCTATTGAAAAGCAATTAAGGTGACCAATCAGAGGGGAGGGGATGGGGGAGGATGGAATCTCTTTAAAACTCATGAGGTGCATAAACAGTTATATCAAAGATAATCACCAATTAAGCATGGGATGGGGGAGGGAATGGGATGGGGATTGAATGAGGGCTTATTGGATCATATGTGCTTGTATATCCTCTCAAGTCTTGTATTCCAAAGCGAAGTATGATTACAAAAATAATAAATAAAAGTATAAAATTTTAACTTAATGGAATTTTACAATTTTCTAAATTGATCAATTTTGTTGTGATTCTTATTAAGATAACAAGTTCTATTTGCTTAGTACATATTTTAAAGCATTTTTAAATTACCAAGACTAAAATTTAAAACTATCAATTCTTTAAGAGTTCTAGTAGTTATGAAGCAAATATAATTTTAGTACCATTTGTTTATTTTATGTAGAAATTTTCTGGGTATGCTGGGTGTGTAAGAGTATATAAAAGGCACAACAGAAGTTTTTATTATATTTAGAAGAACAAACTTTAAATATGAAATGATAAAAATGATTTATTAAATGGTATACTAACAAAATATTGGAATCAAATTGTAAATGTTAATTGTGTATTTATGTGGATATACATATATATTATGATGTGATATATAACAATATATAAATATACAAATATATATGTATGTGCATATATTACATATATGTCTGTAAAATACAGATCATGTAGAAGTTATACAGGAAGACATCTCTATAATAAGCTATATAATAGAACTGACTGCATCTGGCAAATTAAAAGCTTTTTAATTTATTCACTTTTTGGAATTAATCATATGTCTTTTATTGATTGCATACTAATGCATAATTTTCTTTTCTATATTTTATTTTATTTTATTTATTTGGATCATATTGAAAGTGGCATATATTCACACAGTGATTGGTGCCCTCCCCACCCCACTTCTCCTTCCCCCCTTCCAACAATGAGTGTCCAGGTTGACCATTCTACATTCACACAAATACACATATTTAAATGTAGCTCCTCCATTAATCAACCCTAGCCTTCTTCCTCTCCTACCCTTCCATTCTAGCTTTGCTGAGGCTTCCTCTCCATTATCTGGAGTCTCTCTTGTATCTCTAATAGTCTCTAGTTTGGATATATTAGAGAAAATATACATTACCTCTCTTTCTGTGCTTGGCTGATCTCACTTAACATAATGTTCTACAGGTCTTTCCATTTTTTTGTGAATGACATGATTTTGTTCTTTCTTTCTGAATAGAATTCCATTGTGTGTATTTCCCATAATTTTGCAATCCATTCATCTGTTAATGAAGACCTAGGTTGGTTTCATATTTTGACTATTATGAATTGTGCTGCTATGAACATGGGTATGCATATGTTACTGTAGTTCTCTAATTTCTACTCCTTTGAAAAAATACCGAGCAGTGGTGTAGTCTGGTCATATGGTATATTCATTCCCAGTTTTCTAAGGACTCTCCACACTGATCTCCATAGAGGCTGAACTAGCAAAACAAATAACTCAATAAAAAAATGGGCAACTGAATTGAATAAAAACTTCATAAAAGAAGAGGTACAAATTGCCAATAGATACCTGAAAAAAATATTCAACATCAGTAGCCATCAGGGAGATGCAAATCAAAACTACACTGAGATTCTATATATCCCTAAACAGCATGGCAAGCATAAAGAAGTCAGATCACAACAATTGCTGCCAAAGATGTGGAGAAATAGAAACTTTTTTACACTGTTGGTGAGAGTGCAAACTATTTTTGATATTGTGCCCCCATCACCCAATCATCTCTCAAAGCCCCATCTCTACTACCTTCACTGTCAAATTTTACCATGATCTATGGTGGAAACAAACTATGTCCAAACCACAACATCCAGAAGAAATTTGGTTAGACAAAAAAAAAAAAAAGCCCATTCAACTATGCTTGCCAAGTTATAATGAAAATAATAGTAGAATAAATCTTTTTGAAAAACTTACCACAGGACATGTAAGGAGTATAAAAAACTCAAAGATACCCTTTCTATGAGCTTCTGTAATTCAGGAGAAAAAAATGACTTGCTATTTCAATGCATGCAGACATGATTATTATGTGGAGGGACTAGGTCTCTTGCTGTAGATAATAACTGTACTTCAAGTATAATTCCAACCTTCATAATCTTTTGAGAGAAGCACAGATTTTAAAAAGTCTCTTTTAAAATAATTACCCTAAAAATGATGTTAAGGAAAATCACTATTAGAACATAGAGTTTGAAACAATTCTAATAGGGAAGAAAACTGGGAATGGTCAGGTCCAATTACAAAGATTTTTGAATTTGTATTGGTACTTACAGGATGAACAGTTAATCAGGTAAGAATTTACTCATTCATGGTGCCAAGTGAGGAGGATGTGGTGTGAGTTGTGAGGATAGCTTTCTAATGTACCTGTGACTCCCAGAGTATGTTTTTTTTTTTTTTTTTTTTTTTTTGGTGGTACTGGGGTTCCTGGAAGCCCTTCTACCTCCGGGCTACGCTCCCAGACCTATTTTATATTTTTGAAACAGGGTCTCTTATGCCAGCGCGGCTGGCTTCGAACCTGCGCGATCCTCCTGTCTCCGCCTCCCAAGCGAGGGATTACAAGCGTGCGCCACCACGCCTGGCACCAGAGTATGGTTTTGAAGAGATAGATTATTAACTACCTACTTTATCTTTCATATATTTATTGTACATATTTGTGGTCACTGATATCAGAATTGATGAACTCAAAGTATATTTTCATAACAGTATTAAGCTATAATTTGCATAAAATATTTTCTGGTTACTCATGCTTTAAGCTCTATTATCACATTAGTTTTGCCAATTTTTCAACTTCACATAAGTGGAACCAAAATCATTTAATTTTTGCATTTTTTTTGTTAAGCATAATATATGTGAGAGCTTATTATCAATTGTTCCTGGGTTTGTGTGAGTTTCTTGTAAGTATTATCTGTGGCAAGCTAGCCATATCTCATGTGTCATCAACTATAATCAAGAATGCACATCCCAGAGGCTGTCACTTGCCCTTTGATCTGAAAAGCCCATTTCAGAAGTAGCTACTACTGAAGTACACACAAATTTCATCTATCATTATTTCAGAGAACATATTTTACAATTCAACTTTAAATACAAGGATTCAGAGTGGTAAAATTAATGACTTTTTATTAGTATAATAAAATAGGGAGTGCGGTTTTATTGGTGAAGGCAGGAGTAATAAAATAAATAGATTAGCTAAAACATTTTAGACACATTCACCACTAATTGAACAGTCTCTATATCTTCCAAGCTCTGTGCCCTGAGCCTTTGAAAGACATGCTTGAGCCGTGACTTGCAAGCAGTTCTTTGCCACCAACTGGCATGAAGGGTATTGGATAGTCTTTGATAATTACATATCATCTCTATGGCTATGTAATCTTGTATCTGGAATATCTCTGTACCTGTCTCAAGTAAACTTTTAAGGCCAGATCAGAATGGGGGTGGGGAAATAGAGAAATGGGAACTTATCAGAGGCTATGTAAACTATTTTCTTTCTTCTAAGGAATGCTCATTCAATAATTGTCAGTATGTAGGACAAAATTTGGTCTGAGGTTTGCTTTCATTTTAACTTGCTAGTGTGTTTGTAAAAAATGAGTTAATGTTGCCTTAATCTAATTGTAGATGACAACTCTTGTTCACTGAAGCTCCTAGAATTGTGCATAACCAATTTTATTTATGCAGGGTGGTGGCTGAATTACGGGCTGCAGTTCTCCAGTCTTCCTTGCTTCTGGGCCTTTTGCTATGTGGTTTAGCATTTTCAGTTGTTTGATCCTGTCACTGACTTTGGCCTCACCAAGTGTTTGCTTTCCCAGGGAAATTGTTTTTGAACTATATCATCTCTGTCCCAATAGAAGAAACATGCCTCAGGTATCCCACTGGTCCCAAGAGGATGAGCAATGGGAAGCTGAGCCACTTGGGGAATACACCCTAAGGCAGAGCTCCCCCAGATGACCCAAAGACTTAGCATAAATAATTATAAGTAATGAGTTTTGTTGTTGTTGCTTTAGAGGAATCAGTATTTTTAAGGTATAATATTGTTGCAGTAAATAAATTTACCTTTTCATGAATAGAACCTTATCCATTTTGTAAAAAATGTATTCAGTCACACAATCATCACAATTAAGATACGGAATGTGTTCATCAACATACACAAACACACACATACACAAACACATACACAGTCACTTTCTCTCATGCTCAGTCTCTCTCAACCACAGATTTGTTTTTGTTGCTTGGAGTTCTGACTCTGCTCATCAGCCATATAAATGGAATCATCTAGTATAAAGCTTTTCTTAGTTTGGTTTTTTTTAATGTGCTATAATGTATTTGAGATTCATCTCTGTTGCAACATTTATCAACAATCTATTACTTTTGATTTCTGAGTAGCAGTCCCTGGTATGCATTTAAAACAGTATTTTTTTATTCACCAACTGATAGGCATTTTGATTATTTCCATCTGAGAGATGTTAAGAAAATAGTTGATTATAAATATTTACTCTGAGTTCTTGGGTAGATATAAAATTTTTTTGAGTCAATAACTAGAATAGAATTTCTGAGTTGTTTGTGAGTGTGTGTTTAACTTTATAGTAAACTCCCAAACTGTGTTCCAAAGTGATTGTTAACCATTTTATATTCTACACAGAGGACATGAGTGATCCAATTGTTTTGTGCTTTTATCAGATCTTGGTATTATAAGATTTGGGGGATTTTTTAGGTTTTCTTGTTTTGGCTTATTTACCCATTGCCTAGGTGTGAGGTTGTACCTCACTAGGATTTTAATTTGGACTTTCTTAATGACTAATGATGTTGTGCTTTTTTTCCCAAAATATGCTATCTGTGTTTAGTTTATAATCTAATTTGGTGAAGTAATTGTTAAAATATGTTTTCTTATTTTAATTGGATTTCATGCTTTCTTATTATTGAGTTTTGTGATATATATATATATATATATATATATATATATATATATATATATATATTTAAATACTAGTTCATTATCAGATTTTTTTCTATTCTATTTCTTGCCTTTTAATTTTCTTATCAGCATCTTACAAAGGGAAGATTTTTTTTTCTAATTTTAATAAAGTTAGGTTCATCAATTGTTTTCTTTTGCAGTCATATTTTGTCTCATCTAAGAAACATTTTCCTACCCAAGATCACAAATATATTTAACAATTTATAGTCTTAGCTCATAAACTCATGACCCAAACTCATTTTTAATCTATGATAGATGGTAACTGATGTGGTTGGATCTGGAATGTTCTTTAAATTCTCATACTGAGCTGGGTGTGGTGGTGCATGCTTGTAATTCCAGTACTTGGGAGACTAAGACAGGAGGCTCTGGGTTTTCAGCCAGCCTCAGGTACTTAGTAAGGCCCTCCACAACTTAGTGAGACCCTGTTTCAAAATAAAGAATAAAAGTAGAGCTGAGGTATGGGTTGGAGGTAGAATACCCCTGAGTTCCATCCCTAAAAAATAAATTCTTATGCTGAAAGCATGGTCCCCAGTGCAGCAAGATTCAGAGGTGGGTCTTTTAGGAAATTTAATCATGAGAACTCTAACCTCACAGAATCCCTTGAATCAATGGATGGATCCAATAATAGCTGACTGGTCGAGTGTGAGGTGGTACCTAGTTGGAGGAAGCATGGTGAGTGCCCTGAGTTCATCATATCCTCAGTCCTTTCTTTCTTCTTACCCTCTGTCCCTGTTTTTAGAGTGACAGGAGCTATGCAGCTTCCTCTGTCATGCCCTTTCACCATGCTATGCTACCTCACCTCAGGCCCAGAACAATGAGCCAGTGACCAGAGACTTCATCCTCTGATGCAAACAGCCAAAATAAATCTATCTTCCAAGTTGTTCTTGTCAGATATTTTGGTCACAGCAATGCAAAGCTGGATAATACAGTAATATCAAGGTTTACTTATGGCACTGGTTTTATTTGTTTATTTTTGTGGTACTTTGAATGGAACCCAGGGTCTCACACATGCTAGGGAAGTATTCTATCACTGGGCTACACCCCCAGCCTAAGCCAGAGTTCTGAGGTAGTTTGTTTTACAACATCATTGTGGTGGTATGTTTATAGTTGCCCATGTTTTTGTGTTTCATGGTTTCTTCTGTTACATTTGATATGTACTTACTTTTTTAAATTTATTTTATTGGTGCATCATAATGGATAAAAATAATACTTTTGTAGACATACATGCACACATCACCCAGTTAGCCCCTACCCGATCCCCACCCCGTTCCCTCCCCATCCCTCCTTCCCATGCTTGGCTTAGTGGTTGACATCTAGTATTATAGCAATTTATCCAATATTAACATTGATAATTTCACATAACAGTTTCATTTGTCTGATACCAAGCTTTTGATGACTTAAAGATAACATTTCAATATTTCTTTTTACTTTCTTACCAGAGAATATTTCTTTCTTTTTCTTTTCTTAAGGTGAAACTATCATATATATATTTATTTATTTTTCACAAAAAATCTATCCTAATATGGAATATGGACTCTAGATACCCAAAACGATCTCAAAAAGAACAAAGCTAGAAGATATATATTTTCTGATTTCAAACCATATAAAGCTACAATAATTGAAACAGTGTAGTACTGTTCTAAAGGCAGATATATAAACCATTGGAGTTAAATAAAAGCCTAGAGATAAATTCTTCCATATATTGTCGAGTTTTTTTTTTTACAAGGTTTCCAAGAACATTTGGTGGAGGAGATAATAATCTTTTAACTGAATATTGTTGAAAATTAATAATTACATGAAAAAGAATAAAATTGGACCCTTACTTAACACCATATACAAATATTAACTCAAAATAGATAAAAGACCTAAATATAAATCTTAAGACTAAACTTTTAGAAGAAAATCTGGGTCATAAAACCTCACAACATTGAAATTGGCAGTGATTTCTTGGATATGATTTCAATGGCACAGGCAACAAAAGGGTAAACAAACTCCCTAAAAAATAAAAAAAATTGTATATCCAAAGACAATGTAAACAGAGTTAAAAGTTACTGATAGAATAGGATAAAATAATTCCAAATGCTATATCTGAAGGTATATTAGTATTCCAGCTAGAAATCCTAAAAGTTAGCAAAAATAAAAGCAAACAATACAATTTAGAGATAGGTAAAAGATGAACATAAATAATAAATCTCCACAGATAACCAATCTTAGTTGTCTGTTGGATGAAAAATCTTGTTTCTCTGGTTCTGGTGTGAGTTACCTATTTCTTCTTTGTAGTTAATCTCTTTGAGTATTTTCTCTAGCGCTGGTTTTGAATACAAAAATTCCTTCAGTTTCTGTTTATCGTGGAAGCTTCTTCTTTCTCCATCTAATTTGATAGAAAGTTTTGCTGGATAGGAAATTTTTGGTTGGAAGTTGTTTTCTTTCAGAATTTGAAATATGTTACTCCAAGCCCTTCTGGCTTTCATGACTTGGTTTGGGAAGTCTGGAGTGATTCTAATTGGTTTGCCTCTGAATGTCTGAATGCCCTTTGTTTTTGTTGCCTTTAAGATTCTCTGCTTGGCTTCCACATTGGTCATTTTGACAATTATGTGGTGTGGGGATCCTCTTCTTCGATCCTGTTTAAATGGAGTTTTATAAGGTTCCTGGACCTGTGTGTCGACCTCTTGCTCTATGTTGGGAAAATTTTCTGCTATTACTTCCTTGAAGAGATTGTTGATCCCTTTGGTTTCACCTTCTTTTCCCTCCTCTATTCCAATTATTCTTAGGTTAGCTCTCTTAAAATGGGCCCATATTTCTTCAATATCAGATTCCTGCTTTCGGATATTTTTTTTCTAGATTAGAAACTATGCGTTCATTTTTGGAATGATCATCTTCTAAGATCAATATGCTATTCTCCATGTGGTCTAGTCGATTGTTTGTACTTTGAATTGAGGCCTTTACTTCATTAATTACATCCTTTATCTCTTTTTGACTTTCTCTGATTTCTTTTCGAAAGTCCTCTATTATTTCTAAAGTTATTTTCCTGATTTGATCTTCGAGAAATCTCTGAATTTCTGTTTTATCAGGTTCTGATGTTGTGGGGTTGTGGGCATTCATTGCTCCATTGTTATTCCCTTTTCCCATGATTTTGGAAGTTTGTGCCTTCTCTGGGTTCTTCTCTTGGGTCACTACGACTTCACTTAAGGTGCTCTGGATCTCGAGTCTGTGGTATCTCGGTCCCCACTACTCCTTTATTGGGTTGTATCACAGAGTCTCAGACCCAGGGAGTCAATTGAGGCTGCTTTAGACCATGGGGGGTGCCAGGCTGGGTGTTTTCCTATGGTGTGATATCTCTGCCACCACCACTTCCCCACTGGGTCAAGACCCTGGGAGTACATTACTGGGATTTTCCTCCATGGCCCGCAATTTGACTCACTGTTGTTGAGTGCGCAGATGTAGCTGTAGTGGACTTGGTGAATTTGCTGCTGCTGCCACCGTTGGCAATATGGTGCTGCTGCCATGCCCTTGGCTGTGAGGCTGGCATATTTCTTCTCTGGTTTTGAGCTCCGCTCTGAGTCCCTGCAGCGTGTGCTGAGCCCAGCCACTGGGAGCTTTAGATGCTCCCTACGCCAAGAAATCTGCCGAATCCCACCTGGCTGCTCTGCAGTGGCTCACCTCGGCTCGCTGTCTGCCATTCCTCTCTGGAGCCTGGTGGGCTGTTGAGCACGTTGGTCTGGTGCCATCCAGTAAACTCGCCGCTGCCACCGGCAGTAAGGTGCTGCTCCCACGTCCTCGGGCGTGAGGCCGGAGTATCTCCTCTGTGTATCTGGGCTCCGTTCTGAGTCTCTGTCCTCTCTGGGCCTAGTGCTGCAAGAAAAGATGGCGCCCGCGCCGTTCCGTGCTGTGGCTCCGGCCGCAGCACTGTGGTCTGGTTTCTTTCTGGTGTCTCATTTTTCCAGCCCTCTTTTTCTTTGTCCCTTGTAGTTACATTTTTTGTTTCTCTGCTGATGGTGTTTTTTGGCTATGAAAGGTGCTGATTTTGTGGTAATAGAGACTGGTTGTTAGCAGGGCTCGTAAGCCCCGCTTTCCTCCATCGCCATCTTCCCAGAAGTCCTCTTTTTTTTTTTTTAATCTTTTATCTTTTTTGTTGTTGTTGTTGATGTACTGGGGATGGAACCCAGGGGCATTCTACCTCCAGGCTACACCCATAGCTCTATTTTTTATTCTTTATTTTGAAACATGGTTTCGTCTCACTCAGCTGCAAAGGGCCTCACTAAGTAGCTGTGGCCATCCTCAAACCGCGATGCTCCTCTCTCCTTGATATATACTTTCTATGCAGGAAGTAAATGGCTACTTGACAAACAACCACAATAATGATAATTAATTGGCAGCTATGCCCAGAAATACCACACATGTGAGAACCATCAACCTGCTGGGGCTTTTTTTTGGAGATGAGCACCTAGGGAAAATGGTTCTGTAGCACGATGGAAAGGTCTATATTTTAGTCCCTTCCTTACCTTTTATTCAACTCTAAAATCCTTATCAGCGTAGAGTAGCATGTGTTCAGTTTTATGTGCATGTTAAATGACACTTAGCAACAGCTCTCTTGTCAGCTATTGCTTTAAAGGGATGGCTGTCTTGATCAACATTTTTTCTGTCACTTAGCAACAATGCTTATTTTTATTTTTACTGATGGACCTATAATGGGTATTGAACTAAACAGAAACACATGCTTGAGCAATGATCATAAAAATGGTGTTTTGAGTTTTGAGTTTAGTTCCAGGGCCAATACATATCCTTTATTGGTGATATTAAGATACAAATTAATTATCTCATTTATTTTTTGATAAGTTTTTTTTCTGTGTAAATGCATATTCTTTTGTTCCAGCCCTACATGGTAGCATTTAAATTTTATAAGAATATTTATGTGGCTTTTTTGAACTAATTTCAGACAGGTCAAGATTCTATGACATGTATTGAAACAGTTTAACTCTACTAAATAAATCTTATTATATTCAAAATTTTAAAGAATAGTTTCTTATAATTGTGAGGGTTTATAAACATGTAAAACAAACATACTATGTAAATGATAAAATTTCATAATCTTTTGAAGCAATGTATTGCTGTACACTACTGGCTAAATACTCTGCAGCCATTCTTCCTACCCAAGGACTTCATTTTTGCTGGCTTACCTTCCATCAGAGCAGCTAAAAATATTGGATAATCTACTATATAGCTTTCATTGGATCAGAACATGAGAATATGATGCAGTTCTGGCCACAGGGAATTGAGCTGAAAGATTGACTTAGTCCCTGGAAAGGAATTTCTTCCTCAATGAAAACAAACACAGGAGGAGACTTCCTCTGTCCCTGGACATTGCCACTCATGCTCTGCTGCCAGACAATGAAGAAACCATCTTACAATATTCAAATAATAATTGGCACTGAAATAAATAATGTAAGTAACTCAAATAGAATTCAGAAAATTTATTCATCTGATGAGTATCAGGCAAAATATTTTCATGGTAGAAAGTATATTCTTCTCTGATTGGATACTGGTAGAAGATAAATGTATGAATGGGACAGGGACTTTGGTATTATCTTAGAAATCTTCTACATAAAACAGACTTTTTACTTTCTACTACATAAAACAGATTCGGGAGTCACAAAGGAGATAAATCCATCTGGAGATAAATCCAGCAAATGGGTGTGGGATTAGGCCTCTTTATTAAAAGGAAATGTTGTTTCCTGTCAATGTCTGGAGACCAATATTGTGATCAGTCTGCAGAGATGTGGCAGTGCAGAAGTAAGGGTATTTACAGCAGGGGGTCTTGGAGTTGAGCTAGCAGCATGGGAATGCTGATCCTCTTATAACATCCAGAGTCTCCTGCCATCTGGAGTCTGACTTGTGATATCTGATGTCTACCTTGCAATATCTGGAGTCTTGCAATGTCTGGAGTCTTGTGACATCTGGAGTCTCATGACAGCTTTGCTTCTGGCTTCTGGGGTTTCACCTCCCATCCCTGCTGCAGAGTCCCTTGGGAGAAAGAAGGGTCTCCACCTATCATCCCGGCATTTTGGTGATATTGGGTGATGACTGAATCCAAAACAACTTCCTGCTGTCAAGGGGCATTGTAGGAGGCCCCTTGGCCAGGAGAGATTGGGTCCTTCAGAAGTGGGTCAGTAAGAGTATGGCTGCAGTAGAAGTTGATTGGCAGTTACCCTGGACAGCTTGGTAATGCACATTTGAATAAACCTTAGCAGATGAGGGGCTATTAAAAGAAAAGGCAAATTGTGAGAGCAAGTCCCAGGAAAGAAAGAAGTCCATCAGCTACTGGCACTTGCCAGGAGATAAAGAAGCCCAGCAGCTACTTGACATTGCCAGGAAGGGTAGGAGCCCAGCAGCTACTGGTCTTTTGAACCCTTCTAGATATGAGGTAAACTGTCAATATTGTGTTTTTAGATTCTTGCTTAACCTGGTCAAAGTTTAGACATTTTCATCTATTAGAACAGATTTATTACTATAATAGGAGCATTATTTTCCTGAAAAAGAGACATCTACCACCATTTTCAGCAGTTTTCTTCACTAGACCAGTTCATTAATGTAATGGTAGGATTTTCGCTGAGAAAGACACACACTACCCTTTTCAGCAGTGAGTCAGTATGGCTCAGTTTGGTCAAATAGAAAACATGCTAGTGGGTCAGGAGAATCAGAAATGGATTTTAGAGAGTTTAATACTTTGGCTATCTGGCATCCAGAGAGGGAGAGCATTATACTGACCCCACTTTGTGTTTGGTCCAACATTTTATAGAGGGGAGGCAAATAGGTTTCTTGTACAGTGAATTTTCAGACATAACCAAGTGGTCCTACTGAAATAAAAACATTAAAGAGAATTATTCTGAGAAAAGCAAAGCTTAGTGGGCCCCAACACTGTACGAGAGAATTTGTCACGAAGTTGCTTTAATGAAGCCCTTTTAAGCCAAGTAAGGTGATGCCAGTTGGGGTTCCCCAGCAGTTTGGCTGCAATAGGTGTGGTGAGGATCATTGTAAAAGGCCCAGTCTACCATGGTTGGAGATGCTTTGGTTGAAGTGACTTGAAGAGGACTTGATCCCTGGCTTAAGGGCCTTGACTGCTGGGTGTAGACCTGCTTCTTCAGTTCCTGGTTTGGGGAAGATATTTGCCTGCATGCTCCCTAAGTAGATGCCTGAGAAAAGACAAGTAAGGGAGATAGGAAGCTAAGAAAGAGGGATCGAGAGAGAGAGAGAGAGAGAGAGAGAGAGAGAGAGAGAGAGAGAGAGAGAGATTAAGCAAAAATGGGCAACTATACAGCAATTCAAAGGGGCTCATGAAGGCGGGGCTTCAAGGGGTGGCCTGTATGTGGACAAGAGCCAGTGGTAGGAGTTCATACCATAACACCCACAGCTCCAGAGAAAGTTTTGTTAGATGGTTTTTTAGAATCCTATTAAATTTTTCTACCTTTCCTGATGACTGCAGTTGATAAGGGTTGTGGAACTTCCAAGAAATGCCAAGGGCTTTAGGAAATGTTTAAGTACTGTAGGCCCCACGTGTAGAGAATTGTGTATTAGGTTAATGACCTCTTTAGCCTGAGCCTCAGGCAGGGCAACTTTATCCTCTATCATGAGCCATCCATCGTCTGTACTGGATTCCCCAAGTTTGGTCAGGTGTTTTTGTTCAGCCAAGTTATAAATAGGTATCATTGATGGAAGAATTAAAATAATACATGGCCCAGTGGGCATGGTTGGAATTGTTATCACAGTTGCCTTGCTGTATAATCAGATTTATTGTTTTCTTTGGCCACTAAGAAGGAGTCTGCCTGGTGGCTCTGACAGTGGATGATGGCCAGATTAGATGGCAAAGAGAGGGAGTCTAGGAGTTTCTTAACTAAAGTGGCATTAACAATGAGTGAGCCCTTAGTGGAGAGAAATCCCCACTCTCTCCAAATTGAGGGATGGCAGTGTACTATTAAAAAGGAATATTTAGAATCAGTATATATGTTTATGTGCTTGTTTTTTGATAGGTGTAGAGACTTGAGTTAAGACAACCAGTTCAGTCTTCTGAGAGGTAGTACCATCCAGTAAACCTGGAAACCTCAATGACTTGAGTTAAGATGACCACTGCATAGGATGCTCTTCTCTTACCTCTGGCATCAGAAACATAACTGCCATCAACAAAATAAATAACATCTGGATTAAGGTGGGTTGAGGCTGGATGTGGTGGTGCATGCTTGTAATCCCTGAACTTGGGAGGCGAAGACAGGAGGATCACACAGGTTTGAAGCCAGCCTTGCTGGCTTAAGAGACCCTGTTTCCAAATAAAAATATAAAAATGGGTCTGGGAGTGTAGCCCAGAGGTAGAAGGGTTTTCATGAACTCCAGTGCCATCAAAAAAAGAAGGGGAGTTGTTCCTGAAGGTCTACCCAAGGTTTAGCTAAGGTCTCAATCATTTCTACACAAGAGTGAAAATCATTCATTGAATAAAAGTTAGGGCCTTAACCTTGGCCTAGTGGTAGAAGAGTGGCCAGGTTAAGGGCTGGGGAGTGAGATGGTTTAATGTCCAGATTTTCCATGAACAACAAATAAAGTTTCTGATTGTGAGAAGGAAACATAAGAGGGAGTGCTCGAGGAAAGAATAAATCCTGGAGCCTATATGGGGGGAAAAACCTGCAGGGAGAGCCATAGACAAATTTTGAGAGCCTTTCTTTTGAGCATGGTGGCTGCTGCCAGAGCCCTAAGGCAGGGTGGCCACCCACGAGTACTGGGGTCAAGTAGTTTGAATAAGTAGGCTACTGGTACCTGGGTTGGTGCCAGGGGTTGAGTAAGCACTCCCATGGCTATTGCTTGCCTCTCATTAGTGCATAACAAGAAGCCCTTAGTGGGATTGGGAATTTCCAGGTGAGGGAATTTAAGGAGGGCTTCCTGGAGAGCCAGGAGTGCTCAGCAAATAACTGATGGTGAAGTGAGGGGACCATAAGGGTTTCCTTGGTTGCCTCATATAGGGATTTAGCTAAAATGGCAAAGTTGAAGATCCAATGCCATGAAAATCCCACAAATCCCCCAAAAGATTGGATTTGATTAGCTGGGTTGGGCAGCTGCAAGTCTTGTAAGGCCTTAACCTGGTCAACAGTTAGTCCCCAGGTGTTTGGGATTAGATGTAGGCCTGGTTACCACACCTCTGGCACTGATAACTGGGCTTTATGTAAGGCTACCCTATAACCCCTGCTTCTGAGAAGATTAAGGAGAAGGGCAGTGTGCCCTTTGGACACCTTAAAGGAGGGGCTAGAAAGTAGAAGATCATCTGCATATTGGAAAAGGGAACTAGGATCCAAGGGGCACTGGAGGAGGTCCTGTGCTAGCACCTGGACAAAAAGGTGTGGGCTATCTTAAAACTCCTGGAAGACCGGTTCATGTTAAATGTTAAGCAACCTGCATGTCAGGGTCCTCCCATATAAAGGCAAAAAGGGGATACAACTCAGGATGCAAAGGAATAGTGTAGAAGACATCTTTGATATCAATAGTAGAAAAATGAGTGGTAGTAGGGGGAATCTGAGATAAGAGGGTATAGGGATTAGGGACAAGTGGGTGGATTGGGACCACTGCATTACTAATTTAGTGGAGATCCTGCGCTAAATAATGACCCATTGGGCTTTTTAACTGGGAGAATGGGGGTATTGTGAGAAGAATTGATGGGGATGAGTAATACCTGGGCTAGGAGATAAGAAATGATGTGTTTAAGCCCAAATTGTTGAAGAAGGATTATGGGAAATTGGGAGTCAGCAGGGAAAATAGTGGGGTCATGGAGGACAATATGTACTGAGGTGTCATGGGTGGCCACAACCAGAGTAGTGGTGTCCCATACTATAGAGTCAACCAAATCTATAGGGAGTGGAGGTTTGGCCACTTGGTCATCATCTTTAACAATAGCCATTAAAAGTATATGAGGGGAAACAAAATGAAAGTTTGGCCCCAACTTTTGTTAAAAAGTCTCTACCTATAAAGGGGGTAGAACATGAAGGGATAATCAGGAATGGATGGTCAACCATAAGGATTTCCAAATGGCAAAAAAAGGGACCTGTAGTACGTGGACAAGAGGGCTTGTTGTTAATCTCTTGTACTGAGATTGGAGAAGAAAAACTAGGTAGGGCCTGAAAAGGATGGAAGGATCCAGGAGGTAGCTCTTATATTCTTCAGAAAGAAGATTGGCTTACCTGCTACCTTGAGCATCACCCTGGGCTCAGCTAGAGTAATATGGGTGGCTGAGTCTGGGAGCCATCAGTCTTTGGCCAGGCAGAGCAGGGCCAGTGGCAGGGCCTGGTATGGAAGGGTGATCCCCCTGTGTTGAGGCACCTGAGGCTCACCATTTTTCCAAAATCAATCACTTTTGCAGTGTCACTCCTGGCCACACTTTAGGCACAGTCTGGTTGGTGGATGTTGCTAAGGGCAGTGCTTTACCAAATTACCTTGGTGACTGCATTTAAAACAGGCTTCTGGAGGTAGTTGTCATTGCTGTCCTCCAACCCTTGGTGGCACTTGTTCCACCGACAGCCTCCACTGCCAGCTACAGGGCAGCTACCAGGGCTTGAGCTTGCAAATCTGCCTTTTGGAGAAGTTAAAGTGTATGCTCCATCTCTGCCTGTTCCCCTCTAGAATTAAAGACTTTAAATGCCATGTTCACCAAATCTCAGATAGGGGTTTGAGGGTTGTCCTCAGCCTATCTTAATTTTTTCCTCAATATCAGGGGCTGGTTGCCCGATGAAATTGTTTGCCAACACCACAAATTCTGCCTCAGTAGATGGATCTAAGTGGGTATAGAGGGTAAAAGCCTCCTGAAGGTGATTAAGAAAAATACCTGGATTTTCATCTGGACCTTGGGTAAAATTACTTAAGTTAATCACTTAAGAAAATCCTTAAGTTTATTGTAATTAACTGCTTTAAGGGAATCATATCATATATCTTCAAGAAGGTATAGTATCATATGGTTTCTCATTTTTATTCCCTCACCCCGACTATTTGGGGCTGGCTGATAATTCCAGTGGGGATACTCTGAAGGTACCACAGCTGCTCCCATATGGAGTGCTGGGTTGGTTAAATAAGCCTGGTCATCCCATTCTCGGGCATCATTAACAATATGATCCCATTCATCTGGAGTTAAGGCACAGGTTAAAATAACATGAAGATCCCACCATGTGAGATCATATGCTTGCACAATGTATTGGAATTATTTAATAAAACTAAATGGATTGAGGAAAATGAACCCAGTTTTCTTTCAATTTCAGCAAGGTCAAGGAAAAAGAAAGGAACATGGATGTGGATTATGCCTTCTGCACTGGCCACCTTGTGGAGCGGGGCCAAGATAGAAGGGGGGGGGCTTGGAGTGGGTATAGTAACATACAGGGGAAGGGAAGAGGGAGGTAAGTGTTGATCCCTTAAGGAAGAATGGTGGGAGTGAAAGGAGTGGGTTATGGTGAGAGGCTGTCCTAGTGTTGGTTGGTGGTTGGGGCAGTGAGGAGAGATACTGGGGATCAGGGTCCTCAGAAAATGATGCCTGCAATCCATCAGGGTCAAACAATGACAACCACATGTCACCACAAAATGGTGACTGTGTCTGTGACACAGCAAGATCACAAGCTGCACCCACATGGCTCCATGAGACAACTAAGATGGCAACTATAAGTTAGCCTGTAACTCAGCAAGATCGCCAGATGGCATTGCCATGAGGCGACCAAGATGGCGACTGTGGGTTAACTTGTAACTCAGCAAGATCACCAGGTGGTGCCTGCATATTTCCACAAGGTGACCAAGATGGCGACTGCAGCTGGCAGGAATCCCCAGCCAGCAAGACTTGGGGGGTGGAGTGGGGCGGGGGTGGAAAAGGAAAGGCAGAAATGCATACAAAAGAAGGCCTGGATATAAATGACTTCCGACCATTTACTGGACCCCTTACAAAAGTTGCTGAGATTGGTCAGTATATTGAAATCCAAAGTACCAGTTTTGGGCAACTGTGACCCATTATCCAAATTGTACTGAGGCCATACCCTATTGCAATAGAAACATAGGCACTCAGGGCATGAGTCTTCTGCTAGACCCAGACTTTAGATATTAGTGAGGAGACAACACAGTGGGGACTGGGAATCTATTTTGGAGGTTTGGTTTTCCATAATTGGTCTGCAGGCAAAAATGAAGACAACAGGCATCCCTATTTTTTTTATCAATCATTCAGGAACAGGGGCAAAGAGGGCAGGAAAGACATCTCAGTTCCTTTTCAAGACTGGAAGATGACCTGGTCATCCAGGGGGCAACTCCAAAGCAGCCACACATTTCAATAATGGAGAAGCTAGAGGCAAGAACCCGGAAGGCAGAAATCCAGAACCTGCTGACCAAGTGAAGGGGAGGGAGCTTACCTTGTCTGAAAGAAAGTGGTCAGTGTCTTCTGAAAGAAATTGGTTGGTTCAATTGAGGGTTGGGTCGAAGATTTTGGAGCTAAAGGAAGAGTACAGCAACAACAACAAAAAAAAAAAAAAAGAAAAGAAAAGAAAAGAAAAGAAAAGAAAAGAAAAGAAAAGAAAAGAAAAAAAAATCCTCCCAGGTTTTGTGCACCAAATGGTACACCAGATGCAGCATTAAAATTGAGTCAGGGTCACAAAGAAGATAAATTCAGCAAAAGTGTGTGGGATTAGGTCTCTGTATTAAATGTGTGGTCCTATAGGGGAAGGGAAGAACCCAACCTATCAATCACAAAAGTAAATTCAATGCTCTTTAAGATGTTACTCTATATTGCTTAATTTTCCCAGAGTCTGGTAACTACTAATCTTTTTTCTGTGTCTATTAATTTTTCTATCTGTAATACTCTATATGTAATAAAATAATATGTAATTTGTGTTTGTGTTCTTATTAGTATGGTTTTGTGGAAGTTTATCTGTTTTGTAGCATGTATAAATACACTGAAATTTATGGTCAAATGGTATTTCATTGTATGAAAGTACCATACATGGTTATTCATTACTAGGTTAATGGACATCTACACTGCTTCCATATTATATGTTTTGTGACTAGTACTATAATGAACATTCATGTACAAGCTTTTTTATTATCTGTTTGTGATTTAGGTTTATAATAAGGAGTGGAACTAATGGGGCATATTCTAATTTTATAATAATCTTTTTTGTGGAACTTTCAGTATTTATCTGAAGCTTTGTCATTTTACATTACCTAGCAAAGTATGAGTGTTTCATTTTTTAATCTTTTTAAAAACTCATGCTGTTTTCAATACTTTAAAAAATCTATCATAGCCAACATAGTGCATTGAATATTACAGAGCTTCTACTCTTATTTCTAACTCAATAAATCAAAAACCATATTTGAAAATATTTAATTGGATCAGTTTTATGTATGATTAGATTTATTTTCATCCCTTAGATGGTACACATTTTTTGTTAGCATCATTTATCAAGGATTAATCTTAGGATGCTAATATTTCACTATACTAAGCATCTTTGCATTAAAAAGGCAAATGCATGTAATTTAATATGAATTTAAAATATGAGAAAATAGATCCTTTAAATTGTCATTTTTGTTGCTTAAATACATGTATGGGTTGCTTTTTTACATAAAAGAATGAAAAATATTTTGATTCAGAGAATTTTGTCTTAGTCTTTTCTGATTAGGTTTATAGAAATACAATTTATATATAATAAAATTTTACTCAGTTTAATTATAAAATTTGATGAGTTGACATGCCACTCTCACCACAATAAATACATAAAAAATTTATCACATCAAAAGATTTCCTCTTAATCATATGCCATTAATCTTTACTCTCACTCTGCCCTGGTGAAATACTCAAAAAATATTTTAATCCAAATTTGAATCCAAATGTAGTTGTATGGTAAAGGCCTATGAATAACTAGGTGATTAGAAAAAACATTAAAAATTCAAATAGTTAAATAAAAAGGATAAAATGGATTTAAAATGAAAAGTTATATCAAATCAAATAATCAGAATATGCTCTATTAGTTCTAATAGTTGGAAAAACATGTATTTAAACAATAAATTGTCACTTTTTACCTATCATACTGTAAAAATATAAAACTAATTATATTCTTTCCTTATTTTTGGTGGTACTGGGGACTGAATCCAGAAGTGTTCTACAACTTAACAACATATCCAGGCTTTCATTACATTTTATTTTATTTTACAATTTTATTTTATACTGGATCTTCCTAAGTTACTGGGGCTGGCCCTAAACTTTTGATACTCCTAACTTAGCCTTCCCTATGGAGTAGCTGAAATTGAGTGTACTACCCCCACTTACCATAACAAGCTTTCTAATGTTTAGAAGGTATGAAAATTATAAAACATGGAGTATTGATATCCTTTTATAAAACTACATGTAAAATGGCCTTATTATTTTTCTCAGAGAGATTTGTTAATTTACATTTTTTCTTTTTTATTAGTGCTTTGTATTTATACATAATAATGGGGGAAAATTTGTGTAGACATAAATGCACACATCACCCAGTCAGCCCCCATCCAGTCCCCACCTCACTCCCTCCCCATCCCTCACTCCCATGCTTGGTTTAGTGGTTGACTTCGATAAAAATAAATACATCATACACTTTAAAGAGTTTCCCTTTCCCCACTTCCCATCCCCACTGTTAGGTTGCCTTATTTGCTCCTCTATAGGATCTCATTTTTCACCTGGAGTTCCTCCTATGACCCCATTCACTCTAGCATTCACATATTAGGGAAAGCATCTGATTCCTTACTTTCTGCAACTGACTAACTCGCATAGCATAATGTCCTCAAGATCTATCCATTTCTCTGAAAATACCACAATTGCAGTTTTTTTAATGGATGAGTAAAATTCCATTGTATACATATCCCACAGTTTTGTAATACATTCATCTGTTGATGGACATCTTGGCTGGTTCCACAGTTTGGCTATGGTTAATTTTGCAGCTATGAACATAGATACACATGCATTAGTTTGGTAGTTTGGTTTCCTTCCCTTTTGGGTAGATACCCAGAAGTGGTATTGCTGGATTGAATGGTAGATTTGTTCCCATTCTTCTGAGGATTCTCCATACTGTTTTTTAAAGTGATTGCACTAATTTGCAATTTCACCAACAATGTTTTGGAGTTCCCACTTCTTCACATCCTCGCCAGCATTTGTTGTTTGTTTTGAATGATTGCCATTCAAGTTGAAGTTAGGTGAAATCTCAGAGTATTTTTGATTTGCATCTCTCTGATGTCCAATGATGTTGAGTATTTTTTTCATGCATTTATTGGCCATTTGAATTTCTTTTTTCATTAAGTGTCGATTTAGTTCACTTGCCCATTTTATGATCGGATGATTTGTTTTTTTTTAGTGTTAAGTTTCTTGAGTTTTCTGTATATTCTATATATTAGTCCTGTATCGGAAGGGGAGGTGGCAAAAATCTTCTCCCATTCTGTTGGCTCTTGATTGAGGTTCTTGACAGTTTCCTTTGCTGAAGAGAAGCTCTTAAATTTCATGTAACCCCACACATTGATTTGCCTTTGGGGTCTTGGTGAGAAAGTTTTTATCTGTGCCTATGTGTTACAGTGTTGGACCTATGCCCTCTTTGAGAATCCTTAAGCTCTCTGGTCTAATTTCCAAGTCTTTGACCCATCTTGAATTGACTCTTGTGCAGGGTGAGAAAGTGGGATTGATTTCCAATTTTCTGCATATGCTTAACCAGTTTTACCAACACCATTTGTTGAAGAGGCTATCTTTTTTCCAGTGTATGTTTTTGGCCCCTTTGTCAAAAATCAATTGGCTGAAAGTGAAAATTTTAAATCTTAAATCAATTGATTTAAATCAATTGATTTAAAAACAAGTCAATTGATGAAAAATCAATTGACTTGTTTCTGGGCCTTCTATTCTGCTTCATTGTTCTATGTGCCTGTTTTTGTGCCAGTACAATGCTGTTTTTATTACAATGGCTTTGTAGTATAGTTTAAAGTCAAGCTTTGTGATTCCTCCTGCATGGTTTTTGTTGCTGAGAACTACTTTGGCTATTCTGGGCCTTTTGTTATTCCAAATAAATTTAAGGACTGATTTTTCTATGTCTGTAAGAAATGATCTTGGTAGTTTAATGGGAATTGCATTGAATCTATAAATCACTTTTGGAAGGATGACTATTTTAATAATATATGTTCTGCCTATCCATCTTCTAAGATCTTCTTTGATTTATTTTTTTAATGTTTTATAATTTTCTTTGTAGAGATCTTTTACCTCCGTGATTAAATTTATTCCTAAGTATTTTATTTTTTGTGGGTGATCCTGAGTGGAAGTGTTTTCTGAATTTCTTTTTCAGTGGATTTATGGTTGGTGTACAGAAAAGCTTCTGGTCTTTTAAGATTTAATTTTTATCCAGACACTTTGCTGAATTTGTTGATCAGTTCTATAAGCCTTTTGGTTGAGTTTCTTGGGTTTTCTAAATATATATCATGTCATCTGCAAATAGTGAAAGTCTGAGTTCTTCTTTCCCTATTTGTATTCCTTTGATTTCCTTTCCTTGCCTTATTGGTCTGGCTAGAGTCTCAAGTACTATATTAAAGAGAAGTTGTGATAATGGATATCCTTGTCTTGTTCTTGTTTTTAGGGGGAATTTTTGAATTTTTTCCCTATTTAGTATGATGTTGACTGTGGGCTTATTGTAGATTGTCTTTATGATGTTGATATATGTTCCTTCCTTTCAAATTCTCTGCAGTGCTTTTATCATACATGAATGTTGGATTTTATCAAATGCCTTTTCAGCATCTACTGAAATGATCATGTGACTTTTGTCTTTGGCTCTGTTTATATGATGAATTACATCATATAAACAGATGGATTGATTTTTGTATGTTGAACCAGCCTTGTATCCCTGGGATGAACCCTATCTGGTTGTGATGTATGATTTTCTATATTTTTAATGCATGTTGCTAGTATTTTGTTTAGCAGTTTTGCATTCAAATTCATCAAAGATATATGCCTGTAGTTCCCCATTTTTTTTTCTGATTTTAGGGTTCTTTTCTTTCTCTCATTCTTACCTTTCATCGATTCATGATGGCCTAAGCATGAAGAAGTTAAATTTTCTGTTTGTAGATGACAAACACTAACAAACATTAATTTTTTAGAACTAAAAAAGTAAATAAAATTACAAGATACCAGATCAACAAATAAAAATAAGTAGGATTTACATACACTAACAGCAAACCGAGAACTAAATCAATACTACAGTTACATTTACCATGGCTACAAAATTAGTGTTCAAGAAGGTGAAAGATTTATATATAAAATCTTTGAAAATGGATAAAAGAGACACCAGTTATTGGAAGAAACACCAGTTAAATGGAAAGATATTTTATGTTCATGAATTGAAAGAATTTATATAAAATGCCCCTGCTATCTAAAGTAATCTATAGATTCAATGAAATTGTTATCAAAATTGTAGTGGCATATTTTATGAAAATAGTTAAGAATACTAAAACTCATAGGGAAGAACAAAAGGTCATAAATAGTCAAAGCAATCTCAAGCAAAAAGAAAACATAGAATCTCTATGTTGAAGAAATACCTGACTTCAATACCCAACAAGTTCTTAAAAAACAAAAGAAGTCAGGCATGGTGATGTATGTAATTTTAGTACTTAAGAGACTGATACAGAAGGATTGAAGATTCAAGGCCAGCCTCAACAACTTATCAAGGCCCTCAGCAAGTTAGCAAAACCCTACTACAAAGTAAAAAATAAAAATGGCTGGGATTGTTGCTTTTAGAGAGAATACCCCTGCGTTCATTCTCCATTTCCACAAGGGAAAAAAGAGGAAAAAAAAGAGAGAGAGAAGAAGAGGGGGGGAATGATCCTCCATTTGTTGGAACATGAATTAAACTGAAGAAAATAAGACAACCACAGAAAGGAAAATATTTGATCTTATTTATATGTGTAAGCTAAAAAACAAAATTAATAGTAATAGAAATTAAAATTAATAGTAATAGAAAATAAAATAGTAATAGAAAATAAAATAGAAAATAAAATGGTGATCATCATTTTATGGTGTTGGTTATGAAATTAAGGAGATTTTGGACAAAAGATAAATTTTTAATTAAGTAGAATGAATAATTTTAAGAGATTTATTGTACATTCTAGTGATTATAGCAAAGAATGATATATTGCATACTTGAAAAATATAGAATAGTTTTTATATGTCCTCACCACAAAAAGTAAGAATGTAAGGTAATGCATATGTTATATAGCTTTATTGAGTCATTTCACAGTGTATGTATTTATAAAAATATGTTATACCCAAGAAATATATACACTTTCTAGTAGTCAACTATATTTTTAAAAGTAAAATGAAGAAACAACAAAGACACAAGAGCATAATGTTGTGTATCTCAAACATGCAAGATATATGTAAACACTATTACTATAGTAGTTTTATTTTCTCATTTGCAGCTGCTTCTGTCTGCCATATACAATGATTTAAAGACTATGTTTTAAGAAACTAAGTCTAAGGTCTTAAAGTTAGAGTTGTGCTTGTAAGTTACATTATAAACCAATCAAATTTTGATTTTATAATCAAATTTTGAAATGTATACTTAGATAACATATTATTAACAAATATAAATAAAAATTGTGTGTGTGTGTGTGTGTGTGTGTGTGTGTGTGTGTGTGTGAACTAAAATAAGTTGGTGCAGTATGAATATAAGCTGGTGAGAACTCATGACAGCAAGGTTCCTGTAAACATGCACACTGTCTTATTCTCTTTTTCCCTGCCTTCTTTTACTAAAAACCCACTCATTTATTTTATGAGTTATGATTTGCTGAATATTTCAATGATACTATTATTTTAGGGACCCACTACCAAAACTACATACATGTTTTATATACAATCATGGTGCAAAACCAAGGTACCAGTGAATGGAGAGAGACTCTTAAATTGGGAGGTATATAGAACAAAATTCCCCTGGGTATCAGCACTAGAGCTTCCCTTTGGTTAAAAATGTTTATCTTTACCATCAACTTCAACCTGTAGTTTGGCAGTAAATTATTCATCTACATTTTGGGCTTGTAATTCTCATAATGACTACAAAAGCATTCACTTCTATTCCACCATAGTAACTTATGCTCAGGGACACAATCTTATTACTACTGGCAACTATTTCAACTTTTATAAAGTAACAAAGAGCCTTATCTACAGTCATCTCACCTCCTTAGTCCCTTTGTTTGTGTGTGGTGGGAGGGGTACTGGGGATTGAATCTAGGGGCATTTTACCTCTGAGCTATCCCTTCAACCCTATCATCTATCCTCTCTCTCTCTTTATCATCTATTTATTTTATTTTTGGTAATTATTCATTTATTTTTGTGTGTGTGCTGGGGATTGAACCTAGGGTCATTCTATCTCTGAGCTACATCCCAGACATTTTTTACTTATTTTTTATTTTAAAATATTGCCTCATTAAGTTGCTGAGGAGTTTGAGAAATTCTTGAGGCTGACCTCAAACCTGTGATAATCCTGTCCAGCATCCCAAGTACTGGGATTTGAGGTGTGCCTCACCATGCCCACTCCTTACTCCAATTTGTACCTCAGCATGCCCTGTGGACTTGACTCTTCTATTATCTGCTTGTGCTTTAAATCCTTTTGCTTCATTCTATATAATCTGGATATAGCCAATCACTCCAACCATCCTAGTGCTAATACCTTGAGCACCCATGCTTTCAGTTAAACCCCAAACTAAGAATTCAATTCTGTTTTAATACAAACTTTCAAATAATATTGGAGAAAAATGTCACACCAGTCAGGAGTAGAAATATCACAAATAAATTTTTCCCATTTGAGCTCACCTTTCCCTGCATATTGCTTGACAATAAATTGCTTCCACAACTGCTTAGAAATACTCATTTCAAATACTTATCATTCTCTATAGTTTCCTAATATGGCCATATTATCTTCAATGTATCAAAAATCAATTCATATTTATTATTTTATAGCTTCAAAACTATCATTAAATCCATCTTTAAATTCTGTTTAGATCACCCTTCCTCCGTCACTTAGCTTTTTTGAAACAGGGTTCTGGCCTATTGTTAGTTTTATATCCTCCATTTACTTTCAACCAACTTGAATTTAAATATGGCTGAGTTGCATTTTTGTGCTAATGATGATATAGGAATATCATTATTATGTAATTAAAATTTTTACTTCTAAGTAAGAAAATGCAGCTCCTTTTGGAAGTTGTATTGACACTATTTATGACTTTTTACCAAAATAAATATAAAAAGGGCTAGGAAATTGGCTTTAAAAGCCTCAATATGTTGCCAAGTCACTCTGTGAACCTATGATCTTTCTGTCTTAACCTCCCAAGGAAATTACAGTTGTGTGCCACCGTATCTTGCTCTATTTTCACATTTAAGTTTTCAAGACTCCATTAAGATGTATGAATACAATGCATCAGTTAAAAAAAAAAAAGATTGCCATTCTAATTTGAGTTAGGTAAAATCTCAGGGTATTTTTGATTTACATCTCTTTGACTGTTAATGATGTTGAGCACTTTTTTAATACATTAATTGGCCATTTGAATTTCTTCTTTTATGAAGTATTTATTTAGTTTATTTGCCCATTTTTATTTGGGTTATTAGTTTTCTTAGCAGTGATTTTGAGTTTTTTGTATATTTATAAATATTAGTCGAACTTCTGGGAAGATGGCAACCAAGAAAAGCGGGGCTTAAGAGCCCTGCTAACAACCAATCTCCATTACCACAAAATCAGCGCCTTTCATAGCCAGAAAACACCATCAGTAGAGAAACAAAAAAATCACCAGGCTCCAGAGAGAAAGCTGACTGAGAACAGAGCTCAGAGCCACAGAGGAGATAACTGGCCTCACATCCGAGGACGCAGCAGCAGCGCCATACTGCCGGTGGCAGCGGCAAATTCACCTGAGGACAGCTACAGCAAGCCGACGTGAGCTGCTGCGGAACAGCCAGGTGGGATTACTCACCGCAGGTAAAATCTAAAGCTCCCAGTGGCTGAGCTCAGCACACGCCACAGGGATTCAGAGTGGAAATCAAAACCAAGAAGAAATACGCCAACCTCACGGCCGAGGGCGTACCAGCGTCGTCATATTGCCACCGGCGGCAGCAGCAGAGAATTCACCGATCCAGTACAGCTACATCTGCATACTCAAGAACAGTGAGTCAAATTGCGGGCCACAGAGGAGAAATCCCAGTACTGTACTCCCTGGGACTTGACCCAGTGGGGGAGGGGCAGTGGCAGAGATATCACACCATAGGAGAATGTGCAACCTGGCACCACCTGCAGTCTAAAGCAGCTTCTATCGACTCTCTGGGTCGGAGACTCTGTGATACAACCCAGTAAAGGAGTAGTGGGGTCTGAGATACTACTGACTCGAGATCCAGAACACCTTAAGTGAAGTCATAGTGACCCAAGGGAAGAATCCAGAGAAGGCACAAACTTCCAAAATCATGGGAAAGAGGAATAATACTGGAGCAATAAATGCCCACAACCCCACAACATCAGAACCCGATAAAACTGAAAATCAGAGATTTCTAGAAGATCAAATCAGGAAAATAACTGTAGAAATAATAGAGGTGCTTCGAAAAGAACTCAGAGAGAGCCAAAAAGAGATAAAGGATGCAATTAATGAAGTAAAGGCCTCAATAAAAAGCACAAACAACTGATTAGACCACATGGAGAACAGAATCTCGCTCTTAGAAGATGATCATTCCAAAAATGAATGCATAGTTTCTAATCTAGAAAAAAATATCTGACAGCAGGAATCTGATATTGAAGAAATATGGGCCCATTTTAAGAGAGGTAACCTAAGAATAATTGGAATAGAGGAGGGAAAAGAAAGTGAAACCAAAGGGATCAACAATCAAGGAAGTAATAGCAGAAAATTTTCCAAACATAGAGCAAGAGGTTGATACACAGGTCCAGGAAACGTATAGAACTCCCTTTAGACAGTATCGGAGAAGAGGATCCTCATGCCACATAATTGTCAAAATGACCAATGTGGAAGCCAAGCAGAGAATCTTAAAGGCAACAAAAGCAAAGGGCCAAGTGACATTCAGAGGCAAGCCAATTAGAATCACTTCAGACTTCCCAAACCAAGTCATGAGAGCCAGAAGGGCTTGGAGTAACATATTCCAAACTCTGAAAGAAAACAACTTCCAGCCAAAAATTTCCTACCCAGCAAAACTTTCTATCAAATTAGATAGAGAAATAAGAAGCTTCCATGACAAACAGAAACTGAAGGAATTTTTGTCTTCAAAACCAGCACTAGAGAAAATACTCAAAGAGATTAACTACAAAGAAGAAATAGGTAACACACACCAGAACCAGAGAACCAAGATTTTCCATCCAACAGACAACTAAGATTGGTTATCTGTGGAGATTCATTACTTACGTTAGTCTTTTACCTATCTCTAAATGGTATTGTTTGCCTTTATTGTTGTTAATTTTTAGGATTTCTAGTTGGATTATTAATATACCTTCAGATATAGCATTTGGAAATATTTTATCCTATTCTATCAGTAACTGTTAACTCTGTTTACATTGTCTTTGGATATACAATATTTTTTTTTATTTTTTAGGGAGTTTGTATACTCTTCTGTTGCCTGTGCCATTGAAATCATATCCAAAAAATCACTGCCAATTTCAATGTTGTGAGGTTTTATGACTCAGATTTTCTCCTAAAAGTTTATAGTCTTAAGATTTATATTTAGGTCTTTTATCTATTTTGAGTTAATATTTGTATATGGGATTAGGTAATGGTCCAACTTTATTCTTTTCCATGTAAGTATTATTTTTCAACAATATTTAGTTAAAAGATTATTATTTCTACCACCAAATGTTCATGGAAACCTTGTCAAAAATAACTTGACAATATAGGGAAGAATTTAGCTCTAGGCTTTTATTTAACTCCAATGGTTTATATATCTGCCTTTAGAACAGTACTACACTGATTCAATTATTGTACCTTTATATGGTTTGAAATCAGAAAATATATATCTTCTAGCTTTGTTCTTTTTCAAGATCGTTTTGGGTATCTAGAGTCCATATTCCATATTAGGATAGATTTTTTTCTGAAAAATAAATATATAAATATATGATAGTTTCACCTAAAAAAATAGAAAAGAAATATTCTCTGGTAAGAAAGAAAGCAAAAAGAAATATTAAAATGTTATCTTTAAGTCATCAAAAGCTTGGTATCAGACAAATGAAACTGTTATGTGAGATTATCATTTTTAATTTAGGATAAATTGCTATAATACTAGATGTCAACCACTAAGCCAAGCATGGGGGGAGGGATGGGGAGAGCATGGGGTGGGGATCGGGTGGGGGCTGACTGGGCGATGTGTGCATGTATGTCTACAAAAGTTTGTACCCCACTATGATGTATGAATACAGTGCACCAATAAAATAAATAAATAAATAAAAATATAAAAAAAATTAGTCCTCTATCAGAAAGTTAGTTGATACAAATTTTTTCCCATTCTATCAGCTCTTTGTTGAGGTCCTTGATAATTTTCTTCTCTGTACAAAAGCTCTTCAGTTTAAGGACTCCAACATACTGATTTACCTTTTAACTCTTATGCCTTTGTTTTTTGTTGAAAAGTCTTTAAACTGTGCCTATTTGTTGCAGTGCAGTATGTATGCCCTCTTCAAGGAGCTACAAAGTCTGATTTCCAAGGCTTTGATCAATCTTGAATTGACTTTGTGTAGGGTGAGAAAGTGGGGTTTACTTCCAGTTTTCTGCATATGGCTAACAAGTTTTGCCAAGATCATTTGTTCAAGAGGCTCTTTTTTTTCCCAGTGTATGTTTTTGGCCCCCTTTTCAAAAGTCAATTGGCTGTAAGTATGCAGATTTGTTTCTAAAAGTCCTTAAGAGCTGGCTGCTACCTAGTCTCTAGTTTCCCTTTCCAACACTTTTAGTTTATAATCTCCACCATTATTGAAGTTTTTGAATTGTGTCAAGATACATGCTTTTACCTCTGACCATTTGCACATTTTAAAATACTTTTTAAGTTAGGTGTGGTGGTGCATGCTTGTAATCCCCATGCTTGAGAGGCAGAGACAGAAGGATCTCGCAGGTTCAAAGCCAGCCTCGCTGGCTTAAGAGACCCAGTTTCTTAATAAAAAAGTATAAAATTGGTCAGGGGGTGTAGCCCAGAGGTAGAAGGGTTTCCAGGAACCCCAGTACCACCAAAAAAAATAAAAAATAAAAAATAAAAAAATAAAATATTTTATTTTTTTGTATATTTTTATATATTTTTTATATTTTAATGCATTATAGTCCCACATTATAATGCAGTTCATTGTGATATTTGAGATGCATACAACATTTGGTGGACTTTCATAGGCTTCCTTCCCAACCCCTCTTTCTCATACACAATTTTAATACACATCATTAAAATTGACATTTATATTCTCATATATTTACAGGATGCCATCAACAGATAAATAAATTACAAAATTATGTGTACTTATTCAATAGAATTCTACTTAACAATAAAGAACAAAAATTATGTTAATGGATAAACCCAAACAACATTCTTTAAGTGAGATTAGCCAATCTCAAGAAGTCACATGGTTCCTCTTATGTGCAGTACCTAGGGAGCAAACAGAATACAGAGTTTCTTCAGATATGGAGGGTAAACTTCAGTGGAGCCAAGGAGGTGGTCTAGGGGAAGGGTGAGATCAATGAAAAAAAAAACTTCCATTTGTATACTTAACTGCATATCTCTAAAGAATCTTTCTCCATTATTACTATATGGCTTTTTTCTTTCTAAACTTGAGAAAGTTTAAAAAATTAACTTTTTTATTTCCAAACTTCTTTCCAATTTTTACTTCTAAGTAAAATTTTTTATGTTGCCCCTACTAGGTCCTCTTAAGTTACAGGACATATATATGTTTACACTTATTCCTTCAGCAAATATTTTTCTTCTGTCTAAAAACAGATGCTTAAGTAGTGGCTAAATAATATTCTTGGATCCCTTTGTGGTATTGTAACCTACTGGTTAGTTATCTATACAATTCATTTAAGAATTTCTGCAGAAAATTTTTACCTTCTGAATTTGCTGGACTGAAATAGTGGAAAAATAGGTCCTATTCCAGAAATTTATTTGATTATTAAACTAAAGCTATAATGGGTGTTGGCTATAAATAAATATGTATCTTTTCCACAAAATTATTATATTACCTATAAAGGTATTCATTTATCTGAAATTGTTTTATGATAAACATATTTTAAGTGACTATGCACATATTTTTGGCTCCCCAAATTTGATTCAATGTCTCTAATTTACACTATTCCTGTACCCATTACTTAATTCACCATTTACTATACACCTTCCCCCTCTTTTTTTTTTTTTTTTTTGGTGGTACTGAGGTTCCTGGAAACCTCTGGGCTACACTCCCAGACCTATTTTATATTTTTATTTGGAAACGGGGTCACTTAAGCCATTAAGGCTGGCTAGGAACCTGCGTTATCCTCCTGTCTCCACCTCCCAAGCGTGGGGATTACAAGAGTGCATCACCACGCCCAGCTACAACTTGCCCTTTTATATACCAACTTACATGTCTAAATGCCTACTCCTGAGATTGAATCAGAGTGGTGAACCACAAGAAAGGAATACCAGACACAAAGGATAAACTAAGCACAGCTCACAGAAGTAAACGCCCAACAGCTTTCATATTCAGTTTTAAAAACACATAGATCACAAAATGTTCTGCTTACAACTCTGAGCCAACTCCATATAAAGGAGGTGACAGAGAGAATACCTGACCTTAACACCTGAAACCTATCAATGCTATTTTTACAGCAAGCAAAAGAAATCCTGAAATATTGACAATCTACAGATATAACTACAATGGGGTGATAGCTACACAGTATTTACTGAACTGTAAATATTGCCAGAAGAAAAATTCAAAATTTAAGAGAAGACATAATATAGTATTTCATTAGCCATATGCAGAAAAAATAAACCCCAATTTCTCACACTGCACAAGAGTCAATTCAAGATGGATCAAAGACTTGTAAAACAAGCAGCTCCTTGAAGAGGGCATAGGTACAATACTTCAACACATAGGCACAAGAAAAAAATTTCTCAACAAGATCTTAAAGACACAAAAAATTAAAAGGAGAATCAATATGTGGGATTGTATTGAACTGAAAAGCTTCTGTTCAGCAAAAGAAACTATCAAGAAATACAAAGAAAGTGAGAAAAAATGTTGCCAAGTACTCCTCTGATAAAAGACTAATATCTAGAATATACAAAGAACTAAAAACCCGCTGTTTAGAAAATAACTCAGTCAATAAGTAAGAAAGATAACTTGTGTGGAATAAATGGAGCTGAGATGTTTAGACTCTTAGTCTCATTGGATATAGCCCAATATGAGAAGAGGCCTGATCTTGGGCAAAGGAGTTCTCTGATGCAGTTCTGTCCATTGAAGGCTATGTGTGACAGCTGGAGCAATGCATTGTTCTAGGAAGGAGATTTTGGTGTTGTATAACACATCCCCAGTCTGAAACTTCTGACTTTGGGCTTTGTTAGTTATTGTGTTTTTATAGTTTTATTCCAAATTTATTATGATCCAGGTTTCAAGGTTTGAGAAATTAACTCTGTCTGACCTCAGCAGAATGAGAAGAGGGTATGTATTTATTGATACTTGGACGATTTAAATACGCAGTACTTTTACGAAGTTCCTTCAGAGAAGCAAATATTCACTTTCCATAAGAAGTCTTTCTTCTTAACTTAACTCCCCATATATAAAAGGTTAAAAAAAATTAAGTTAAATTAAGACTATCTTGTCAGACCTTTGGTATATTGAAGACCTAGGCCCTCCTTATTCCAGTGAACTATCTGTTTATTAGAGCAGCCTGATGATGTCCCAGACCAGGTAGTTCGCAGTTACCAATGTGTTACTATGTTAGTTTGACTTCTTTTAGTTATTTCTCATGTACTCCCTATACAAAGGCTAAGCCAAATTTCATCTATGACTTTAATAGCCATGATGCATATGCAATCAGAATAAAAGATAACAAAATTAATCATTCTCCCCTTTTTGTTCAGATTCTAGTTTTGTTGCAAGAAAAACTATTTAATAAGACTTACACAAACATTTTTCTTCTTATTGGACAGAGGCATATTTCAGAGGACCCAATGGTTTAGTCATGCATCAGGGGAATTGAATTAATCAAACAACAGTTTTCTCCATTGCTTTTTTTTTTTTTCTTGAGGGCAACTTATTTTCTCATTTCTGCTGAATGTCTGTTTCTGAGAAATGGAATAGGATGCTTATCAATATCATTAAAATGAATCAGAGGTATATAAGCAAAAAGTGGCAATAGTCATTATTCAAGAATGTTATTTAAAAGATAAGTATTTTTAAGTAATAATGGTTTCCAAAAGTTGCAAAAAAGAATAGGAGCAAAATATGGAGATGGAAATAAAAGCAATCAATTGGCAACAGAGAAGATTGTCCCCATTGAAAAGTGTGTGATCTGAGGGGCATAATGAACAACTCTATGCACATAATATTTAAACACATGAAAAAAAGTTAAAAAAATAAAGAAATAGAGGAATGACAATACTTTTCTAACCTATTTCAAAAACTTTAGAGAACATAATGTGTTTAGAAACTTGCTTTAAATTTCTTTATGGTGCATTTGTCTAAGGCCTTTCTTGTTCTTTTTTCTTTCTCAAATTGAAAGGTGTCATCTATACTTGCCACATAACTCCTGTTAGAATTAGAAAAGCCTTTATTTTTATTTCTTTTTCTCTGATATCAGTTTTATAAAAATCTGTCACAAATATAGCTGGTTCAATTAATGAACAAGTTTGAAATTCAAATAGCCTATAAAATAGCAACATGACAAGGACACCCTGATCCAGTAGAACATACTCTTCTTACTCTTTGAAATCAAGTGGGCACATAGAGTGAGCATGTGAGTACTTCAGCATATATGGGAAGACAAACATTGCAACAATACTTGAACAAAGCAGAAAGAAAACTAGAGGAAGTAGGTTATTTGCTGAGATTATGCTTCAAAAGAAGTTGTTGAGAGATACATGCACAGTTAAACAAATATTGCAAAAAGAATTGGGACTCAAATAAACATATTTAATTTTTATTAGTGCATGGTTGTCATACATCTTAATGGGGTACAAGATTGTAGGGGCATATGTGCATACATCACTCATTTTGCCCTTACCCAATTCCCACACAGTTCCCTATTCCTTCCTTCTTTCTCATGGTTGTCTTAGTGATTGACTTTGATATGTTTGTGAATGTACACCATGCACATTAGAAAAATTTTCCCTTTCCCCACTCTCATTTCCCTCATTTAGTTCACCTTATTTGGTTTTTTATAGTATCTGCTTCTTCTTCTAGGGATCCTCCTATGACCCATTTTCCCATTTTAGGGAGAACATCGGATTTTTTTTTTTTTTTTGACTGACTAATCTCAAAGCATAATGTTCTCCACTTCTGTCCAGTTCCCTGTAAATAATGTGATTGTGTCTTTTTATGGCTGAGTAAAATTTCACTATGTACAAATCCATAGTTTTGTAATTCATTCATCTGTTGATAGACATCTTGGCTGGTTCCGTAGTTTGACAACAGTGAATTGTGCAGCTATGAACATAGATATGCAAGCATTAGTTTGGTAGTTTGATTTCCATTTTTTTTTTAAGATACCCAGAAGTGATATTGCTGGAACCTATGGTATGTTTGTTCCCATTCTTCTGAGGATCTTCCATACTGTTGTACAAAGTGGTTGCAGTAATTTGCAATCCCATGAAAAATATATTATAGGGTTTCCACTTCTTCACATCCTCATCAGCATTTGTTGTTGTTTGTGTTTTGAATGATTGCCATTCTACTTGGAGTAAGGTGAAATCTCAGGGTAGTTTTGATTTGCATCTCTCTGATTGCTAATGATATTGAACATTTTTATACATTTTTTAATTGGCTATTTAAATTTCTTCTTTTTTGAAGTGTCTATTACAAAATCAATCTTAAAAAATTAGAAGCTTTTCCATATACTAACCATAAATCTAATAAAAATAAATTTTAAAACACTCCTACTTAGGATATTTCATTAAAACACAAAAACTTATCAATAAATTTAACCAAAGAGTTAAAAGACTTCTGCAAAAAATTATAAACCATTGAAAAAACAAATCAAAGAAGGCAGGCGAAGACAGGAGGATCGCGCAGGTTCGAAGCCCTGTTTCCAAATAAAATATAAAATAGGTCTGGGAGTGTAGCCCGGAGGTAGAAGGGTTTCCAGGAACCCCAGTACCACCAAAAAAAATATGAAAATTTATTTTATGTTCTTGGACAGGCAGAATAAATATTATCAAAATGGCCATTTTTCCAAAAGTGATCTACAGATTTTAATACAATACCCATTAAATTACCAAGGTCATTCTTCACAGACAGAAAAATCAGTCATAAAAAATCAAGAAACTCAGCACTAAAAATCAAATAAAAAAATGGGCAAGTTAACTAAATGGATACTTCACAAAAGAGGTTTTTTTTTTTTAGTTCTCTGTATATTGTAGATAATATCCTTCTATTTAAAGAGTAGTTGGAAAAATTTTTCCCCATTCTGTCAGCTCTCTTTTGTGGTTTTTAATAGCTTCCTTTACTGTAAAGAAGGTCTTTACTTTAATGTAGTCCTAGCCTTTGAATCTTCTTTTAATTTTTTGTGTATTTTGGGTCTTGTTGAGATAGTTATCTGTTCCTATATATGGAACTGTTAGACCTCTGCCATCTTCAAGGAGTTGCAAGGTCTCTGATCTGATTTTCAAGTTTTTGACCATCTTGAGTTGATTCTTGTTTAGGGTGAGAAAATGGGTCTTATATATTTTTTTCTAAATATGATTAACCAGTTTTTATTAACAACATTTGTTGAAGAGGCTATCTTATTTTCAGTGCATGCTTTTGGCCCCTTTGTCAAAAATGAAGGGCTCTAAATGTGCAAATTCTTTTTCTGAGACTTTTATTCTGCTCCATTAGACTATGTGCTTATTTTTGTACCAGTACCATGCTTTTTTTATTACTATGGCTTTGTAGTATAGTTTGAAATCAGGTATTGTGATGCCTCCTGTATGGTTCTTGATGCTGAGAACTATTTTTTTCTATTTTTTTGTTGTTTGTTTTGTTGTTTTTATTACAGATAAATTTAAGGACTTGTTTTTTATGTCTGTGAAAAACTATGTTGGTAATTTAACGGGTATTATATTGAATATGTAGATCACTTTGGAAATAATGAACATTTTGATGATTATTTTTTATTTTTTTCAAGAGCATGAACGATCTTTCAATTTCTTAAGGACTTCTTTTATTTCTCCTTTTAGTGTTATAATTTTCTTTGTAGAGACCTTTTACCACCCTGGCTAGACTTATTCCTGAGTACATTATTTTATTTTTGTGGTATATCCTGCATGGTATTTTTTATTGAATTTATGTTTGGAATACAATAAATCTTCTGATTTTTTTAAGATTTATTTTTTGTCCAGATACTTTGCTGAATTCACTGATCAGTTTTATGAGCTTTTTGGTTGAGTTTGCTGAAACTTCTAAATATAGTATCATATTGTCTGCATATAGGGATAGTTTTAGTTCTACTTTTATTATTTTTACTTCTTTGATTTCCTTCTTTTGTCTTGTTGCTCTGGCTAAAATCACAAAGTTCTATATTGAAAAGAAGTGGTGATAAGAGACATCGTTGTTTTCTTCCTGTTTTTAGGGGAAATTATTTCAGTTTTTTAAATTTAATATGATGTTGTCTATGGGCCTATTGTATATTGTCTTTATAATGTTGAAGTATGTTTTTTCTATTCTTATTCTCTGTATTGCTTTTAGTACAAGTGGGTGTAGATTTTGTTGAATGCTTTTTCAGCATCTATTAAAATAATAACATAATTTTTTGTTTTTATTTATGTTCATGTGATGAATTGTATAATTTTTTTTGTATGTTGAACTATCGTTTTATTCCTGGAATGGGCCCTCCTTGGTCATGGTGTATAATTTTCTTGATGTAGTTTTGAATGTGCATTGCTAGTATTCTTTTCTTGAGCTCTCTTTGTTTTTGGTGCTAATGTGATATTGGCTTCATAGACTGTATTTTGGAGAGTCCCATTTTTTTCTATTACATGGAATAGATTAAAGCATATTGTAATTAACTCTTCTATACAGTTTTATAAAACTCACTTGGAAAATCATCTCATTCTGGGCTTTAATTTGATGTTAAGATCTTTATTGCTGCCTTAATCTCTTTGATTGCTATTGTTCAGTTTAAATATTTTATATCTTTTTGACCACTTAGAAAAGTTGTATATGTCTATAAATTTGTCAATTTCTTTCAAATTTTCTATTTTGCTACACTATTTTTTAGAGTAATTTCTGTTAATCCTTTGGATTTTAATGCTGTTGGTGGTAATATCTTCTTTGTTAGTCTCCACATGCTTATGTGGTTGCTCTGGTTCTTCTAAAATTCTTTATATCTAGTTTCATTTCCTTGTGGTCTAAAAAAACACAGAAGAGTATGTTACATTGTTTGAATTTGCTAGTGCTTCCTTTGTGACCCAGGATGTGATTTATTTTGGAGAAGGTTCAATGAACAGCTGAGAAAAATGTGAACATGGCTATAGTTTGGTAGAATATTCTAAATGTGTCAAATAGGTTCTGCTTTGTTTCTTCTGATGATCTTGGGCTTGAATTCTATAGGTTTCCTAATATGATAGTTGCCTTCTTGCTTTTGAGTTTCATTGAGATGAATTATATTGCTTCAGCCCTTCAAATTTAGTTTGTGACTACCTTTACTTGTAAAGGTACTTTTTTCAGGAAGCATATAGATGGATTCTGTTTTTTTATTCATTTTGCCACCTTATATCTTTTTATTGGGGAGTTAAGGCCATTTACATTCAGTGTGATTATTGAGAGATTGTTTTTAATTTCTAACATTTTGATTTTAAACTTCAGTTTGAAGTAGTATTTGTTCTTTGTTTAGTTGTTTTTGGTGAAAATTTTTGCTTCTCTATATCTAATATTTATTACTCATTTCTTTTCTTCAGTTAATTTCTTCAAGTTTTTCTCTAATGCTGGTATGGAGGACATAAATTCCTTTAGAATCTATTTGTTGAGAAATTTGCCAAACCAAGTAATGAAAACCAGAAGGGCCTGGAGCAACATATTCCAAACTTTGAAAAACAACTTGCAGCCAAAATATTTCTATCCAGAAAAATTACCTCTCAAATTTAACAGAGAAATAAAAAAGTCTCAACAAATAAAGGCTGAACAAATTTATGTAACAACAGTGTATTACAGTTACTTCTCCTCCACATCCTCACCAGGATTTGTTTTGTTTGTGTTTAGAATAATTGTCATTCTAGTTGAAGTTAGGGGCAATCTCATGGTAGTTTGGATTTGCATCTCTTTGTTTGCTAATAATGAGCCTTTTTCATGCATTTATTGGCCATTTGAATTTCTTTCTTTGTTTTTTTTTAAGAGTTAAATTAGTTTATTAGTACAAAGTTAGAAATACAAAAGACAGTTACAGCCTCATGCTATCTAGAAATAGCATGAGGAAGTGGCCCGAATGAAGTCACTGATAATTCCTGAAAACAGAGTATTTTATAACCAGCCTTCTGACCCAACCAGATCTGTCCCCTCTAGGGCCAGCTCTTTTGATGTGGGGGATTCCTTTTTGTCAGTCTGTCTTGTTTCTGGTATGGACCCCAAGCCTTTTGTTACACCCTCAAAATGTGTTATTTGATCATCAGATTCTGGTATCTCTTGAAGGCTTATGGCATCCTTCCATGATTATCGAAGTCTGGGATCTCCTGAGGTTTCTGGCATCCTTCCACTTCCTTGGGAAATCTTTTTTTTAAATTTTTTATTGTTGCACTGTATTCATACATCGCAGTGGGATACAAAAAAAACTTTTGTAGACATAATGCACACATCGCCCAGTCAGCCCCCACCCAATCCCCACCCCATTTCCTACCCATCCCGCCTTCCCATGCTTGGCTTAGTGGTTGACATCTAGTATTATAGAAATTTATCCAAAATTAAAAATGATAATCTCACATAACAGTTTCATTTGTCTGATACCATGCTTTTGATAACTTAAAGATAACATTTCAATATTTCTTTTTGCTTTCTTTCTTACCAGAGAATATTTCTTTTTTTCTTTTTTTTAGGTAAAACTATCATATATTTATATATTTATTTTTCTGAAAAAATCTATCCTAATATGGAATATGGACTCTAGATATCCAAAACGATCTCGAAAAAGAACAAAGCTAGAAGATATATATTTTCTAATTTCAAACCATATAAAGCTACAATAATTAAAACCTTGTAGTACTGTTCTAAAGGCAGATATATAAACCATTGGAGTTAAATAAAAGCCTAGAGCTAAATTCTTCCCTATATTGTCAAGTTAATTTTGACATGATTTCCACAAACATGTGGTGGAGGAAATAATAATCTTTTAACTAAATATTGTTGAAAAATAATAATTACATGGAAAAGAATAAAATTGGACCCTTACCTAATCCCATATACAAGTATTAACTCAAAATAGATAAAAGACCTAAATATAAATCTTAATACTATAAACTTTTAAAAGAAAATCTGGGTCATAAAACCTCACAACATTGAAATTGGCAGTGATTTCTTGGATATGATTTCAATGGCACAGGCAACAAAAGGGTACACAAACTCCCTAAAAAATAAAAAAAATTATTGTATATCCAAAGACAATGTAAACAGAGTTAAAAGTTACTAATAGAATGGGATAAAATATTTCCAAATGCTATATCTGAAGGCATATTAATATTCCAACTAGACATCCTAAAAATTAACAACAATAAAGGCAAACAATACAATTTAGAGATAGGTAAAAGACTAACATAAATAATGAATCTCCACAGATAACCAATCTTAGTTGTCTGTTGGATGGAAAATCTTGGTTCTCTGGTTCTGGTGTGTGTTACCTATTTCTTCTTTGTAGTTAATCTCTTTGAGTATTTTCTCTAGCGCTGGTTTTGAAGACATAAATTCCTTCAGTTTCTGTTTGTCATGGAAGCTTCTTCTTTCCCCATCTAATCTGAAAGTTTTGCTAGGTAGGAAATTTTTGGCTGGAAGTTATTTTCTTTTAGAGTTTGGAATATGTTACTCCAAGCGCTTCTGGCTTTCATGACTTTGTTTGGGAAGTCAGGAGTGATTCTAATTGGTTTGCCTCTGAATGTCACTTGGCCCTTTGTTTTTGTTGCCTTTAAGATTCTCTGCTTGGCTTCCACATTGGTCATTTTGACAATTATGTGGTGTGGGGATCCTCTTCTCCACTCCTGTTTAAATGGAGTTTTATAAGGTTCCTGGACCTGTGTATCAACCTCTTGCTCTATGTTTGGAAAATTTTCTACTATTACTTCCTTGAAGAGATTGTTGATCCCTTTGGTTTCACCTTCTTTTCTCTCCTCTATTCCAATTATTCTTAGGTTAGCTCTCTTAAAATGGGCCCATATTTCTTCAATGTCAGATTCCTTCTGTCAAATATTTTTTTCTAGATTAGAAACTATGTGTTCATTTTTTGATTGCTCATCTTCTAAAAGCGAGATTCTATTCTCCATGTGGTCTAATCGGTTGTTTGTACTCTGAATTGAGGACTTTCCTTCATTAATTGCATCCTTTATCTCTTTTTGGCTCACTCTGAATTCTTTTTGAAGCACCTCTATTATTTCTACAGTTATTTTCCTGATTTGCTCTTCTAGAAATCTCTGAATTTCTGTTTTATTGGGTTCTGATGTTGTGGGATTGTGGGCATTCATTGCTCCATTGTTATTCCTCTTTTCCCTGATTTCAGAAGTTTATGCCTTCTCTGGGTTCTTCCCTTGGGTCATTACGACTTCACTTAAGGTGCTCTGGATCTCAAGTCTGTGGTATCTCAGTCACCACTACTCCTTTACTGGGATGTATCGCAAAGTCTCAGACCCAGGGAGTCAATAGAGGCTGCTTTAGACTATGGGGGGTGCCAGGTTGCGCATTCTACTATGGTGTGATATCTCTGCCACCACCACTCCCCCACTGGGTCAAGTCCCTGGGAGTCAATACTGGGATTTCTCCTTTGGGGCCCGCAATTTGACTCACTGTTGTTGAATACGCAGATGGAGCTGTAGTAGACTCGGTGAATTTGCTGCCACTGGTGTCAATCTGGCGCCGCTGCCATGCCCTCAGCCGTGCGGCTGGTGTATTTCTTCTCTGGTTTTGAGCTCCACTCTGAGTCCCTGCAGCGTGTGCTGAGCCCAGCCACTGGGAGCTTTAGATGCTCCCTGTGCCGAAAATTTTGCCGAATCCTGCCAGGCTCTTCCGCAAAGCCTCATCTCAGCTCGCTGTCTGCCGCTCCTCTCTGGAGCCTGGTGGTCTGTTGAGTGCATTGGTCTGTAGCCGTCCGGTGAGCTCACCGCTGCCGCCGGCACTAAGGCACTGCTGCAGCGTCCTCGGCTGTGAGGCTGGTGTATCTTCTCTGTGGCTCTGAGCTCTGTTATGAGACCCCCTCCTCTCTGGGGCTGGTGATTTTTTTGTTTCTTTGGTGATGGTGTTTTCTGGCTATGAAAGGCGCTGATTTTGTGGTAATAGAGATTGGTTGTTAGCGGGGCTCTTAAGCCCCGCTTTTCTCAGTTGCCATCTTCCCGGAAGTCAAATTTCTTCCTTTGTGAAGTGGCTATTTAGTTCACTTGTTCATTTTTTGGTTGGGTTATGTATGTTCTTAGTGCTGAGTTTGAGTTCACTGCATATTCCAGCTATTAGTCCTCTATCAGAGGAGTAGTTGGCAAATCTCCCATTCTGTTGGTTCTTGATTGAGGTTCTTGATAGTTTTCTTTGCTGTTCAGAAGCTCTTCAGTTCAGTGCAATCCCATGTATAGCCTTGTAGAAGTACCATAGTAAAAATATTTAAAATTTTGTGGTAGTAAATCTTTTTTCTGCTTTTGAAGTATCAAAGTTTTACTTATAAAATTTTAGTAAAAAAACTGATGAAATTTTTTTGTAATTTTTTCATCAGTGTTTCATCAGAAACACCTCTGGATTGATAATAAAGTCCTAGAGAATAACTCTGTGTTGGTGCTGCATTTCGGAATGTGGCTGGGTCTAAGGACTAGTATTATAAAGCTAAGTAAATTTTTTTTAAAACTAGGTACAAGTTGACTGAATGGGCTACAGTGTTTTATTATTTTTATTAGCATTTTGCAGTGCAGGAGACTGAAAGCAGGGCCTCATACTTACTCGACTAGTACTCTAATACTGAGCTTCATCCCCAACCTACAGCCACTTTGTTTTAAAAGGATAAATAAAAGTGGCAATTATCCAATAAATTCAATGTTTTAAAGACATACAAACTGTATAGTTGAGGTCTACCAAGTAAAACACAGGAAATATTTGTAAAAAATACAGTAATATTTTTCAGTTATAGTTAGTAAATACATGGCTAAGCCCAAGTAAATATGTATTTGTATTTTGTTGTTTAGAAAGAAAAGATCAAATTATACATACTGTAAATGATTCTCTCAGTGTAGAATTCAAAAATCTTGTTCCATCTTTCTGCTTAGATAATGTCATTGTTAATGCTTTGCAACACTTATTAGATATTTTATGATATGACTCTGTCACATTCTAAGTTTAGTAAGCTAATACAAAATATCTAAAGCAATAATAATTTCAAACACAAAATATTTACATATATGAAAAAATACTGGCTGAAATTTTACTATGTTTTCTCACTGAATAGAAAAAATAAAAATTAAGCTCATAAATTTAAAAAATACAGATTCACAAAATTTTAACAAGCAGTTCAAGTGATTTAAAATTGGAGAATGCATTGCATGTATTAAGTGTCAGAACAACTGAATCAATGCTCCCCTCATTTGTGTGTGTGTATATGATAATAGGAATTGAAACCAGGAGAAGTCTCTTTTTAGACATAGGAAGGGGCCAAAAACATGCACTGTAAAAATGGTGTTGGCAAAACTGGTTATCAATATGCAGAAAAATGGAAATAAATCCCACTTAAAAAAATTTATTGGTACATTGTATTCATACATCTTAATGAGATGCAAGAATGTGGAGACAGACATGCACACATTACCCAATTACCCCTTATTCAGTTTCCACCCATTCCCTCCCTTCTTTCTCCTTCTAATGTTTGGCTTGGTGATTGATACTGACATGTTTGTTAAAGTACATCATGTGCATTAGAGAATTTCCCTCTCCCTTCCATCCCCTCAGTTAAGTTGCCTCATTAACTCATCTTATAGAATCTCCTTCTTCATCTAGAGTTCCTCCTATGACCCATTTTCTCCTTAGCTTTTGCATATTAGGGAGAGCAATTGATTTCTTATTTTTCTGTGGCTGACTAATCTCACTTAGCATAATGTCCTCCAGTTTCATCCATTTCCTTGTAAATGACATTATTGTGTTTTTCTTTATGGCTTAGTAAAATTCTTTTATGTACATATCCCATAATTTTGTAACCCATTCATCTGTTGATGGACAGCTAGTTCCATAGTTTAGCAGCAGTAAATTGTGCAACTAAGAACATAGATACACAAGGATTAGTTTGGTACTTTGGTTTTCTTTCTTTTGAGTCGATACCCAGGAGTGGTATTGCTGGATCATGTAATAAGTTTGTTCCCATTCTTCTAAGGATACTCCATATTGTTTTTCAAAATGGTTGCACTAATTTGCAATCTCACCGAAAATATATTAAAGTTACCACTTCTCCACATCCTCGCCAGCATTTGTTGTTGTTTGTGTTTTGAATGATTGCCATTCTAGTTGGAGTTAGGTGAAATCTTAGGGTAGTTTTGATTTGCATCGCTCTGATTACTAATAATGTTGAACAATTTTATGCATTTATTGGCCATTTGAATTTCTTCCTTCATGAAGTATCTATTTAGTTCACTTGTACATTTTTTGATTGGGTTATTTGTTTTCTTAGTACTGAGTTTCTTGATTGCTCTGTATATTCTAGATATTAGTTTTCTATCAGAGGAGGAGTCACATTTTATCGGCTCTTGGTTTAGATTCTTGATAGTTTTCTTTGCTGTCCAGAATCTCTTCAGTTTCATGCAATGCCACGTATTGATTTGCCTTTTATTTTCTTGTGTCTTTGGGGTCTTGTTGAGAAAGTTTTATCTGTACCTATGTGTTGCAGTTTTGGACCTATGCCCTCTTCAAGGAGCTACAAAGTCTCTGGCCTAATTTCTAAGTCTTTGGTTCATCTTGAATTGACTCTTGAGCAAAGTGAAAAAGTGGGATTTATTTCCAATTTTCTGCATATGGGTATCAAGTTTTGCCAACAGCATTTGTTGAACAGGCTATCTTTTTCTCAGTGTATGTTTTTGGCCAGGTTTTCAAAAATTTATTGCCTGTAAGTGTGTGGATTTGATTCTGAGACTTCTATTCTGCTCCATTGGCCTATGCATCTGTTTTTGTGCCAGTGCCATGCTGTTTTTATTATTATGGCTTTGTAATATAGTTTAAAGTAAGATATGGTAATTACTCCTGCATGGATTTTTTTGCTGAGCACTACTTTGGCTATTCTGGGTGTTTTGTTTTTCCAAATAAATTTAAGTGCTAATTTTTTTTTGTCTGTGAGGAATAACTTTGTTAATTTAATGAGTATTGCATTGAATCTGTAGATCACTTTTGGATATGGCCATTTTGATAATATTTATTCTGTCTATCCATGAACATGGAAGATTTTTTCATCTTCTAAGGTCTTCTTTGATTTCTTTTTTTTTTTTTCTGAAGTGTAGACAGTCCTAATATATTTGTGACATAATTTGACTATGGTCTATCTCCTCCTCTTGTTTGTATATAAGAAAAAAGACAATCTTTCTTCACACCATTGAGTGTATAATGCCTAGTACAGATGTTTGGCTCATGATATGCATAAATTATTCTTAAATATATCAATGAATAATTAATTGAACACAAGGCAAACAGTACACTGTGGATAGATTCTTTGATAGGGAATAAAACACCAAATATGTTTCACTTTGTGCTGTACTAACTTATTTCTTTTCTTCAAGAATGTTGAGATAAGTTAGATTTTGTCTTCATCTGGGAAGGTAATAACTCAAAGAGCTAAGGCAAAACTCAGGACACTAATTTTTTTTTTTATTATTGGTGCACTGTATTCATACATCATAATGGTGTAAAGAAAATACTTTTGTAGACATACATACACACATCTCCCAGTTAGCCTCTACCTGATCTCCACCCCATTCCCTCCCCATCCCTCCTTCCCATGCTTGGCTTAGTGGTTGACATCTAGTTTTATAGCAATTTATCCAATATTAACGATAATAATCTCACATAACAGTTTCATTTGTCTGATACCAAGCTTTTAATGACTTAAAGATAACATTTCAATATTTCCTTTTGCTTTTTTTCTTACCAGAGAATATTTTTTCCTTTTTTTAGGTGAAACTATCATACATTTATTTATTTATTTATTTATTTATTTATTTTTCAGAAAAAATCTATCCTGATATGGAATATGGACTCTAGATACCCAAAACAATCTCGAAGAAGAACAAAGCTAGAAGATGTATATTTTTGATTTCAAACCATATAGGACACTAATTTCTAAATACACCAGCTTAGCTTATTTATTTAGCCTCCAGGGAAAATGTAAAGGGGATTTAGATGATCTCCCATAGTCAGCATGTATCTTCTGAGAAGAAGAGATAAGTCATCTTGAGTAGTCATTTTTAACTAGAAATATGCAGGGGGCATTATGCTAATCAATTATTCCTGGGTACACCAAGAATTATGAGCTTGGTGATTAGGGATAAGACTAACACAAAATTTATGAAATAAAGAATAACTAATATATTAAAAATAATATAATTTTGTGTAATCTGGCATAGGCATTCCTAAAGCTTTTTCTCAGCTAACAAATTATGTTGTTGATTTGCCAATTTTATTTGATTCTTTTTGGAATTCTAAGATTCAAATACTAATCTTAAACAAGGATGTATGTTTTAATTAGCTTGTGGCTTCTAGTATAATTATAGAGCTTTATTTATAATTGGCAAAATAAAAATAAATTATAGTCAACAAGATAAAGTCTGAAGCCTATCTGCATTTTTGAGAGGCACTACATTGTTCTATGTAAATGAAGTTTCATAAGAATAACCATTTAGCCAATTGAATTTCAAAATTAAGAGATTATTAAACTTTTACTTATGCCTTTGTTGTTGATGCTGTTTGCTTTGGGGCCAAATGACATCCTAGATGCTTGATATACTATGCTGAATAACAAGTTGAAGGACTGAGTTTAGAAATATAAATTTAATCTCATAAAATGTATGTATGTCCATAAATTAAAAATTATAACATTTCTTACCTCCACTTATGATTTCCAATTTCCTTTTATGCACTGCTTATATAATTTCATTTGTTTGTAAATAATGTATTTATGATAGCTTCACTTACCTTTTCTCTTTTATCTATTAAGTTCTTACTCCAGAACTGAGGATTTACTTGTCTTCCACATTCTCAACATAACACCCATTTCTTTTCTCTCTTTATTTCCAATATTTTAGGGCCTCAATTTGTCATATTTTATCAATGCAAAGTCATGCAGATAATAGTCTTCGCTTACTAACATATGCCTACTTTGTAGAAATTTTTAATATAAAATTATTTATTATGGGAAATGTTCTTGAATTCTTTGTTTAAAATTTCACCGCTGTTGCTGGTTGTGGTGGTGCATACTTGTAATCACGGTGCTTGTGAGGCTGAGGCAGGAGGATTGCACAGGTTCGAAGCCAGTCTCAGTTACTTAGTGAGGCTCTCAATAACTAAGTGATACTCTGTTTCTAAATAAAATATAAAATAGGTCTGGGAGTATAGCCTGGAGGTAGAAAGCCCCTGGGTTCCACCCCTAGTACCACCAGAAAAAAATAATTGTGGTGTTCTACAGTAAAAATCACACACTACTTTTTTCTTGCACACCTATGTGATTAATGGATCACCTCTAATTTTATTTCTTTCTCCTAATTTCTTTCAGTTTAACTTTTTGTTCTGTTTTCTATTATTTCTTTGACTTTATCTTTCAAGGCCTTCTATTAATTTTCCATTTCTGCTTTGTTTGTCTTGTTTCTATGAATTTTTCCTATATCCTCAAACTTAATTTGGTCATCTTACAAATTTTAATGGCTAGAGTGTTTGATCTTATTTTCCTATTCTTAATAATTATAGCTTTCTTTTGAGCTTTTTACCTTAGTTGTATATGTTGACTCTAAATATACTTTCATTTCTTTTATTGGTTTGGTTGGTTTGGTTTTCTATTGTCAAGCAAGAAATTTTCCTCATAAATCTATTGACCTTTAGCTATCTTTTCAGAAGTAAGTATGAGCAATTATAACACAATTTGGATATGAATAATTTCAATGCAGTTAGAAGCTTGCTGTGTGTGTGTGTGGTTGTCAAATGTTTTTTATCAAAGAATAATCTCTTTAGGTTATAGGGAGAAGGAGCTATCTACCTATCTACCTAGAATATTTCTTCTTTATCTAATAAGTGTCTCCAGAAAGTACTCCTTTAATCTTCTACCAGAATAATATCTACAAGTTTGCTGGGATTGAGTATATGTAATCATGTTTGAGATATTACACTTTAGGCAATAGATACACACACCTGGTTTCTGCATAACTTCTACCTTAGGCTGCAGCTACTTTCCACCAACTCTACAGTTTCCCTAGTTGATTTTTACCAAAGAATAAAACATCCATCTTTGATGTGTGGAGAACAAGAAGTCATTTGGTGGGCTCTGAATTAGGAAAAGAAATATAAGTGTTGATAATCACATTTTAAAATTATCTGGACTTTAAATTGGTCCTTGTTTATTTACCTCTTTTTTTACTTTTATTCTTAGAAATATTTTGAATTATTAATTCCTGAGTATATCTGACCTTGTACAGTGTGGACTATATTATAAATGGGCCCTTCCTATTAATGGATTAAAATCTAGTTTTCAAAGTTTTCTAGATTAGTTAATCTATATAATTTTTGGTTTTCAAAACTTTTATGAAATTGTCTCTTCTGGCATCCTCTTTACCTTTGTATATTCATGTCTTTTAAAAGATCAATGTCTTATTTGGAAATAACTGATATTATGTTGTATGTTCACTATTTTTCAAATACTACTGCAATTACTATGTTTAACAAGATCATTTGTATTCTTACAAAAATATAGCTTGCATATATCTCTTCTATATTTTCCTTTCTCTGTTTTTGCCATAACTAGAGATTATTATAGTAGGCAACAATTAGTAAAATTCATTGTGTTTTATTCACACATTTCAAATACAAAACTTAAGCCAATATGCTCTTTTGATTTGTTTCTTATTTTTCAGGATATGTGCTGCATTAATTGTTACTTGTCATAAATGTTGCTCCAGCCCCTACTATTTTCCTCTTTCAGCCTAATTTTCACTTCCAGTACAAGAAAACACAATTCATTGGGTTTACAGCTATATAATATTTTTTACAGAAAGTAATATTCCAAAATCCATGAACTTAATAACTCCAGAGACAACAAGTTCATATACCTGATTTTCAATATGGTGTTCCATTCTCAACATGTTGGAAAATGCCCCAAAGTTTCCAAGATGTCTTCAACACCTCCTCCCATAACACTTCTAAAGTCACAAAAAAAAATATTCCCTTCTTATGTCTATGTTTAAGGATTAAGATGCTTTTTCAGAAGAACTTAGTATATTTGGCCTAAACTCATTGGCTGGACATTACCACATTGTCTTCTCATATAACAATTATTGCCAAGACTGGCTAAGACTCATGAAAATTCACTCATTAGGATATAGCTTGAGCCAATTTTATTATGATCCTATGGCTCAACAAGAATTCAATGTTTATCAGCAGTTAGGTTATGATATGGTGGAGTAAAATAAGTAAGTAAACCAAACTTCAAATCTAAATGTACCCACCAAAACAAGGTTTTTGCAAAAAATAAATAAAAATGTTATATGTAGGCCAGTAAGTAAATGTCTTCATCCTATTCCTCTCCTATTTAGCCTCCCTTCACCTCTTTTTCTATATCTAAATACAGGGCTTCCTAGTCTGTTGGATCAGGAGAGAAAGAGGGTACAAGGCTCACTGAATCCATATTTTCATAGGGCATATGCTTCCCATGATATATCCATTTATCTTTACTTTTTCATAGCTAATCACCTAGTCATAACCTACAAGGAAGGGAGGCCCAGATTAAAAGATACTCAGGGAATACCATTTCAGCCACAAAAAATACAGATCTTTGTTTTAATAGAATAAATATTTAAAAATATAGGAAAGCCAATTAACAATATTTGCTAGTATCCTCTCTAACTGTCATTAACTGGCATGGTTTATAAAACAAGTTAACCAAGATTATTGTCCTGAGATAATGTTATAAAAGAAAAGTTCTGGCAAGTAGTCCTTGCCAAAAGTAAAAGTAAAATACATGTATTTAAAGTGATGTCTTTCAGTGAATTTCTCATTTAAATATTCATTAAAGTATGAGTAATCCATGTTCACTGAGTAATGCTCTGTATAATTAGAACATTTAAGGTTGTGTAGGTTTTCTAATGATATTTGCAAATTTCATGGTAGAATAAACAAATAAAGCATTAATTTATTTATCAAATGTTTCTTTATCAGCTTTTACCATGAGTCACAGGTTATAGTCTACAAGAGTAAACAAACTAGGATCAAATGTGTCCCTTGTAGCAGTAGCCAATGGAAATGCAATCAATATTATAAGCTTCAATTTTTATTGCTGTATAACAAACTAATAAAAACACAGGAATGCACCACAACAATTTTATTATAAATTCAAATTTGATTTAAAAATTTGAACAGGGCACAGTGTGGAACATTTGTCTCTATGACACTGCCTGTGATGTCATTTGGGTAAGTCCATAAGGCTGAATTTAATTCAGTGGTTGAATGTTGAAATGTCTAGAAGCATCTTCATTCATCTGTATTGTATTTTATACTGACTTTGGCTGAATGCTAAGCTATGACTTTTGGTTTGAAAACGAAATAGGGCTCACCACATGTAATTTTCATGTAAGCTAGTTTTGACTTTTTCAGAACATGATAGCTAACTGGATTCCAAAAGTGAGAAGAATCACAAGAGATAAAAAGCAAAACCTACTCCTTTCTTAGGGCATTCACCAAGAAAACAGGAGTATTACTTATGCTGAAGCATAAGTAATTAAAAAAATACTGAGTATTAAAAAACCAGCCACTGAACCCAGACTGAAGACCAGGATAATAAGAGTCAATTATTGACAGGCGGTGAAGAATGTTAAGGCTATGTTACCTGCAAAGGGGTTAGACTGGGGTTTGGGCCAGCGAGGTCGTCATCGGAGCCTGCCATGAGGCAACGCCAGTACTGAGGCCTCCGAGGCCAGGATAAGAGCCTGCCAAGGGGTTAGGCCGATGCCGGGGCCATGGGCCGGCATCGGAGTCTACCGTGAGGCAAGGCCGCTACTGGGGCCTCCAAGGCTGGGATCAGAGCCTGCCAAGGGTTTAAGCCGATGCCGGAGCCAGCGCCCAGCATCGGAGCCTGCCATGAGGCAACGACGGTACTGAGGCCTCTGAGGCCAGGATAAGAGCCTGCCGAGGGATTCGGCTGGTGCTGGGGCCAATGGCCAGCATTAGAGCCTGCCGTGAGGCAAGGCCAGTGCTGAGGCCTCCGAGACTGGGATTGGAGCCTGCCAAGGGGTTAGGCAAATGCCAGGGCCAGCAAGGCTGGGATCGGAGCCTGCCATGAGGAAAGGCCGGTACTGGGGCCTCCAAGGCCGGGATCAGAGCCTGCCGAGGGGTTAGGCCGGTGGCAGGACTAGCAGCCGGCATCAGAGCCTTTCTTGAGGCAAGGCTGCTACTGAGGCCTCCAAGGCCAGAGCAGAGCCTGCCAAGAGGGGTTAGACCGGTGCTGGGTCAATGAGGCCGTCATTGGAGCCTGTCATGAGGCAAGGCCGGTGCTGGGGCCTCCGAGGCCAGGATCGGAGATTGCTGAGGGGTTAGGCCGGTGCTGGGGCCAGCAACGCCTGGATCAGAGATCACTGTGAGGCAAGGCCAGTGCTGGGGCCTCTGAGGCTGGGATCAGAGCCTGCCGAGGTGTTAGGCCGATGCTGGGGCCAACGGCCGGCATTGGAGCCTGACAGGAGGCAAGGCCGCTACTGGGGCCTCCAAGGCTGGGATCGGAGCCTGCCGAGGGGTTAGGCCGGTGCTGGGGCCAGCGAGGCCAGGATCAGAGCCTGCCATGAGGCTAGACCAGTGCTGGGGCCTGCGAGGCTGGGATTAGAGTCTGCTGAGGGGTTAGGCCGGTGCCGGGGCCAATGGCCAGCATCGGAGCCTGCTGTGAGGCAAGGCCACTACTGAGATCTCTGAGGCTGGGATCGGAGCCAGCTGAGGGGTTAGGTGGATGTCGGGGCCAGCGAGACCAGAATCGGGGCCTCCCATAAGGCAAGGCCACTGCTTGAGCCAGCGAGGTCTGGATCAGTCCACCAGGTAGCCAGGACACTACTGGGGCCGTCAAGAGTGGGATTGGTACTTGCAACACAGCATGCCCAGAGAAATATCGCAGAAAATAAAAATCAGATGCTTCCCCTAATCAGCAATACCTAGGAGGAAAGGGGCAACAGGAAGAGTTTGAGCTATAGAAAGGGCCCTATAGTGAAGCAACTAATGTGACCAATCAGAGGGTATGGAACTGTGGAGGACGGAACCTCTTTAAAATGCAGGAGGTACATAAACAAATGTATCAAAGTTAATCACCAAACAAGCATGGGATCGGGGGAGGGGGAGGGAATGGGATGGGGAGTGGATGAAGGCTAATTGGATGATGCGTGCTTATATATCCTCTCAAGTCTTGTACTCCAATGTGATTGATATATGACTACAATGCACCAATTAAAAATAAATAAATTAATTAAAATAAATAAATAAATAAAAGTACATAACCTGTATGGAAAAAAAAAGTATCAATACAAGATACTAAGACTAACTATTATGTAATCAAAGAAAAAAACAACCAAAAGAGGAAAAAGAAAAAAGAAAAGAAAGAGGAAGAAAGAGGAAAAAAGAACAAAAATAAAATAAAAAGAACTAGCAACTGTGTGAAACCAGAAAACCAAGCAAACTATCATATATATATATATATATATATATATATATATATATATATATATATATATGTGTGTGTGTGTGTGTGTGTGTGTGTGTGTGTGTGTGTGTAAACGTAAAGCAACAACAATAACAAAACAAAAGCAATATAAAAACAAAACATCAACAGAAAAAAAAAAACAGTCCTACTTATTTACGAATATGGGGGTCAGGTCCATATAATATTTGAATGTCTGATTGCTGTGGTAGCTTTCAGAATATAACCCAATGTCTCTTAATGTTCTCTGTACTCTTTTTTTTATCTTCTTAAGTCACTCTCTGGGTGTTTGAACACCTTTCTTTCTTTTGACAGCTTTGGGTTTAGGTGTCAGGATGTCTGGTGTAACTGTTAATAAATTCTGTATAATTCCCAGGTTCTGTGTATTTCCAACCTATAGTCAGTGCCTATGCACTCACCATCCTAGAATCAGGCCTGTACTTCCCTACAGCAGGGGTGGAGGATGTCCAAAGTAGACTTGGAACCTCCCTCTGAGGCCCTGTGCAGGTATTGCATCTTGATGACTTTTCTTGTGTCTCTGGAAATTCTAACTTGGCTAGCCCATGTAGTCCCAAGATGCACCCTGGGCAAAGGGTTGTTGTAGGGTCTCTGGGCACACACAATTACACAATTACTGCCAGAGCATTGCCAGTTCCCAGGGTGCAGGCTGGGTGCACAGCTATTACTGGACCCCGGCGTGATTGGGCACAGATGCCTAGTGCCTGGTCCTGGGCTTGGTCAGGGTGCATAGGGCTGTGCTCTAGACTAGAGCTGAGTCTCCAGCTGTGGAACAGGCACAGATACCCAATGGTGGGTGAAGGGTGCAGGGCGGGTGCACATGGGTCCGGGGGCACAGGCATAATGCAGGGTCTAGCACTGGTCTCTGGCTCTGACAGGGCGCACGACAGTAGCACTAGGGTCCAGAGCATGCGGTGGGCATACACGCTGGTGCTGGACCTGTTGCATGGGCTGGAGGCCCGAGGATATCTCATGGGCGCACAGAGCTTTAGCCGCCCAGGAAGCAGGCAGGGTCTGTGAGGTAAGTGTCTGGGCTCCGGAGGGGCACGGGGTCTAGGTGTACATGGTGAGCGCCAAGTTTAGGGGTGCGGGTGGCACAGGCACAGGAAACTAGCAGGGGTCCTGGGGCACAGACAGGGAGCATGAAGACAGTGCTGGGTTTTTAGGCAGGGGACAGGTGCCCAGGGCCAGTGCCAGACCTGGGCCACATGCCAAAACCTGCAGCTTCTCTGGGCACACTCAAATACCTGGCTTCCTTGATCCTGGTGTCTGCAGGACTCACTGTGCCGCTGTGGTCCCATCTCTGGTAAGCATGCAGGCTTTTGGCATGGGCACTGCTCACTGCTTAAGATGAGGCTCTATGACCATTTTCAAACTGTTGGATTATTTTCCCATGGTGGTATCAGTCAGGACCAGGAAATGCAGTTGGGGCCGGCAACCCGCGCTGGCACCGGCGGGTGGCCAGGTTGTATCTGCAGCAGGTCCGATGCCCAAACTTTCTTCACCTTCTCCTTCTCCTTCTCCTTCTCCTTCTCCTTCTCCTTCTCCTTCTCCTTCTCCTTCTCCTTCTCCTTCTCCTTCTCCTTCTCCTTCTCCTTCTCCTTCTCCTTCTCCTTCTCCTCCTCCTCCTCCTCCTCCTCCTCCTCCTCCTCCTCCTCCTCCTCCTCCTCCTTCTTCTTCTTCTTCTTCTTCTTCTTCTTCTTCTTCTTTTGCAGTGGGTCTCAAGTTCAGGGTTTCTCGATTCCTTCTGCCAAGGTACCTGGATCTGGTTTGGTTCCTGGGATATATTTATTTTGTTGGTTAAGACACTGCTTTCTAAGTAGTTGAACTTTATTTATTTCAGCTACTGAGAAGTGCTGTGTCCCTAAGTCGCCATTTTGAACCTCTCTGCACACTCATCACTTTTTATGTGAGTTCCCAGTGAAGTCTATACAGAGAAAGTGGGTATAGACTTTTTATATACTAGTAACTACCCAAAGGGCAATATGTAGTCTCACCAATGTACCACTGACATACACAAATGTGTTATTCTAACTGAATTCTTTTGTCCATCCCAGATTAGTGAGCAATTCCATCTCCTTGAAGACAGGTGTTCTCTTTCTCTCTCTCTCTCTCTCTCTCTCTCTCTCTCTCTCTCTCTCTCTCTCTCTCTCCCTCCCTCTGTGTGTGTTACTGAGCATTCAACCTTCAACCAGGGGCACTCTACCACCAAGTACACCTACAGTACCATTTTATTTTATTTTTTATTTGGAAAAATAAAATACATTGCTGAGGCTGGCCTTAACCTGTGGTCTTCCAGGTCTCACTAAGTTGCAGAGGGCCTTACTAAGTATCTGAGGCTGTCTGCAAATCTGTGATCCTCCTGTCTCAGCCTCCCAAATACTGGGATTACAAGCATATACCACCAGCCTGGCTTGCCTAGTATTTTTATTGAAACATGAATACTGTAAAATTTATATTGCCAACTTCTGAATTTTGTATTATTCTTATATGAGTGTTAAATTTTTTATAAGGCAGTCAAATTATTTGTGAATAATTCATATGCTTTTGAGTTCTGGTTTTAGGGAGATTCTAGGTTTTCTTACACTCAATGCAATTTTAATATCAAATGTAATATCAATGTAATATCAAAGAGATGATATTTTCAGAGTTCACTTCCGAGACCTATCTCCTCTTTATAATGATGTCTTTCCATCCTGACTAGAAGGACCTTGCCCTTTGTAAGATCTGAAAACTTGTTCTTACATCTCCTTTTTAGATATTATTTTAATTCAGCTTTATAAAATTTTTCACCATATGTATCATCTTTAAAGGAAAGGAAGATAATAAATAACACTATGTATCTGCAACACCCTTTCAGTTTATATGAACCTAGGCAAATACAGGGATGAAAGCCAGCCAGGACAAGAATGCCTAAGTAAGTATCTAGAAGGACATTGACTTTCCCTTATGTATGTTGAAAACTAGGGCAAGTTATTGATATCTGTAGAAAGCTACCTTCTTATTTGCACAACAGGACAGCCGCTCATTGGGATACTGTCCATACAAGAAACAAAGCATACCGAGCAAATTAATGATGTCACTGCCTCTTCATCCTATTTTATAAAACTTTTTCCCCTGCAGTAACTGGTGCAAATGAGAGGTCCATGAAACCCTTTGTGCTTGTCCAGGTGGCTACCCCTAGAAAAAGCATCATGATAGACAGGAGGCACTATCTTCTGTGAAACACTGTAGGCACCATCTGTCCAGGTATCACCATTGGGCTCCCTGCCAAAACACCATTTAAGCCCATGACTACTGAACCTTCCCTGTAAGAACTTTCTTTTTTACTTTTTCTTTCTTTCTTTTTTTTTTTTTTTTGGTGGTACTGGGGTTCCTGGAGCCCTTCTACCTCCGAGCTACACTCCCAGACCTATTTTATATTTTTTATTTATTTGGAAACAGGGTCTCTTAAGCCAGAGAGGCTGACTATGAACCTGTGCGATCCTCCTGTCTCTGCCTCCCAAATGCAGGGATTACAAGAGTGTACCACCATGCCCAGCCCTGTAAGTACTTTCTAAAAACCTTATTTCTTCCCTCACAACTCCAAGAGTATTCTTTGGTCTCTTGGCAACCTATTCTACTGCCATAGCACAATTGGGTTGTGGATGTTACACCAAACATGCATGGATTTGTATGCAGCTGAATAGTGTAGGGAATAACTATGAATGTTTTCACAACTATTTGCCTATGTAGTGTCCCACTTTCAATTATACTGCCCCACCCCCATTTAAGTTGACTTGTTTTCCCTAAACTTTATTCTTTGTCTCTTCAACACTAAGACATCTTCATATTTTATGTTAGGAATTCTTCACAGTCTAGAATTTAACTTCAGGTGGAATTTCTGAATGATGGTAAAATTTATTTCATTTTAGTGCCTTAATTTCAGAGTTCTAAGCCTTGTTGTTTAATATCTGGAAATAATTGTTTTCTATTGATTTTCAAAGTTCTGACTACTCATGGTGAGAGAATAATGTTCAACCATCATAATTACAAGTGGAAATTCTAAGTGTATTTAAAAATGTGAGAATGAGTAGCTTCATCCAGTAAGTGTATAGAAAAATATTACAACCCAAGTCAATGTCTTGGCAAATATTAAAGACTGCAAATAAAATAAAATGACCACAGAATATAAGAAAAAATAAACAATTGTTGCAAAGACAATGTCTGTGTAAGGTGAGTGCTCCTAGAATGAGCAAGGATCAAAGTATATTAAACAAACCTACTTGAAAAGTTAAATTAGGACAGAACAAATCACATTATTTTTATTTATTTATTTATTTATTTATTTATTTATTTGCGGGGCTAGGGATGAAACCCAGAAGCAATTGACCTCCAGGCTACACCCCTTGTCCTATTTTTCTTTTATTCTTTGCTTGGAAACAGGGTCTCACTAAGTTGCAGAGGGCCTCACTAAGTAGCTGAGGCTGTCCACAAACTGCAGTCCTCTGGTCTCAGCCTCCCAAATGCTGGGATTACATGCATGTGCCACAATACCTTGCTCACATTCTTTTTTAAATAACTGAAAGTCACTAATCTTGTAGAGATCAGTTTTGGTAGATTGGTAGAATCAGAAGACAAATGGTATATTTGAAGGACTAAAGAGTATTTGGGGGAAATATAGACAAATATTTCCTATGAAAAGTGCTGCTAGTAAGTAAGGAGACAGATGAGAAAATGAAATGCAGTATGCTTTAAAATGGTTTTCTTAGCCAGGCATGGTGTTACATGCTTGTAATCCCAGCATTTGGGAGGGTAAGACAGAAGGATTTCAATTCACGGACAGCCTCAGCTGTGTAGTGAGGCCATTTTCAAATTAGTGAGACCCTGTTTCAAAAATAAAAAATAAAAAATAGGGATCGAGGGTGTTGCTTGGAGGTAGAGTGCCTCTGGTTTCCATCTTCAGTACTGCACACACACACACACACACACACACACACACACACACACACACAATAGCTTTCCTATGGATCTGTAGAGCTTACTAGAGCGACCTAACAAACATGAAGGAATTGGGGGTGCTGGTGGGAAAGCTAATAGAAAAAATGAAAATTTTTTGTAACTTATTGAGAGGAGAAACAAGATATTAGTGTGACCTTAGTGCTTACAAGAATAAAAGATAAAACATAAAGAAAATTAAATTTTCTAAAACATTTAATAATAAATTGAGAGTTTGGGTTCATGTATTCTATTTCCTTTCTTGGTACTTAATTAAATTTAAATTATCATTACAAGATAGTTCGACAGTGTTCATACTTTTTTCTTGAACAATGTTTATTGACCAGACCTTAAATTTTAAACTAGAAATTTTTCTTCCTCTATTGTCATCTATTATACAGTTTTTCTAAGGAGGATCCTAAATTCATTATGATCTATGTGCCTTCTACATAAACTGCCATTATTTTTTATATAGGAGCATTTTAGAATGTTGTGCACATAAGCTGGATTTGTATATATAATGACAAATTTCTTGTTTTTTTTAATTCATTAGGTAAGGTTTTCTGTTTGTGTGTGAACTTAGAATAGTATGTTCTTCAATCCTTTTATGCACACCTGAAATACTTTTATTAATTTTCTGCTTCCTATTTTGTTCTCTTCTCATTTTATAGAACTAAAATTACAATTATATGTTGGAATTTATATTTTAATATTCCAATTTACTTTTTTCTTATTTTTTACCTTTTATTCTACTTTTAAAAATATTTTAACTTTATCTTCTAGTGCTTCAAAAATATTGTTTTTTTTTATTTCTCTCAGCTCTTCTACTATAGTATCTTTGTCTTATATTTCAGGTGTAATATGTCTTTTACTTCTGTACTAATATTAGTTATATAATTTCTTTCAGTGCTAGAGATTGAAGCCAAGTGCATTATACCTCTAAACTATACCCCCAGCCCAAATTTTTATTATTTATTTTGAAACAGGGTCTGACTAAGTTCCAGAGGGCCTCACTAAGTAAGAATAAAACTGTCTGAAAACCTACATTCTCCTCTCTCAGCCTCCCAAGTACTAGGATTACAAGCATGTGCCACTACACTCGGTTTTAGTCATATAATTTTTAACTTCAGTGCATACTCTTTATTTTTTCTGCATTTGTTCTTTTTGTTCTGGCTTCAGGTGTTTTTTTTTTTTTTTTTTTTTTTTTATCTCGAATCCTCATGCTGTTGACCTTGCTTAGTATGGTGGTGTGTAACTCTTTGTGCATATTTGGAAAGGTTATGATGCAAAGCTGAATGAGAATTTGGGGTTCATGAGTACGCAGGTTGATTTATTGTTTTTTTGTGTGATGAAGATGTTCATTGGTAAACTTAGAAAAAGCACATCTAAAATTATTTTTCAGGAGGGACCGAAAAAAATGGCGATGGAGAGATGCAGCATATCTCACTAGCTGAAGCAAATAAAGTTCAACTACTGAGAAGGAAGCATCTTAATAAAGAAAAAATTTAGTGTATGACCCCAAACAGACTCTCAGAGACTATGGTGGAAGAAATATAATAACTGAACTGCAAGATTCACTGCAACATACAAATAAAGCAGAAAGTGAGCTGAAGTTGCAGGTGGTCAGTGGATTACAGGCACAGGTAGCCGCCGGGCCACCAGCCCAAACAGGGCTTTTGGGACCATAGCATTCTGATATTGGCCCTAGAGTCTGAAAGTGGCCACAGAGCCCCAACATCATAAGTTGTGAGCTCACTCAAGCTCCTGAGCAGCACCATTTGCCCAGCAGAGGTGGTCCCCGCAGAGGCGCCCAGAGAACTTCAGGAACCCAGAAGTGGACCTGCTAATCATGCAAGCAGAGAATCAGCTGGATATGGAAGAGCTTCCAGAACTTCAGAGCCCCAGAATGGGCCACCAGGTAACAGTGTGAGCTCAGAGGAGCCACGGGACCCAGTGAGCACACAGGGAGTGCTACCAGACACAGCGATATCTCTGGGTGCCAGTGTGTACTGAGGGGGCCTTTTCAACTCCAGTGTCACAGAAAGGTGCTTAAGGCATGATACCTGCACAGGGCCACAAGGGGTTGCTCCAAGCAAATACAAGACATTGGCACATACAATGGAACTTCTCCCATTCTCAACCTGATACAACCTTATTATATGTAAATTCTTCCACAACCTAACCATATTCTCTACCTTACCTGACTCCTGCACCCATCACCCTAGCTACTACACCATCACCCAACCCTCACCACTCGAAGAAGTACTGCTTACCAGTTGACTTTTCTAAATTCCTACTACTAGGAATGCACTAAACATAATACCCACACCACAAACGATGGGAAGACATCAGAAAAACAGGCCTGAGAACTTTGAAAATATGAGAATCAGGAATAGTGGAGAAATGACAGAAGTCATGAATACTGACATACAAGAAATGCAAGAAGAGGAGTTATGAATCTTGATCTACAATATAATGAAAGGATTTAAAACAAGTTTAGAGGAGAGGAAAGATGAGTTTGAAATACTAAGAAAGAATCATAAAGAGGTCTGGAATGAAATGAAAGAGTCTGTAAATAAAATGAAGTCAGTAATAGAAAGAAATTCTAGAAGATTAGATGAAATGGAAAGCACAATATCACTGTTAGAAGACAGTACATCCAGCCAGGCGTGGTGGCACACGCAGGATCATGCAGGTTTGAAGTCATCCACGCTGGCATAAGAAACCCTGCTTCCAAATTTAAAAATATAAAAGAAATAGGTCTAGGAGTGTAGCCCGGAGGTAGAAGGGCTTCCAGGAACCCTAGGACAACCAAAAAAAAAAAAAAAAAGAAGACAGTACATCCAAGACTGAAAACACAGTCAACAATATACAGAAGTCATTACAGCAACAAAACCTAAACATCCAGCAAGTTTGGGACAACATGAAACAGCCTAACTTATGGATAAAAGACATTGAAGAAGGGATAGAGGAAGAGACCAGGGACATCTGTAATCTCTTCACAGAAATAATTTCAGAGAATTTCCCAAATATGGAAAGAGACATAGATCTTCATGTTCAGGAGACATACAGAACATCATTAAGACAAGATCAAAGAAGGACCTCCCCACACAACATAATAGTCAAAATGACTAACAAAGAGACCAAGGGAAAGATCTTAAAAGCAGTGAGAACAAAAAGTCGCATGACATACAGAGGCAAAACAATAAGAATCACCCCAGACTATACAACCCAGGTTATGAATGCCAGGAGAGACTGGTACAATGTGATTCAGACCCTGGAAGAAAATAACTTTCAACCCAAACTACTATATCCAGCAAAACTACTATTCAAAGTTGATGGAGAACAAAAGTATTTCAAGATAAACAAAATCTCAAAAAATTTATGATTTCAAAGCCAACACTAGAGAAAATACTTAAAGAAATAAACCATAAAGAAGAAAAAAAAGAGAAGACTCCAGAACCAGAGAAAAGAGGAAAGTAATCAGAGGAACTTCTAAGTAAAGAAGAAAGAAAAAGCTACCAAACAGATGACAGAACACAAAATGACAGAAAACAAAAATCATATTTCAATAATAACTTAATGTCAGAGGACTTAACTCACCAATCAAAAGACATAGACTGGCAATGTGGATCAAAAAACATAATCCAAATATATGCTGTTTGCAAGAAACTCACCTAACAGCCAAAGTCATTCACAGACAAAGTGAAAGGATGGAAAAAGATATACCATGCTACTGGAGGACAAAAAAGGCAGGGGTAGCAATCCTGATATTCAACCACACACTTTAAACTAAGACACATCAGAAGAGACAAATCCGGGCACTTCATTTTATTAAAAGGAACAATACACCAAGATTATATAATGGTAGTAAATGTTTATGCCCCAAATGTGAGTGCCACCACATTTGTAAAACGAACCCTTCTGGATATCAGATCTCAAATAGACCCAAATACAATAATTCTGGGAGACTTTAATACGCCTCTCACACCACTGTATTGATCTCCAAGGCAAAACATTAATAAATACTCTTTATATCTAAAGAAAACTATAAACCAAATGGACCTAATAGACATATACAGAATATTTCATCCAGGAACTACAGAATACACATTCTTTTCATCAGCTCATGGAACCTTCTCCAAAATAGATCACATCCTGGGACACAAAGATAGCACCAGCAAATTCAAAAGATGCAATATAATTCCTTGCATCTTTTCAGACCATAATGGAATGAAAGTAGAAATCAACAACAGGAAACTCAAAATAAAATATGCAATTACATGGAGATTGAATGATACACTATTGAATGATGAATGGGTAAGAGTGGAGATTAGGAAAGAAATAAAGAAATTTATGGAAGTAAATGAAAACAGAGACAAAACTTACCAGAATCTTTTGGACACTATGAAGTCAGTATTAAGAGGAAAGTTTATAACATTGAGTGCCCACATAAGAAGGACAGAGAATCACCAAGTACAGATACTATTGGCACAACTCACAGACTTAGACAACAACAGTCCAATCCCAAAGCCAGCAGAAGACAGAAAATTATTAAATTTGAGCAGAAATAAATGAAATAGAGAACAAAAAACAATTCAAAGAATCAATAAAACAAAAAGCTGGTTCTTTGCAAAGATTAATAGAATTGATAAAGCCTTGGGCAACCTAACCAAAAGAAAAAGAGTATCAATTCAAATTATTAAAATTAGAAATGAAAATGAGACATCACCACAGATAGTGGAGAAATACAATAAGCATACAATACAATACACAGATAGTAAAGAAATACAATAAGAAATACAATAAGAAATTTATCCACAGATAGTGGAGAAATACAAAGATAGTGGAGAATTACAAAGAATTATCAGAAACTATTTTAAAAATTTATACTCCAATAGACAAGAAAACACGGAAGAACTTGACAGATTCCTAAGCAGAGTTAACCTTCCTAAATTGAACCAAGAGCACATAGCAAGCCCAAACCAACTAATAGCAAAGAAATAGAAATGGCGATAAAAACTCTTCCATCAAAGAAAATTCCAGGTCCAGATGTGTTTCCAACTGAATTCTACAAAGCCTTCAGTAAAGAACTAATAACAATACTTCATAACTTATTCCAGGAAATTGAAACAGATGGAACTCTCCCAAATTCCTTCTACAAGGCCTGTATCACATTAATTCCCAAACCAAATAAAAATACCTCAAGAAAGAAAAACTACAGACCAATATCCTTAATGAACATAGATGCGAAAATTCTAAACAAAATACTAGCATTCAACACCATATCAAGAGAATAATATACCACAACGAAGTTGGTTTCATCCCAGAAAAACAAGGATGGTTTAACATATGCAAATCAATAAATATCATTCACCACATAAATAGAATCAAGAACAAAAACCATATCATCTTAGCAATAGATGATTAAAAAGCATTTAACAAAATCTAATACCCATTTATGTTAAAAAACACTGCCAAAAATTGGAATAGAAGGAATATACATCAACATAATTAAGGCAATATACAACAAACCCAAAGTTAACATTATATTGAATGGGGAAAAACTATAAGAATTTCCCCTAAAATCAGGAACAAGACAAAGATGCCTACTATCACCACTCTTTTTCAATGTAGTCCTTGAGACTCTTGCTGCAGCAATAAGACAAGAGAAGGAAAACAAAGGAATTCAAATAGGAAGAGACAAATTAAAATTATCCTTATTTGCAGATGACATGATCCTTTATCTTGAAGACCCTAAAAACTCAACCAAAAGACTTCTGGAGCTGATTAACAAATTCAGCAAAGTTACAGGATACAAAATCAACCTAAAGAAATCAGTGGCTTTTCTTTACAACAACAATGAATCCACAATGAAAGAAATAAAGCAATCAATTCCATTCACTATAACCTCAAAACCAATAAAATAACCCGCTGGCTCCTACAGCGGAGCCAGATTGGTGAGTAGTCTCTCTCATTTCAGGGAGCCAGGCAGATTGCTCAAGGGTACTGCAGACCCCCTGTTGCATAGAACAGGCAAAGAAGGGCAGTGACGTTAAAGATGGAACATACTGAATCAAAAAAAAAGAATTTTTTTTCATTGATATTGCATATGATATTGCTAGATACTTGTTAAAGAAAAGAGGTATTTCAGTTTCTACTAAGCAATTTAGACAGTTTCTCTCCTTTCTATAAGAATGTTCTCCTTGGTTTACTGAAGAAGGAACTTTAAACTTAAAAGCACGGAATAAGATAGGTCAGGAAATGAAGCTATATTATACCAATCATGGGCCTGAAAAGGTACCTGTCGATGCCTTCTCTTTATGGAATGACCTCAGAGATACTCTTGATCCTACTCATGAGACTATCTGTTTGACATCTAAAGTAGCAGATGTGGAAGCTAAGCCTTTGCTTACAAGGAAGGTTTTGTCTTATGGTTCTATGGAAAATTTCTCTCCATCATCTTCTGAGGATGAGATACAAAAAGAAAATAAGTTGAGTCCCTCAAAAGAAGCTAAATTAGAAGAAGCTACTGTGAGTTATCATAATGATGATAATGATTAATCGCCAGACAGTGCAGCTTTGTATTTAAAAACCTCTGCACCACCAAATCCTCAGGCTAAAAAGAAGTCAAAAGAGGCTGCTCCTGAAAGATTTCAATCTCATTTTTTGGCAGCAATAGTGGAAGTATGAAGATTAGGGGATTTTTCCTTTTAACTTTCCCTGTTGTAAATTCTGGAGGAGCAGGGGAGGTCCCTCAATGTCAGCCACTACCGTTTAAACTAATAAAAGAGTTAAAAGTGGCTGTTAAGGATTTTGGAGCTATGTGTCCTTATGTCTTACAATTAGTAAATACTGTGGCTTCAGAGTGGATGACTCCTTTTGATTGGCAAGAAACAGCAAAATCATGTTTGGTCACTGTAAAAGCTTTTTCTCTATGGAATCTTTTAAAAGGTGCCTTAAATAAAACTCATGGGTCAATTTGTCTGGCCACTAGAGTGGCTACATGGGAGCAAGCACCTCTGCTCTCTTCTGAAACAAAATCTGATATTTTATTAACCATTGGCCAAGTGCATGCCTTTGTTTTTCCACAGGATGCTCAAACACTGTTGCGGATCCCCTGATTGAGCTTTCTCAAGATCTGCATGAAATTCCTGTGGCAAACTAGGAATAAACCTAACCCAAGATGTAAAAGACCTCTACAACAAAAAACTATAAAACATTAACGAAAGAAATTGAAAAAGACCTTGGAAGATGGAAAGACCTCCCATATTCATGGAGGCAGAATAAATATCATCAAAATGGCCATCCTACCAAAAATGATTTATAGATTCAATGCAATTCCCATTAAAATACCAATGACATTCTTCACAGACCTAGAAAAATCAATCATGAACTTTATATGGATAAAGAAAAGACACAGAATAGCTAAAGCAACCCTCAGCAATAAGAACCATGCAGGAGGCATCACAATCCCAGATTTCAAATTATACTATAGATCAATAGTAGTAAAAAACAGTATGGTACTGGCACAATAACAGGTATACTGACCAGTGGAACAGAATAGAAGATACAGAAACAAATCCACACACCTGTAATCAATTAATCTTTGACAAAGGGGCCAAACTCATATGCTGGAGAAAAGACAGCCTTTTCAATATATGGTGCTGGGAGAACTGGCTATCCATTTGTAGAAAGATGGAATTAAATCCTTACCTCTCACTATGCATAGGAATCAACTAGAGATGAATTAAAGACTTAGAAATTAGATCAGAAACTGTGAAGTTATTAGAGGAGGGCATAGTCTCAACACTACAACATATAGGCACAGGCAGTAACTTCTCAACAAAACCTCCATAGCTCAGGAAATTAAAGCAATAATTAACAAATGGGATGGCATCAAACTAAAATGTTTCTTCTCATCAAAGGAAATCATCAAGAACCTAAAGAGGAAGCCTAGAGAATGGGAGAAGATCTTTACCAGTCGCCACTCCGATAGGGGGCTAATATCCAGAATTTAAAAAGAGCTCAAATAACTCTACACTAGCAAAACAAACAACCCAATCAAGAATTGGACAACCTAATTGAATAGACACTTTACAAAATAGGAGATACAAATGGCCAATAGATTCATGAAAAGATGTTTTTCATCATTAGCCATCAGGGAGATGCAAATCAAAACTATGCTGAGATTCCATCTAACCCCAGTCAGATTGACAAGCATAAAGAAATCAAATAAAAACAAATGCTGGTGAGGATGTGGGGAAAGAGGAAATATTTTACATTGTTGGTGGGAGTGCAAACTAGTTCAGCCACTATGTAGATCTGTGTGGAGTTTCCTTAGAAAACTGGGAATAGATCCACCATACGATCCAGCTTTACCATGCCTGGGTATTTTTCCAAGGGGGTTGAAATCAGAGTATTACAAAAACATATGCATACCTATGTTCATAGCAGCACAATTTGTAATAGCCAAAATATGGAAACAACCTAGGTCCCCATCAACAGATGAATAGTTTGCAAAATTATGGGAAATACACACTATGGAATCCTATTCAGCTATAAAGAAGAACAAAATCATGTCATTTGTAAGAAGATGGAAAGTCCTGGAGAGCATTATGTTAAGTGAGATCAGCCAAACACAGAAAGAGAGGGGACATATGTTTCCTCTAATATGCCCAAAGTAGGGAGCATTGGGGATATCAGAGAGATTCCAGATAATGAAAGGGAAAAACAGCAAAGTTTGAATGGAAAGCTAGGAGAGGAATAAAGCTGAACTTGATTAATGAGGGGCTATTTCTGAATATGTGTAAAAGTATGAATATAGCAAGGTTACCCTGGGTATTAATTGTCAGGAGGGGGGGAGGGAAAGTAAGGGGGGGAGGGCACCAAGTACAGATTAAATGTATACCATTTACTTTAAAAAAAGAAATATAAAAAAATAAACTCCAAAGCCAAAAATAAATAAATAAATAAATAAATAAATACAATTATTTTTCTGAAGAATATTTTTCTCCAGAGGTTCTTCAAGTATTTTTTTCTTGGAAGGTTAACAACTTAGTTGCATATGTTCTAGAAACAGTGGACAGAAATAAACCTAGCAATCTCACGATGAAAGCAAGAGAAAATGGATGAGTTGCTTCAGGATTACAGTATTGTCTGGTGTTTATGGTAGAAGTAACAAAAAGGGACTACTTCTGGGAAAAGATCTCTCATCAAATTACCATTCTAATGCATGACCATAGAGTCTAAGTTGAACAAAATATAGTCAAAATGCTGCTTAATGTATAGTGAGACCTGTAAATAAAATATTAGAAGGTGGTGAAATATTACCTATAAGCATATAAATTGAAGGGGATGGAAATTATAATAACAGAATAATAGAGTATCTGTTGGTTTGTTTGTTTTTGTACTGGGGATTAAAACCAGAAGTGTTCTACCTCTGGGACACACCACAAGCTATTTTCTGTTTTTAATTTTGAAACAGGTCTTACTAGGTTGCTGAGGGTCTTTCTTAGCTGCTGAGGCTGGCCTTGAACGTGCAATCCTCCTCTATCAGCCTCTAAAGTGCTGGGATTATTGGAAGGTTCTGCCATGCCCAGTGAGAATAATATATTCTAATTCAGAATTTCAGTTGCAGCACAGTTTGTTATATGAAGAAGCTCTTGGATGTGACCATGGGATAAAGGCTTAGGTAGAATAGGAGGGAAAGTTGGTAACATCATATATTTAGAGAAACTGAAAGGATGAAGGATTGGATGACTAAGCTAGAATATTTGACCACTTGAATCTTATACTTTTCATTAATTATTTCATATTTATTAGTAAATTAAGGACAAAGCTTTCTTTTAGAGATTGAATTTGTCATATTGTTAAATACCAATTTGAGTGGAAAATATGGAAATAGAAATTAAATGAAATAGGCATAATAGCATTATAGAAATAACACTATAAATCTAATTATAAGAATTAAAAGGACAATAAAAATGTCAAAACTTCCTAAAGAAGTGTCAGCTACCATTTAGTTATGTTGAATCTCACACATAGGATTTAAAAAAAAAAAAAAAAACTCCGTATTGTTGAATAACAGCAAAGGCAGGCACTTTTATTTTTCTTTTGATATTCATCAATATGTATGCTATTGTACTAAAAGGATTGTTTATTCTATCATATTCTAGTTTGAACCTAGTATTTATGAATTTAGAAAGCTCGACAATAAATAATGGTTTCAAAGACATTGGTTAATATAGGCCTGTCAAGATAAAGAAATTACTTGAAAAGTTCTTTCTTTTTTTTCCAGCCTTACAGAGATAAATTGACAGGTCAAACATATATATATTTAAGTTATAAAACTTGGTGTTTTTATGTCTATAAACATCATGAAATATTGACCACAGTCAAGATAATCAACATATTCATCATCTTCCATGGCTGCTAAGTGAGTTTGGTGACTGGGGGGGAGGGTAAGAACTCTTAAGATATTCCTTCTCAGTAAGAGAAGTATATAAGTATATAATTTCAAGTATATAATCAATTATTTTCAATTGCAGTCACATTGCTGTACATTAGGTACCCAAAACCTATTTATCTTGCCTAAATAAAACTTTGTGCCCCTAAAGCAAGATCTTTCTATATTCCCCTTCCCCCAGACCCTGATAACTATATCCTATTCTCTATTTTTATGACTTTAATTTTTTTAGATTTCATTTATAAGTGAAATTACATGGTACTATGGATTATTTCACTAAGCATAAACTCCTCAAAGTTCAACCATATTATTGCAAATGAAAGAAATTCTCTTTTTAAAGGATGAACATATATATATATATATATATATATATATATATATATATATATATATATATATAGTGTGTGTGTGTGTGTGTGTGCGTGCATGTGTGTGTGTGTGTGTGTGTTATAGTTTCAGATCTTGCAATTTTATATTTGTCATAAGCCCATCTTTTTTATTCTTTTACATGTGGATATCTACTTCTTCCAGCACCACTTACTAAAGAGATTTCCTTTTTCCAATTGCTGGTTCTTGGATCCTTTGTCAAATATAAATTAACCATAAATGTGTGGATTTATTGCTAGGTTCTCATCTCTGTTCCTCTGCATTATCATTATAGTGTATAGATTAACTAATCTTTACATGTCTATATATTTATCTTTAGCAGTAACATTTATGTTTTCATATGCTTTCATATATCTATTTTCCATGATTTCATTCTGATTTGAAGAACTTTATAATGCACTTCTTGTAAAAGAAGCCTGGAGGTGTTGAACTTCCTCAAATTTTTCTTGTTTGAAAAGACTTTATCTTTTTTTTTAAAAGATTTTTTTGTCGGGAAAAGGGGCAAGATGGCAGCCACTGAATAGGACATGCATTCCTCAGAGAAGCCCTGGACACCAGATGTTGGTTTAATATCTGATTGGGACAACTTAAGGAGGCATTTCCAGCCATGACTTTCTATCTAGAATGCAGGAGAAGAGAGAGAGAGAGAGAGAGAGAGAGAGAGAGAGAGAGAGAGAGAGAGAGAGAGAGAGAGAGAGAAAGAGAGGAGAAGAGGAGGGAAGGGGAGGGGAGGGGAGGGGAGGGGAGGGGAGGGGAGGGGAGGGGAGAGGAGAGGAGAGGAGAGGAGAGAGAGAGAGAGAGAGAGAGAGAGAGAGAGAAAGAGAGAAAGAGAGAGAGAATATTAGAAGCAAAATGACAACGAGGCACCCACCACGCAAGAAAAGTGATTTTTGGAAGAACATCCCAGAAGAGATTAGAGAAAAGACTGATTTAGCTGTGCATGCTGGGGAACTCTTAACAACATATCTTGTAAGAAAAATGATCTGGGAGTGGTGGAGGGAGCCCAGCAGTGCTGGGCAGGAAGCCCAGCTGCACATGCCAGGAAACATTGTGCACCTAGCTGCCACGCTCCTTTATGCTGCACTGGGGGCCATGGTACACTCAGAACAGCAGATTCTACTCTATGTGGTGAGGCTGTGGGCCTCTGCTATTGGAGAGGAGATAAAATCCATTGCTCATGAGTGCTCAATCTCACAACCTCTTCAAAACACACAAACTGTCTTCTTTTGTTAAAAATATTGGAGAGGGCTCAACATGGAGACAGCAGCAGCCAGTATTCAGGAAATGCAGACACATCCTATCCAATTCACCTTCACAAAAATCTCCACAAAGGGGGGCTGCTCCTGCCACATATTCTTAGGAATTCTAGACATCATATCATGTAGGGAAGATGCTCAGGGGAGAACCAGGAGGACGGAAATGGTGGCAAGGGTGACAGTGGCAGCCAGTATTTGGGAGAGGCAGAGATCTGATCCAATCCACCTTGAACTTTGGAAGAAATATCCATAAAGGTAGGCTGCTACCACTGCACATATTCAGGAATTCCAGACAACATGCTTTGTGGGAAAAGTGTCTGGGAGAGAACTGAGGTGGTGATAGCAATGACAGAGGCTGCCAGTAGTTGGGAGAGGCAGAGATCTGATTCTATCCACCTTGATCTTTTGAAGAAATGTCCCCAAAGCTAGACGGCTAATGCCACACATGCTCAGGAATTCTATACAACACACTGTGTGAGAAAAGTTTGTGGAAGAGAACTTAGATGGGGTAGTAGCAACAGTGGCAGTGGTAGCAGTGGAAGCGATGGTAGCAGCCAGTAATTGGGAAAGGCAGAGATCTGATCCAATCCACCTTGATCCTTTGAAGAAATCTCCCCAAAGGTAGACTGCTACTGTTACACATGCTCAGGAATTCTGGACAATATGTTGTGTGGGAAAAGTGTTTGGAAGAGAACTGAGATTGTAGTGGCACTTGGGGCAATGCCGCCAGTATTTGGGAGAGGCAGAAATCTGATCCAATCCACCTGGATCTTTTGAAGAAATCTCCCCAAAGGTAGAATGCTACCACCACACATGCTTGGGAATTTGGGATAGCGTGCTGTGTGACAAACGTGCTCAGAAAAGAACCAAGATGGCAGTGGCAGTGGCAGTGTTGGCCAGTATTTGGGACAGGCAGAGATCCCAATCCACCTTAAACTTTTAACGAAATCTTCCCAAAGATAGACTGCTATTCCTGCACATGCTTGGGAATTCTGGAAAACATACTGTGTGGGTAAGGTATTCAGGAGAGAACTGAGATGGCGATGGTGGTGGCAGTGGCAGCTGCAGCGACCAGTGTTTAGAGAAACAGATGGATCTAGGCCAATTCACATTGAACGTTTGAGGAAATCTCCTGAAAAGTAGATTGCTCCTGCCCCACATATTTGGGAATTCTGGACAACATGCTAAGTGGTAAAAGTGTTTGGGGCATATCATAGAGAGCACTGTATAGCCCAGTTGGGCCACCAGGCTGCATGATCTGGAGACATCAGCCCTCATGACCACCCTGATCCTCTGTGTAGTGCAGAAGGCCAGAGTGCATGAGGAGCAGCAGAGCCTGCTCTCTTTAGTGAAGCTGTGGACCTCTGACTTTGGAGGGGAGACAAAATTCATTGCCACCAGGTATTTGGGCTGGGATTAGGTTTTGCAAAACACATGTACTGCTTTCTCATATTAAAAAAAAAAAGAAATGAAAGAAAAAAGGAAACATCTGTAGACAACCTGCTCACAGTGACAGATACCAGAGCCCACAGCACAGTGAGGCCAGTCATGGGGCCACTGGGGCCAGAATGGGAGTCAGCCTGGAGACAAGGCTGGGGCCAGGGCCAGCAAGACTGGGATAGGAGACTGCTGTGTGGCAAGTCCAGTACTAGAGCTAGTGAGACCAGGATTGTAGCCTGCCATGTGGTGAGGTCAGTGTCAGGGCCAGCAAGGCCAGAATATGAGTCTGCCATAAGGAAAGACCAGAGCTGGGGCCTCCGAGGCCAGGATAGGAGACTGCCATGAGGTGAGGATGGTGGCGGGGCCAGCGAGGCTGGGATTGATGCCTGCCATGCAGTGAGGCTGGTGCTGGGGTCAGCAAGGCCGGGATCAGAGCCTGCTATGAGGTGAGGCTGGTGTTGGGCCTTTGAGGCCAGGATCAGAGCCTGCCGTGAGGTGAGGCTGGTGTTGGGGACTCCTAGGCTGGGAGCGGAGCCTGCCATGTGGTGAGGCCATTTCTTGGGCCAGCGATGCTAAGATAGGAGCCACCCATAAGGCAAGACTGGTGCTGGGGCCAGAAATGTGGAGATTGGGGCCTGGCATAAGGCAAAGCCAGTGCTGGGGCCAGCGAGGCTGGGATCTGAGTCTGCCATGTGGTGAGGTCAGTGCTTCAGCCAGCAAAGCTGGGATCAGAGCCTACCATAAGGCAAAGCTGGTGCTGGGGCCAGTGAGGCCAGGATTGAAGCCTGCCATCTTGCAAGGCCGGTGCTGCGGCCAGCGAGGCTGGGAACAGGGCCTGCCATGTGGCAAGGGCAGTGCTGGGGCTTCCGAGGCCAGGTCGGAGCCTGCTGTGCGGTGAGGCCGGCGCCAGGGCCAATGAGGCCAGTATTGGAGCCTGCCATAAGGCAAGGCCAGTGCTGGGGCCAGTGTGGCCAGGTTCAGAGCCTCATGCTGTGTGGTAAGGCTGGTGTTGGAGTCAGGGAGGACAGAATAGGAGCCTGATGTAAGGCAAGGCTGGTGCTGGGACCTCCGAGGCTGGGATCAGAGCCTGCCATGCAGTGAGGCCAGATCTGAGGCCAGTGAGGCCAGTTCTGAGGCCAGTGAGGCCGGGTAGTTCCGGGGCCAGCGAGGCCAGGATTGGAGCCTGCCATGCAGTGAGGCTGTTGCTGGGGCCAGCAAGGCTGGAATTGGAGCCTGCAATGCAGCGAGGCTGTTGCTGGGGACAGCAAGGCTGGGATTGGAGCCTGTCATGCGGTGAGGCCAGTGTCGGAGTCAGCAAGGTCTGGTTTGGAGACTGCCATGAGACAAGGCCAGTGTTGGGGCCTCTGAGGCTGGGTTCGGTACCTGCCAGGCAGCGATGCTGGTGCTGAGGCCAGCAAGGCTGGGATCAGCCTGCTGTGAGGCAAGGCCAGTGCCAGGTCCTTTGAGAGTGGGGTCAGAGCCTGCAATGCAGCTCCACATTTTCCATAGGGAAATATCACAGAAAATAAAAAATCAGATGCTTCCCCCAATATGCAAAAACTAGGAAGAAATGAGTAATAAGAGGAAATCTAGTTGAATAAAGGGCCCTATGGAGGAGCTATTAAGGCGGCCTATCAGAGGGGATTGGAAGGGGGAAGGTGGAATCTCTTTAAAGCACATGATATAGTTAAACAAATATATCAAAGTTAATCATTAAATCAAGCATGGTATTGAAGGAGGAGGAGGGAATAGGATGGGGATTGGATAAGGGCTAATTGGGTGACGTGTGCTTGTATATCATCACAAATCTTTCATTCCATTGAGATGTTTGACTACAATGCACCAATAAAAATATATTAAAAAATAAAACAAAACAAGATATTTTTCTGGTCAGATATAGTATTGTTGATGGCATTTTTCTCTTTCCTAGTATGTAAGGTTTATGTTGAGTAATTCACTGATTTTGGAATTTGAGATTTCCTAATACATGGTTATTTATTTTTAACTTTATATTTTCAAAATTATTTGTCCTTGATTTTTGATGATTTTATTACAGTATTTCATGAAGATTTCTCACTATTTAACCTATTGGGGTAGTGAGTAAAATGTAGTAAGAGCACCAATATGCTTCCTCTAGTGGGATCTAAAGCATAGTTACTCATGGAGTGGCCACAGATAAGGGGTATAGAGTACAAGTATGCATGAACTGCTACAGGTCCAGCTACTGGGAGTAGGCATGAACAATGCAGTGATGACTTTAATGTCTGAGGCTCTGATGTGTCCACTGAGGTGATGTCCCTGTCTCTAAGCCAAGGATACTTATGGAGTTGCATTAGAGGTAGGATATGAAACACACATGCACATAGAGTATTCATGGCTCTAGGGACTACTGATGCATATGTCTAGAGAGGGTGAAAGAGAGGGTGTGATGAGCAGTCCAGAAATCAGAACAATAACTTCTGGTTGAGGGCTTCTGGATGGTGTAGTACTCTAAAGAGCAAGTCATTGGGAATCATGATTGCAGCAGCTCTATGGATGATACTATTCCTAGATGTCTCGGGGTATCTTAGCTATGCTGATATCTTAATCAGTCTGAGTCCAGTAAAACCAACATGCAGTATTTCAAACAGCACCTCAGAAACTGGTAAAGTTGACCATTAACCCTGGTCAAGTATTGAGCTCTGGTAGACTGGGGAATGAGATAATAATGAAAGCAAAATAAAAAGTTTTACATGGTAGTTCCATTCCTAGACTTTTGAGCAATCTTCATACGATATCCATAGTGGTTGTACTAATTTACAATCCCACTTACAGTAGATAAGAGTTACTACTTCCCCATATCCTAACTAGCATTTATTATGGTTTTTATTCTTGATTATTGCTATTATGACTGGAAATAGATGGAATCTCAGTGTATTTTAAATTAAATTTCTCAATTGTTAATTATGTTTACCACTTTTTCATATAATTATTGGCCATTTATACTTTATCTTTTAAGAAGTGTTTATTCAGTTAAATTGTCAGATTTTTTAAGTTTTGATTAGGTTATTTGCTCCTTTTTTAGTGTTTTTCTACTTTTGGGGATTTTTTCAAAAAATAAAGTAATAATACTTAAATATATTCATATCCATGTTTATAGCAGCACAATTCACAATAGTTAAGTTACAGAACCAAGTTAAGTGTATGTCAACAGACAAATGGATAAATGAAATGTAATAAATACAGAAAACAGAATTCTAAAACACAAAGAACAAAAATTTGTCATTTGCAGAAAAATGGATGGAAATAGAGAAATTATGTTAAGCAAGATTAGCCAGTCTTAGAAAACTAAGGAGTATATATATGTATGTATATATGTATATATGTATAAGTGTATACATGTATACATGTATATGTGTATATATGTATATACATATATGAAAGCTAAAAAATATACTTCAGATAATTGAGGATTGACACTAGTATGGTAGTGTAAAGGAATTTGTGGAGAGCAGTAGGGAGTAAAAAAAAGGAAAATTGATGAAGGACAGTGTTTAAATAATGCATATTCATATATGAAGGTATTACCTTCAATCTTACTAACATATATGGGAATAAGGTAGGAAGTTGAGTGGGATTCAGAGAAAAATACACATTTCTTTCTGCATTTGTGCTTGCATTTCTTAGAACCTTACTATCATGTATAATTACAATGCATTGATAGAAATATAAAAAACAAAAGTGTTCTTCCTACTGTTTTATTTTGGGTTATTTTTTCCCCATAACTGTGTTGCTGTAGCTTCTTTTAGAGCCATTATTTTTTTATGAATAGCTCTCTAATTTTTTGTGTGGAACCATTGCTGTCATTTCCTATTCTGCCATCTTTATAATATTGTTCCTCAGCCTTGTCCCTTATATTTAAAGGTACCTGCTAACACATGTATTTGAGGAGATTTTTGAAAAGCTTTTATTTGAAAATTAAAAATTGTTGCAAGCCAAGCCTAGGCCCTACAATTATCATCAATATATTAGTTTAAAATATCAGTCAGTATTCTGGTATCATAGATTTGTACTAATAAGGGTCATGATCATATCTTCAGCTTAAAGCAAATAAGTAGCTTTATAGGCAGGTGCATGTGTATGCACCATGATCTTTTTCTAATCTTTTTTTCTTTAAGTCACAGAGAAAACCTAACTAAAACAATTACTATCTATTTACTATTGCTATAAATCTTGGAAATGATCTCTCTCAAATTTTGCTCATACTTATTTGGTAGGCATTTTACTGATTATTACTTATTTTATACAACTCTCCAAGTATGAAGCCAGATTAGTTAGAACAAACTTTGAATGATACACTTAAGAGTAGGCTCTTTTCAAGGGAAAGACAAGACATTTTTATCAATCCCCATGTGGTTGCTTTTAAAGTTCATTTGAATTAACATTTTTGTCAGTTATGACAGCAAGCAACATCATTACTGTGGAATACTAATGCAAATAACTGCATAGCTCCATTAAATGTCACATTGTACTATAATGGAAGTGAAATTTTATTATTTCTCAAACATCAAATGCATGATGGTGATTATTGCCAGTTATACTCCATTAATATTTGTGAGAGATATGATAACTACTGGAAGAGTTAAAAAGAATAAAGATTACTTATAGTGGCATAATAATACCAGATATGCTTATGGAGCCCAATGAAATGGGCCATAATAGTATACAATTATCAATGACCTTATTCACCCTACTGATAGAACCCATGAACCTATCCTTTTGGCATACAGAAACACACGCACATAACTTGTTCCCCTTAATTGTCTATAAAATTTTGTAAGTAATTTTACTCTTGTGTAGTGTTTTGGGAAAGGGATATCACTAACAAAAGCTACTGGTTTTAAATTTTTCAAGCCAGACTATTTAAAACCATATATATATATATATATATATATATATATATATATATATATATATATATATATATATATAGTCAACACATGAAATTTTCTGGGAGACACTTCATACCTCAACCATAATGCACAGTAAACATGGATATTTACTGATAAAAGGGCCAAATATCATAAATCTATTTGAGATACAGAAATTATATGCCCCAGTGAAACTGATCTTTCAGTTCAACCCAATTATAATAGATGTTAGAGTTCTGTCACAGATGGTCAACTTTTAATTAGGAATAGAAAATTCATAGTCTAATTTCAGGAAAAGAGGAAAGATTTTTGTTATAATTTTTTTTAATTCCCTATATGAGTGGGTGACTTAACATGGAACAAATTGCTTAATTGAGAAACTAGGTAAAAATTCTCATAAGGTTAAAAGTTCTCAAAATAGAAGAGTATGAAGCACAGAAGAAAAAAATTTAAAAATATTAAAGAAAAGTCTTCTTTTGGACATTAGAATAAACATGTCCCTTCTCTTTCTGTGCTTGGCTGATTTCACTTAACATAATGAGACTACTGCAAATACCAGAGGGACTCCAGATAATAGAGAGAAAACCTCAGCAAACTTAAAATGGAATAGTAGGAGACAAAGAAGGCTGAGGTTGATTAATGGAGGAGCTACATTTGAATATGCGTAAAAGAATGAATATAGGATGATTAACCTGGACACTCATTGTTAGGAGGTAGAAGGGAAAGTGGAGAGTGGGAGAGACCAGCAAGCACAGTCTGAATGTATGCCATTTTCAACATAATCCACATAAAAATAAATAAATAAATAAATAAATAAATAAATAAATAAATAAGTCTTCTTCATGCATCTGCACAGCTGGTATGACACTGTCTCTGTAAGGACCAAATTGGACATTCCTTAAAATTAGACATGATTGCAACAAAAATTTATGGGAATTTACATATTTAGAAAATTTTATTAAAAATCCAGAAATGAAAATATTAATTTAGAAATTATTTAGTTAAATTGAAAATATATTTATTTCTCACTTAATATTTAATTATCAGAACCACCATATAATTCAGCAATTCCACTTCTCAGTATATATATTCTTATATTTCCATAAAGAAAGAAAATTTTATCATATACTACAATATTGGTGAACTTTGCAATGCTAAGTAAAATAAGCTAGTCTCAAAAAGACAAATTCTGCATGATTCTACTCTTATGAGGTCTCTAAGATAGTGAAATTCCCAGAAGCAGAAATCAGAAAGGCAGCTCCTGAGATTTGTGGAGGGGAGAAAAGCTGTTTGGTGAGTAGAATTTTAGTCATACAAAATAATAAGTCTAAAGATCTACTGTACAACCAAACATATACAACTAACAGTAATGTAATTTACACTTAAAATTTTAAGAGTGCAGATTTTATATAATGTATTTTATAATAAAATTATTAATGATCAAAACTTTATTAAAATTTTATTTTTAGCATTCACTGGTTCACCATGCCAGATTATAATGGGTAATGCATCTAACTAGAAAATAAAAAATTCACTTTCCTCTGGTCTAAATTTCACAGTTTGCTTCCATTTGAGGACATTCCAGCATAAAACACACTGCTTTGGCCATTATGTCAACTATGTGTACAATATAAGGAAATGTGTACAATATAAGGTCATTTTAATTTAAATTGCTAATCAGCAAAGAGAAAGTGATTTTTCTTTTGTGGCTAAAAATGAAATGGTGAAAGCAAGGTAACTAAATGAACCAGAATGAGGGGCTTCCTTGAGTGAGACTTGTTAAAGTCACAAAAAGAACATAGTAGTTTTGATCCAAGAGAGCTACAGCAAACAGCATTAATGGCACAAGGGCCTCTTGGATGCAGACATTATTATCAGGATCATGGAATAAGACACTTTCAAATACTCTGAAGGATCTATAATTTTTTTTTCTTATTTTTAAGCTGACATGTTAGCCTGAGAAAGTCTCACAGGTGCTGAAAGAAAATACAAGGTTCAGAAACAAAGGGCCTTATGACTCACCATACTGCAGGCAGCTTGAGCTTTGTGTATGTCTCTATTTTCCTCATTTCCAGGTCTAATGGGGATGCTGAGAAGCAGCCCAGATAGATATTGTACACACTATGGGTTAATGTCCACTAAGAAATCCCACCATTAAGGGATCTAGATAGTTTATAAAGGGCTACAGATAAATCTATACTATTATTTTTTTAGAGAAAGACATTATTTTCTTTTAACTGGGTAGTAAATAAAATTGCCTCCCTGATCCTATTAGAGATATAATCTATGTCTTCCAATTATGCTAGGTACACAAATGTCCTTGTAAAGACAATCCAGAACATAGGATGTATGGCCTCTGCTGCCAAGTCTCTGACCCAAAACAAAGCCAAAGGACAAGTGAAGAGTCTTCTCTAAATAGAGATGAGTTCATTTAGTTTAATTTAAGCCATTTCAGGGAAGATTGCAAGCAGGAGAGAGTGGATCAAGGCTGGAAAAGAGCCCTTAGTTAGAACTGAAGACTCTAATTACAGCAGGTTACTGAAATTCAAACCAACAACCAAGGATAAATATAGTAAGCTGGTCACATACAGTTAGGCTGGACATCTACAGAAAAATTCTTACACAGTTAGCCAGGCTCAGGTGCTCCATTTGTTGCAGGTCAGAATTTTCAGCATTATATTAGAGCTACTTGCCTTTATTAGCTCATGAGCTAAGGCTGCTCAGTAGCAAATGCCACAGGTATCATGTCTACTGGAGTTTTGGTGTGGCCTGAAATTCCCATGCTACTCTGCAGGCTTTTTTTAATATAAAAACTATGTGTTACGTTTATACTTTTCTATTTCATATTATCAGACTGCACCTGACCACAAATAACTGAAACCACAGAAAGTAAAACCACAGATAATAGGAGAGAGAGACTATGATAGATTGGTTTGGTAATGTTCTGAAAAGAAAAAGTCTCTGCAGTATATGGAGTACACAGAATTATATTTAGAGTTGATCTATATAAATTTAATAGAAGATAACTGAAAATTATATTAAAATAAAAAGTAATAACCAGCTTCTCACTTTATATAAACAATTTGTGACTGTACATAAGTCTGCTTTTAGAAAGATATGAAGTGATAAATTCAGTAAAAGAAACATGTACCAGCACTATAAAGTCTGTGCCTAAGAATATGGCTACTCAATTATTAATCATATATAATCAATCCTAAATATTTTTATGTTCTAAGGCAAAATATGATACTAGGCATGACTCAATAACTACATACCAGAAATTATGGTGAATAATTTTTAACATTCTCTATAGTATGTTATATATGGTCTTTTCACATGCATATAATCACCATATTTTAAAAACAAATACCAATAAATTCCCTAACCACAGGACATAAGGTGGTAAAATGGATTAAAATCATAATATATTTATATGCTGTTCACAATAAATCCACCTTACAAGTAAAATACTCACAAACTAAAGGTAAGAATCTGGAGTGAGGCAATTAATGCTAATGGAACTTGAAGACAAGCAGGAGTACTGATTCTCATGTCAGACAAAATAGACTTCAAGCTTAAACTTATCATAAGAGACAATGCAGGTTATTTTTTACTGGTAAGATGAACAATTCAACTAAAAGGAATGCTAGTTATTATTTATTCTCTGAAAATAGGTGCAAAAGCCTTTATAAAACAAATTATTTGGCCAGGTGTGATGGCTCACGCTTGTAATCCCTGCACTTGGGAGGCAAGACAGGAGGATCATGCAGGTTTGAAGCCAGCTGCACTGGCTTAAGAGACCCTGTTTCCAAATAAAATAGTATATAAATAGGTCTGTGTACTTTAAATGGGAGTGTACTTTAACACATCACTCAAACCACCTATACTGATCTTTTAGAAAAAAAATAAGTAAAGATGCTTCAGATCTAAGAAATAACATAAACCAAATGGACCTATTAGACAAATATAAAATATTCCACTAAAATACAGTTGATTACACATTCTTTTTATCTGCTTATGAAACTTTTTCCAAAATAAACCATATCTTTAGCCACAAAGCACTAGACAATTCAAAACAAAATGTAATATAAACCCTGTATCATTTTAGACCATAATGGGATGTTATTTGAGAATAACTATAAGACACAGAGAAACCTCATAAATACATAGAGACTGAACACCACACTGCAGAATGGGTAATAAAAGAAATGAAGCGAGAAATATATAAATTTCTAGAACCAAGTGAAAATAGAGATATACCAAAATCTCTGGGACACTTTGAAAGCAGTGTTAAGAGAAAAATTTATAGCACTGATTGCCCACATAAGAAAAACAGAAAATTACCAACTAAAAAACCTAATGACACACCTCAAAGCTCTTGCAATACAGAAACAGTCTAATTCCAAAACCAGTAGAAGACAGAAAATTATTAAAAATAGAAAAAAATGAATGGAGTAGAGAACAACAAAATATACAAAAAATCAACAAAACCAAAATCTAGTTTCTTGAAAAAATAAAAAGAATAAATAAACCATTAGCCAACCTAAACAAAAGAAAGAGATCAAGTCAAATTACTAAAGTAAGAGATAAAAAGGTGACATTACCACCAACAGCATGGAAATTTAAGGATCATCAGAAACTACTTTGAAGAATTATACTTCAACAAAATAAAAAACCTAGAAGAAATTGACAAAGTTCTAGATACATACAATCTTCCTAAATTTAACTAAAAAGATATGAAAAATTTAAACCAACCAATAGATATCTAAAAGATTGAAAGAACAATAAAGAACCTACCATCAAACAAAAGCCCAGGCCTAGATGGTTTTCCACCTAAATTTTATCAAATCTTTATAAGAGATAGAATATTCCAATAATTCTCAATTCATTATTCAAAATAGGAAGAGACAGAAATATCTCAAAGGCATTCTATGACACCAATATCACATTAATAGCAAAACCAAATAAAGACAGCTCAAAAAAAGAAAACTACAGACCAAATTGTTGATGAACTTAGGTGTAAAAATTCTAAACAAAACAAAATATTAGCAACATGCATTGAAAACCACATCAAAAAAATTATACACCCCCACCAAGTCAAGTTCATCACAGTAATGCAAGATTGGTTCAACATACAAAAATAATCTATATAAATCACCACATAAACAGAACTAAGAACAAAATTGCATGATCATTTCAATCAACACTGACAAAATCTATTCATGCTAAAAGCACTGAAGAACTGGGCATGATGATGCATGCTTGTAATCCAACATTTGGAAAACTGAGACAGGAGGATTGCAGTTGGTGGACATCATCCTCAGCTACTTAGTGAGACCCTTTGCAACTCAGTGAGACCCTGCTTAATAAAAAGAAAGGAATAAAAAACAGGGCTCGAGGTTATTCTTTATTCTTAGAGGTAGAATGGTTCTGGGTTCCATCATATATATATATATATATATATATATATATATATATATATATATATATATATATATATATATATATATATATATATACACTGCAGGGAATTGGAATAGAAGGAACATACCTGAACATCATAAAGGCAATATACAATAGGCCCTCAGCTGACATCATATTCAATGGGAAAAAACTATGAGTGTTCTCTTTAAAAATCAGGAACAAGACAAAGATACTCACAATCACCACTTATTTTTAATAGGGTACTTGAGACTCTAGCCAGAACAATAAGGCAAGAGATGAAAAACCAAAGAAATACAAATAGAAAAAAACAGAGCTGAAATTATCTCTATTTTCAGATAACATAATACTATACTTAGAAGACAAAATAAACTCAACATACCAATCAATTATTAAAAATAGTAACTTATTGTTAACATATATTAGTAATTGTTACTATTAATTATAATTGATAAACATAGCAATAATATCCAGGTTGAAATCATAATATGTATAGTATATTTAAAGAATATTAAGAGTATATATAGCACATATCATATATTCACTTTGATCTTTATACATCTCTATGTTTTATTTATGTGTTCCTTGAAGAATTTTAATACACTAACTGTAAATATTAATGATTTTCAGGTTATATTTTAATTCATGCATACAATATCTAATGGTCAAACCCAGTCTTCTCTTATCCTCCCTCGCTTCCTCTTTTGAAACTCTAATAATAACTATTCTATGTTCATGAGATAGAATGCACATGAAATAGTATGCAAAAAGTAGAATTGTTATTTTATTCTACAAATAATTATAACTTGAAATTAAAATTTTTAAATACATTCAAGTAAGTGATAGTAGACATGACATTCTAGATTTAATCCAGATTTAGCACAATATATTGTTCTATAATTTATTTTTAGTTCCTAAAATAGATGAATAAAATCCTGAAAGCTATTTTTTAGTTGCAGTTTAGATAATTTTTTTTTTGCAGGTATGTAGATGGAACGCAGAGGCATTTGACCTTTGAGCTATACCCCTTGCCCTATTTTTTATTTTGAAACAGGGCCTCACTAAATAGCTGAGGTTGTCTGTGAACCACGATCCTCTGGTCTCGGACTCCTGAATGCTGGGATTACAAGCGTGCGCCACCATGCCCAGCTTAGATAATTTTTTAAGGGTTCACAAATATAAAAAGCACCTCTTCAAACATCTATATTCCTGTGGTTTACTCACATGGTTATTTCAGTAGTTTATCTCCTCTTTGGTTATTACCAGCATTGCATATATTGCATATTTATACCATTACTTTGCCTTTTCAGGAGTTTAGTAACATAATTCTTCACTTAACTTCAGAGATACTTATGTAAATAACATTTTTAAAAATGTTTGCAGCTGGGCGTGGTGGCGCACACTTGTAATCCCCACGCTTGAGAGGCGAGACAGGAGTATCATGCAGGTTGGAAGAGAGCCTCACTGGCTTAAGACACCCTGTTTTCAAATGAAAATATAAAATTGGTCTAGAAGTGTAACCTGGAGATAGAAGGGTTTCCAGGAACCCCAGTACCACCACAGAGGAGATACACCGGCCTCACACCCGAGGACGCGGCAGCAGCGCCTTACTGCCGGCGGCAGCAGCGAGTTCACCAGACGGCTACAGCGAGCCGAGGTGAGCCGCTGCGGAACAGCCAGGCAGGATCTTTCAGCGCAGGGAGCATCTAAAGCTCCCAGTGGCTGAGCTCAGCACACGCTACAGGGACTCAGAGTGGAACTCAAAACCAAGAAGAAATAAGCCAGCCTCACGGCCGAGGGCATAGCAACAGCGCCATAATGCCACTGGCGGCAGCAGCAGCGAATTCACCGATCCAGTACAGCTACATCTGCGAACTAAAGAACAGTGAGTCAAATTGTGGGCCCCAGAGGAGAAATCCCAGTACTGTACTCCATGGGACTTGACCCAGTGGGGGAGGGGCGGTGGCAGAGAACGTGCAACCTGGCACCCCCCATAGTTTAAAGCAGCCTCTATCGACTCCCTGGGTCGGACACTCTGTGATACAACCCAGTAAAGGAGTAGTGGGGTCTGAGATACTACAGACTTGAGATCCAGAGCACCTTAAGTGAAGTCATAGTGACCCAAGGGAAGAACCCAGAGAAGGCACAAACTTCCAAAATCAAGGGAAATAGGAATAACAATGGAACAATGAATGCCCACAACCCCACAACATCAGAACCTGATAAAACAGAAAATCAGAGATTTCTAGCAGATCAAATCAGGAAAATAACTGTAGAAATAATAGAGGTGCTTTGAAAGAACTCAGAGAGAGCCAAAAAGAGATAAAGGATGCAATTAATGAAGTAAAGGCCTCAATTCAAAGCACAAACAACTGATTAGACCACATGAAGAACAGAATCTCGCTCTTAGAAGATGATCATTCCAAAAATGAATGCATAGTTTCTAATCTAGAAAAAAATATCTGACAGCAGGAATCTGATATTGAAAAAATATGGGCCCATTTTAAGAGAGCTAACCTAAGAATAATTGGAATAGAGGAGGGAAAAGAAAGTGAAACCAAAGGGATCAACAATCTCTTCAAGGAAGTAATAGCAGAAAATTTTCCAAACATAGAGCAAGAGGTCAATACATAGGTCCAGGAAACTTACAGAACTCCCTTTAGACAGGATTGGAAAAGAGGATCCTCACACCACATAATTGTCAAAATGACCACTGTGGAAGCCAAGCAGAGAATCTTAAAGGCAACAAAAACAAAGGGACAAGTGACATTCAGAGGCAAACCAATTAGAATCACTCCAGCCTTCCCAAACCAAGTCATGAGAGCCAGAAGGGCTTGGAGTAACATACTCCAAACTCTGAAAGAAAACAACTTCCAGCCAAAAATTTTCTACCCAGCAAAACTTTCTATCAAATTAGATGGAAAAATAAGAAGCTTCTATGACAAACAGAAACTGAAGGAATTTATGTCTTCAAAACCAGCACTAGAGAAAATACTCAAAGAGATTAACTACAAAGAAGAAATAGGTAACACACAACAGAACCAGAGAACCAAGATTTTCCATCCAACAGACAACTAAGATTGGTTATCTGTGGAGATTCATTATTTATGTTAGTCTTTTACCTATCTCTAAATTGTATTGTTTGCCTTTATTGTTGTTAATTTTTAGGATTTCTAGTTGGAATATTAATATACCTTCAGATATAGCATTTGGAAATATTTTATCCAATTCTGTTAGTAACTTTTAACTCTGTTTACATTGTCTTTGGATATACAATATTTTTTTTTATTTTTTAGGGAGTTTGTATACTCTTCTGTTGCCTGTGCCATTGAAATCATATCCAAAAAATCACTGCCAATTTCAATGTTGTGAGGTTTTATGACCCAGATTTTCTTCTAAAAGTTTATAGTCTTAAGATTTATATTTAGGTCTTTTATCTATTTTGAGTTAATACTTGTATATGGGATTAGGTAAGGGTCCAATTTTATTCTTTTCCATGTAATTATTATTTTTCAACAATATTTAGTTAAAAGATTATTATTTCCACCACCACATGTTTGTGGAAATCATGTCAAAAATAACTTGACAATATATGGAAGAATGTATCTCTAGGCTTTTATTTAACTCCAATGGTTTATATATCTGCCTTTAGAACAGTACTACACTGTTTCAATTATTGTAGCTTTATATGGTTTGAAATCAGAAAATATATATCTTCTAGCTTTGTTGTTTTTCAAGATCGTTTTGGGTATCTAGAATCAATATTCCATATTAGGATAGATTTTTTTCTGAAAAATAAATATATAAATATACGATAGTTTCACCTAAAAATAGAAAAAAATATTCTCTGGTAAGAAAGAAAGCAAAAAGAAATATTGAAATGTTATCTTTAAGTTATCAAAAGCATGGTATCAGACAAATGAAACTGTTATGTGAGATTATCATTTTTAATTTTGGATAAATTGCTATAATACTAGATGTCAACCACTAAGCCAAGCATGGGAAGGAGGGATGGGGAGATTATGGGGTGGGGATCAGGTGGGGGCTGACTGGGTGATGTGTGCATGTATGTCTACAAAAGTTTGTATCCCACTATGATGTATGAATACAGTGCACCAATAAAAATAAAAAAAAAATTTTAAAAATGTGTTTGCCATTTGTCCCAATTTTGCAAGTGAGGGTGTGAGGGTACAATTTTTCAACACTTGTTTTAGTGCTGTTATAGCTATAGTCATATTTTCCTGTTGAATATATATCAGTTGTAATCAGAAAGCTGGGAGAAGTTTCATTAAGGAATTTAGTATTTGGCTGATCTTGTAAATCAAGAGGAAAATGCTTCGCAAGTCATTAGGCAACATTCTATATCTAAAGTTATTTAATTTTCTCACTGCCAGATGAGCTGCTTTTTCAAGGTTTTTCAAAGACCTTACATTTTTTTTTCTTTTTTTTATTTATTGGTGCACTGTATTCATACATCATAGTGGGATACAAAAGACCTTACATTTTAATGCTTCCACCCACTTGCATAAGATTAATTTCTCTCCTTCCAGCAAAAGTGTTCACATTTCTCTTTTGTTAATTAAAATCCCTCTTCCTGCAGGTTATGAGTTGTTTAACCATCATTTAAACATGTTATTTTTTACCTAATATGCGGGCATTTGTAATGTCCTTATTCATATAATGAATATTCACTAAATTCTTACTATATATGTGTAGCAAGTATCAAAATTCCAGACAAAATAAGTCAAATATGTAAAAAAGTAATGTATTTTATTTTTCTTTCTGAATAGAATATCTACCTAGAGGATTGACTTTATCTGATGACCAGAAGTTTTAACATAGTGTGTGTGTGTGTGTGTGTGTGTGTGTATTTGTGTTTGTGTGTGTGTGTTTTGTATGTGCTATGTATGTGTATATGTGTTACTGAAGATTGAAACTAGGGGCATTCTACCTCCAAGTTAAACCTCTAGCCCTTTTTATTTTGTTTTGAAACAGGGTTTCACTCGGTTGCTGGGAGTCTTGCTACATTGCTGAAGCTGGTCTGTAACTTGCAATTCTCTGATCTCAACTTCCTAAGTATTGGCATTACAGGTGTGTGCCACCTTGCTAGGCAGCATAGTCAATTCTTACAAAATATAATTTTGGTTTTCAAAGTAAATATTCAAAAATATTTACTATGTATTATTTTAAAGATACCAAAAATATGTTCAACATATGCATAATACAAACCTTATAGTTTTAAAAACCCTTGAATAGCCAGGCAGGGTGGCGCACGCTTGTAATCCCGTGTTTGGGATGCAGAGACAGGAGGATCACGAAAGTTTGAAGCCAGCCGCGCTGGCTTAAGAGACCCTGTTTCCAAATAAAACAGTATAAAAATAGATCTTGGAGTGTAACCCGGAGGTAGAAGGGTTTCCATGAGCTTCAGTGTCACACACACAAAAAAAACCTTGAATAATTTAATAACCAGAATATTGCATCTTTTAATATATTCTTTTCTATCCCTCAGCATTACCTGCATGGTAAATATAACTTTGATTTTTAAATTATTTCTTTTTTAAGAGAAAGGTAAAGTTTTTATCATTGCTTCTCTGTGCTTACTATTGAGCTTTATATTTTATGCGTTTTTGTATGGCTTACTACTTGAGGTTAATATGCTAAGATTCATCTAAGAAAAAATTTTCCAAGCAATAGCCAGAAAAACACATCTATAAACTTCAACATATATTTGTATCAGTAAATGTTTTTCATACAGTTAGTAAAGTTGATGATAAATCCCATGCAGATAAATAAGCACCCAGAATTCAAACAAATATTAAGAAGGACACTAATATGTGTGTGTTTGTTGTTATTTATTTATTTATTTATTTTTATTTTTTATTTTTTATTTTTTATTACTTGGTGGTACTGGGAATGTAACCCTTCTACCTCTGGACTACACTCCTACTTTTTTTTAATTAATTACTTTATTTTTTAAATTGGTGCATTGTAGTCATATATCAATCACATTGGAGTACAAGACTTGAGAGGATATACAAGCACATATCATCCAATTAGCCCTCATCCAGCCCCCATCCCATTCCCTCCCCCTCCCTCGATCCCATGCTTCTTTGGTGATTAACTTTGATACATTTGTTTATGTACCTCCTGCGTTTTAAAGAGGCTCCATCCTCCACTCTTCAATACCCTTTGATTGGTCACATTAGTTGCTTCAGTATAGGGCCCTTTCTATTGCTCAACCTCTTCCTGTTGCCCCTTTCCTCCTAGTTATTGCTGATTAGGGAAAGCGTCTGATTTATATTTTCTGTGATATTTCTCTGTATATGCTGCATTGCAAGTACCGATCCCACGCTTGAGGGCCCCAGTAGTGGCCTGGTTTACTCAGTGGACTGATCCAGACCTTGCTGGCTCAAGCAGCAGCCTTGCCTCATGGGAGGCCCAGGTTCTGGTCTCGCTGGCCCCCACACCGACCTAACCCCTCAGTTGGCTTCGATCCCGGCCTTGGAGGTCGCAGTAGTGGCCTTGCCTCACGGCAGGCTCCGATGCTGGCCATTGGCCCCGGCACCGGCCTAACCCCTCAGCAGGATTCCAATCCCGGCCTCAGAGGCCCCAGCACTGGCCTATCCTCACGGCAGGCTCCAATGCTCGCCTCGCTGGCCCCAGCACCGGCCTAACCCCTTGGCAGGCTCCAATCCCCGGAGGCCCCAGCACCAGCCTGGCCTCACGGCAGGCTCTGGTGCCGGTCTCGCTGGCCCCAGCTCCGGCCTAACACCTAGGCAGGCTCCAGTCCCGGCCTCGGAGGCCCCAGTACCGGCCTTGCCTCATGGCAGGCTCTGGTGCCGGCCTCGCTGGTCCCAGCTCTGGCCTAACACGTCAGCAGGCTCTTATCCTGGCCTCGGAGGCCCAGTACTGGCCTTTCATCAGGGCAGGCCTCGATGCCGGCCTCGCTGGCCCCAGCACCAGCCTAACCCCTCGGCAGGCTCCGATCCTTGCCTTGGAGGCCCCAGCACCGGCCATGCCTAATGGCAGGTTCCGATGCCGGCCTCGCTGGCCCCAGCACCGGCCTAACCCCTCCGCAGGCTCTGATCCCGGCCTCGGAGGCCCCAGCACTGGCCTTGCCTCACAGCAGGCTCCGATGCTGGCTGCGCTGGCCCCAGCACCAGCCTAATCCCTCGGCAGGCTCCGATCCCGGCCTCGGAGGCCCCAGTACTGGCCTTGCCTCAGAGCAGGCTCTGATGCCAGTCTTGCTGGCCCCAGCACCGGCCTAACCCCTCGACAGGCTCTTATCCTGGCCTCGGAGGCCCCAGTACCGGCCTTGCCTCATTGCAGGCTCCGATGCCGGCCTTGCTGGCCCCAGCACTGGCCTAACCCCTCGACAGGCTCCGATCCCGGCCTCGGAGGCCCAAGCACCGGCCATGCCTCACAGCAGTCTCTAATGCCGGCATCGCTGGCCCCAGCACTGGACTAACCCCTCGGCAGGCTCTTATCCTGGCCTCGGAGGCCCCAGTACCAGCCTTGCCTCACAGCAGGCTCCGATGCCAGCCTCGCTGTCCCCAGCACCTGCCTAACCCCTCGGCAGGCTCCGATCCCGGCATTGGAGGCCCCAGCACTGGCCTTGCCTCACGACAGGCTCCAATGCCAGCCTCGCTGGTCCCAGCATCAGTCTAACCCCTCAGCAGGCTCCAATCTAGGCCTTGGAGGCCTCAGTAGTGGCCTTGCCTCACGGCAAGCTCTGATGTCAGCCACTGGCCCCGGCACCCGCCTAACCCCTCAGCAGGCTTCGATCACTGTCTCTGGGGTTATTATTTCAAAGGTTCCAGGTGTAGTGTATCTGATCTCTGCCTCCCCTGAGTACTGGCCACTGCCATTGCCACTGCCTCCACCATTTCAAATCCTTCCCAGGCTCTTTTTCCACTCTGAATATTGTTCAGTGTTCCTAAGCATGCGTGATGGTAGCATTTGACATTTGGTGTAATTTCTCCAAAATAATAAGGTTGGTAGGATCCGGTTTCTGCTTCTCCTGAATACAAGTCTCCACCACCATCGCGGAGACCTCTTTCAACACCGCCTTTCTCCTTGGTCTCCACTAAACTCTCTCCTTGTAGGTGATGTCCAAGGTTCTTAACAATATAGAGAAACAGCAGTCCTCCTTCAAGGGGAATTTTTCCATAAGTTCCAGTGCATTTGGGTAAGTTTTGTCTGCATCTCCAGTGTCCTGGCATCCTCTCCAATATTTTTCATTTTCTTTTTCTTTTCCTTTTTTTTTTTTTTTTTAATAAGAGAAGACAGTATATGTGGTTTGAGGAGGTAGTGGTATCAGGCACTCACTCAGTAGCACTGTAACCCGGTCGGTTTCCCTATGGTTCCAGAGTGCTCCACACTACTCTGCCTGGGGCCCAGGGTCCCGCGACCCAGCCCCGGCTGGCATGCCCCACGTGACCCCCGCCTGGAACCCAGGGTACTGAGCCCGGTTTCTCCAGGGGTCTGGCATGCTACGCGTGTTCCAGCCCGGGGGTCAGAATCCCGCGACCCGGGCCCCAGCTGGCGTTCCCTGCACGACCCCCACCCGGGACCCAGTGTCTTACTGGGCCTGGTTTCTCCATGGTTCTGGCATGCTACACGCAGTTTGGCCCGGGGCCCAGAGTCCCGCGACCCAGGCCCCAACTGGCATGCCCCGCCTGACCCCCGCCCGGGTCCCAGGGTACTGGGCCCGGTTTCTCCAGGGGTCTGGAGTGCTACACACATTTTGGCCCAGGGCCTACACTCCTATTTTTTAATATTTTTATTTGGAAATAGGTTCTCTTAAGCCAGCGAGGCTGGCTTCGAACCTGAGCAATCCTCCTGTCTCCACCTCCCAAGCACGGGGATTACAAGTTTGTGCCACCATGCCTGGTGGACGCTAATGTTTTTAATTTTTTTTACTGATGCACTAGAGTCTTACATCATAATGTGGATCATGTTGACAACCCTCTCCCTCTTCTGCTTCTCCTTTTCTCTTTCTCCCAATACTGAGTGTCCAGGTAAAACAATGTTATATTCACATATATACACATATTCAAATGTAGCTTTTCTATTTCTTATCAGCCTTCTTTCTCTCCTACTCTTCCTTTCTAACTTCGCTGAAGTTTCCCTACATTATCTGGAGTCCCTCTGGTATGCCTAATACTCACTAGCTTGAACAAATTAGAGAAAACATATATCCCTTCTCTTTCTGTGCTTGGTTGATCTCACTTAACATTCTCCAGTTCTTTCCATCTTCTTGCAAATGACATGATTTTGTTCTTTATTGCTGAGTAGAATTTCATTGTGTGTATTTCCCATAATTTTGCAATCCATTCATCTCTTGATGGAAACCTAGGTTGGTTTCATATGTTGGCTATTGTGAATTGTAATGTTTCAAAATTTAAAAATGTTTGGAATTGATACATGATGAGACAGACCAATGAAGTACAGAATATAGAAAATGAGTATATGTTAAAACTAATAGCTTAACTATTATTGTAAAAATGAACTTTTAAATACACGGTGCTGCCGGGCGTGGTGACGCAGGTTTGTAATCCCCGCACTTGGGAGGCAGAGACAGGAGGATCATGAAGGTTCGAAGCCAGCTGCATGTGCTGGCTTAGGAAAACCTGTCTCCAAATAAAAATGTAAAAATGGTCTGGGAGTGTAGTCCGGAGGTAGAATGGCTTCCAGGAACCCCAGTACCACCAAATAAAAAAATAAAAAAATAAATAAATACATGGTGCTCAGGTACCTCATCAGACATATATAAATGAAAATTCAATCCATACCTCACACCACATTAAAAAATAAAATCAGGATTAGCCAGTGTTAGAATTTTTTTCAAGTTTTTCAATTTTTTTATTGGTGCACTGTATTCATACATCATAATGGGATAAAAAAAACTTTTGTAAACATACATACACACATCGCCCAGTTAGACCCTACTCAATCCCCACCTCGTTCTCTCCCCATCCCTCCTTCCCATGCTTGGCTTAGTGGTTGACATCTAGTATTATAGCAATTTATCCAAAATTAACAATGATAATCTCACATAACAGTTTCATTTGTCTGATACCAAGATTTTGATAACTTAAAGATAACATTTCAATATTTCTTTTTGCTTTCTTTTTTATAAGAGAATATTTTTTTAGGTGAAACTATCATACATTTGTTTATTTATTTTTCAAAAAAAAAACCTATCCTGATATGTAATATGGACTCTAGATACCCAAAATGATCTCAAAAAAGAACAAAGCTAGAAGATGTATATTTTCTGATTTCAAACCTTATAAAGCTACTATAATTGAAACAGTGTAGTACTGTTATAAAGGCAGATATATATTGGAGTTAAAAAAAGCCTAGACATAAATTCTTCCATATATTGTCAAGTTATTTTTGACAAGGTTTCCACGAACATTTGGTGGAGGCAATAATATCTTTTAAATAAATATTGCTTAAAAATAATAATTACATAAAAAGAATAAAATTGGACCCTTACTTAACACCGTATACAAATATTAAATCAAAATAGATAAAAGACCTAAATATAAATCTTAGGACAATAAACTTTTAGAAAAAAATCTGGGTCATAAAACCTCACAACATTGAAATTGGCAGTGATTTCTTGGATATGATTTCAATGGCACAGGCAACAGAAGGGTAAACAAACTCCCTAAAAATTAAAAAAATATATTGTATATCCAAAGACAATGTAAAGAGAGTTAAAAGTTACTGATAGAATGGGATAAAATATTTACAAATGCTATACCTGAAGTTATATTAATATTCCAACTAGAAATTCTAAAAATTAGCAACAATAAAAGCAAACAATACAATTTAGAAATAGGTAAAAAACTAACATAAATAATGAATCTCCACAGATAACCAATCTTAGTTGTCTGTTAGATGGAAATTCTTGTTTCTCTGGTTCTTGTGTGTGTTACCTATTTCTTCTTTGTAGTTAATCTCTTTGAGTATTTTCTCTAGCGCTGGTTTTGAAGACATAAATTCCTTCAGTTTCTGTTTGTCGTGGAAGCTTCTTATTTCCCCATCTAATTTGATAGAAAGTTTTGCTGGGTAGAAAATTTGGCTGGAAGTTGTTATCTTTCAAAGTTTGGAGTATGTTACTCCAAGCCCTTCTGGCTCTCATGACTTGGTTTGGGAAGGCTGGAGTGATTCTAATTGGTTTGCCTCTGAATGTCACTTGGCCCTTTGTTTTTGTTGCCTTTAAGATTCTCTGTTTGGCTTCCACATTGGTCATTTTGACAATTATGTGGTGTGGGGATCCTCTTCTCCGATCCTGTCTAAAGGGAGTTCTATAAGTTTCCTGGACCTGTGTATTGACCTCTTGCTCTATGTTTGGAAAATTTTCTGCTATTACTTCCTTGAAGAGATTGTTTATCCCTTTGGTTTCACCTTCTTTTCCCTCCTTTATTCCAATTATTCTTAGGTTAGCTCTCTTAAAATAGGCCCATATTTCTTCAATGTCAGATTCCTGCTGTTGGATATTTTTTTCTAGATTAGAAACTATGCATTCATTTTTTTAACAATTTTTTTATTGAACATAAGTAGTATACATTTATACTATATTTGGTGCCCTCTCCCCCCCGCCCCCTTCCCCCCCCACAAATGGTTGTCCAGGTTAACCATGTCTTATTCATAATTTTACACATGTTCAGGTGTAGACCCTCATTAATCCAGATCGGTCTTTCTCTTCTCCTATCTTTCCATTAAAACTTAGCTAGTATTTCCCCTCTAATATCTGGGGTACTACTGGTATCCTTTGTGTTTTCTAGTTTGGGCATATTAGAGGAAACATGTGTATCTTCTCCTTCTGTGCTTGGCTGATCTCACTTAACATGATGCTCTCCAGGGCTTTCCATCTTCTTGCAAATGATATAATTTTGTTCTTCTTTATGGCTGAATAGAATTCCATTGTGTGTATTTCCCACAGTTTTGCTATCCATTCATCTGTTGATGGTGATCTGGGTTGGATCCATATTTTGGCTATTACAAATTGTGCTGCTATGAACATAGGTATGCATATGTTGCTGTATTTCTCTGAATTCAACCCCTTTGGTAAGATACCTAGGAGTGGTATAGCTGGATCATATGGTGGATCTATTCCCAACTTTCTCAGGAATCTCCAAACAGATCTCCATAGTGGCTGAACTAGTTTGCACTCCCACCAACAGTGTAAAAGAGTTCCTCTTTCCCCACATCCTCGCCAGCATTTGTTGTTGTTTGATTTCTTTATGCTTGCTACTCTGACTGGGGTTAGATGGAATCTCAGTGTAGTTTTGATTTGCATCTCCCTGATGGCCAGTGATGAAGAACATCTTTTCATGTATCTATTACCCCTTTGTATCTCTTCTTTTGTGAAGTGTCTATTTAGTTCATTTGCCCATTTCTTGATTGGGTTGTTTGTTTTGCTAGTGTAGAGCCTTTTGAGCTCTTTGTATACTCTGGATATTAGCCCCCTATCAGAATGGTGGCTGGTAAAGATCCTTTCCCATTCTGTAGGCTTCCTCTTTAGGTTATTGATAGTTTCCTTTGATGAGAAGAAACTTTTTAGTTTGATGTTGTCCCATTTGTTTATTCTTGCTTTAATTTCCTGAGCTTTGGAGGTTTTGTTGAGAAAGTTACTGCCTGTGCCAATATGTTGTAGTGTTGAACCTATGTTCTCCTCTACTAACTTCACAGTCTCAGGTCTAATTTCTAAGTCTTTGATCCATCTTGAGTTGATTCCTGTGTTAGGTGAGATATAGGGGTTTAGATTCATCTTTTTACAAATGGTTAGCCAGTTCTCCCAGCACCACTTGTTGAAAAGGCTGTCTTTTCTCCAGCGTATGTGTTCGGCCCCTTTGTCAAAGATTAATTGACTAAAGATGTGTGGGATTGTTTCCGTATCTTCTATTCTAATCCACTGGTCAGTATATCTGTTTTTGTGCCAGTACCATGCTGTTTTTACTACTATTGCTCTATAGTATAGTTTGAAGTCTGGGATTGTAATGCCTCCTGCGTGTTTCTTGTTATTGAGAATTGCTTTGGCTATTCTAGGTCTTTTCCTTCTCCATATGAAGTTCATGATTGATTTTTCTAGGTCTTTGAAGAACGTCACTGGTATTTTAATGGGAATTGCATTGAACCTATAGATCAGTTTTGGCAGAATGGCCATTTTGATGATATTTATTCTGCCTATCCTTGAGCACGGGAGATCTTTCCATCTTCCAAGGTCTTCTTTTATTTCTTTCTTTAATGTTTTATAGTTTTTGTTGTAGAGGTCTTTTACATCTTGGGTTAGGTTTATTCCTAGGTATTTTATAGGTTTTGAGGTTATAGTGAATGGAATTGTTGTTTTTGTTTCTTTCATTGTGGATTCGTTGTTGGTGTAAAGAAAGGCCACTGATTTCTTTAGGTTGATTTTGTAACCTGCTACTTTGCTGAATTTGTCGATCAGCTCCAGAAGTCTTTTGGTTGAGTTCTTTGGGTCTTCCATATAAAGGATCATGTCATCTGCAAATAAGGATAGTTTTACTTCCTCTCTTCCTATGTGGATTCCTTTGATTTCCTTCTCTTGTCTGATTGCTGCAGCAAGAGTCTCAAGGACTATATTGAAAAGGAGTGGTGATAGTGGGCATCCTTGTCTTGTTCCTGACTGAAGCGGAAATTCTTACAGTTTTTCCCCATTCAATATAATGTTGGCTTTGGGTTTGCAGTATATTGCCTTGATGATGTTGAAGTACTTTCCTTCTATCACAATTTTTTGCAGTGTTTTTAACATAAATGGGTGTTGGATTTTTTCGAATGCTTTTTCAGCATCTATTGCTATGATGATGTGGTTTTTGTTCTTGGTTCTATTTATGTGGTGAATAACATGTATTGATTTGCGTATGTTGAACCAGCCTTGTTTTTCTGGGATGAAACCGACTTGGTCATGATGTATTATTCTCTTGATATAGTTTTGAATGCGTATAGCTAGTATTTTGTTTAGAATTTTTGCATCTATGTTCATTAAGGATATTGGACTGTAGTTTTCCTTTCTTGAGGTATCTTTATTTGGTTTGGGGATTAATGTGATACTGGTCTCATAGAAGGAATTTGGAAGAGTTCCTTCTCTTTCAATTTCCCGGAACATGTTATGAAATATTGGTATTAGTTGTTCACTGAAGGTTTTGTAGAATTCAGCTGGGAACCCAACTGAGCCTGGGCTTTTCTTTAGTGGAAGAATTTTTATTGCCATTTCTATTTCTTTGGTTGTTATTGGTTGGTTTAGGCTTGCTATGTCCTCTTGGTTGAGTGTAGGAAGGTTAACTGTGCTTAGAAATCTGTCAATTTCATCCAGGTTTTCAGATCTATTGGAGTATAAATTTTTAAAGTAGTTTCTGATAATATTTTGAATTTCTTCACTATCAGTGGTGATATCTCCTTTTTCATTTCTAATTTTGATAATTTGAGTTGATTCTCTTTTTCTTTTGGTTAGGTTGGCCAGGGGTTTATCAATTCTATTCATCTTTTCAAAGAACCAACTTTTTGTTTTATTGATTCTTTGAATTGTTTTTTTGTTCTCTATTTCATTTATTTCTGCCCTAATTTTGATGATTTCTTGCCTTCTGCTGGCTTTGGGAATAGACTGTTGCAGTCTTTCTAGGTCCTTTAGTTGTGTCATTAGGTTCTTTACTTGGAGGTTCTCTGTCCTTCTTATGTGGGCACTCAATGCAATAAACTTTCCTCTTAGAACTGCCTTCATGGTGTCCCATAGGTTTTGGTAAGTTGTGTCTCTGTTTTCGTTTGTTTCCATAAATTTCTTTATTTCTTCCCTAATTTCTGCCCTTACCCATTCGTCATTCAATAGTGTATCATTCATTCTCCATGAATTTGAGTACTTTCTTTCGAGTTTCCTGTTGTTGATTTCTACTTTGATTCCATTGTGGTCTGAAAAGATGCATGGAATTATATTACATTTTTTGAATTTGCAGGTATTTTCTTTGTGTCCCAGGATGTGATCTATTTTGGAGAAGGTTCCATGGGCTGCTGAGAAGAAAGTGTATTCTGTAGTTCCTGGTTGAAATACTCTGAACACGTCTATCAGGTCCATTTGGTTTATGGTTTTCTTTAGTTCTAAAGCGTCTTTACTCATCTTTTGCCTTGAAGATCGATCCAGTGGTGTGAGAGGCGTATTAAAATCTCCCAGAATTATTGTATTTGGGTCTACTTGGGATCTTATGTCCAGTAGGGTTTGTTTTACAAATGTGGTTGCACCCACATTTGGGGCATAAATATTTACTATCATTATATCTTCTTGGTATATTGTTCCTTTTAGTAAAAGGAGGTGCCCAGATTTGTCTCTTTTGATGTGTTTTAGTTTAAAGTCTGTTTTGTTGGATATCAGGGTTGCTACCCCTGCTCTTTTTTGGTCACTGGTGGCATGGTATATCTTTTTCCATCCTTTCACCTTCAGCCTGTGAATGTCTTTGGCTGTGAGGTGAGTTTCTTGCAGACAGCATATATTTGGATTATGTTTCCTAATCCACATTGCCAGTCTATGTCTTTTGATTGGTGAGTTAAGTCCTTTGACATTAAGAGATATTATTGAAATATGATTTTTGTTTTCTGCCATTTTGTGTTCTGTCTACTCTTGCGTGGTGTGATCTTTCTTCTTTACTTAAATGGCCCACTTATTAACTTCCTCTCTTCTCTGATTCTGAAGTCTGCTTCTTTTTTCTTCCTTATGATTTATTTCTTTAAGAATTTTCTCTAGTCTTGGCTTTGAATTCATGAATTTTTTGAGATTCTGTTTATCCTGGAAGACTTTGAGTTCCCCATTGATCTTGAATAATAGTTTTGCTGGATAGATGAGCCTTGGCTGGAAGTTATTTTCTTCCAGGGTCTGAATCACGTCGTACCAGTCTCTCCTAGCATTCCTAACCTGGGTTGTATAGTCTGGGGTGATTCTTATTGTTTTGCCTCTATATGTCACCAGTCCTTTTGTTCTCACTGCTTTTAAGATTCCTTCCTTGGCCTCTATGCTGGTCAATTTGGTTATTATGTGGCGTGGAGTGGTTTTTCTTTGGTCCTGTCTCAGTGGAGTTCTGTATGCCTCCTGGACTTGAAGAATCAAGTCTCTTTCCATATTTAGAAAATTCTCTGAGATTACTTCCTTGAAGATATTACAGATGCCCTTGGTCTGTACCTCTATCCCTTCCTCGATGCCTATTATCTGTAAATTAGGGCGCTTCCTATTATCCCATAATTGCTGTATGTTTAGGTTTTGTTGCTGTAAAGATTTCTGTATATCGCTGACTGTGTTTTCGGTTTGGGATGTACTGTCTTCTAATGTTGATATTCTGTTTTCCATTTCATCTAATCTTCCAGAATTTCTTTTTATTGCTGTCTTCATTTCACTTATTGCCTCTTTCATTTCGTTCCAGACCTCTTTCTGATTCTTTTTTAGTGTTTCTAATTCACCTTTAACCTCCTCTATACTCGTTTTAAATCCTTTCATCATATTGAACATCAAGATTCTGAACTCCCATTCTTGCATTTCTAGTAGGTCAGTATTCGTGATTTTTGCTGTCTCTTCATAATTCCTGGTTCTCATATTTATAGCGTTCTCTGTCTTATTTTTCTGATTTCTACCCATAGTTCGTGAGTACTGTGCTTAGTCAAGTCTTAATATTAGGAGTTTGGGGGTATTGGTTAGTCAGCAGAGCCTTTCCAGTGTTGAGGGTGGGTGATGTGCAAGGAGCTGGGGTGATTGGTAAAGGAGTCGGGTTACGTAGAGGATATGTTAGGTTGAGAAAGACTTTAAGTATGATAATGTAATAACTTGTTAGGAATGAGAGAGAGTTAACTACTAGGACTCTTGTCGTTGGTAGAGTAATTATGGATATAAGAGATACTTTGAGTATTAAACCAGGAGGTATATTATGGGGAAAAGTTTTGGGGAAGAAAAGTATGTAGGTTAGTGTGGGTAGGTTTGTAAATAGGGATGATGGAAGGAGCAGACAGACATAAAAAAAAAAAAAGAATCCACCCAAGATACCAAGACTTTTATGTAATCCAAGAAAAATGAAGGAAAACCAGTAAAAGGAGGAGAGTGAAGAGAAAAAAAAAAGGAAGGGAAGAGGAAGAAAGAGGAAAAAGAACAAGAAAAAAGTAAAAGGAACTAGCAGCTGTGTGAAATAAAAAAAATAAGGCAAACTATCCTATATATATATATATATATATATATATATATATATATATATATATCACAACAAGTTAAAGTAAAAGAAGTGTGGGTTAAAAGAAAAAAAAATCAGCAATAACCCTACCAAAACAAAAGCACTATAAAAGCAAAATACAACAAAACATCCACATTAAAATTAAAACAAACAGTCCTCCTTATTTACGCATATGGGGTCAGGTCCAAATAATATGTGTGTATCTGATTGCTTTGGTAGCTTTCAGAATACCATCCAATGTCTCTTAGTTTTCTTTGTACTCTATTTTTATCTCCTTAAGTCACTCTGGGTGTTTGGACACCTTTCTCTCCTTTAGCTGCTTTAGGTTCATGTGTCCGGATGTCTGATTTCACTGTTATTTGATTCTGTACAATTCACAGGTTCTGCGAAATTCTAACCTGTGGTCAGCACCTCTGCACTCACCACCCTAACCTCCAGCCTGAGCGTCCCTACAGCAGGGTTGGAGAATGACCAAAGTATAGTTGAAACCTCCCCCTGAGGTCCTGAGCAGATTTTGTGGCCCGATGGATTTTCTTGTGTCTCTAGAAATTCCAGCTGGGCTAGCCAGTGTGGTCCCAAGATGTACCCCGGGCAAATGGGTGCTGGTTCCTGGATGCCCACACTTACTGCCAGAGCTCTGCCTATTCCAAGAGTGCAGGCTGGATGCGCTGCTAATACTGGACCCAAGTGAGAGTGGATGCAGCTGTCTATTGCTGCTGGTATGCTCTTCCAAGGTGTATTGAGCTGTGTTCTTTGCTTAGCACTAAGCCTCTGGTTACCAGGAGGGTGGGAACACCCAGCGGTGGGCCAGGGGTGCAGGGTAGGTGCTCAAGGGTCCAGTGCACATTGTCCAGCAATGGTCTCTGCCTCCCGTGGGACGTAGAAGCTGGGGGTGCCCCATGGAGATTTCCGGGTCACCCAGGGCTTTTGCAGCCTGGAAGGCCGGCTCTGGCAAGGTGGCAGGGGCTAGACACACAAGCAGACTTCAATTTAGAGGTAGCAGTGTACAGGTACTGACTACCAGCAGGGGACCGTGGCGCAGGTAAGGTGCGCGAGGAGAGTGCTGGGGTCTGAGGCTTGAGCCCATGCTGGGGGGTTGGGGCTGCGCACACGCTAGGACCCCAACTTACCAGGGCACCCTCAGGTACCTGAATTGGTGCAGGAATCCGTGGAAGTCTCTATGCAGTTGTGATCTGGTCTCTGGTGGGCACACAGAATTCTGGAGGCTGCTGCTTGCTGCTTAAGATGCGGTTCTAAGTCCATTTTTAGTCCCGAATTATCTTTCCGTGGTAATTTCGGGCAGGCAGCTCCTTGGGCAGCTGCAAAGGCAGCCCGCCGTCAGTGTTCCGATCAGTGTTCCGATTGTATTTGCAGCCGGTCCCGTGTCCGATCTTTGTTCTTCTTCTTCAAGTTCAGGGTTCCGCCGAGGTACCTGGATGTGTTTTGGTTCCTGGTACGTATTTATTTTGTTGATTTAGACACTGCTTTCTAAGTATTTAAACTTTATTTGCTTCAGCTACTGAGAAGTGCTGTGTCCCTCAGTCGCCATTTTGAAAAAAAAAAAAAAAAAACCTATGCATTCATTTTTGGAATGATCATCTTCTAGGAGCAAGATTCTATTCTCCATGTGGTCTAATCGGTTGTTTATACTCTGAATTGAGGTCTTTATTTCATTAATTGCATCCTTTATCTCTTTTTGGCTCTCTCTGAATTCTTTTCGAAAGTCCTCTATTATTTCTACAGTTATTTTCCTGATTTGATCTTCTAGAAATCTCTGAATTTCTGTTTTATCAGGTTCTGATGTTGTGGGGTTGTGGGCATTCATTGCTCCATTATTATTCCTCTTTCCCATAATTTCAGAAGTTTGTGCCTTCTCTGGGTTCTTCACTACAACTTCACTTAGGGTGTTCTGGATCTCGAGTCAGTGGTATCTCAGTCACCACTACTCCTTTACTGTGTTGTATCACAATGTCTCAGACCCAGGGAGTTAATTGAGGCTGCTTTAGACCATGAGGGGTGCCAGGTTGGGTGTTCTCCTGTGGGGAGTTGTGACTAGGATGTGATATCTCTGCCACCACTACTCTCCCGCTGGGTCAAGTCCCTGGGAATTCAGTACTGGGATTGCTCCTCTAGGGGCCGCAATTTGACTCACTGTTGTTGAGTGCACTGATGGAGCTCTAGTGGACTCGGTGAATTCACTGATGCTTCTGCTGGTGGCAATATGGCGCCACTGCCACACCCTTGGCCATGAGGCTGGCGTATTAATTCTCTGTTTCTGAGCACTGCTCTGAGTCCCTGCAGGGTGTGCTTAGCCCAGCTTCTGGGAGCTTTAGACACTCCCTGCGCCAAAAAATCTGCCCAATTCCACCCAGCTGTTCCTCAGCCGCTCACCTCGGCTCACTGTCCGCCGCTCCTCTCTGGAGCCTGGTGAGCTGTTGAGTGCGTTGGTCGGGTGCTGTCCAGTGAGCACACTGCTGCCGCCGGCAGTAAGGAGCTCCTGCCATGTCCTCAGGCGTGACGCTGGCGTATTTCTTCTGTGGCTCGGAGCTTTGTTCTGATTCCCCCTCCTTTCTGGAGCCTAGTGCTGCAAGGGAAGATGGCACCCATGCTGCTCCATGCCGTGGCTCTGGCCGCAGCCCTGGAGTCTTGTTTCTTTCTGGTGTCTCGTTTTTCCAGCCTTCTTTTTCTCTGTCCCTTGTATTTACATTTTTTTTTCTCTGCTGATGGTGTTTTCTGGCTATGAAAGGTGCTGATTTTGTGGTAATAGAGATTGTTTGTTAGCGGGGCTTGTAAGCCTCACTTTTCTCTGTTGCCATCTTCCCGGAAGTCTCAGTGATATAATTGAAAACAACAAAAAAAGAAATCTTATTAAAAGAAGAAAAAAGTATGAGTATACAAGAAGTTAATTATATGTTAAGGACATAAATCAATAATGTTTTGAAAATTTAATTACATTAAAAAAACCTTCTGAATGGTAAAAAATACATAAGTAGTCAAAAGCAAAGAACAAACGGAGAGTAAATAATTGCAACATAAAAAAGCAATAAAGGGTGGTCAAAGCTAAGGTTATGTCATGCATACACCTTTAATCACAGTACTTGGGAAGCTGAGTCAATCGGATCACGGGTTTGAGTACAGCTTCAGCAATTTAGTGAGACCCTGAGTCAAAATAAAAAATAAAATAGGGCTGGGAGTGTAACTCAGAGATAGAATGCCTCTGGTTTCAATCTTTATTACCACAAAAACAAACAACAACAAACAAAAACCCCTCAATATTGAGAAATATTTAGCATATACAGAGAATACAAGATGCTCAGCACTAAGAAAACAATTAACCCAATTGAAAATTGGGAAAGTAAACTAAATAAAACCTTCATCAAAGAAGAAACTAAAATGGCCAATAAATGTATAAAAATGCTCACCATTATTAACAATCACAGAGATGAAAATTAAAACTACCTTGATATTTCAACTAACTCCAACAATAATGACATTCATTTGAACACAAACAACAACAAATGCAGGCCAGAATGTAAGAAGTGTGAATTCTAATACATTGTTGGTGGGATTACTGCAACCATTTGGGAAAACTGTATAGAGAATCCTCAGAAGAATTAAAATAAAATTTCCATATAATACAACAATACCACCTCTGGGTATCTAACTAAAAAAATGGAAACCAAGCTACTAAACTAATGTATGTGTATCTATGTTCATAGCTGCATAATTCACCATTGCCAAACTATGGTTTCAGCCAAAATGTCCATCAACCGATGAATGGATACAAAACTATGGGATATGTACACAGTGGAACTTTACTCAATCATAAAGAAAAACACAATTATGTTATTTACAGGGAAATAGATGAAACTAGAGAACATTATGCTAAATGAGATTAGTCAGTCATGAAAAAATGAGAAATTGAATGCTTTCCCTAATATGTGGAAGCTAGAGAGAAAATGGGTCATTAGGAGGAACTCTAGACAAAGAAGGAGATACTATAGATGAGCAAATAAGGTGATCTAACTGAGGGGATGGAAAAGGGTAAGAGAAAAATTCTCTAATGTTCATGATGTACATTAACAACATATCAATGTCAATCACTAAGGCAAACATGCGAAGCATGGAGGGGGAGAGAATGGGGCCAGGAAATGGGCAAGGGCTAAATGTGTGATGTGTGCATGTATGCCTCCACCTTCTTGTACCCCATTAAGATGTATAACTACAATGCACCAATAAAAAATTTAAAAAAGAAAAACTCTTAAAAATTGAAGAGAAAATTACTAGAAAACTGAGTGAAACAAAATTCAAACAATTAGCAATAAAGCAGTATAAAGGGATACATAATGGCCTCAAACATATGAAATACTCAAAATCACTTATAATAGTCTAATAAGAACTAAGTTGCATCAGACCCAATTTCCATCTACTGAAATCTCAAAAATTCAGAGATCAATAGGCAACACATTTTGTTTTAGAATATTTTGGATTACAAGTATTCTCAAACATTTTTGAAATGCAATTTGAGGCAACACTTAAGGAAAATAATTTGAGGGTAGGTGTGGTGGCATATATCTGTTATCCCAGCATTTGTGAAGCTGAGATGGAAGGATCACAGATTGGTGGCCAGCCACCAGAACTTAGTGAGATCCTCAGCAATTTAGTGAGACCATATTTCAAAATAAAAATTAAAAAAGAATGAGGTAGAAAGTATAGCTCAGAAATAGAATGCTCCTGGGTTCTGTTTTTCGTGCCAAAAGAACAACAAAGTTGGCATGATGTCATAAAACTACATGATAATTTTTCCCTGAGTCAGCAATTACACTTTTAGAAATATGAATCAGTGATTCTATGCTAATGGTGTATGGAAGTTCTTATACTATTTGCATCAAAATAAAACTTCAAAAAACTAATTTGTTGTGTTAATAGAATAGAATTTGGGGGGAAGTATGTCCAAGAGTGATGATAAGAAGGTTCTATTGTGCTAAGGTATTCTCCTCTTTCAACAGGTGGCTACATGGGAGTACATCTTTGTGTTTTATGCACTTTTTCGAAGATATGCTATAGTTCAATTAAAAATTTACCAAAATTATTTATGAAAGTTGTAGGCTTATTACTTTTGCTGAATAGAATAGGTAATAATAACATTTTATTATATGATAAACAAGAAATTATATACATTGAATATTTCTCTATATAGTGTCCTACCATTCATACATGTGAAGCATGTAGCTGTGTAAGGAAGAACTATTAGACTCAATATCCAGTCTACCTGTCAGAAAGGTCTATAAAAATTGCTTCTGACATGAAAGTATTTGCTCTCTTGCTCCATTCTATCTTCCATGAGAAACAGGTTCTAAGGGTCACCAATTATAATAGCAGCTATAGCACTGGCTGTCCATTACACAAAACCTTTTATTTCCCCTCTCACATAGAAATAATAAATTTAGAAAAAATAAGAGTAAAGAAGAGCAATGAGGCTTGGGCCAAAAGACATGCTCTGTCTTTTTCTCCTTTTACTCTAGAGTATTTAACTCACACATTACCAGGCTTCTCAGCAGTAGTTATCTTCCTAAAGACACCTAAATGCTATGATATTCCAGCTCTCAGGTGCTGTAATTTGAAGTGCCTATTCCTCCAAACCTGTGGCTTTGTTCCTAGGATGACATCTTTGGGAAGTGATGGAACTCTTAAGAGGTGGGTCCTGTGTGAAGTCTTAAGGCCTGAACTCTGATGGAGAGTGCAGGATCCTTATCTTCTTTCTTTCTTTTTTCTTTCATTTCCTGGCCAAGGGGTGTGTTGTTTTGCTCTGCCACATACTCTCACCAGGATGTGCTGCCACAGGCCCAAAGCTATGGGGTTCTTCAACCATTAACTGAAACTTTTAAAACTGTAAGCCAAAATAAACCTTTTTTCCTTTATAAGTTTATATATAAAGTATTTGTTATAGTTACAAAAAACTAACACATGAGACTTCAACTCTCAAGCTTTTTTCATACAAAAATCCTGTGAGAGTGGCACTAGACTTGATCTCTTTTGTGAAATCATCAAACCCTTGCATTAAAAAATAAAAAAGTTTATTTGTACATAGCAGCTCTCTGTTCTCTTCAGTGGTTTTAGGTGTGCTGAGATTGTGCTGAGATGTGATACTCTCATTCCCAAATAATCCAGAAAAACTGGATTATTCTATGACTCTTCTATTTCATTTTGGAGAAAAAAAATCAGTAAGCCTAAAGATCATTTGAGGCCTAATTTGAGTTTTCATTTTGTATGCAAATATAAATATAATATTGCCTTTAAGAAACGACCATTAAGAAATCATTTGTTCAGCACTTTTTTTGGTAAGATTACTATTAAGCTGAAAAGTAAAAATATTTTTTCTAAGTATTCATTAAGACAGGGTTTTTGATTTGTTTTGTTTTTTCTGCATCAAAAAAGACCCTGAAAGAGTGAAGAAAATCCTGTGTAGACTCATAGACCACATTATCTGGCTCTTACTATTCTGAGAAAGAATCAAAATAATAATCAACTTTGAAAAATAAATTTTGATGAGAAAGGGGTAAAAAGAATTCTGAAACAATGTATATATCACACCTGTACTGTGCTAAAGTATGTATTAGTTTTCCAGTTTATTGCCAAGACTATGTGTACCATGGAATATGCATTCTAAAGTTTTGCTGTAAAATTAGGAAACTTAAAAAAATAAAAAGGCATCCAGATATCTTTGCCTAACTTTTTTCTTTTGTGTGTGGTACTGGGAATTGAAATCAGAGGGGTTCTATCTCTATAGTACACAGCCAACTCCTATTTTATCTTTTATTTTGAATTATGGTCTCACTAAATTACTGTACTGCTAACTTTGAATGTGTGATCCTGTGGTCTCAGCTTTCCAAGGAATTGGGATTACAGGCATGAACCACCATGCCTGGCTTCAGCTTTTCTTTCAATTTTGCCATAGAAAAAGTTTAGTTTGAAATACCTTTCTTACATCCTAAGAAATACAAAAAGAATTATATTTTGCATTCCAAATTTTTCAGAGTTAAGAAAATTATCATTGTTATTTTGTAGAACCCTACCTAAATCACCACTTACTGGAATTAGAAGCCCCATTTAATTAAAAAAAACACAAAAATTGCTCATTATTTGTCTATTAGTTTGACTTATTTCAGGTGAGGGCTTTGTGCTCATTTGAACATAATCTGATCCTAAAATAAATCCCTTAGAAAAACTAATACATACTAAAGCACAATACAGATATAATAAAGATGGAATTAAGTTTTTAAACCTCTCCTACTTCCTTAAGAAAAGTAAAATGTAAAAAATTTTTTCCATCATCTGTACTTTTGAAAATACGTTGTCTGAAATCTCAGCTATTGACCTTTTAAAATTGAGGAAAAATTCAATTAGGTTTTTAAGCTGAAACCATTAGAGAGTCAAGAAAAGTAAAAAAAAATAGTTTTATGCATAGTGGGAGAGAAAAGAATTAATTGGGGTTAAAGGACAAGATATAATGTACTTTTATGAAATCTTCCCAATGGGCTCATTCTAAATCTTTTTTTTAATTGACTTAAAACAATTATCTTAACAATTCCAATACAGATATGATTTAGAGTGATTGAGCATTCAGATTATCAATAAAATGCACTTTACAAAGTAATGACAGATATAATATACACAAAAATTTGCAAAAAGCATACTGTAATTTATATAGAACCACTAAAAATAACAAAATTAAAATTCATGTAACCATCCTAGAAGGCCAGAATATACACATTTTTTTAAAGTTTATTGTCATTGTCCAATCAAAACCTTTTTTCAACTCTAAATAAAAACATGCTTTATTGGCTCGACTAGGTTCCCTTCTTACTAATATTATGCTTTTCCTTTGATATAATCTATTGTTAACATGGTAAGTGGTCACATTTTCTTTTTCATGTTATAACAGACTTGTTTATTATTAATAATGCATGTTTGAGAAAAAATTATAACTTCCTTGGTCATAAGTCTAATTTAAATTTAATTTAGTTCAAATTGGGTAATTTCTCTAACACATGATACCAGTGTTATGGAGCAACCACCAGAGAAGATGACTCAGGCTTAGTTTAAGCTGAATAGAAAGTCTTTAATAGCTGGCTGATGACTACATTGCAGGATGTTTAATGCTGAGTGAAGCCCTGATTTGTTTCTCAAAGCTCTTTTTATACATCAAAATCACAAGCTCAGGAGTATAAAGAGTTTAGGTTTCTCACACATATGGACAATTCCCAATGTTTCTTTCAGTGAATGTGCAAGTCAGGAAGAAAGTACAGAAACCAGGAATAGTATTGTGCAGGAGCTTAACAACACATATTGGTCCCTTCTATTGTCCACTTTCTGATTGTTTTATGGACAGAAAGTTTCTAATGGCCTTTATTTCTCTGTGGGTAAGCAGGAGTTACAGAAGCCAAACAGATAGTCATGCATGATTACCAAGGTACCTGATGATGAACATTAGTTCTCAGACTGATGAACATTAATACCTTGAAGTCACCTAGGGTAACATCATGGAGTTAAGGCCTAGGCTCATTTTGTCACTCCAGAAAAAATAATTAGTACCTAGAACTTGTTGAATTCCCATTTTCACTGAAACTGAGGAAACTTTATCCAGAGCTCTGGGTCACATCTTAACCGAAGAATAAAGCTGTGGTGAATTACAAAACACTGCAAAATCTCCAGGTTCTCTCAAATTTTTTTCCGTATAAAATTTCAGAGCTATTTTATGTATATTCACTAAGAGATTTATAAGTGCCTGAACCACCAATCAACTATAGTCCTTAGTAGTGAAAGTCAAGAAAATAGTGATGAATCATAAGCTTGCTTTGAATTAAAAAGTACCTAGTGCTGGGCATAGTGGTGCACTCCTGTAATACCAGTACTTGAGAGGTTGAGACAGGAGGATCACAAATTTGAGGACAGGCCTCAGCAAGTACTGGGACTCTATTAATCTAGCAAGACTCTGTTTCAAAATAAAAACAAAGTATGACTTGAAGTGTAATCTGAAGGTAGAATGCTTCTAGATTCAGTTCAATTCCCAGCACCACAAAAACAAAAGCTAAAAAAGAAAAAATAGTATATAGTTAGAGATGAAAGAAAAAGCAGTTTTTCTCTTTTACTTCTCTGTGAATTATACAAACAGTGGTATATGAAACTGTTTTTTCTCACTGTGGACTTCTTTTGAAATCTGCACTATCATTTTAGTAGGTATAAAAGTTGTACTTCTGTGTGCTTGCTTTTGTGTGTGTGTGTGTGTGTGTGTGTGTGTGTGTGCTTTGACACACCGCTTTTTGTTTTAAATACCTATGGTTGTTTCTGAGAAAGATTTTAATTAGCAGAATGATAAATTTTGAAATATATATAGACAACCATGATGTCATCACCATAGTCAAGATAATGAATTCATGCATCATTACATGGATAATACCTCCCTCTTATCCTCCCTACCTATATATCTTCTATCCACGGCATCCACTGATCTAGTCTATGCCATAATTTGCATATCCATAATTGTATATAAATAGAATCTCACACCAAATAGTACTTTTGTCTGTCTTCTTTCACTCAGCATTATTTGCCTACTAATAAGCATATAGAGTTACTATGAACATTCACATACAAGTCTCTTTATAAATGGTAACTACTATTATACTTTTGATTTCTATGAGAACACTTTTTTTACATTTCATTTATTTGGGTTTCTCTTCAGATCATTCTCTCTTCAATTTTTAACTCAATCTTCAGGTTTAACTCAATCTCTAGAGCCCAATTTAATAATCTTCAGTTTCTAGAATCCAATTTAAGACTAAGAAAATCCCAGGAGAAAAAACTTGAGCATTCCCCTCAGTTGTAGACACAGAGGACAATGGCTAAAGTAGAACCTAGTAGGAATTATGACGTTGGTCCTTCAGGAAGTCTGGCCACAGAAATAGATCATATGAAATTATTTCTTTAGATGTCTATCCAATAGCACAGAAAAACTTATTGAAAATATTCCATATTTCTACAGCACTATCATTGCAGATTTTAAAAATAAAATAAAATGTGATTGTCTTGCAACTGGTAATAGCATAGTGACTATCTGTCTTAAAGGGATAAAATCTTGCCTGGCATGGTGGCCCACACTTGTAATTCCCGTGCTTGAAAGGCTGAGACAGGAGGATAGCGCAAGTTCGAAGCCAGCCTCTGCTGGCTTACAAGACCCTGTTTCCAAATAAAAAAAAACATATAAAATAGGTTGGGAAGTATAGCCTGAAGGTAGAAGACCCCTGAGTTCCATCCCCAATACCACCAAAAAATAAAAAATAAAAAAGAGATAAAATCTTACCTTGAAAATATCCTGTATCTTTTTCTGGTGGATAAGATTGAAAAAAGTGGTTGTTGTTTTTTCTTTTCTTTAATTTTTTCTTATTTATTTATTTATTTATTTATTTATTTATTTATTTATTGGTATTGAGGATTGAATCCAGGGGCATTCTACCTCTGACCTACATCCCCAGACTTATTTTTTATTCTTATTATTGTAAAACAGGGTTTCCCTAAGTTAAAGAGGGCTTCACTTAGTAGCTAAAGCTAACATTTTATTCAGAGAATTCCACAAACATTTTCTTTTCTTAGAATAAACAACTACTCTTGAGCTAGGTGTGGTGGTGCACACTTGTAATCCCAAGTACTTGGGAGAATGAGACAAGAGGATTGCAGATTCATTACCAGCCTCAGCTACTTAGTGAGGCCCAAGTATTGGTATTATAAGCATAAATGAACATGCCCAGCTCTCAGCCCTATTTTTAATTTTTAATTTTGAAACAGGATCTCACTATGTTGTGGAGGGCTTCACTAAGTAGCAGCCATATCATTCTTTGTTACCAAAAGGAATCTGTCTAATATAATAAAGTAGTCACAAAAATTATATTATGAATATAGGTACATAGATATGTATATGTACATATGTATATACACACATTATACACACACACACACACACACACACACACACACACACACACACATAACTTGCTTTCTCAGAAAAACTACAAGCCCAGAAATAAGAGAAAAAAAATAAATCATTGCATGGTAACTTGTGTATCCATTTTCATTTTTAGATTTTTATTTGGATAAAACAAAAATTCTAAAATCACTGCAGGATGACCCATACATCTGTCTTTAGAGCTAGGCAGCATTAATTCTTGAGACATCTAAGAGACTTTCACTTTTCTGCTTTCACTATATAATGTTAAGGTGTCTATACAGAGAAGCTGCATTGTCCTAAAGAGTCCGAATGTAATATTTATCTCAAAACATAATGCCTTCTGCAACTATATGATTTATCTAATAATGGAATTTTAGACATAACCCTGTCTGATAGATCAAAGACCTAAGCCTCCATGCTTGTTAAAGCACTGATCAATGATAATACCTCAGGCTATAGTAAACATTCACCTTAAAGTAGAAGGACAATTTGAAGAGCTCAGTCTCTAGGCTTTTGTTTTTCAATCATTAATTTATTATTCAGAATCTACTTTATTCCTTATCCATCCCTTTCTCAACAAGTTCACAAACTTACAGAGACAACAGATGTTCTCTGAAAAAGTGTAACCTCATCTCAGGATTAAAGCTTTCTTGACCTGCTTTGAAAAAAAAAGACTTGTAATATCTGACTTTAATAAAAATTTGTTATTATACTTCTTCACTGTCGTTAATTAGTATCAAAATAGAGTCATAATATTTTGGAGATATTATTTGGGAGAGTATTATCTTCAAATGTCATATTTACTCAAATAGGACAGATGAGCATCTATGCACTTATCTGTGATTAGGGCTGCACTTGGCACTCAGGTTCTCATTTAAGAAAGAAATAATTTTGAGAAATGACACTGGAAGCTACAAATTTGGTGGAGAATGAAAAAATGATTAGGTTTATGACTGTCTTTTTCTTAAGCTTTCTTTTGGTGACAAGAATAAAATCTGCAAAAGTAAGTGAATCATGAAATTTTATGACAATAAAAATACATTTTTTCTAAGTCAAGTAACAGGACTTTCATAAAATACAAAAAGATTATTAATTGTAAAACAATACTAACTAAAGAGATCTTTATGATAGTAGTTGTTATTTTTATCATAAGTTTATAAATTTAAACAATATTTTATATATTTTTATATTTATGGACTCAGCTTGAGTTTCTATATACATAGGCAACTATTATTCAAAGTATTAAACTTTGATGCTGAAAATAAGAATAATTCCTACATAAGAGCAAATTATTTTTAGAAAGATAATAATTTTAGAAATGAAACTTTCCTTGATATAGTCCATTTAGAAGCAAGTTTACAATTTGAAAATATAAATGGTTTATACCACGAAAAGACTATAGAAATGGTTCATATATTTTTTCTCCTATATCCATCTAGTAGTACATAATCATGTTGACAGAGACATACACACACAACCCTTATTTTTCCACTCCCGGCTTGTGAAATTCATCCTCATTTTTCCTCTTTTCCTTACAGATTACTGAGATTGACACTGATATTTTCACATGTGTACACATAGCTGATGATAATAATTCCTTTAATGAAACTTACCCTACTTATCCCCATTTTTAGTCCACCTCCCTGCCTACAACTGAGGTTTCTTCTTCATTATCTGGAGTCTCTCTTGTATCCTAATTACTCCATAGATTCTACATAACCATCCACTTTCTGTGACTGGCTAATCTCACTTAACAATATGTTCTCCAAGTCCTTTCATTTTCTTGCAAATGACATAATTTTGTCCTTTTAATTGCTGATTGGAATTCCTTTGTGTGGATATCCCATAATTTTGTAATCCATTAATCTATTGATGGATACCTAGGGTGCTTCCCTAATTTTGCTATTATAAATTGTGCTGCTATGCATGTGGTTATGCACATCTTACTGTAGTTCTCTGATTTCAACCCCATACACAAATCCACACACTTAGAGCCAATTGATTTTCAATAAAGATGCCAGACATAAACATTGAAGAAAAGACAAGTTTTTCAACAAATGATGTTAAGAAACTAGTTATTCAGTTGTTAAAAAAAAAAAAGGAAATATATCTTTACTTCTTACCCTTCACAGGAGTCAACTCGAAATAAATTAAAGACCTGGAAATTAGACCAGAAACTTTGATGCTATAAGAAAAGGCCATAGGTCCAACATTCCAACATATAAACACAGGTAAAAACTTCCTCAACAAGACCCCCAAAGGTCAGAAAAATAAAACAAAAATTAATAAATTGGATGATATTAAATTAAAATGTTTCTGCTTAGCAAGGGAAACCAACAAGGTGGAGATGGAGCCTACTATGGACACAGCAGAAGCACAGATTAACAGACAGCCCCCAGGGTTAATCAAGCAAAAAGCCCTATAGTCTCCAAGGCTCAGAGTCCAAGTAGCACTTCTAGAGATCACCACACACCACCAAATTATGGTGATTGTGGAGAAGTTAGATCAATTCAGTTCTATCTCTGGAGAACATAAACTCTTATGTGTACACTGGATTTGGTCCCAATGAAACCCACCACCTACCCAGACTAGGAGAAATGCTCAGTGTTGGTAGAAAGCATGGAGACTTGCACTTGACACAAGAAACAAATATGTTTTGAGAGCTCAGAAACCCAGAAGTTTGTATCTGTTGCTTTTGATAAATTTTCTCAGTCTCTGGATGTCAGCTGGTATTTCCAAGGACAATTGTATTGTATTCAATGGTGAAGGTTACAGAAAGAGGAAAGTGAAGGAGTAAGTGGAAGAAAAATGTGTTTAAGTCTCTTATAAGGTTGAATAGAATGAGAGTATGAGTTTGGTAAGGTAGTATATACTAGAGATTAGAGAAAATAAAAATGTAGTAGTATTCTAGTAACCAATGTAGAATTTCTTTTCTGGTATAGCGATATGAAGTGCATTTAATACAAAATAAGGGAGAGATAAAAGAAGAAAAAAGATAGAAAAGGGACAGCAAGAAGAGAGTAAGTATGTACAAGAGAAGAACTTTGGAAGGTTTGGAAAGGGGATTAAAAAAAAACCAAACACACACACACACACACACACACACACACACACACACACACACAGCAAAACAACCCCCCAACAACAAATTAATATAACTCTACAAATAAATGAGTTTTCAGCAGATAGGTCCTCTCTAGTCTCTCTGTGTGTAGATACTGAGTGCCACTGGCACCTTTCCAACTGTGAGTCTGGTTCTCTGAGTCTTTCTCAGTCTATACAGATGGTCGGTATCAATGGGGCTGGATTTAGTATTAAGCACAGGTCACCCCCCACACTTTCCACAGATTTGAAATCTAAGTTTCTTCCTACCTCTGTTGGTGGCGTATGCATCTGAAACCAAACTCAATGTAGAAGTCTCTGTTCTTCACAGCTGGGGCTGGGCTTTTATTACCTCTCCCTATTCACCATGATTGGGAGGTCTGCAGTGAATCCAGAGATCCTACTAGTTGGGTTTAGTGTCTTTCCCCCACACTTTCCACTGATGCCGAACCTGAGTTTGCCTGAGCCTCTGCTATGTCCAGCAGCAGAGCTCACTCCCACTTTCTTTGGGTTTTATGAGAAACTCTCAGACCCAGGGAGTTTATTGGGGGTGTGTGAGTCCCTGGATGCACCCAGCTGGGCATTTTCCCATGGGAACTGTGACTTCACTTAAGTGTTATTGAGCACCACTCTGGATCTCTGGAGAATGTGATAATCACTGCTGCCACTACTCCTTCACTGGATTTAATCACAAAATCTTAGACCCAGGGAGTTTTTCAGTGCTGTATGTTTTCCTGGGGGCATAGCCCTGGGAGTTCTCCGGCAGGAACCACAGTTTCACTTAAGATTTTGATGCGTGCTGGTCTGGATATCTGGTGGGCATGGTAAGCCAGGCTGCAGCTGGCATGATGGTGTCACTGAAGCGCCCTTAACCATGAGGCTGGCGGGTTTCTGTTTCTGTATTCCTGTAGGGCATGGTGAGCCTGGCTGCTGGAAGTTGTAGCAGGTATTTGCACAGAAATAACTGATAAATTACAACCTGTTGATCTATAGCTGCTCATTTCAGACCTTGTTTTTTTTTCATCTCTGAAGTGTAGGTTTGTGAGGCAAGACTGCACTGGCATGGCCAACTTTCTTCTTTATAATTCACACATATCAAGAAAATTGTATCAAGAGCAGTAACTACTTAAAACAAAATAAAAATAAAATATTTTCTAATAACATATAAGGAACTTCACATGGTGTGATAATCTGTAAGTGGAAAAACTTACTCAACTTAGTTTACTTTTTTAACTAAGGATTTAACTAAGAAAAATTAGATTATCTGTAGGACCTGGTGCTTGGAAATCTTAAGAAAGAAAGAAAACTTATAAATTAGAGATAAAAGACTTACATTTGGCTATTCAAGCGCACACACACACACACACACACACACACACACACACACACACCAAGGTAAATAGAATGAGTGAGTGGGGATTGGGTAAGTGGGGAGTCAGAGAGTAAAAGGAAAACCAGAGAAAGAAAGAATCTGGGTGAGTGTGTATAATGATACAACAAAGTAAAATTAACAGAGAGAAACTGCCAGTTTGCTGAGCATTGAGTCAACTGCTATCATGAAGCTTCTCCCCTATGTCATAATATATAATGGGTTACTACTCTTAAAAATTTGCCTATCAATGGGATCTATTTAAAATTTAAAATACCACATAATAAATTGGAATACTTATATGCCATGTAAAAGATGTACACATATACAAACAGACATGTAACAAATTTTTGAAACACTACTAAATGGAAATGAGAAAGCAGCAGATTAATGATTCAATTTTTACTAGAAAATGTGTTTAAACATAAAAATTGGGGAAACTATAAATAATTTTTAAGAATTTTACCTTTTTTGTGTCATATTATGGCTGTACTCTCAGTTCCATTTTGTATTTTATTTTGAAACAAAGTCACTTACTGAATACCCTGCTAAATTGCTGAGCCTAGCCTTGAGCCTGTGATCTTCCTATCTCATTCAAGTACTGGGATTACAGGTGTCTACCACCATGCTGAGTTAAAACTAAAATTATTTGGGCATAGTGGTATACACTTTTAATTCCAGTACTTGGTAGCCTGAGAAAGAAGCATCTCAAGTCATAGCCAGCCACAGCTATTTAGTGAGGCTCTTTAAAAAAAATAAAGAATAAAAAAACATAGCAGGAGATATAGCTTGGAGTTAGAATGTCCCTGGGTTCAAATTCCCAGCACAGGTTTAGCTTTGAGGCTCAATCCCCCACAACACACACACAAAAATATATTTAATAATTGTTAAAAGTCATAATGTGTATAAAATGTTCAAAATATGCTAGTTTCATAAGGGAATAAGTAAAATGCTATTTTATTGGAAGAGTATGTCCCCACACTGGCACACAGAACACACTGTGTAGCATCATGTAAATATTTCCAAGAGTAATAGAATTTAGTTACACTTGAATAATATCATTTCACTGGAAACATATCTTTTCTACATCCTGTTATCACTGTGCTATACTTAATTAACTTTAAAAAGGCACAGGTATAAAAATTGTCCTAATAATGGCAGTTGGTATTTTAATGAGTGCTGTGCCATCTCAGTGTATGAATGAGTTTACCAAGCACTGCTTCATTTAATATATTCTGGAAAAGTACCTATGAAAACAATTTTTCTTTCTTATTATTTTTAAAGATTTCAATAACTTATTTATTTTATATAACTAAAACTTTAATCCCTTTGAGAAACACCTCCTCATTTTTCTCTCTCTCTCACCCCCTAGCAACCACTCTCTACTTCTATGTGTTCATTATTTTCAAAGTCCACATATAAATGAAGTAATAAAGCACTAGATTTTTCTGTTTCTAAATTATTTGACTTAGCAAAATGTTTTCCAGGTCCATCTATGTTAATTCCATTGCATATGCACATCACATTTTCTTTTCTACTCCTCTATTGACAGACATTTAGGTTGTTTCCCTACATTGACTATTACAAATAATGCTGTCATAAAGGTAGGAGAGCAGATAGCTTTCTGAAAATTTATATCTCAATTCTGTGGAGCATATATCCAAAAGTAGTTTTGCTGGATGACATAGTAGTTCTATTTTTTTATTTTTTTAGTAAATACATATTAATTTCCATAGTGGTTGTGCCTTTTGTTCTTCCTACCAACAGAGTATTATAAAGTAGTTCTCTTGTCTCTTTATTTTTAGATAGTAGTAATAACAGCTTTACTAACAAGTCTTTGTTAGTTTGGTTTAGTTTATTTCTAAATTAAGTAGGACATTGTTAATGTAATAGAAAATCTGATTTTTGAATGGTGATTTGAAATCTGTGACTTCACTGAAGATGTTTATTAGTCATAACAGGGTATTTTGTAGTTTTTAGTATTTTCAACATATAAGATCAGTCATCTGCAAACAGATCATTTTCTTCCTTCTTTTTTAACTGTATGCCATTTATTTCCTCTTTTTTTCTAATTAGTTTTCTAATTTGGCACTATATTAATCAGAAGAGGTGAGGGGGCATCCTTTTTTTTTTTTTTTTTTTTGCTATGGATTTTAGAAAGAAAATGTCCATCTTTTCACCACTGAGTATGATGCATGTCCTGGAGTTTAACCTGGAGTTACTCCCATGATCCATTTCACCTTAGCTTTCACATATTAGAAAAAAGCATCCAATTTCTTACTTTTTGAGACTGACTAATCTTGCTTAGCATAATACCCTTCAGTCCATCCATTTCCCTGTAAATGCTGCAATTGTGTTTTTTTTTATGGCTGAATAAATTTCCATCTCTCTGATTGCCAATGATGTTGAGCATTTTTTCATCGATTTATTGGCCATTTGAATTTTTTCTTTCGTGAAGTGTCCATTTAATTCGCTTGCCTATTTTTATAGGATTATTTGTTTTTTTAATATTGAGTTTCTTGAGTTCTCTGTATATTCTAGATGTCTGTCCTTTATCGGAGAAGTAGGGGGCAAAAATATTTTTCCCATTCTGATGATTCTTGATTGAGGTTCTGGATAGTTTCTTTTGCTGTACAAAAGCTCATCAGTTTCATGCAATCCCACGTATTGATATGCCTTTTAGTTTGTTGTGCTTTTGGGGTCTTGTTGAAAAAATTTTATCTGTGCCTATGTGTTGCAGTGTTGGACCTATGCCCTCTTCGAGAAGACTTAAGCTCTCTGGTTTAATTTCCAAGTCTTTGATTCATCTTGAATAGACTCTTGTGCAGGGTGAGAAAGTGGGATTAATATCCAATTTTTTCCATATGGTTAACCAGTTTTGCCAACACCATTTGTTGAACTGGCTACCATTTTTCCCAGTGTATGTTTTTTACTCCTTTGTCAAAAATCAATTGGCTGTAAGTGTGTGGACTTTTTTCTGCGTCTTCTATTTTGCTCCATTGGTCTATGTATCTGTTTTTTTGCCAGTACCATGCTGTTTTTATTACAATGACTTTGTAGTATAGTTTAAAGTTAGGTATTATGATTTCTCCTGCGTGTTTTTGTTGCTGAGAACCGCTTTGATTATTCTGGGCTTTTTGTTATTCCCAATAAATTTAAGAACTGATTTTTCTCTGTCTGTGAGCAATGATCTTGGTAATTTAATGGGCATTGTGTTGAATCTGTAGATCACTTTTGGAAGAATGGCAATTTTGAAGATATTTATTCTACCTATTCATGAACATGGTAGATCTCTCCATCTTCTAAAATCTTCTTTGATTTCTTTTTTCAGTGTTTTATTGTTTTCTTTTGCCTCCTTGGTTAGGTTTATCCATAAGTATTTTATATTTTTTTTTGTGGGTGATCCTGAGTGGAAGTGTTTTCTGGATTTGTTTTCAGTGGATTTATGGTTGGTGTACAGAAAAGCTTCTGATTTGTTAAGATTGATTTTGTATCCAGACACTTTGCTGAATTTGTCGATCAGTTCTATAAGCCTTTTGGTTGAGTTTGTTGGGTTTTCTAAATATAGTGTTCATGTCATCTGCAAATAGTGAAAGTTTGAGTCCTTTCCCTATTTGTACTCCTTTGATTTCCTATTCTTGCCTTATTGCTCTGGCTTGAGTCTAAAGTACTATATTGAAAAGAAGTTGTGATAATGGAAATCCTTGTCTTGTTCCTGTTTTTAGGGGGATTTTGTGAAGTTTTTTGCCATTTAATATGATGTTGGTTGTGGGCTTATTGTAGACTGTCTTTATGATGTTGAGCTATGTTCCTTCTATTCCAATTCTCTGCAGTGCTTATTTTATCAAATACTTTTTCAGCATCTATTAAAATGATCATGTGATTTTTGTCTTTGATTCTGTTTATATGATGAATTACATGGATTGATTTTCATGTTTAAAGAGCCTTAAATTCCTGAAATGAACCCTACCTGGTCATTGTGTATGATTTTCTTGATGTGGTTTTGAATGCATGTTGCTAGTATTTTGATTAGCATTTTTTCATCCAAATTCATCAAAAATATAGGCCTCTAGTTCTCCTTCCTTGAACTGTCTTTATTTGGTTTTGGTATTAATGTGGTGTTGGCTTCATAGAATGCATTTGAAAGAGTGCTGTTTTTTTCTATTTCACAAAATAAATTGTGGAGTATTGGTATTAGCTTTTCTACAAAGGTTTTATGGAATTCACTTGGGAAACCATCTGGTGCTAGACTTCTCTTTTTTCTGTTTCAATCTATTTGATTGTTATCGGTTGGTTTAAATGTTCTATATCTTTTTGACTAAGTTTAGGAAGGTTGCCTTTATCTAGAAAGTTGTCAATTTTCTCTGGATTTTCCATTTTGTTGGAGTATAGTTTTTCAAAGTAGTCTCTAGATTTCTACACTGTCGGTAGTAATATCTACTTTTTCATCTCTTATATTCATAATTTGGATTGATTCTCTCTCTCTCTCTCTCTCTCTCTCTCTCTCTCTCTCTCTCTCTCTCTTTTTAGTTAGGTTGGCTAATGGTTTATCTATCTTGTTAGTTTTTTTGAAAAACCAGCTTTTGGTTTTGTTGATTTTCTGTGGTTTTTTTTATTCTCTACTTCGTTAATTTCTGCTCTGATTTTAATAATTTCCTGTCTTCTACTGGCTTTGGGGTTAGATTGCTCCTGTTTTTCACGGACTTTGAGGTGTATCATTAGGTTATTTATTTGAAGATTTTCTGTTTTTCTTATGTGAGCACTCAGTGCTATAAATTTCCCTCTTATCACTGTCTTCAAAGTGTCCCAGAGGTTTTGATATGTTCTATATTTTTTTGCTTGTTTCTATAATTTTTTTAGTTTCACCTCTTATGTATTCTATGACCCATTCTTCATTCAGAAGTGTGGTGTCCAGTCTCCATATGTTTATATGGTTTCTCTGGGTCTTTATATAGTTGATTTCTGATTTCATTCCATTATGGTCTGAAATGACACAGGGAAGTATGTCATAGTTTTTGCTAGTGTTCACTTGGTGGCCCAGAATGTGATCTATTTTGGAGAATATTCCATGAGCAGCTAAGAAAAATGTGAACTCCGCTGTATTTGGATGAAATATTCTATATGTGTCCAACAGGTCCATTTGAATAATGGTATTCTTTAGTTCTGAGGCATCTTTACTGACATTCTGTCTAGAAGATCAGTCTAACGGTGTGAGAGGGGTTTTGAAGTCTCCAAGTATTATTGTATTGGGATTTATGTGTGACTTAATGTCACAGAGTGTGTTTTATGAAAGCAGCTGTACCTATGTTTGGGGCATAAATGTTTATTTTTGTTATTTCCTCTTGCTGGATTGTTCCTTTTACCAGTAAAAAAATGACCTTCTTTGTCTCTTCTAATAACCTTAGGCTTGAAGTCTAACTTGTTTGATTTCATAGTTATTACTCCTGCTTGCCTTCAAGTTCCATTGGCATGGATTAACTTGCTCAAACCCTTTACCTTTAGTTCATTACTAACTTTACTTGTAAGTTGTGATTCTTGCAAGCAATAGATAGATAGGTTCTGTTTTCTATGCCAAGCTAGTTTTTTTTTACTTTGTTTACATGTCATTCACTATTGTTTTGCAGTGATTGCACTCCTTTATTTTTTCTACTATTAATTCCACTGGTGAAGGATATACATTTTCAGGGTTCTTGTAATAAAGTGTCAATTGCTCAAGAAGCTTTTGTCCATGTCAGATTCTTTCCCGAAGCTCTGTGAATAGGAACTTAACCCGAATCCATGCCCATCTTTCTGAGATAAATCGATCTCAGGTGGACTTCAGTGGCTATCCCGATTGAGTCAGTCTGCCACATAAAACCAAAGGGATCAACAATATGTTCAAAGAAGTAATAGCAGAAAATTTTCAAAACATAGAGCAAGAGGTCAATACACAGTTCCAGGAAACTTATAGAACTTCCTTTAGACAAGATTAGAGAAAAGGTTCCTTATGTCATGTAATAGTCAAAATGTAGTAGCCAAGAAGGGAATCTTAAAGCCAACAAAATCAAAAGGCCAAGTGACATTTAGAGGCAAATGAATTAGAATCACTCTAGACTTCCCAACCAACTCATGAAAGCCAGAAGGACCTGGAGTAATATATCCCAAATTCTGAAATAAAAAAAAAAGTTTCTAGCCAAAATTTTTCTACCCAGGAAAACTATCTTTCAAACTAGGTGGGAAAATAAGAAACTCCCATGACAAACAGAAGCTAAAGAAATTTAGGTCTTCAAAACCAGACAAATTACTCAAAGAGATTACATATAAAGAAGAAATAAGTAATGCACACCAGAACAAGAGAAACAAGAATTTCTATCCAGCAGATGACTAAGAAAAAGAGAACAAACAGTGTTTCAAGCTGAAATGAAATCTTTACATGTCAGTAATTAAAAATCATCTCTCAATAATCACACTGAATATAATGGCCTCAACTTTCCAATACAAGACACAAAGTAGAAAAACAGATTAGAAAATTCCAGAAGACACAGGCATGCCCAGGGCTTGCAGAATAGGCCTCTTATGGAATCGGAATCTTCTTTAACTTTTTTGGAACTTTCCATCTCTAGGGCTTAGTCCATATGGCAGGCATGGGGCGATATGGCGATCCAGGGGGATGCGATGGAAGTCTCCCAGGTTTCATCTGCATTACCTTCTAAAGTCTGAAAGCTTAATCAAGCTCATAACACAGTTTAGCAAGTAAACACCAAAAATTAACATGAAGTTTTTAGATTTAGTTGTCAGATATACTTCTCTAGCTGCTGAACACTTTTCCTCAAATGATAGGCTTATTAGAAGCCTATTCATCTTATAAGTAATCCATATTCCTATCACAGACCCTTTGCAATATCCTGATTCTCTCTTTCTCATTTGGGACAATCTTAGGATAAGCTCTTCTTCATATAAAAATCCTTACTTACTCTCACCATATTTCCTTTCTTTCACACTTACACATTTATTATATCTATCCTTTGTTCTGACATATCCATTTCTTAGCCACGTGGTGCCTCCCTGTCTCGGGCAGTGCTCATACTGGGTGTAAAGGTCAAGAATCTTCCTAGCCTTCAGCTCTATTGTATTGAGCAGTATTAGCTGCTCATAAACTAGGTTGCTTTTATGTCACACCCAAAGTTTATCTTCTCTGTATTTAGGCAGGATCACAAGGAGAGGGGTAAACAGAGGCACCGGGTTGCCTCCCTTTTAGGGCTTTTATTGGAAGTTAATGATTAGAATGAAGGTCAGAGAGAGAGGGGAAATCTGCATTTGTAATTACTGTGACTGGAATGCTGCCACTGCATCTGAATTCTAACTAGATTTTATTACCATTTGAGCAAAGCCGAGGATGTTTAGAGGCTTAGACAAATTACCAGAAAGTATATTTTCCACAAACTCAGTTTCTCTCACAGTCCTGATCTTACATCACCGGAGCAATTCATGTGGAAAGTTAAAAGAATCATTACCAAAAGAATAATAGTTATGAAAGAATATCTAAGATTTGGGGAGTACTTTGGCCAGAGACAACACTTTCTCTTGGGGCTTTTGCTCACGTTGAGGACCAGCCAATTAACTGCGTGGGAGACCATCACACAGATGCCGAGGAGAAGCGAGTAATGTAGGCAGTTTTACCTTCTTTTCCCTCCTCTATTCCAACTGTTCTTAGGTTAGCTCTCTTAAGATGGGCCTAAACTAGGTGTGGTGGTGCACGCTTGTAATCCCCACACTTGGGAGGCTAAGACAGAAGGATCACGCAGGCTCAAAGCCAGCCTCAGCTACTTAGTGAGGATCTCCGTAACTTAGTGAGATTCTGTTTCCAAATAAAAATATAAAAATAGGTCTGGGAGCATATCCTGGAGGTAGAAAGCCCCTGGGTTCCACCCTCAGTACCACCAAAATATATATATATATATAGGCTCATATTTCTTCAATGTTCAATTTCTGTTTTCAAATTGTTTTTTAATAAGTTATAAACTATGCTTTCCCTTTTGGAGTGATCATATTCTAGAGTGAGATTCTATTCTCCATGTGGTCTAATTGATTATTTATAGTTTGAATTGATGCCCTTACTTTAATGATTGGATCTTTTATTTCTTTCAGACCCTCTCTAAATTCTTTTAGAAAATCCTTATTATTTCTATAGTTACATTCCTGATTTAATCTTCTGGAGATCTCTGCATTTCTGTGTTATCAGGTTCTGTTATTGTGGGGTTGTGAGAGCTCATTGCTCCACTCTTATTCCTCCTTCCCACGAATACAGAAGTTTCTACCTGTTTTTTTTTGGTAGATTTCTTTTAGTTTCTAGATTTCACCTGGTATATTCAAGGGCAAGTTATATTTTATTGAAAAGTAAAGGTTGAGAAAGGAAGGAAGTGAAGGAGTAAATGGAAGAATAGGGTAAGGTCTCAGGGTCAAATAGTTGAGTATATGAGTTTGGTAAGGTAGTATATACTAGCCATTAGAGATAGTACAACTATAGTAGTATTCTAGTAACCAATGTAGAGTTTCTGGTATAGTGATATGAAGTGGATTTAATAAAAGACAAGGTAGCAATAAAAAGAAGAGAAAAGATAGAAAAGGGATAGGGAGGAGAGAGTAGGTATGTACAAGGGAGGAATCTTGGGAGACAATTTGGAAAGAGGGTTAAAAAAACAAAAACAAAACAAAACAAAAAAACACAACCCCCCAAAAAAATAAAATGTATAAACTCACACACACACACACAAAAAGAATGTAAAAACCCGAACCATTCCAATAATGAATCAATGCGATTCTACAAATAAATGACTATTCAGCAGCCTCTCTCTTTGTAGATACCATCTGCCACTGGCACCTTTCCCTCCATGAGATTTGTTCTCTGAGTTCTCAGTCAATGGGGCTGGATTTAATATTAAGTGAAGGTCACCCATCACACTTTCCACAAATTTGGAGTCTAGGTCTCACCATACCTCTGTTGGTAGTATATGCCTTTGAGACTAAACTCAATGTAGGAGTCTTTATTCTCCCCAGCTAGGGCTGAACTAATCTGACTTCTCCCTGTTCACCATAATTGAGATGTCTGTGGTGTTAAGCATATGACTACCCATACACTTTCCACTGATCAGAGCCTGAGTCTGAGTCTCTGATATGATTAACAGCAGATCCCACTCCCACCTTCTCTGGGTTCTTCTCCATATCACCATGACTTCACTTATTGTGCTCTGGATCTCTTAAGGATGTGGGAATCTCATACTCCACCACTTCTTCCCTGGGTTGTAATGCAAAACCTCAGACCCAGGGAGTTAGTCACGGCTGTGGAAGACCCTGTGGGTCCTGGGCTGGGCATTTTCCCTTCATGAACTGTAACTAGGGTGTAGTAATGTCTGATACCACTACTCCCTCACTGGGTTGAACTGCAAGATCTCAGACCCAGGAAGTTTATCATAGCTGCACAAGTCCCTGGGATTTCTCCTGTAGTGGCCACAATTTCACTTACACTTGTGGTGCACACTGGGCTGGAGCTTTCATGGGCATGGTGAACTTGCTGCCACTGAATGGTTGGCAGGTTCTTTTTTTCTCTCTGGTTGTTCTTCTAGTCTTCTTTTTCTCTGTCCCTTGTATTTATAGCTTTTATTTCTCTGTTGATAGTACTTTCTGGCTATGTAAGGTGTTATTATTGAAGTTATCGAGATTGAGTGTCAGCAGTACTCATAGATGCTGCTTTATTTGATTGCCATCTTCCCTCTGCAATCATGACATTGTATACTAGGAGTTTATTTCTTCTAGATTATCCAATTTATTTATATTGTTTTATAATTTTTTTACTCATCTTATGTCCTCTTTCATATCTTACTTTGAGTTATCTCTTTTTTCAGTCTATCTAAAGATCTTTTGATTTTGATTTTCAAAAACTAACTCTGTTGTTGATCCTACACATTGTTTTTTCTAGTTTCTATTTATTTCTAGCATTTATTTTTACTTTTTAAAACTGAATTAGTGGTTAGATTATTTTTCTAATCCCTTGAGATATAGTTAGGTTGCTTGAGTTCTTTCTTTTCTCAATGCAGACATTAATTACCATAGATTTTCTTTTTAGTACTGCTTTTGCTTCATCCAGTAAAATTTGGTACTGTGTATATTCATCTTATTTTTCAAAAAATATTTTCTTTTTGTTTATTTTATTTTTTTTAATTTTTATTGGTGTACTATAGTCATACATCTTAATGGGGTACAAGATGGTGGAGCCATACATGTACACATCACCCAGTCAGCCCTTACCCAATTACTGCCCCATTCCCTCCCCTCCTTTCTTCTCCTGTTTGACTGATATGTTTGTTAAAGTTTGCATTAGAGAATTTCCCTCTTCCTTCCTCCCAACCCAATTAGCTTGCCTTATTTCCTCTTCTATAGTATCTCCTTCTTCATCTAGAGTTCTTCTATAACCCATTTTATCCCTAGCTTCTGTATATTAGGAAGAGCATCAGATTTCTTATTTTTTATGACTAAATAATCTCACTTAGCAAAATGCCCTCCAGTTCAATCCATTTCCCTGTAAATGACGTAATTATGTTTTTCTTTATGGTTGAGTAAAATTCAATTGTGTACATATCCCACAGCTTTGTAATCCATTCATATGTCGATGGACATCTTGGCTGGTTCCATAGTTTGACAATGGTTAATCAAGCAGCTATGAACATAGATATGCATGTATTCATTCAGTAGTTTTGTTTCCATTCTTTTGGATAGAAACCCAAAAGTGGTATTGCTGGATCATATGGTAAGTTTGTTCCTATTCTTCTGAGAATCCTCCATATTGTTTTCCAAAATGGTTGCACTAATTTGCAGTCCCACCAACAATGTATTAGAGTTCCCACTTCTCCACATCCTTGCCAGCATTTGTTGTTATTTGTGTTTTGAGTGATTCTCATTCTAGTTTGAGTTAGATGAAATCTCAGGGCAGTTTTGATTTGCATCTCTCTGAATGCTAATAATATTTAACATTTTTATGCATTTCTTGGACATTTGAATTTTTTGTGAAGTGTCTATTTAGTTCACTTGTCCATTTTTGATTGAGTTATTTGATTTATTAATGCTGAGTTTCTTGAGTTCTCTGTATATTCTAGATCTTAGTCTTCTGTTGGAGGAGTAGTTGGCAAAAATCTTTCATTCTGTTGACTCTAAGTTGAAATTCTTGATAGTTTGCTTTGCTGTACAGAAGCTCTTCAGTTTAATGCAATTCCACATATTTATTTGCTATTTAGTTTCTTGTGCCTTTAGGGTCTTGTTGATAATGTTTTTATGTGTGTGTATGTGTTGCAGGGTTAGACCTTCAAGGAGCCTCAAGATCTCTGGTCTAATTTTCAAGTCTTTGACCCATCTTGAATTGACTTTTGTGCAGGGTAAGAATGTAAAGTTTATGTTCATTTTTCTGCATATGGTTAACCAGTTTTGCCAACTCAATTTGCTAAAATGGCTATCTTTCACCAGTGAATGTTTTTGGCTCATTTGTCAAAAATGAATTGGCTGTATGCATGCACAACATAAAATTAATACCAAAACCAAATAAAGATACTCAAAGAAGGAAAATTACAGGCCTATATCTTTGATTAACATTGATGCAAAAGTGCTAATCAAAATACTAGCAACACACATTTAAAACCACATCAAAAAAATACACCATGACCAGGTAAATTTTATCCCATGAATACAAGGCTGATTCAACATATGAAAATAAATTCATGTAATTCATCACATAAACAAAATCAAAGACACAAATCATATGATCATTTCAATAGATGCTAAAAAATCATTTGAAAAAATTCAACATCCATTTATGCTAATAGCACTGCAGAGAATTGGAATAGAAAAAACATATCTCAACATCATTAAGACAGCCTACAATAGGCCTACAGCCAGCATCATATTAAATGAGAAAAAAACCTTGAGAATTCCCACTAAAAATAGGAACAATAGAAGGATGTCCATTATTACCTCTTCTTTTCAATATAGTCCTTGAGACTCTAGCCAGAGCAATAAGGCAAGAAAAGAAAATCAAATGAGTATAAACAGGAAAACAAAACTAAAATTTTACTATTTTCAGATGACATGATACTATACTTTGAAGACCCAATAAAATCAAAAGGCTTACAGAACTGATCAACAAATTCAGCAAAGTGTCTGGATAAAAACTTAATCTTAAAAAATTGGAAGCTTTTCTATATTCCAACTATAAATCCACTGGAAAAAAAATTCCAGAAAACACTTCCACTCAGGATATCCAACAAAAAAATAAAATATTTAGGAATAAACTTAATCAAAGAGGTAAAAGACCCCTAAAAATAAAATTATAAAACAATTAATAAAGAAATTGGAGACCTAAAAGATGGAAAGATCATCCATATTCATGGATAGGAAGAATCAATATCATCAAAAAGGCCATACTTCCAAAAGTTAACTACAGGTTCAATGCAATACCCATTAAATTACCAAGATCATTTCTCACAGACATAGAAAAATCAATCCTTAAATTGATTTGGAACAACAAAAAACCCAGAATAGCAAAAGTAGTTCTCAGCAACAAATTACATGCAGGAGGAATAGCAATATCTGACTTTAAAGCATACTACAAAGCCATAGAAATAAAAACAGCATGATATTGGCAAAAAAACAGATATAATATTTTCTAATTTTATTTTTAATTTCTTCTTTGATTTGATAGCTATTTAAGAGTATGTTTATTTTTATGCATTTGTGAAATTTTCTATTTTTTATTATCAGTATTTAGTAATATTTTATTATCAGTTTTTAGTAATATGTGGGAAAATTTTAAAAAGAGATATATTACAGAAAAAAATTAAGTGAGTAACAAAATTTTGATAAAAATAGGTCTGGTAGTGTAGCCTGGAAGGAGAAGGGTTTTCAGGGAAAAAAAATGTTTATGTCTATGTTATTCATTTATTTTCTTAGTGAAGGTTAAATGCTCAAGAAGAACAGATGAAAATTTAAAAAAATTTAAATGCATTATTATTATTATTAAAGTAAATTTTTACAATAACAGAAAACTTTTCATTCATATAAATACATTTATGTTTATCTTTTAAAAAGTTTCAAACTGTTACTATTTAGTGGGTACAAGTTTTAGATTAAGATAAAAAATTCTAGTGATTAGTATTGGTAATGGTTGCACAACAATTTAAATATGCTTACTATCTATGAACTTTATATTTAAAATGACTAAAATAAAAAATTATGCTATGTATATTTTACCATGATATTACATTTACCTTGATATGTACTGTTCTACAGAGGACTCAGTTTTCATGGTGGGGAATTTTGTACAAAATACATCAGAAACACCTTTCAAAGATATAAGGCAATAATTACAACTAAACCCAGATAAGAACAAAATTTGGATATATACTATGAACTAGAAATAACTATAATTAATATGATAAAACTCTAATGAACCTTTAATATATTAAAGTAGAAAACATATGATTTGATGAATTAAACAGGAAAAAAGTTCAAATAAAATATATAGGGATGATAAACAAGCAAAAAACAACAACAATAACAACAAAACAGCAACAAAGATAAAGATTACCTTTGATGTCATATAAGTAGATTCAATACAACCAAAGAAAAAAAAATCAGTGAACTTGAAAAAAAAGACAATAGCAATTACCAAGCTGAAACATGCTTAAGGGGGAAAAAACACATAAGAACATAATATGTGAGTTTCATGGCACAATATAAATCAGTGTAACCTATGTATAATTTTAAATATCAAAATGTGAGCAGAACACAAAAAAATAAATGAATAATGTCAGAGAAATATTCAGAATTAATGACAAAAATCAAACTTTATATGCCAAAACTCAGTGAATACTTTTAATTAATCTACTTTCTCTCTTCCTTTTCTCTCTCAAATTCAGCTTTACTGAGAACCTAGCGAATACTTCAAAGATAGATGCTGCTCAACTATACATATCAAAAAATTATAAGACCATCAACTGTATTTCTGTCTATTAGTGTTTGCCTCTGTGTCTATTGTCTTCTGTTTCTGTGTCTTCAGGTGAAATTTTTATTAAGATATCTTAGTTTCATTGTATGTAATAATAATAAAATGTAAATTAACTTAAACTTTATTAAAATATTCAATTGCAGTAGTATTAGTCTGTGATACATAAGAAAATGTAGAAGAGACAGAGTTATATTGCAGAATTAAATTATATCAATAATAATGTTTATATCAAATTGATTTATTTATTCTTAGAGAAGGCTAAGTGCTCAAGAAGAGGCAAAATAAAGAAAAATGCTTGAAAGCTTTAAAAATATGTGTAAAGTATTATTTTAATAAAGAATAAATTCTTGCCAAGCATTGTGGCACATGCTGGCACATGTTTGTAATCCCAGCATTTGGGAGGCTGAGGCAGGAGGATCACAGTTCAAGGACACCCTCAGATACTTAGTGAGGCCCTTAGCAATTCAGTGAGGCCCTGTTTAAAAATAAAGAATACAAAATTGAGATGGGGGATAGCTTGGAGATAGAATGCCCCTGGGCTTCATCCTCACTACCACACAAAAAAGTAAATTCTTAAAATAAAAGCAGAAATCTATTCAGCTAAATATATGTAAGCTTATATTGAAAAATAAAAATTATAAAATATTTTAAGCTATTATTAAAATTTGAAAAAATTTCACTTTTAGATTTTGAATAAGAAAAAATTGATTAATCTTTATAAATATATTCCTTTTCACAGCCAGGTAAATATGTTACATTCACTTAGAAAACATTTGCTTAATGATTTTCCAAGGTTTTAAAAGTTCTGTAATTCCAAAATAACTTAACATTTACTTTATGCAAATATCTTACACATGATTCAGTCCAAATTTTCTAAGAAACTCAGCAGAGATATAAAAGCAGTTCTAGTGGTTAAAATGCACTGTAATTAAAATTTATGCCCTAGCTATAGTTTGTATCTGAAATGTTCCTCAAAGATATAAGCAATAAAGGCTTGGTCTCTAACCTATTGTGATATTGGGAGGTACTAGAACCTTCAAGAGATGGAATTAGATGAGAAGGGGAATGCCCTTGAAGTAGAACTTAGGACCCCAGTCCCTCCTTTCTTTCTTTTTGCTTCCTGGTTTCTATGAGGTTTACAGGTTGCTTCTGCTATGATATAATGCCTTTCTCAAGTTTAACAGCAAAGGGCCATGCAACCATAGACTGAAAATATGAGCCAAAGTAAACCCTATATTCTTTAAGTTAATTTTCTCAGGTGTTTTTTTACAGTGATGGAAACTGCCCAAGACAAGTCTATAATAAAGTTCTTCCTATTTCTCTGCTTTGAGCAGATCTGTAGTTTAAGAATTAAAATAATAAAAGTAGGAACATGGTTACCAAGAAAAGCAGCATTTATGAGTCCTGCTAACACTCAATCTCTATTGCCACAAAATCAGTGCTTTTCATAGCCAGAAAACACTATCAGCAGAGAAATAAAAATAAAAAAACATGTAAACACAAGGGACAGAGAAAAAGAAGACTAGAAGAACATCCAGGGACCAAAAAAGAAACCAGCTCGTATTGCGGAGCTGCACCTGGGCCATCATGCCTCACAGCACCAAGCTCCAAAAAGAAAGGTAAACAAGGAGCTGAAGTGAGCAGCTGCAGATCATTTGGGTATAATTAAGAAGTTTTTTCAGAGCAAAGAATGTCTAAAACTCCCAATGGCCAAGCTCATCACACCTTCCAGGTACTCAGAAAGGAGATCAAAACCAGAAAACAAATACTCCAACCTCACAGCCAAGGGCGTGACAGCGGTGCCATATTGCCAGCAGCGGCAGTGAGTTCACCACATCCGCAACAACTCCAGATTAGTGTGCACAATAACCATAAGTGAAATTGTGGCCCCTACAGGAGAAATCCCAGCACTACACCACCAGGGACTTGCTCAGATTTGTAAATCTCCCTTGGTCTGAGATTTTGCCGTCCAACCCAGTGAAGGAGTAGTGGTGGCAAAGATACCACACCCTAGTCACAGCTCCCTGTGGTTAAACGCCCAGCCCAGTACCCCCACATTCTCGTGCAGCCTCAATTAACTCCCCGGGTCTGAGACATTACAAAAGAACCCAGTAAAGGAGTAGTGGCAGCTGAGATTACAACAAACTCGAGATCCAGAGCATCGTACGTGAAGTCAGGGTGACCTGGGGAAGAACCCAGAGAAGGCACAAACTTCTGAAATCATGGGAAAGAGGAACAACAATAGAGCAATGAATGCCCATAACCCCATAATATCAAAACCTGATAACACAGAAATTCAGTGATCTCCAGAAGATCAAATCAGGAATATAACTGTAGAAATAATACAGGACTTTCAAAAAGAATTTAGAGAGAGTCTAAAGGAAATGGAGGATGTAATCATTGAGGTAAAGGCATCAATTCTAACTATAAACAATCGATTAGACCACATGGAGAATGGAAACTCACTCCTAGAAGATGATCACTTCAAAAAGAATGCATAATTTATAACTTAGAAAAAAAATCAGACAGCAGGAATCTAACACTGAAAAAAATATGGGCCCATTTTAAGAGAGCTAAACTAAGAATAATTGGAACAGAGGAGGGAAACAAAGGTGAAAACAAAGGGATCAATAATCTCTTCAAAGAAATAATAGAAGAAAATTTTCCAAACATAGAGCAAGAGGTCGATACACAGGTCCAGGAAACTTATAGAACTCCCTTTAGACAGGATCAGAGAAGAGGATTCCCATGCCACATAATTTTCAAAATGACCAATGTGGAAGCCAAGCAGAGAATCTTAAAGGCAACAAAAACAAAAAACCACGTGACATTCAGAGGCAAAGCAATTAGAATCACTCCAGACTTCCCAAACCAAGTTATGAAAGCCAGAAGGGGATAGAGTAGCATATTCCAAACTCTGAAAGAAAACAACTTCCAGCCAAAAATTTCCTACCCAGCAAAACTATCCATCAAATTAGATGGAGGAAATAAGAAGCTTCCATGACAAACAGGAACTGAAGGAATTTATGTCTTCAAAACCAGCGCTAGAGAAAATACTCAAGGAGATTAACTGCAAAGAGGAAATGAGTAATACACGCCAGAACCAAAGAAACAAGAATTCCCATCCAGCAGACACCTAAGCAAAGAAGAATAAACAGTATCTCAAACAGAAATAAGATCTTAACATGTTTGGAATAAAAAATTATCTCTCTATAATCACACTGAATGTAAATGGCCTCAACTCCCCAATAAAAAGACAAAGTGGCAAAATGGATTAAAAACTAGAATCCATTCATCTGCTGCTTAAAAGAAACACACTTTACAAGTAAAGATAGTAACAAATTCAAGGCAAAGGGCTGGAGCAAGGTAATTTATGTTAAGTAGCCATCCTAACAAATGTGAAGTACTATTTCACTATAGTTTTTATTTTTATTGCCTTAATGATTAGTTATATTATGATAATGATGAGTGATATTCATGTGTTTATTGGTCATATAAAAATCTTTGGAGATTCATTATTTATTTTAGTCTTTTACTTATTTCTAAATTGTATTGTTTGCCTTTATTGTTGCTAATTTTTAGGATTTCTATTTGAATATTAATATGCCTTCAGATATAGAATTTGGAAATATTTTATGTAATTCTATCAGTAACTTTTAATTCTGTTTACATTGTCTTTGGATGTACAATTTTTTAAAATTTTTTAATGAAGTTTGTTTGTTTATTCTTTTGTTGCCTGTGTCTTTTGAATTACATCCAATAAATCACTGCCAATTTCAATGTTGTGATGTTTTATGACCCAGGTTTTCTTCTAAAAGTTTATAGTCTTAAGATTTACATTTAGGTCTTTTATCTATTTTGAGTTAATATTTGTATATGGTGTTCAGTAAGGGTCCAATTATATTCTTTTTCATGTAATTATTATTTTTCAACAATATTTAGTAAAAAGATTATTATTTCCTTCACCAAATGTTCTTGGAAACCTTGTCAAAAATAACTTGACCATATATGGAAAAAAACCAAACATATCAAAGTTAATCAGGAAACCAAGCATGGAATGGAGGGAGGGGGAGGGAAGGTTTAGGGGTTGGGTAGGGGCTGATTGGATGATGTGTGCATGTATATCTCCACAAGTTTTTTTTTAATCCCATTAAGATGTATGACTACAATGCATCAATAAAAATTTATTTAATAACAACAAAAATAATAGTAATGCTAGAAAAATCACCAGTAGCTTCTTGAATGTCTTGGACATAGTGTGTGCTTAATAAAATGTTTAAAAAAGAGGAAGGCAAAAAGAGAGGGGGTAGAGAAGAGAGACAGAGAAGAAAAGGAAAGATCACCTTCTTCACTTCCTTATTCAACCTGTATGACACCATATTTCAGAAGTAGACAATATATCATATGTTTGAATTAAAATCTGACAATCTGGATTTATGTTTTAAATATATAGATCAGAATTTAATCATTCACTCATTAATTCACACAATATCTGCCTGACTTCTTTTTGTTCAGCATTGTGCTTGGTTCTGGCATGCAAAGATCTATCCATGCACTTGGCTTTAAGAAGCTTCTATTTTTATAAAAATACTCACATATAAATCAATTATTCTAATACCACAAAGGAATAAATTTCAAGTTATATTCAAAGTGAGATGCATTCATCTTAGCATATTTATTAAACAAAGACTGAAAATGGATAATTTTCTAGTTTTTGTTAAAGCAGAGAAAAGAGTAGCCAGGCAGGAGAATTCAAATGAATACAGACTGGAACCTGTGGCATAGAAAAGCCACTGAAGGAGAGAAAATTAGTCCAGTGGACCTAGAGAATAGTCTGTGAAGGAAAATACTTTCCAATGGCAGAATGAAACTACAATCAGGGACATATTTGGAAACTATTGCAATGGTACAGGTAGAATATAGTGGCTGTTAACAAAATGATTGGAGAATAGAGATTCTACCAATTTGAAATTGATTCTAGAGGATATTTTTAAAGGCTGGTGTGGTAGTAAACACCTGTTATCCCAGTACTTGAGAGGCTGAGACAGGAGGATCCCAGGTCTAAGGCCAGCCTCAGCCATTTAGCGAAACATCAGCAACTTAATTGAGAACCTGTTTCAAATGAAAATTGGTTGGGTTATAGCTAGGAAGCATGATGCTCTTGGGTTTAATCTAGGATAAGGAGGAGAAGGAGAAATAAGAATCAGGAATATATATGTTTTACTGGAGAGGAAAGTCTCTGTTGGTATAACTAAAAATTAGTAGTACTTTTATATAATAAACAAAAAAAAAGATGGCAATACATTTAGGAAAAACAGTAAGTTGAGTGTTTCTTTCTGTAGTATGTAAGGTCTTTAGGTAGGAAAACCAAGGGTAGATGCTGTGGCTCTGTATTGGATCTGGTGTCCTGAATGTCAAAAGGATAAATAAATAGAAAATTAGTACATAGATACCCTCCCAGAATAATATGCAAGGATATGTTGTTACCTTCTCTCCCACTCTTGTGGGGGTATATAAAATATAATGTATGTGTTGAAAGATTTTAAGATTTTTTTAGAGAAAATTTTAACAGCTTCAGGAATATCAATTTAACAATGTATAATATTTCTAAAGCACATAGAGATTGCAAAGGTCAAAGCTAGCACAAAGTGTTACCTCTGGAGTATAAGCAATGATTTCTTAATAATAAAATCGGTTGCTTATCAAGAGGTATCTCTATAAAATGTAGAGGCTATTTAATTGCTAATTTACATTAGGAATGATTCCTGTCAAAATGTTGCTGTTATATATATGCTACAGATAGCAAAAATGTACTTGTGCTTCTTAGCTTTTTGTAAAATATCTTCTGGATTTATTAAAAGGCTAATTATATAATTGCACTTGAATTAAATCATTAATACAAAATTATTCATAATAATTATATAAACTCCAAGGAACATCTAACCATTTGTCATCTATAATGTTTATGCTTTAAATGCACAACTGTAAGTATGTTGCACCAAGGAGTAGGCTAAGACATAGCTACTGCACTTGTAAATCTGACCTCTCATGGGAGACAGCAGACACAGGCACTGAATGAATAATTAGGGATATAATAGTAAGATCTAACACTTTATACAATATCGACACATATATTTTTTCACAATCCTGAGTGCTACAGTCAATAAGCTTAAAAAGTAAGGGAACCAAGAGAACAACACAAAAACACTGCTTTGTGCAAGGTGCCCCCTGTGTATCATAGACACAGCAATGAGGAAGGTTGTTATAGTCCCTTCCTCCACCCTAAAATTCTTATATTTTATTGAGAGTCTTCAAACACCTGTTCAGATACTTATATTTCTTTTATTGGGATACATTCTCTAAAGAAGGAGCACATGACCGCGAGCAAAATACTTGTAGGAGAACAAATTTAGCTTATTACTTACTGCAGCAAGGGAGAATGCATGCCAGAGATAAAATTGAGACATTTTGGTAAGAGGGTATTAGAAAGAACCTATGAGCTGGGTGTGGTGGTGCACACTTGTTATCCCCGCACTTGGGAGGCAGAGACAGGATGATTATGCTGGTTCAAAGCCAGACTTGCTGGCTTAAGAGACCCTGTTTCCAAATAAAAAAATATATTAAAAATAGGTCTGGGAATGTAGCATGGAGGTAGAAGCGTTTCCAGGAACCCCAGTACCACCAAAAAAAAAAAAAAAAAAGACCTATGATACAAACTGGCGTTAACTGAGTCATTTTGAGGAAGGCCCAAGAAAGTGGGGTTTCACTCCAGACTGGGTGTTATTTTTACCTTTATAATGTAATATGCATAAATCTTATTTTGTGTCAGCCTCAGTGACTTTGACATTAGCATTTTGTCATTTTTTTTTTTATATTCAGTAAGAGAACATTTAACCTTTGAGTGCTAGGCCAACTACTAACAACTGAGACACAGAGGGAAGTTCCTTACACCATTCTAGGTTTTCTGTATAGGTCTGAAATAAAACTGACAGATTGTACAGAGGAAAATATTCAAAGTTAATTAATAAAAGTTTTATGGGAACAGGATTATTCAAAAAAATTCAAAGACACTGAGAATTTTTATGTTTAGGTTTAGTGATGAATTATGACTGTACAAAAGGGTAGATGAATCATGATAGATTGAAATGAATGTGGTGGTGCATTTCTGTGACTCCAGTACTCAAAATGCTGAGACAGGAGGATGGCAGGTTCAAGGACAGTGGGAGATAACATAGCAAGACCCCATTTCAAAATAAAAAATAAAATAAGGTTCTTGCTCAGAGACAGACTCTCTGGGTTCAACCGCTAGTACCTAAAAATAGTAGTAAGAGTGATTAATAATAATAATAATAATAATAATAATAATAATAATAATAATTCTGAATAACCCTTCTGAAATGAGGGTCTACTAGCCAAGATATGTAAGATCATTTATTCATGGCCGATGCCTACAAGGAAAGGGTTAGACTAGGTACATCTAGGTTTTAGGCTTGTACTAAGGAAAAAGAATTCTAGTTTATATGATTTGTCTTAGTAACAAAAGAAAGCAGAATAAAATGAGGTAGAAAAAAGGCAGAAGGTCTTGCTTTCAAGGTCCTTTTGATTTGTTTCAGCTCAAAGTTTTCGGCTGCCAAGGTACATACTTTGGGGGCACTCTGGATTTGAATGGCAGCCAGACTGCAATTGTTGGACCAGCATCCAGGTGAAAGAGCTGTCTTTCTCTTCCTCAAGAGGACAATCAATTTTTATTAGATTTTAGTAATTTTGGTTACTGACTATTCAAAAGTACTATGCAGAGTATGGCAAAGATGGGCAAGTATAAACTTTACATGAGAAAATATTTGGACTGAAAGTATAAACTTAGAAATTATTTAATACATATAACTAATATCTCCTTGAGAAAAGGTTTAGTATAAGGCTAATTCAATATTTCAGACCTTCAACTTTGATGCAGGCATGTTGGCACATGCTCATAATTTCATTACTTGGAAGGCTGAGGCAGGAGGATCGAAGGTTGAAGACCAGTCTCAACAACTTAGCAAGATCTTCAGCAACTTGGAACCTATTATTAAATAAGATAATAGTAATAATTGTGATGATGATGATGATGATGATGATGATGATGATGATGATGAAAATGATAATAAGCTGGGAGGTATATGGGAGATAGAATTCCTCTGGGTTCAATCCCCAATATCAAACAAACAAAAAACCTCGACATTTAGCTACTAGATAAGTAAATAATAAAACTAAAATTTTGCAGGCAAAGAGAATGCAGTATAATGAAGAATATCATCATGAAAGTCTAGTGAAAAATCTCATCTATAGAATAATGAACAATGCTGTTAGACACTTTTGAAAGGTCAGCTAAGGAAAATACTAAAATATTATTCATTGCATTAGAGTCATTGATGTCACAGCTGACTTAGCAAGTGATGAGGTATTAAAATAATGGCCATGAAGAGGAGGCTGGAATGTAGCAGGAGGAAGTTAGGGGAGAGTGCAGTTATACAGAGGGGGGAATATAGAAAGGCAAAAGGAATGGTTGTGAGAAGGAGCTATATGAGCATTTTAAAATTCTAAAGAAATACATCTTGATATAAGAGAATTAAAATAAAAAGATTTATAAAACTATTTGAAAAGTAGGGTGAAGAAAATTGGGGTAAACACTTGTTTTATTTTTTTTAATTAAAAAAAAATTGGTGGTGCTGGGGTTCCTGGAAACCCTTCTACCTCTGAGCTGCACTCCCAGACCTATTTTATATGTTTTATTTGGAAACAGGGTCTCTTAAGGCAGCGCGGCTAGCTTCAAACCTGCGCCATCCTCCTGTTTCTGCCTCCCAAGCACGGGGATTACAAGCGTGCGCCACCACGCCTGGCTTTTTAAAAATTTTTTATTGGTGCATTGTAGTCATACATCTTAATGGGATAAAAGACTTGTGTACACATACATGCATACATCACCCAATTAGCCCTTACCCAACCCACACCCGATTCCATCCCCATCCCTCCCTCCCATGCTTGGCTTAGTGATTGAATTCGATAGGTATGTTTAAGTACATCATGTGCTTTAGAGAGTTTCCCTCTCCCCCTCCCCCATCCCCTCAGTTAGGTCACCTTATTTGCTCCTGTATAGGATCTCATTCTTTATCTAGAGTTCTTCCTGTCACCTGTTTCTCCCTAGCTTTTGCATACTAGAAAAAACACCTGATTTCTTCTTTTTTGTGTGACTGACTAAATTCACTTAGCATAATGTCCTCCAGTTCCATCCATTCCCTGTTAATTGCTGGAGCCAGCTGGCAAAAGTATGGTTCTGAAGAAAGGAGTGAGGATTAAAGAATTCAAGCATGAGAGGGCCACCAGTCTCTACTGGGCGCCCCTGGGTTTATTCTCTTGTGGTATTTATACAGTCTCTAGCTTCAAGTTACAAGAGAATGCAAGCAAGGTAAGTACAAAGTAAATAACCTTGTGGGCAAGCCAAACAATACCCTGGAATAACAGAAACCTAATCTTATCTCACAGACAGAACAATAGCATCAATCCTTTTGAGAGAATCTAATTGAATGACAACATGTCTTGTTGACTCTGGGCCAAGGACAGTCAGAAGTACTCTTTTAGTAAAGATAAGAGGAAGATCTTAATGGTTCCCCACAATGGCCAAGGACATGGGGAAGTGCTCTTTTAGTAAAGATAAGGAAGACCTTAATGGTTCCCCACAGTAAATGTGTTTTTCTTTATGGCTAAGTAAAATTCCATTATGTACATATCCCACAGTTTCTTAATCCATTCTTCTGTTCATGGACATCTTGGCTGGTTCTATAGTTTGGCTATGGTGAATTGTGCAGCTATGAACATAGATACACATGCATTAGTTTGGTAGTTTGGTTTGCTTTCTTTGGGGTAGATACCCAGAAGTGGTATTGCTGGATCAAATGGTACATTTGTTCCCTTTTTTCTGAGGATCCTCCATACTATTTTCCAAAGTGGTTGCACTAATTTGCAATTCTACCAACAATATTTTAGAGTTCCCACTTCTCAACATCCTCACCAGCATTTGTTGTTGTTTGTGTTTTGGATGATTGCTATTCTAGTTGGAGTTAGGTGAAATTTCAGTGTAGTTTTGATTTGCACCTCTCTGATTGCCAATGATGATGAGCTTTTTTCATGCATTTATTGGCCATTTGAATTTCTTCTTTCATGAAGTGTCTATTTAATTCACTTGCCCATTTTTGACTGTGTTATTTGTTTTCCTAGTGCAGAGTTTCTTGAGTTCTCTGTGCATTCTAGATATTAGCCCTCTTATTGGAGGAGTAGGTGGCAAAAATCTTCTCAAATTCAGTTGGCTCTCAATTGAGGTTCGTGATAGTTTCCTTTGCTGTACAGAAGCTCTTCAGTTTCAGTTGCTTTATTTTAAGAGAATGAAGGAAATGGAAACCAATCTGGATACATATTTTATTATCTTAGAATACCCAAAGTGTTCAAGTCTTATATTACTAATTTATCTGTAAAATAAGAGGAAAAGAAAAACATGAAAAGTTATTTATTAGTTTGGGAAAATTTAAAAGGGGTGATTTTACTTGCTTTATGTTTTAATTTTAAACAGAGAGCAAATTGTATCCTAAGGATTACACTTTACCTCTTTTCTTCACTTTTCCTCATATTCTTCATGGAAAAAATATTAAAATATAGGATAAGAAAGATTCTCTACTCCTTGACAGATGTAGTAGAAAATTACCTATTTATAATATTAGTTTAGAATGAGTGTGTTTATGAATGACTGTAATCCCAGTACTTAGGAGATGAAGAAAGGATTATAAGTTTGAAGCCAGCCTCAGTAGCTTAGCAAGATTCTCAGTAAATTGACAAAATCCAGTTTTGCGAAAGTAAAAAGTTCTGGGAGGTGCAGTTGGAGGTAAAATGCCATGAAATCAAATCTCCAATGCCAATTAATAATCAATAATAAATTAATACATATATATATATATATATATATATATATATAATTAGTTAAAGCACAAAATATTTTAGATTCTCCTCTTATTTCATCCCAAAGAAATCCTGAATTAGAGCGTTTTGTTTTTATCTGAAGTTCTTAATAGTATTTGTTTTTATTCAACTGCATGACTATTACTGTAATGGCACATCATAATTTTAGTATTCATTGTAGGTTCCATAACATACCCCAATGTTAATAAGGTAGGGACTGTACTAGCATTGGGAAGAAGTTTTAAAATGTTTTAATGTATCAGTATTGGGAAAGATTTCCAATTTTAAAAATATATCTTTATACTAAGAAATCCAGGGCTAGCAGAAAGGAGGGACTTGTAATTTCTAAAGAAAAGGAAGAAAACTGGAGCCAGAGATGGGAGGAAGTCCCAGATCCTGGAGAAACAATTTCACACATCTTGGGGAATAAAACAAAAGGTGTTTGGAGATGGAGATGGGGCAGCCCCCCTCCCCCTTCCAGGGCAAATCGGCCTGGAGACAGCAGAGATACTGATGGGGCTAGAGATATGGGCTAACATATTCTCTAGATCAAAGGACCTGCCCTAGACTTGGGCAGGATAAAGACACTCAGTAAACTGGAGTTCTTTGGCATTTTCATTTGGATGGCCCCCTGTGCTCCTCTCTCTCTGGGGCACTGGGCTGTAACTATATCCTGTATTTCTATCTTTATAATAAACTTCTTTAAATCTTCAGCAACTGTCCAAGCCATGCATATTTATTCTTAGCTTAGGACAAGAATCCACGGTTTTTCTTCTATTTGGGGTCTGTTAGGTTCTGGACCCCCCCCCCATACGGGGCAGGGGCGGGGCTGACCTGTCTCCTTACCCTGCAAGGCCCAGGATTTTCCCATGGAAAGCCACTCCCCTTTGATAAAAAGGGGGACGGCGGGATCCAGGAAGAAGAGAAGCTTGTGGGACAGAGATTCCTACACTAGTGGAAGGCTCTCTTCCACACATCTCCCCCACCCCCACCCCGCATCTGCGACACGGGGGTGGGGGAGGGAGCTGCCCGGGACAAATGGGCTGAAATAATAAAGACTTATGGCACCTGCATGGATGATCTCACATGTCTGTGGAACTCACAAACCTTATATCGGCCGCCCTGACACGTGGTTGGGCTGGTGGAAGCCATCTTGCTATGGGCCCTCCGGGATTTCAGGGGACGGCTGCGGCCGCCCTGACACGTGGTTGGGCTGGTGAAAGCCATCTGGCTATGGGCCTTCCAGGATTTCAGGGGACGACTGCAGCCGCCCTGACACGTGCTTATGCTGGTGGAGGCCATTTTGCCTCCTTCTTCTCTGAGGGTGACTGAAACCATCTTGACACGTGGTTATGCTGGTGGAGGCCATTTTGCCTCCCTCTTCTCTGAGGGTGACTGCAGCCATCTTGACACGTGATTATGCTGGTTGAGGCCATTTTGCCTCCTTCTTCTCTGGGGTGACTGCAGCCATCTTGACACGTGGTTATGCTGGGGGTGGCCATTTTGTCCAACCTACAGGTCAGCAGCCATCTTAGACTCCACCCTATTTTCACTCTTAACCAAACCTAGGGCTAATTAAAATTCTAAAACCCTCCCATTTTTTCTCCTGGCCAATCGTTAAAGTCGGCGGCCATCTTAAATACCATTCACAGCCATTATTTCACACACATCTCCACAGCGTGGGCCTGGCTCTGCAGCCCCTCTGCGCTCACACTGCAGTAAGCTTCCCCTTAATTTGTATAAGCGGGTTCCGGCTTTTAGCCCTCTCTGGACTCAGGTTTCTGGCTGTTAAGGAATCCAAACATTTGGTCTGAGTCTTCTCCAGCCGGTCAGGCCGAGCTGCGGGTGTGCGTGAAGAGAAAAGAGACGTCTTTTCTCTGACACACCAATCTGTTTCCGAACAAAGGGTGGAACCCCAGGACGCTGGAGTTCTGACTTCGTTCTTGCCTGCTTATCAGTAATGGGGGGAAATCAGCAATCTAAGATTAAGATTGATTCCCAGTCTGCACTGGGCCGTGTTCTGGCTAATCTCCAGGCTTTGGGTTTCTCTGGGGAACTGTCCCCTGAGAGACTCATTTCTCTATGTACTAAGGTTTGGCCGACATATGATTTAACCAATAACCTTCGATGGCCGGCAATGGGGACATTAAATCCTAGGATGTTAATGGCTCTCAGTGAATTTTGCAAACGATCTGCGAAATGGTCTGACCTGTTTTATTTACAGCCATTCTGGTGCCTGCATTTTCTGTTTTCCTCCCCTCCCAGCCCTGCTGCCCGAGTCATGCTGGCTGGGGATTCCCGCGAGCCACAGCCGCCATCTTGGACCTCCCCTGGTGACTCACAGGTGCCACCTGGTGGTCCTTCTGGGTCACAGGCCTATGAAACGTGGATCCCGGTGTCACAGGCCCCATCTCCCTCTCTCCTGGCCCCACTTTGTGAGATGGCTGGTACAGAAGGTGTGGTCAGGGTCCATGTTCCTTTTCCACCTCACCCTCCATCCTCCATCGTCCCTGCTGGCCCAGGGTTACTCTACTGGTACAGGGTAAGCCAGTCTCCTCTTTGGCCTGCTCAATCTTTCAGGCCTTAATATTCCCCAATCTCGGTCCAGGGTGATGAGGGCAAGCCCTCTGGCCTCTGCCCATGGGTTATGCCACACAAATTCTCTTGCACAGTGTTGGGACTCACTAAACTTTGTTTCTCTCGACGTAACTCTCTTTGATGTTTATATTTTAGCAGGTCCACTTGTTTACATGTTATGGTGCTCTCCCTCTTCGGATGCTAAACTGCCATAAGTATTAAACCTTGGAAGTCAGTTACTGATGCTCCTGATGCAGTAACAGGTGTTCGTTTGACGAGACAAACCTATACCCACTCAGGGAGTTGCTGCTATTTGTAAGTCTGGTCAAATAGAAGCTGCTGAAGGGGCGGAAGATGTTCTCCTCAGGGAAATGCTGCTATTTAAAATAATAGATCTAGTGACAATCTACCTCATAGTTAAAAGGGCTCCCAGGAGCTCCTCTCACAATTTTTCTTTCTTTCTTTAATAGCACCTTGCCTGTTAACCAAGGTAACCTCCAGCTCTCACTGAGGCCATGCCCGCCTGCCCCCGCCCTTCCAGGGGATTGGATCCTGACTCCCGGCCTGGGGCCCATGACTCTGGCCCCTCTAACAGCAGGAAGTAGCTCGAATAGAGTCGTCGCCCCTTTGACCAAAAAGGCCGGGATGTTAGGTTCTGGACTCCCCCATATGGGGCAGGGGCGGGGCTGACCCGCCTCCTTACCCTGCAAGGCCCAGGATTTTCCCATGGAAAGCCACTCCCCTTTGATAAAAAGGGGAACGGCGGGATCCAGGAAGAAGAGAAGCTTGTGGGACAGAGAGATTCCTACACTCGTGGAAGGCTCTCTTCCACACATCTCCCCCACCCCCATCCCACACCCGCGACACGGGGGTGGGGGAGGGAGCTGCCTGGGACAAATGGGCTGAACTAATAAAGACTTATGGCACCTGCATGGATTATCTCGCGTGTCTGTGGAACTCACAAACTTTATAGGGTCATTTTGGGTTTTGTTATGGTTTGGGGGTAAGTGTGCAGGGGTTTCCCGGGGAACAGTGTCCCCAAACCATATTCTCTCAATCCATAACAAGGACTCCAATTAGATGTTTTAAAGGTATGAACAGCAATTCTTGTCAGTACCTTACATATTTTATTTAGCTGTTTGTCTGCAATTCAATTTAAAAACTTTATAAAAAAGAAATTTTAAATGGCCTTCAGATATAGTTTTACTACCATAAATCAGCACACCAAGTAGATTATTCCAGCTTTTATGTCCCTAAAGCATTAAGTAAAAATATTAGTTATTAGGATTTCTAGATATTTTTTAGATAAAATACTACAAACTGTTACAGGATGAGAATTTTTCTGCTCTACTTAAACATAAGCTCATATTTTTCTGCCTGTCCTTAGGGAAAATATTTCAAACCTTCTGTTTCTCTATATAGTATCAATATAGTCAGGTAAATTTATTTTAAAACAAATCTACATTAGCTGTTGAGAAGACTATAAATTTAGAATGTGGGACTTCCGGGAAGATGGCGACCGAGAAAAGCGGGGCTTAAGAGTCCTGCTAACAACCAATCTCCATTACCACAAAAAGAGCGCCTTTCCTAGCCAGAAAACACCATCACCAGAAAAACAAAAAAACCACCAGGCTCCAGAGAGAAAGCGGACTGAGAACAGAGCTCAGGGCCACAGAGGAGACACACGTGCCCGAGGACGCGGCAGCAGCGCCATACTGCCGGCGGCAGCGGCGAACTCAACGGACGGCTACAGCAAGCCTAGGTGACCCGCTGCGGAACAGCCAGGCGGGATCTTTCGGCGCAGACAGCATTTAAAGCTCCCAGTGGCTGAGCTCAGCACACGCTGCAGGGATTCAGAGTGGAAATCAAAACCAGAGAAGAAAAAATACGCCAGCCTCACGGCCGAGGGTATGGCAGAGGTGCCATATTGCCACCGGCGGCGGCAGCAGCAGTGAATTCACCGAGTCCAGTACAGCTACATCTGCATACTCAAGAACAGTGAGTCAAATTGCGGGCCACAGAGGAGAAATCCCAGTATTGTGCCTTCTGGGACTTGACCCAGTGAGGGAGTGGTGGTGGCAGAGATATCACACCATAGGAGAATGTGCAACCTGGCACCCCCCAGAGTTTAAAGCAGCTTCTATTGACTCCCTGGGTCGGAGACTCTGTGATACAACCCAGTAAAGGAGTAGTGGGGTCTGAGATAATACAGACTCGAGATCCAGAGCACCTTAAGTGAAGCCATAGTGACCCAAGGGAAGAACCCAGAGAAGGCACAAACCTCCGAAATCATGGGAAAGAGGAATAATACTGGAGCAATTAATGTCCACAACCCCACAACATCAGAACCTGATAAAACAGAAAATCAGAGATTTCTAGAAGATCAAATCAGGAAAATAACTGTAGAAATAATAGAGGTGCTTCGAAAAGAACTCAGAGAGAGCCAAAAAGAGATAAAGGATGCAATTAATGAAGTAAAGGCCTCAATTCAAAGCACAAACAACCGATTAGACCACATGGAGAACAGAATCTCGCTCTTAGAAGATGAGCAATCCAAAAATGAATGCATAGTTTCTAATCTAGAAAAAAATATCCAACAGCAGGAATCTGACATTGAAGAAATATGGGCCCATCTTAAGAGAGCTAACCTAAGAATAATTGGAATAGAGGAGGGAAAAGAAAGTGATACCAAAGGGATCAACAATCTCTTCAAGGAAGTAATAGCAGAAAATTTTCCAAATATAGAGCAAGAGGTTGATACACAGATCCAGGAAACTTATAGAACTCCCTTTAGATAGGATCGGAGAAGAGGATCCTCACGCCATATAATTGTCAAAATGACCAATGTGGAAGCCAAGCAGAGAATCTTAAAGGCAACAAAAACAAAGGGCCAACTGACATTCAGAGGCAAACCAATTAGAATCACTCCAGACTTCCCAAACCAAGTCATGAGAGCCAGAAGGGATTGGAGTAACATATTCCAAACTCTGAAAGAAAACAACTTCCAGCCAAAAATTTCCTATCCAGCAAAACTTTCTATCAAATTAGATGGAGAAATAAGAAGCTTCCATGACAAACAGAAACTGAAGGAATTTATGTCTTCAAAACCAGCGCTAGAGAAAATACTCAAAGAGATTAACTACAAAGAAGAAATAGGTAACACTCACCAGAACCAGAGAAACAAGATTTTCCATCCAACAGACAACTAAGATTGGTTATCTGTGGAGATTCATTATTTATGTTATTCTTTTACCTATCTCTAAATTGTATTGTTTGCCTTTATTGTTGTTAATTTTTAGGATTTCTAGTTGGAATATTAATATACCTTCAGATATATAGCATTTGGAAATATTTCATCCAATTCTATTAGTAACTTTTAACTCTGTTTACATTGTCTTTGGATATACAATATTTTCTTTTATTTTTTAGAGAGTTTGTATATTCTTCTGTTGCCTGTGCCATTGAAATCATATCCAAAAAATCACTGCCAATTTCAATGTTGTGAGGTTTTATGGCCCAGATTTTCTCCTAAAAGTTTATAGTCTTAAGATTTATATTTAGGTCTTTTATTTTTTTGAGTTAATACTTGTATGTGGGATTAGGTAAGGGTCCAATTTTATTCTTTTCCAAGTAATTATTATTTTTCAACAATATTTAGTTAAAAGATTATTATTTCCACCACCAAATGTTTGTGGAAACCTTGTCAAAAATAACTTAACAATATAGGGAAGAATTTAGCTCTAGGCTTGTATTTAACTCCAATGGTCTATATATCTGCCTTTAGAACAGTACTACACTGTTTCAATTATTGTAGCTTTATATGGTTTGAAATCAGAAAATATATATCTGCTAGCTTTGTTCTTTTTCAAGATCGTTTTGGGTATCTAGAATTCATATTCCATATTAGGATAGATTTTTTTCTGAAAAATAAATATATAAATATATGATAGTTTCACCTAAAAAAACAGAAAAAAATATGCTCTGGTAAGAAAGAAAGCAAAAAGAAATATTGAAGTGTTATCTTTAAATCATCAAACGCTTGGTATCAGACAAATGAAACTGTTATGTGAGATTATCATTTTTAATTTTGGATAAATTGCTAAAATACTACATGTCAACCACTAAGCCAAGCATGGGAGGGAGGGATGGGGAGAGAATGGGGTGGGGATCGGGTGGGGGCTGACTGGGCGATGTGTGCATGTATGTCTACAAAAGTTTGTATCCCACTATGATGTATGAATACAGTGCACCAATAAAATAAAATAAAATAAATAAAATAAATAAATAAATAAATTTAGAATGTGTGTATATAAAACTTTAATTAACTATTTCTATTTTCTTTAGATATAAATGGAATTATAAAATCACATATCAATATAGAGATATTGTTGTTTTGTAATTTTTGCCTCATTCTATTGATTATTAATTAACAATTAATAACAAGTCTAATTTTTTGAAATTCTAAGAGGTACTGTCAATGGGAAATTTTAATCTTGTTCTTAATTTACTCACTATTAGATAACCTTAAAAATGATGGCATATGTAGTGGCTACATGTTTTATAGGATTAGACAAAATCAAAAAAGCAAAAAAAAATCTCAACATTGAGCCATGATTTTATAACTCTATTTACATGTAAAGAGAATAAGAATATTTATTATTAAATCTTCTAGGGAAGCTGCATTCATGGGCTAATTTAACCATCCAAGTAAAATGATGCCTCTGGCTATCTTCCTGCCCACCATTGACTTCCTTTATCGTCATTCATGAATCCCTGCTTTTTATTCCTCCGTTTGCCAGCTGCTGTCCAAATCCTATGTCCACAAGCTCCTGTGCTACCTTTAACAATTCGACAGGTAGCTATAAGTTCCTCTTCAGTTTCTTCTAGATAAATACTTATTAGTATATTCCATAAATATCTTCTACCTTGTTTGTTGGTTGGTCTTATTTTTCTTGAAGTAATGAAGGATAATTTATATTGCTTACAACAAAAGAACTGTAACTATTGCTGAAATCAATTTGTAGCACTTTAACTTCTACAATATGGGAAGACAACGGTTCATTAGTTCTTCAGTGAGTAGAAATAAAATTATTTTGCTAAAAATTATGATATCTTCAGAATAATTAGATTCAAGCCAGAAATACTGCTAGGATGCCTGATAAATTAACTGAAGAATCAGAAGGTAAACAAGCCACACTCAGACTACTTTCTTCCTTCTGATTTCTAGCTGCCTACTGAAACTTATCTTCTAATTCATTTTATTTTATATTTTAATTTCTGATATTAGGGACTAAACCTAAGGGCATTTTAACTCCAGGCTATACCATCAGCCCTTTCAATTTTTTTAAATTTCAAAACATTTTTTTATTTCACCAAGTTGCCAATGTAGGCCTTGAAACTGTGATCTTCCTATCTTAGCTTCCAAAGTACTAGAATTACAGGGTATGCCACTATGTCTGGATTAAAAATTGTTTTCTAATTCAATTGACTAGAAAATTTTATGTTGACTCTTGCAATATACTCTCTACTACTTTATTTTCTTCATTCCTTTCTTCCTTGGCATTTATTAAAATTAAAATTTCCTTTTTAATATCAATCTTGTCCATTAGAAATTCCTCAAGAATTGAGGCCTTCATTTTATTCTTCCAGTATTCCCAATACTTAACAGAAACATTAAATATTCAAGATAATTATGCTAAATAAAACCAATAAACATTTAAAATAATTATGATAAAATTAATAGATGTGCAAATACATGGGTTATTTAAAGAAGATAACATATGTTTTCTTACAGTAGAGAATACTGGTCTCTTGCATTAACCTTCACGTAATAATCATAGGCCCTCCAGTTTAGAGAATCCATTAAAACAGTTCCTCAAGGATCATCAAATGTTTTTGTGAGAACTTGAAGCAGATCAGCTGGAAATAAATTATACATCTTAAAAATATTGTATTCTAGTTTAGGTTCTAGGCTTTTTCAGTTTTCATGAACAGACCTTAGAAATTCATAAATATAGTCATTGTATTTTTTTAAGTGACGTTTTTCTGCTAGGAAAGAAATTAATCGCTTTCATCAGATTCTCAATAGAGAATATAATCCAACAGATAGGAGACATATTGACAAGAACAAAACCACTTATCAGTTAAATGGTAAAAAAAGCAAGCATCTTACAGTATGTAGGCAATGAATCAAAGGGAATTTAAAGAAGAGGTTAACAGAGATAACCTGTTAGGGAATAAATTAACAAAGGAAGTAGAACTTTGTAAGTGAGTTCGATTTGGGAGTTGAGGTGGAGAAAAGAGGGGATTCTTCCAGAGCAGGAGACTTCATGGGCTAGGGAGAATATGCATCCCGAGTATACAATGGGCAGCATCATTTCTGTATCTATGCAAGACCAAGCTTAAGGAACTCCTCACTGCTCTTCTTAATTGCTAATGAAACATTTTCTAGATGGAAAATATGAGAAAATATGTCACACATTGGCTACATACTAAAGATATTTTATGAGATACTGTCAGGCCTCAAAATGTTTTCAGTCCAACTGGAAAACAGGTGTGTGCTAAATGTATTTTTGGTTTTTTTGTTTTGTTTTGTTGGATAAATAAGGTGGGTGTGGTGGCGCATGCTTGTAATCCCCGCACTTGGGAGGTGAAGACAGGAGGATCATGCAGGTTCAAAGCCAGCCGTGCTGGCTTAAGAGACCCTGTTCCCAAATTTTAAAAAGTATAAAAATAAGTCTGGGAGTGTGGCCCAGAGGTAGAAGGGTTTCCAGGAACCCCAGTATCACACACACAAAAATTAGATAAATATTATCCGTTACCACCAATATCTAAAAGAAAATATATCATACTCAGAACATGAACAGAATTTTCTTTATTTAGAAGATGATTCCCCCATTCTTGTTTTCTTAATCTTGTGGTGAACAACTGAAATGTGAACTTTCACAGGCTGCAGCTTGTTGACTCAGGTTTGGGAATTCCTGCCTCACCCTATTCTGGCTGCTCCTTAGCCTCCCATGGAAAGCCCAGCCTGCCCCAAGCCAACAGCACTGACTTTATATAGATGAGGCCCAGGGGTCTTCATGTCTAGTCTTTCCATAGAATTCCAATGCATGGCCACAGTTCAGGAAACACTGTTTACTCTGAGGTACCTTTTAGCTAAAAACAAATTTGTAACTCTCTTATTTTGTTGCTGTTTGTATGTTTGTTATTGACTTTTATTTTAACTAGGGATTGAATCTTAGGGCATTTTGCCTCTGAGCTACACTCAGCCTTTTTTATTTTTTGTTATGAAGCAGAGTCTCAATAAATTTCAGAGTCTTTTAAAATTGCTGAAGCTAGCCTTGAACCTGGAATTTCCCTGTTTCAGCTATCCAAGTACAAGTGGGATTATATTTGTGTGCCACATGCTCAGATCTGTAACTTTAACATGTTCCAGTCTTTGAACATCTCATATTAGACATTTTTTTCTTTCTTTTTTTGTGGTACTGGGGTGGAACCCAGGGCATTCCACCTCCAAGCTACACCTCAGACCCATATTCACTCCTTATTCTAAAACAGGATCTCAGTGAGTTGCCAAGGACCTCACTAAGTAGTAGCTCAGGGCCGGGCGTGGTGGCGCACGCTTGTAATCCCAGCATTTGGGAGGCTGAGACTGGATGACTGCGGTTCGCGGACAGCCTCAGCTACTTAGTGAGGCCCTCCGCAACTCAGTGAGACCCTGTTTCAAAATAAGGAATAAAAACTTGGGCAGGGGGTGTAACTCGGAGGTCAAATGCCTCTGGGTTCCATCCCCAGACCCGAAAAAAAAAAAAAAAAGTAGTAGCTGAGGCTGTTTGCAAACCACAATACCCCCTACCAAATGCTGGGATTACAAGCATGCACCATCATGTCCAGCCAGAATTTTTTTTTCATAATGTGAAACCTTAGCACATTTACTTTCACTAATTGATTTAATATTTGCAATAGGTTAAAAAACTAAAACTTGACCTTTAAATAATGCTTGATGTGTGTGTGTGTGTGTGTGTGTGTGTGTGTGTGTGTGTGTGTGTGTTGGTGGTGGTGGTACTGGGGTTCCTGGAAGCCCTTCTACCTCCGGGCTACACTCCCAGACCTATTTTTATATTTTTATTTGGAAACAGGGTCTCTTAAGCCAGAGACGCTGGCTTTGAACCTGTTCTATCCTCCTGTCTCTGCCTCCCAAGCGCGGGGATTGCAAGCGTGCACCATCACTCCCAGCCCGCTTGATATATTTTTTACAAAAAGATTTGTATATTAAATCACAGTTCTGAAATTTCCATGAGATTCCAAGTTCTTTGTTTACCCTTGAGTAATAGCCCTGCCAAGGGCTGCTTTAGAAAAGTTGCAATTTATTTTATTTAAATAATTTTGCTAGTAAACTCATAATCTCAACATTCAAAGGTAATTACTATTGTAAAGAGTCTGCTGAAATTTCTGTTGTTGTTGTTGGTACTGGGGTTTCTGGAAGACCTTCTACCTCCGGGCTACACTCCCAGACCTATTTTTATTTGGAAACAGGGTCTCTTAAGTAATGTTTGTTTGTTTTAATTTGGAAATAGGGTTTCTTAAGCCAGGAAGGCTGGCAGCGAATTTGCGTGATCCTCCTGTCTCCGCCTCCCAAGCATTGGGATTACAAGAGTGCGCCACCATGCCCGGCGAGTCTGCTGAAATTTTGAAGAACAAATTTGGATCAAAATTTAAATACGGACTTTTTTTTTTTTTTACTAACTCAAGTTGTTTGAAGCAAGGTCATAGGAAAGCATCATCTTGCCCTGTGGGATCAGCAAAACAGCAGTAACACCTATTTCAGAGCCAGGTATCTTGGTTCTGAATGAGATAGATGTTCTGCTTTCTTTTGACAGCAGTTGGTGTATTTATAAGGCAATTTTAATTAATGGGACCATTCAAACCACAAAATAAGTACATTTGCTTTCTAATATAAAAAATGCCACATATCTAAGGATTATAATATTTGTGTGCCTATTACTCTTGTGATTAAATACCGTTCTTATAAAAGAGTATTTTCAAAAGGCATGTGTTGTTAATAGCAAAATGTTGGCACGCATTTATGATGGCTTTGAAAGATCTACCGTTATCATAAAGAGTAATAGGAAAATATTACAATGAATATGCTTACAACCGAAATAAAATCTAAATAATGAGGCCTCTAATTTTTTCACTATTAAAATTACTGTTGTGCTTTCAAAGTATTTAAATCTTTGATTTATAAATTTTTAAGTGTTTACATTTCAGTCTTATTTATGTAGCAATTTATCAATGCCAATCAGGGGAGAGAAAGAAGGAGGAGAAAGGGCCTGAAGGAGGCCACTGAGGGCTGTGTGCATTTATGTCTCTATAACTCTGAGCTTCATCATGATGTATTATTACAGTGCACCCATAAAATTTTTTTTAAAATGATCATTAAAGCAATATTGTTTTTATTAAAATGTATTCTACATCTCTAAGGCTCCCCAAATTTAAAAGAATAAAAATATAAAGAAAAATTTACTTTTTTCAGCTTATTAGCTTCCAAAGCATTAAGAACTTGAAACAATTGGAATACATGTTTATATAGGTAAGCAAATATATTTCAGCTATTGTACCTAATTGCAACTAATCAGCCTAATTAAAACTTTTGTTCTGGTGGAGAAGAAAGTCTAAAAAAAAATTTATTAGGTAGTATTTTATATCTATACTGCTTAAAATTTTGTGGCTATAACTAAGAAACATGTATTTTACTTTATTGCTCAATATATTTATACTATATATATAGCATATATAGTATATATTATATATATATATATATATATATATATATATATTATATCAAAAGCATTTAGAGCCCATGATATTTTCTCTTCTACTCTAATATAATTTTTATATAACAAATACTGGATTCACTAAATCAATTTTATTACCTAGTGGCAGGTTGCTGCCTTCAATTGGAAAAAGTTGCTTTCAACTTTGCCATAACAATTTTTAGGAAATGACCTAGACCATATTAGTTAGTATATACATATTTTAAATTTTGTTCTTATATTAGTTTAGTATTTGTCAGGGAAATACTTTAGAGAGAAATGCCTTCAAAGGACAAAGATTCAACATTAGCTTCATGGCTCATATATTAAATAAAACTACATTTGGAACAAACATAAGAAGGACACATGTCAATATTGTGTAAAATTAGTGTAAAACTTATTTTCTATTATTTTATGACTAACATTTTATAATAGTCATAAAATACCTTCTGTATAGAGTTTAATGCTAAGAACATGTTTCTTTTGAATTCAATTGGTGTTTTCTTTATCAGAAAAAAAAAAAAACTTCTGTAATCAGCCATGCCTTATTTTTTTTTTCCACCCTTGGCCTTGAAAAAGGCTGAGGTCTATTTTGGAATCATGATCATTTGCATTAGTTTGTCTTCTTAGCCTTTTCTCCAGCAATTCTGTGTAGGGAAATTTGGTAATATAGAGTAGGGTCATGATTGACATTCTTATACCAAAGACAGGTCAACAAGAGAAAAGTATAACATTTAATTAAGTCCTATGAGACATAAGGGCCTTCAAAAATGAAAACCTGAATACAACAGAAAAGCTGTATGTTTATGCTAAGCTGATGAAAGAATTGGATAGTTATGGAGAAATATGATTGGACAAAAAAGATAACACTTAATGGTAATATACTGATAGGAGCTCAGCTAGGCCTGTCCGCTCAGATGCCTTTCTGCTGAACACCAAGCAGGCCCCCATGAGACGGATGGTTTTAGGACCTAGTTTCCAGGGAGGAATACCTAAGGGTGTTCTTTTCAGGCTTAAGGTCTTGCTTTGAGGGAGAAGAATTCTATTTTCTGTGACATGCCTAGGGGATAAAAGACAGCAGGAGGAAGGAGGGAGAGACCTTATTTTTAAGTCCTCCCATCTCCTTCACAGTATCCACATGCCAGGCACCATGACTGGGGGATCGTATTCTGAGTTTTTATATCTATGCAACTTCATCTTCAAAACATTATTTTTCCTGTAATATAATTTATTGTAAGTGTGATTTTAAATAGGATTGGGAAGTAGCCAGTTAATATAAATAAATGACTAAAGAGGTTACATTTTCAAATTTGTTCAAGATTTTTTGCTTATTTCTATAACTTAGATAAACTCCATAGTAGTTTTTTAAAATTAATTTTTATTGGTGCATTGTAATCATACATCACATTGGAATACAAGACTTGAGAGGACATACAAGCACACATCATCCAATTAGCCCTCATCTAGCCCCCATCCCATTCCCTCCCCCTCCCTCGATCCCATGCTTGTTTGGTGATTAACTTTGATACATTAGTTTATGTACCTCCTGCGTTTTAAAGACGCTCCATCCTCCCCTATTCCATACCCTCTGATTGGTCACCTTAATTGCTTCACTATAGGGCCCTTTCTATAGGTCGACCTCTTCCTGTTGCCAGTTTCCTCCTAGTTATTGCTGATTAGGGGAAGCATCTGGTTTTAATTTTCTGCGATATTTCTCTGTGCATGCCATGTTGCAAGTACCGATCCCACTCTTGATCACCCCAGTAGTGGCCTGGCTACCCGGTGTACTGATCCAGACCTCACTGGCTCAAGCAGTGGCCTTGCCTCATGGGAGGCCCCGATTCTGGTCTCACTGGCCCCAACACCAGCCAAACCCCTCAGCTGGATCTGATCCCAGCCTCGGTGGCCCCAGCACCGGCCTAGCCTAAAGGCAGGCTCCGATCCCAGCCTCAGAGGCCTCAGTAGCAGCCTTGCCTCATGGGAGGCACCGATTCTGGTCTCACTGGCCCCGGCACTGGCCTAACCCCTCCGCAGGCTCTGATCCCGGCATTGGAGGACCCAGCACCAGACTAGCCTCACAGCAGGCTCCAATCCCGGCCTCGCTAGCCCCAGCACCAGCCTAACCCCTCGGCAGGCTCTGATCCCGGCCTTGGAGGCCTCAGTAGTGGCCTTGCCTCATGGCAGGCTCCGATGTTGGCCACTGGCCCGGGCACCAGCCTAACCCCTCAGCAGCCTCCGATCCCAGCCTCGGAGGCCCCAGCACCAGCCTTGCCTCAAGGCAGGCTCCTATTTCAGCCTCACTGGCCCAAGCACCAGCCTAACCCCTCGGCAGGCTCCAATCTTGGCCTTGGAGGCCTCAGTAGCAGCCTTACCTCACGGAAGGCTCCGATGCCAGCCTCTGGCCCCGGCACCAGCCTAACCCCTTGGCAGGCTCTTATCCCGGCCTCGGAGGCCCCAGCACCAGCCTTGCCATGGTAAGCTCTGATCCTGGCCTTGCTGGCCCCAGCACTAGCCTAAGCCTTCGGCAGGCTCTGATCCCAGCCTCAAGGACTCCAGCACCAGCCTTGCCTCAAGGCAGGCTCCGATCCTGGCCTCTCTGGCCCCAGCACAAGCCAAACCAAACCCCTCGGCAGGCTCCAATCCCAGCCTTGCAGGTCCCGGCATTGGCCTTGCCTCACAGCAGGCTCCGATGCCAGCCGCTGGCCCGGCATCAGCTTAGCCCCTCAGCAAGCTCCAATCCCGCCCTCAGAGGCCCCGGAATTGGCCTTGCCTTGAAGCGATTCCAATGCTGGCAGCTGGCCCCAGCATCGGCCTATCCCCTTGGCAGGCTCTGATCCTGGCCTCAGAGGACCCAGCACCGGCCTTGCCTCACGGCAGGCTTTGATCCCAGCCACGCTGCCACTGGCACCGGCCTAACCCTTTGGCAGGCTCCAATCCCGGCCTCTGAGGCCCCAGCACTGGCCTAGCCTCATGGCAGGCTCCAATAAGGCCTCGCTGGCCTCAGCACTGGCCTAACCCCTTGGCTGACTCCAATCCTGGCCTTGGATGCCTGAGTAGCGGCCTTGCCTCACAGAAGGCTCCAATACCAGCCTCTGGCCCCAGCACTGGCCTAACCCCTCGGCAGGCTCCAATCCCGGCTGTGTAGGCCCCAGCACCGGCCTTGCCTCAAGGCAGGCTCCCATGCTGGCCGTTGGCCCCGGCATCGGCCTAACCCCTTGGCAGGCTACAATCTCAGCCACGGAGGCCCCAGTAGCAGCCTTGCCTCAGGGCAGGCTCTGATCCCGGCCTCGGAGCCTCCAGCACCAGCCTTGCCTCATGGCAGGCTCAGTTGCTGGCCGCTGGCCCCGGCATTGGCCTAACCCCTCGGCAGGCTCCGATCCTGGCCTCACTGGCCCTAGCACCGGCCTAACCTCTCATCAGGCTCCTCATCTAGGCCTCGGCAGCTCCAGCACTGGCCTTACCTCACAGCAGGCTCCAATCCCAACTTTTCTGTGTCCGTCCCAGCCTCACCCTTCGGCAGTCTACAATCCAAGCACCCTCTTCACCCAACCACTTGTCCCACATTCTTGAGGATGCGTGGTGGTAGCATTCTGCCTCTGGGGTTATTACTTCAAAGGTTCCAGGTGTAATGCATCAGATCACTGCCTCCCCTAAGTACTGGCCACTTCCATTGCCACTGCTGCTACCATTTCAAATCTTTCCCAAGCTCTTTTTCCACTCTGAATGTTGTCCAGTGTTCCTAAACATGCTTGACGGTAGCATTCGACATTTGGTGTAATTTCTTCAAAAAAATAAGGTTGGTAGGATCCGATTTCTGCTTCTCCTGAATACAAGTCTCCACCGCCATCATGGACACCATTTTCAACACCGCCTTTCTCCTTGGTCTCCGCTAAACTCTCTCCTTACAGGTGATGTCCAAGATTCTTAACAATGTAGAGAAGAAGCAGTCCTCCTTCACGGGGAGTTTTTCCAAAAGTTCATTTGGATAAGTTTTGTCTGCATCTCCAGTATTCTGGCATCCGCCACAGCCTTCTTGACCCCTCTCTGATATTTTACTTTTTTCTTTTTCTTTTCCTTTTTTTTTTTTTAATAGGAGAAGACAGTATGTGTGGTTTGAGTAGGTAGTGGGATCAGGCACTCAGTAGCACTGTGACCTGGGCCCGGTTTCCCCAGGGGTCCAGCGTGCTCTGCATGACTCTGCCTGGGGCCAAGAGTCCTGTGACCCGGGCCCTGGCTGTTCCAAGGTCCGCTCCATAGTAGTTTTATTCATAAGAGTACTGTAGGAATGTAGTATTTGGTCAAATTTCCAAAAAGTATATTTAAAAATTTCACTCAAAATTACACATTTCTACAATTATTTTTCATTAGATATTGAGAGATAATAATAACTCACCAATATCTAAGGTTCACAAAACAAAAATAACCAGTAATTCCAATATTCAATATTTAGTCATATTTTATACCCAGTCTTTTTTTAATATGTCATAAAATGGGATTTAATCTTTCCTTCTCACAATATAATATTCTTGTATAAGTGAAGCTAACACACCTTTCTCAAGACTGACTTCCTATGAAGAAAGACACTTGATGTTCCCTCTAGCTGCTGTGTAGCTGGAATGGCCCAGCACTCAGCTCAGTACAAAATCTGAAGTCCAAATACCCACACATGCTGTACTTCAGAAAACTGGAAATTTTAGAACTGAGATTTGAGATTCTATGTATCCCAAAGTCACCACATTGTCCTGTCTTCACAGGAAAAATACTTCACACTCTCCTGGTACTGATGCCCTTAGATTTGCAAGGTACCAAGAAACTACACTGTCTCTGCAGGACCTGAATCTCTCATTTCAGGAACTTCAGTCCTCTGTTTTGTCCTGTACTTGGTTGAAAGACTTTTAGAAGTGTGTTACATTCTAACATTTTTTTCTTGGCCAGGGAATTTTTAGAAGACATGTTATTCATGATTATTTTCTAGCTAATAGTTCATTTTCTAAGTCTACTATGCTAGAACAATTTCAAAAAATTATAAAAGCATGAAGTCAGAAAAGAGTATATCTTCCATCAATATACTCAGTGCTGTCTTGTTTGCATGATCTTTCTTAACAGGCACATCTGCATGTACATGAAGATCTGGAAGATTCTGTGTTTCTGATGATTATGAAAGCACACCAATATCATGTGATTATCTTTTTTATTGAATTATATTCAAATAGCATATTGTTCTTTGCCCATTTCAGTATCTTCCCATTACATAACTTCTAGCCATTTTTTTCTCAGATTTCATTATTTTTTGAGTTCTTCTTCTTACTTCCATTTGTTTTGTTTACTTTCAACCCCCCAAACACTGATGACTCATCTGGCTAGTTTGTCTGAAGTCTCAGGAAGGAAACTTCTTTGTCACCAAGAAGAACGCAGCATAGAGCTTCTCTGGCTTGTTTTGACTTTAGCTGTTCTTATGGCTTGTGACAAAGGTCAGATTTTCAGTATAGGGTCTACTACTCAAGGCACCATGAGTTGTATTTGGAATGCAGAACACTCCTTGGGTAAATGTATCACTTACCCATTTAATATCAATTCCTTTCCACATAGGCTATCAGTGGATTAAAGCAAAAAAGTTGACTGACCACCTGTTTTTAATTTTCTTTTCACTGCTGAGAACTGAACCAGGGGCATTCTACCTCTAATCTACAACCCCAGCTCTATATTTTATTCTTTATTTTGAAACAGGGTCTCACTAAGTTTCATAGGGCCTCACTAAGTAGCTGAAGCTGGCTGCAAAGCTGTGATCCTCCTGACTCAGCCTCCCAAGTACTGAGATTATAAGCATGTGCCACCATGCCCAGCGAATGGCCATCTTTTGAAAATATTTATTTTGAAGAATTAAATATAAAATGTTTCCTTAAGAAGCCCTTAATTCTAAAATAAAATGGGAGTATGGTAATATGAAATTAAAATAGCTATTTGAGCTATATAATGTCAAAATCAGAGTGGTATTGCTGGATCATATGGTAGGTTCATTCCCATTCTTCAGAGGATCCTCCATACTGTTTTCCAAAATAATTGCACAAATTTGCAATTCCACAAACAATATATTAGAGTTCCCCTTCGCCACACCCTCACCAGTATTTGTTATTTGTGTTTTGAATGATTGCCATTCTAGTTGGAGTTAGGTGAAATCTCAGGGTAGTTTGGATTTGCATCTCTGATAGCTAATGATGTTGAAATTTTTTTCATACATTTAATGGCCATTTGAATTTATTCTTTTTAAAGTGTCTATTTAGTTTACTTGCCCATTTTTTAATTGGGTTATTTGTTTTCTTAGTGGTGAGTTTCTTGATTTCTCTATATATCAAAATTAGAGATATATGACTTAATTTTCTTTTTATTCTATGGTGTAATTTGTCTCCAAGCCCTTTTAATGAATCTTTCTCATACTTTTTATACCTATTCTATTTACACATGCCTACTAGTAAAACCTTAATTTTTTTATTTTCTTTTTACCCTAACTATAAATGACACTATTTTTATGGTTGGGGAGGACTCTGAGAAATGAAACCTAGGAGCATTTAACTTTCAAGCTGTATCCCCATCCCTTTTTGTTTTTTATTTTGAAACAGGATTTCAATAAATTGCTGAGGGTCTCATGAAGTTGCTGAGAATGTTCGCAAATATCCTGTCTCAGCCTTCCAAGTATTGGGAGTATGGGCAATGCACCACTATGCTCAGCATAAGCCACACCAATTCTAATGATATTTTATGAAATAAAACAGAATTAATAGATGAGATAATAACAAATTTAAAAAGATCCTGTGCAACAAAGAAAACAAGAGTCTTAAGAGAGATCCTACATAATGGAAAAACATTTTTTACCAGGTAGTCCTCTAGTAAAGGACTAATATCTAGAATATATTAAAAGCTGAAAAATATTAACAGGAGTAAACAACTCAATAAAAATGAGCAATTAACTGAATAGACATATCTCAAAAGAGGAAATAAAAATGACCAATAATACATAAAAATCTTTTCAACATCATTAACAATCAAAGAAATGCCAATCAAAACTATACTGAGATTTCATCTAACTCCAGTTGGAATATTAATCATCAAGAATACAAGAAATAGCAAATGTAGTAGGATGTGGGGAGATAGAAACTTTTATTCACTGTTGGTGGTATTGTAAATTAAAACAACCACTAGGAAGATTATTATGAAAGTTCCTCAAAAACCTAGAAATAAAGCCACCATATGACCCAGCTATACCACTTCTCAGTATTTTTACAAAAGAATTAAAGTCAAACTATTAAAATGATATATGCATATCCATTTTATAGCAACACAATTTACAACAGTCAAGTAATGGAACCAATTTAGGTGTGTGTCAAAACATGAATGAAAGCCTGGCGTGGTGGTTCACACTTGTAATCCCCGCACTTGGGAGGCTGAAACAGCAGGATCACACAGGTTTGAAGCCAGCCTCAGCTACTTAGTGAGGCTCTCAGCAACTTAGTGAGATCCTATTTCTAAGTAAAATATAAAATAGGTCTGGGAGTATAGCCCGAAGGCAGAAAGCATCTGGGTTCCACTCCCAGTACTACCAAAAAAATAAAATAAAACATGAATAGATAAAGAAAACTAGGTTTATACACACAATGAAATTTTACTCAGCCATGAAGAACAAAATTATGCCACTTGCAGAAATAATGGAGAACTAAAAAATACTATAATAAAAAATACTCAGTTTTCAAAATTCAAGGCTATATATTTTATCTCCTATGATGACGCTAGAGAGAAAATAGGAAACAAATGGGACTTCATATAAATGAGGAGATAAACCAGTAAAATGGTGTTAGGGTATAAGGAAAGGGAGATGGGAAAGGGAAAAGGAGAATTGATGAAGAAAATATTTCAGATAATGCTACATGATATGCATGAGAAAAATGGGGGGGAAAGGGTGGGATCTTGAGAAAAACACACCCAGTACTGTGTGCATGTATGTTTGTATCACTTTCAATTTTACTATGATGAATAATAATAATTTATCAATAAAAGTAGGTGGTACTTCACAAATAACCAGTCACACTTGGAACGATGCACATGCAGGGGGAAGGTTTAAAAGCCAGATAGATCTGAGAAAATGTTTCTTTTTCTAAGGTTATCAGTGTTTTTATTTTTCATAGACTGGCGAGTGAAACTCTATACTGAGACAAAAACTCTCAGGAAAATCTAAAAATAGATTAATTATTTTCTTTTTATTTCTCAACTTGAGTAAAAAAAAGTGACTTGTAACCTTTGATAAAGATAATACACCTATTTTGCAAAATCCGGTAAGATACTCCTAGGAAAAATGAATAAAAATAATGAATCATTATGGGAAAGACCATTTCTGGGTATCTACCCAAAATGATTGAAACTAAACTACCAAACTAATGCATGTGAATCTATGTTCATAGCTGCACAATTCACCACTGGCAAACTATGCAACCAGTCAAGATATCCATCAACAGATGAGAGGGTTACAAAACTATGAGATATGTCCACAATAGAATTTCACTCAGCCATAAATAAAAACTCAATTATGTCATTTACATGGAAATAGATGGAACTGAAGAACATTATGCTAAGTGAGATTAGTTAGTCACAATAAATAAGAAATAAGATACCTTTCTTAATATGCAGAAGTTAGGAATAAAATGAGTCATAGGAGGAACTCTAGACAAAGAAGGAGATACTATAGATAAGCAAATAAGATGACCATTGCCAAACTATGGAACCACAAAGATGCCCATCAACAGATGAATGGATTACAAAACTATGGGATTGTACACAATGGAATTTTACTCAGCCATAAAAAACAGTTATATTATTTTCAGAGAAATGGATAAAACTGGAGGACATTATGCTAAGTGAGGTTATTCAGTCACAAAAAGCAAGAAAATGGATGCTTTCACTAATATGTGAAAGCTAAGGTGAAATGGGTCATAGGAGGAACTCCAGGTGAAAAAGGAGATCTTATAGAGGTGCAAACAAGGCAACCTAACTTAGGGGATGGGAGGGGAGAGAAGGGAAACTCTCTAAAGCACATGATGTACATAAAAAAAACTATTGATGTCAATCACTAAGCCAAGCATGGAGGGAGGGAAGGGAAGGAAATGGGATGGGGAGAGGGTAGGATTTAATGGGGTGATGTGAGCATGTATACTTTCACAAGCTTTTTATCCCATTAAGATGTATGAAGTCAATGCACCAATTAAAAAAAGAAGATGACCTAACTGAGGGGGACAGAAGCAGGGAAGAGGAAAATATTTTAATGTACATAATATGCATTCACAAACATGTCAGAGCCAATCACTAAGCCAAACATGAGAAGGATGGAGAGGAAGAGGAATGGGGTGGATATTGAGGAAAGGATAATTGAGTGATGTGTGCATGTATGCCTCTACCATCTTGTGCTCAATTAAGATATATCACTACAATGCACCAATAAAAAATAATAAAACATGAAAATGACTAACCACATCTCATATATTCACAACTCTAGCAAAATGTAGTATCAATCCATTGAAAGAGCTAGGATTTGAATAATTAACAATGACTGGAGATAGTGATTGCAAAGAGCAAAAATAAGGCTAAATAAGGAACAGGAAAGCAGAAAACACAGGGAAAATTCTGCAGAGAAAACAGGCTCAAAGAATAAAAACACATTTTACTCAGTACTAAAGTCTTCATCTTAACAAACAGATGAAAGAGAGGATTAGTATTTATTAGGCTATAATACCAAAATTAAAATAGCATTTTGCCTAGTTATTTCATTTTTCAGGAATATTTAAATTCATATATTTATATAAGAATTCAAGTAAATATAAACAACATATTTATTACATTGTTTCTTGATAGAATAACACTCTGGATACTGGAGTACTGAGTAAATAACTTAACAACTATATTTACCAGGGAAGGGTACGATTGTGCAAAACAAAAGTGATAGTGATTTTACAGAAGAAAATGCTTTAAATAATTTAATCATGTTGGGAAAGTATTTATAAATATCAAATTTGTATTTCATTTCTCTAATGTTATTGAATATTTTAATTTTATTTTAAATTTTATTTATTTTATTTATTTAAAATTTTTTTTATTGGTGCATTATATTCAAACATCATATTGGGGTAAAAACCTTGTGTGTACAAACATGTACTCATCACTGATTTAACCCCTACCCAATTTCCACCCCATTCCCTCCCTTTCCCTCCCTCACTTGCTTGGCTTAGTGATTGATTTCGATATGTTTAAGTACATTGTGTGTTTTAGAGATTTTCCTCTTCCTCCCTCCTTTCTCCGCCTTTAGGTTGTCTTGTTTGCTCCTCTATAGGATATCCTTTCAAGAGTTCCTCCTATGACCCATTTCTTCCTAACTCTCACATATTAGGGAAAGCATCTGATTTCTTATTTTTTGTGACTGACTAATCTCACTTAGCATAATGTCCTCCAGTTCCATCCATTTCCCTGAAAATGATGTAATTGAGTTTTTTTTGATGGCTGAGTAAAATTCCATTGTGTACATATACCACAGTTTTGTAATCCATTCATCTGTGGATGGACATCTTGGCTGGTTCCATAGTTTGGCTATGATGAATTGTGCAGCTATGAATATACATAAGCATGCATTACTTTGGTAGTTTGGCTTCCTATCTTTTGGGCAGATACCCAGAAGTGGTATTGCTGGATCAAATGGTAGATTTGTTCCCATTCTTCTGAGGATTCGCCATACTGTTTTCCAAAGTGGTTTTACTAATTTGCAATCCCACCAACAATGTCTTAGAGTTCCCACTTCTTCACATCCTCACCAGCATCTGTTGTTGTTTGTGTTTTGAATGATTGCCATTCTAGTTGGAGTTAGGTGAAATCTCAGGGTAGTTTTGATTTGCATCTCTCTGATTGCCAGTGATGTTGAGCACTTTTTCATGCATTTATTGGCCATTTGAATTTCTTCTTTTGTGAAGTGTCTATTTCGTTTATTTGCCAATTTTGTTATTGGATTTTTGTTTTCTTAGTGTTGAGTTTCTTGAGTTGTTCGTATATTCTAGATATTAGTCCTCTATCAGTGGTGTAGGTGGCAAAAATCTTCTCCCATTCTGTTGGCTCTTGATTGAGGTTCTTGGTAGTTTCCTTTGCTGAACAGAAGCTCTTCAGTTTCATGCCATCCCATGTATTGATTCTCCTTTTAATTTGCTGTGCCTTTTGGGTCTTGTTGAGGAAATGTTTGTCTGAGCCTATGTGTTGTAGTGTTGGACCTTTGCCCTCTTCAAGGAGCTTCAAGGTCTCTGGTTTAATTTCCAAGTCTTTGATCCATCTTGAGTTGCCTTTTGTACAGGGTGAAAAAGTGGGATTAATATCTAATTTTCTGCATATGGTTAACCAGTTTTGCCAACACCATTTGTTGAAGAGGCTATCTTTTTTTCAGTGTATGTTTTTGGCCCCTTTGTCAAAAATCAATTGGCTGAAAGTGTGTGGACTTGTTTCTGGGTCTTCTATTCTGCTCCACTGGTCTATTTATCTGTTATTTTGCCAGTGCCATGTTGTTTTTATTACAATGTCTTTGTAGTATAGTTTAAAGTCAGGTATTATGATTCCTCCTGCATGTTTTTTGTTGCTGAGAAATACCTTGGCTATTCTGGGCTTTTTGTTATTCCACATAAATTTAAGAAATGATTTTTCTATGTCTGTGAGGAATGAACTTGGTAGTTTAATGGGCATTGCATTAAAAATGTAGATCACTTTTGGGAGTATGGCCATTTTAATAATATTTATTCTACCAATACATAAACATGGAAGGACTTACCATCTTCTAAGATCTTCTTCGATTTCTTTTTTCAGTGTTTTATAATTTTCTTTGTAGAGATCTTTTACCTCCTTGGTCAAGTTTATTCCTAGGTATTTTACTTTCTTGTGGGAGATCCTGAGTGAAAGTGTTTTCTGAATTTCTTTTTCAGTGGATTTATGGCTGATGTACAGGAAAGCTTCTGATTTTTTAAGATTGATTTTGTACCTGATACTTTGCTGAATTTGTCGATCAGTTCTATAAGCCTTTTGTTTGAGTTTGTTGGGTTTTCTAAATATAGTATCATGTCATCTGCAAATAGTGAAAGCTTAAGTTCTTTTCCTATTTGTACTTCTTTGATTTCCTTTTCTTGCCTTATTGCTCTGGCTAGAGTCTCTAGTACTATATTGAAGAGAAGTGGTGATAGTGGACATCCTTGTCTCGTTCCAGTTTTTAGGGGGAATTCTTGAAGTTTTTCCCCATTTAATATGATCTTGGCAGTAGGCTTATTGTAGATTGCCTTAATAATGTTGAGCTATGTTCCTTCTATTCCAATTCTCTGCAGTGTTTTTATCATAAATGGATGTTGAATTTTATCAAATGCTTTTTCAGTGTCTATTGCGATGATCATGTTTTTTGTCTTTGAATCTGTTTATATGATGAATTACATGGATTGATTTTCATATATTGAACCAGCCTTGCATTCCTGGGATGAACCCTACCTGGTCATGGTGAATGATATTCCTGATGTGGTTTTGAATGCGTGTTGCTAGTATTTTGCTTAATAGTTTTGCATCCAAGTTCATCAGAGATATAGGCCTGTAGTTTTCCTTTCTTGAATTGTCCTTATTCGGTGTGGGTATTAGTGTGATGTTGGCTTCATAGAATGTATTTGGGAGTGTCCCAGTTTTTTCTATTTCCCAAAATAGTTTGAGTAGTATTGGGGTTAGCTCTTCTATAAAGGTTTTATAGAATTCACTTGGGAAACCATCTGGTCCTGGGCTTTTCTTTAATGGTAAGCTCTTTATTGCTGTTTCAATCTCTTTGATTGTTTATTGTTTATTTTATTGTTTATTGACTCAGTTTAGGAAGGTTGTATTTATCTAGGAAATTGTCGATTTCCTCCAGATTTTCCATTTTGTTGGAGTATAGTTTTTCAAAGTAGTTTCTGATAATCCTCTGTATTTCTATGCTGTCAGTAGTAATGTCTCCTTTTTCATCCCTTATCTTCATAATTTGGCTTGATTATCTCTTTTTTTTAGTTAAGTTGGCTAGTGGTTTATCAATCTTGTTAATTTTTTCAAGAAACCAGCTTTAGGTTTTGTTGATTTTCTGTATTGTTTTTTTATTCTCTATTTCGTTAATTTCTGCTCTAATTTTAATAATTTCCCATCTTCTGCTGGCTTTGGGGTTCAATTGTTCCTGCTTTTCAAGGGCTTTGAGGTATGCTGTTAGACTATTTATTTGGAGATTTTCTGTTTTTCTTATGTGAGCACTCAGTGCTATACATTTTCCTCTTAATACTGCCTTCAAAGTGTCCCAGAGGTTTTGATATGTTGTATCTTTATTTTTATTTGTTTCTAGAAATTTCTTGATTTCACCTCTTACATCTTCTATGACCCATTCTTCATTCAGAAGTGTGGTGTTCAGTCTCCACATGTTTATGTTGTTTCTCTGGGTTTTCTGATTGTTGATTTCTAGTTTCATTCCATTATGGTCTGAAATGACACAGGGAAGTATGTAACATTTTTTAAATTTGCTAGTGCTCATTTTGTGTCCCAGGATGTGATCTATTTTGGAGAAGGTTATGTGAGCAGCTGAGAAAAATGTAAACTCTGCTGTAGTTGGGTGAAATATTCTATATGTGTCCAACAGGTCCATTTGTTTAATGGTGTTCTTTAGTTCTGAGGCATCTTTACTGCCCCTTTGTCTGGAAGATCGGTCTAGTATTGTGAGAGGTGTGTTGAAGTCTCCCAGTATTATTGGGTTGGGATTTATGTGTGACTTCATGTCACAAAGAGTTTGATTTATAAAAGTAGCTGCCCCTATGTTTGGGGCATAGATGTTGATTATTGTTATTTCCTCTTGCTGGGCCATTCCTTTTACCAGTAAAATGTGACCTTATTTGTCTCTTCTAATAAGTTTGGGTTTGAAGTCTAACTTGTCTGATATCATAGTTGCTACTCCTGCTTGTCTTTGAGTACCATTAGCATGGATAACCTTGCTCCAGCCCTTTACCTTGAGTTTGTTCCTATCTTTACTTGTAAGGTGTGTTTCTTGTAAGCAGCAGATGGATGGATTCTGGCTTTTAATCCATTTTGCGACTTTATGTCTTTTTATTGGGGAGTTGAGGCCATTTACATTCAGTGTGATTATAGAAAGATAATTTTTAATTCCCAATATGTTAATATCATATTTCTGTTTGAGATACTGTTTATTCTTTGCTTAGTTGTCTGTTGGATGGAAATTCTTCTTCTCTGGTTCTGGTGTGTGTTACCTATTTCTTCTTTGTAGTTAATCTCTTTGAGTATTTTCTCTAGCGCTGGTTTTGAAGACATAAATTCCTTCAGTTCCTGTTTGTCACAGAAGCTTCTTATTTCCCCATCTAATTTGATGGATAGTATTGCTGGGTAGGAAATTTTTGACTGGAAGTTGTTTTCTTTCAGAGTTTGGAATATGTTGCTCCAAGCCCTTCTGGCTTTCATAACTTGGTTTGGGAAGTCTGGAGTGATTCTAATTTGTTTGCCTCTGAATGTCACATGGCCCTTTGTTTTTGTTGCCTTTAAGATTCTCTGCTTGGCTTCCACATTGGTCATTTTGACAATTATGTGGCATGGGGATCCTCTTCTCCAATCCTGTCTAAAGGGAGTTCTATAAGTTTCCTCGACCTGTGTATTGACCTCTTGCTCTATGTTTGGAAAATTTTCTGCTATTACTTCCTTGAAGAGATTGTTAATCCCTTTGGCTTCACCGTCTTTTCCCTCCTCTATTCCAATTATTCTTAGGTTACCTCTCTTAAAATGGACCCATATTTCTTCAATGTCAGATTCCTGCTGTCGGATTTTTTTTTTTTCTGGATTAGAAACTATGCGTTCATTTTTGGATTGCTCATCTTCTAAGAGCAAGATTCTCTTCTCCATGTGGTCTAATCAGTTGTTTATACTTTGAATTGAGGCCTTTACTTCATTAACTGCATCCTTTATCTCTTTTTGGCTCTCTCTGAATTCTTTTCAAAACATCTCTATTATTTCTACAGTTATTTTCCTGATTTTATCTTCTAGAAATCTCTGAATTTCTGTTTAATCGGGTTCTGATGTTGTGGGGTTGTGGGCATTCATTGCTCCATTGTTATTCCTCTTTCCCATGATTTCAGAAGTTTGTGCCTTCTCTGGGTTCTTCCCTTTGGTTATTACAACTTCACTTAAGGTGCTCTGGATCTTGAGTCTGTGGTATCTCAGTCACCACTACTCCTTTACTGGGTTGTATCACAAATTCTCAGACCCAGGAAGTCAATCGAGGTTGCTTAGACTGTGGAGGGTGCCAAGTTGGGCGTTCTCCATTGGGGAGTTGTGACTATGGTGTGATATCTCTACCACCGCCACTCCCCCACTGGGTTGTACTGCTAAAATCTCCGACTCAGGTAGATTATCTGCGCAAGTCCCTAGGAGTGCAGTATTGGGATTTCTCCCCTAGGGGCTGCAATTTGACTCACGGTTGTTGAGTGTGCTGATGGAGCTGTAGTGAACTCGGTGGATTTGCTGCTGCCACCACTGGCAATATGGCACCACTGCCATGCCCTCAGCCGTGATGCGGTGTATTTCTTCTCTGGTTTTGAGCTCCACTCTGCATCCCTACCAGTTGTGCTATGCTCGGCCCTTGGTAGCTTTAGATGGTGCCTGCGCTGACAAAACTGCTGACTGCCGCCCGGCTGTTCAGCACTTGCTCACCTCAGCTTGCTGTCCACCCCTCCTCTCTAGAGCCTGGTGGCTGATTGAGTGCGTTGGTCTTCAGCCATCTGGTGAACTCGCCGCTGCTGCTGGCAGTAAGGTACTGCTCTCATATCCTCGGCCGTCAGGATGGTGTAGTTTTTCTCTGTTTTTGAGCTCTGCTGAGTCCCTGCGGGGTGTGCTGATCCCGGCCCTTTGGAGCTTTAGACGCTATTTGCGCTGAAAAAACTGCTGACTGCCGCCCGGCTGTTCAGCAGCGGCTCACCTCGGGCTTGCTGTCCACCCCTCCTCTCTGGCGCCTGGTGGCTGGTTGAGTGCGTTGATCTAGAGCTGTCCAGTGAACTTGCAGCTGCCGCCGGCAGTAAGGCACCACTGCTGCGTCCTAGGCTGTGAGGCTGGCGTACCTCCTCTCTGGATTTGAGCTCTGTTCTGAGTTTCCCTCCTCTCTAGAGCCTGGTGCTGCTAGGGAAGATGTAGGTCATGCCGCTCCGTGCCGCGGCTCCGGCCGCTTCATGCTGCGGATCCGGCTGCTCCGCACCACGGCAGCCACGGCACTTCGGGTTGGTTTCTTTCTGGTGTCTTGTTTTTCCTGCCCTCTTTTTCTCTGTCCCTTGTATTTACAGTTTTTTTTCTTTGCTGGTGGTGTTTTCTGGCTCTGAAAGGCGCTGGTTTTGTGGTAATAGAGTTCAATTGTTAGTGGGACTTGTAAGTGCCACTTTCCTCAATTGCCATCTTCTCCTGAATATTATAAATTTTCTATGAATCATTATTGAACATATCTTACAAATATAGTTCAGCTACAAAAGAGTCAAAACAAAAAAAAATCTATTTAGAGTGATGGATTTACTTTAATTCCAGTTTCCTCCACTCAATTGTAAGATCTTGGTGACCTCTATAGATTCACTAAATGTGGCCCACTGTCTGACAAATGATAGAAAATAATCACACAATTATTTCATCAAAATTTAATTCATCCATATATATATGAATATTTATACACCACACACACACACACACACACACACACACACACACACACACACTTCTAGATTCTTTTTTTCTGTTGAAGAATAAAACCTTACAATATATTCTTGTACTGCCCCACTGGCAGTTGAATTGAACATATTGAAGGGCAGTTTCATTTTGTTTCTTTCAGGTTTATAGAAAAATAACAAAATAGCATCAGAACAAGAACTGTCAAATCAGTACCTTACAATACTTTAAACTTCTCTAGTTCTAAGGGGCAATTTCTTTTTAAATAACAAGGAAACAAAATAACACAACAATAGACAAGATGCAATCAATTTTGTGTTTGTGAGTACACATTCAAAATTGAGGTAAGTGCACATGAAAAAACATCTACTGAAATTATTGTAACATACTGCTATTTTCTCCCAACTGAACCAATCACTTATCAACAAACCTATACAATTTCTCTTTTTATTAAATTGTCTCTTCTCAAATGCTACAAAAATTGATAATGAAATCATCTAGTCATTTCCAAAAATTGAGAAAACACTCTTTTATTTGTCTTTTCTAAAAGTATTTTAGGAAATAAATTGAATACTAAAATATAGTATTTTCTATACTATATACCTTGTTGTTTAGATAGGAAATTAGAAAATGCAATAAATAGTTTCTTACAGAAATATGAGCCACCATTTATACCCAGGGTGCTTTAAATTTCTGAAAACACATATTTTCTTAAAGAAATCTTAACCATTGCTCTACTTTTCTCAATTAAATTAATCATTTAGCTACCAAATCAAAGGATTTCCTCTTTATGAAGCAAATTGACTGTCCTACTCAATCAACTCTCTATTGAGAGATGTCCTAATGCTCTATTGATTGAGCAGGACATAAGTTTCCTAAGAATGATTTCTCTAAAGTAGTAGCTAGAAGTCACTAAAATTAATCAGTAGCTTCCTGTCATCTACATAACTTACAAAAGAAATAAAATAATCAACTGAAAAATAAGATTAACTTTCCTAAGACCTTAAAAGGCCCCAAAATTCCAAGTCAAAAAGGTATAGAAAGTACTGGGAAATTAATTTTAAAAAAGAAACAAGAACTGTGCAAAATAAAGTGTTTAATTTTAAAGTTAAGGAAATATTTATTCCTCTTTCACCTTGCCCTTTTTGGGGACTCTGAAAACCATACTCCAAACTGAGACCTCAGGTATAGCCTCAGAAGAACAGTTCTTTCTGATGTTATCTTGCTCTCTGTCTCTCACTCCTTCCTTACAACAGCCATGCCGTAGAAACAAGAATTTTACTTAACCATGGCAGGTTTTGGAAAGAATCTTTTTTCCTAAAGCTAGTGATAAAACTGAAAATATTAATCTATGTTCTCATTTTCTTATATTTTCGTGTGTGTGTGTGTGTGTGTGTGTGTGTGTATGTGTGTGTGTGTGTGTGTGTGTGTGTGTGTGTGTGTGTGTGTGTTTTGCTGGTGATTGAACTCAGGGTCATTCTAACCCTGAGCTACAACCATAGCCCTATTTTCATTTTTTATTTTGAAACAGAGATTTTTTTCATGAGCCTCATTCAAAGCAAAAAGAGAAAGGAAAAAAGAAATGGGTCACAATGTTATTCTTATCTCAGAAAGTCAATTAAGTTTTCAATATTCTAAATTACAATATATCCAAACTTTGCAGGTCACCAAGAGCTCTTACTTTCTATGTCCAGAATATGCTTTCAAATGGCATTTTCTACAATCTCTCAGCTTCATTTTACATGAAGTCTCACTCTGATCCAATGGCACATCTATTTCCTTTCCACAACTTTCCCAAACATTATCATCTTGAATTTTTTTCTTTGTTCAAGATGTTCTGCTAAATTTTCTTTTATAGACTTCTCAACACATTTCTAAAATGTTGGTAAGTTGTGTGTGTGTGTGTGTGTGTGTGTGTGTGTGTGTGTGTGTGATTTCCTTATAAAAGCTCCACTTTATTCCAAACAATATACTCATTCTGACACTCACACTTTTATAATAAATTGCCTATATATACACTGATGATTTCAAAATTCAAAGCATTTATTTAGAATATACACTTAAATTTTAAGCTTCTTCCCACCCTCCATTCTGACATTGATTATTTCAAAGAAACATAAGTCAACACAGATTTCTGAATTGTAAAATGGAGAAAATATTAAATATGTACAATAGGTAAGTATGTATGCATATTGTAAACATGTCTATGGAGTTAATTCATATTGGCTCATGACCAAAATATACTTTTACTGTGGTTTATGTTTACAAATGTTTGTAAAACCCTGAGACCTATTGTATTTAACTGTGATAGAGTGATCCTAGGCCTTAGTTTTAGTAATGCCATGATATTACCCTAGGTGACCCCAAGGCACTAATGTTCATCACCAGGTATCTTGCTAGTCATGCATAACTGCCACTTTGGCTCCTGCAATCCCTGCTTGTCTTACACCTGCAGAACAACAAAGGCTATTAGGAACTTTCTATCCTTAAAACAATCAAAAGATAGACAATAGAAGGACCTTTTTTTCTGTACTTTCTTTTTGACTTGCACACCCACTGGCAAAAAAAAAAAACTGTTTATTGTCCATTCTGTGGAAGCCTAAACTCTTTTACTCCTGAGCTTGTGATTTTTATGTATAAAAAAGCCCGGAAAAATGGCTCGTGGCTGCACTCAGGACTAAACACCTTGCAATGTAGTTGCTGGCTGGCTAATACAGACTTTCTATTTGGCTTACACTAAGTCTGAGTGGCCTTCTCTGGTAGTCACCCTGTAACATAACTTTCTAGGATAAAGGGTAGGTTCTGTACACTGGTTAAGAATAACTATCTTATATTGCTTTTGCAATTTAAAAAACATTTTATATTTTTCTTCGTTAGCTTTTTGTGTGAGCAAGAATATGTCTCTCTTGATTTCCACTGGTCCAGAGGAACAGAACAGATATAATGCACATAGCATATAATAAGAAATTTGTTAGACTGGTTAATAAGACCAGTGGGCAAATAGTCACACAATGGCTGTCTACATATGAGAAAGACCAGAAACTAATAGTTGCTTATTACAAGTCAGAAGCCTTGGAACATGAAAAACTAATGATGCAAAGCCAGGCGTGGTGGCACACGCTTGTAATCCCCGCACTTGGGAGGTTGATACAGGAGGATTGTATGGGTTCGAAGCCAGCCTCAGCTACTTAGTGAGGCTTTCAGCAACTTAGCGAGACCCTGTTTCCAAATAAAATATAAAAAAAGGTCTGGGAGTATAGCCAGAGGTAGAAAGCCTCTGGGTTCCATCCCTAGTACCACCAAAAAAAAAAAAAAAAAAAAAAAAAACCAGAAAAACTAATGATGCAGTTCTCGTCCTAAGCTGGAGCCCTAAAGCCCTCCTACAGAGATGCTGGTGCAAGTCCATATTCCAAGGATGAAGAATTTGGAGTTTGATGCCCACAGATAATAGCAGTAATAAAACCATGGCTACATAAGAAAATGGAAGCCATGTGTGTCTTGACTTCCACTTCTGCTTTTTTTATTACATCCAAACCTTCAGGTGATTGATGGTGCTGACCATATTCAGCGTGGGTATTCCCCGCTCAGTTCAATGATTTTCACCAATATTATTATAAAAAAAAACTCCTCACAGACATACTCTGAAGCATGATTTACCAATTTTCTAGGTTCCCTCAATCTAGTTAGGTTGACAACCAAAATTAGCCAATACAATATGTCAACTTGGAACTCAGCACATCTTCATAGTCCATACTTAATCTCCAAATAAAAATAACAAGATTAGAATTCTGCCCAACATGATATCCCATAATATCCCAACCAAAAATGCACTAATTATGTCTCAAAGAGAAAGCAAAGTTTTTCTGACACTTATAACTTAAATGCTATGCTATAAATATAACACTTAAATACTTATATAAAGTCAATTTTGTGTTACATGACAAAAAACATGAGGTAAAATAATTCTGCCTAATATTTGTGTATGTGTGCATGCATGTTTAACTATATTTTAACACAGTAAGAAAGAAGTTCTCATGAAAAGGGTAGTCCTTTTCTTTATATCTAGCTACCTAGATATAGGTAGGATTTATTATTATGTTATTCTACTACACATTGTGCATTTACTTTCCCTTCAGAAAGCATCTCAATTGGTGTGGTTCTCACCTAGTTCGTTACATAGTTTTTTTACCCACACCTTTATTCCTGAAGGATCTGAGCTATTTTATGTCCTGCCTTTATTGGGTGGTTGTAGTTTCTCACCAACTTAATCACAGTGGATGGTAATATTAAAGGACATGTTAAAGGTATCTTTCCATTCCACATTATTCCTTACCTCCATTATAAAATATAGTTCAGTTTTTTCTTTGTAATCTGTATCAATGATCCATTTTAAAACCATAACTTTCTTCGTAGCCTGTAAACCAAAAGGCATGAAGAGTCTCAAAAGGCCAGGCATATATCTTAACTTCGAGTTCAATTAAATCATTGCAGTGCCTCTTCATAGAAGCATTCTTCTCTTTGGAAGTAAGGCTTTCAGACCAGCAGAGGATAAGATTGTGGGAACAAGGAGCAAAATTTTTGCTAGTGGGTCAATAGGGGTAGTGGTAAATGTGAATGAATGGATCCATGAATCTTAGCTATGGAAAACATCATATATTAAATATTATTTAAAATAAAATGATGATAGATCAATTGATAGGTAGATGATAATAGACATATAATAGAAGATAGAAAAAGATGATAGATACTAGATAGATGGATAGATAGGTAAATAGATATAGATAGATTAAATTGATGATAGATTAGATAGATGATTGATAGATGATAGATAGATAGATAGATAGATAGATAGATAGATAGATAGATAGATGATAGAGGCTACTGGAGAACCCTGCCTCTGCCTTACAAAGTATTAAAAGCTGGTGCTATAACTGTGTCTTCAAAAGGCTGACCTACCTTCTATCAGGTCAACTGCATCAGGATGGAAAGAATAAGTTAAGACCAGTAAATTCCATAAGCATGAGCCCATTGCCACATTTTGGCTATAAAGTGAGTTTTTTGGTCAGAAGTTAAGCCATGAAAAATATGGCAGTAGATAAAGTATTATGTAACTGCTTGGGTGTAGTTTTGGCAGAAGCATTACATATAAAAAAGCAAATCCATATCTGTAAGTGTCTATTGAAGCAAGAACAAAATACTTCCCTTTCTATAAAGAAAGTGGTCCAATGTAATCAACCTGTCATCAGGTTGCTCACCAAATATGAGAATTACCCCAGAGAATAATTAAATATCAAGGGGACAGCTTTGGTCTCTTTTGTTGTAAGATAAGGCACTCAGCAAGTAGTGACCTTAGACAGATTGGCCTAGGTGAGTAGAAATCAATGTTGGAACCATTGAAAAAATCTCCATTTTGGACTTTATAGATGAGTAGGTTTTAACATGGCAAATGCAATACCTTACAGCATTGTGGTTTTCTTTAGTCTTTGAATTCCTTTACCAAGAGTAAAACAAAGGATATCAAATATCTCCAGCACAATATGGGGAGCCATATTTTGATATCTATTTCAGCCAACCAACCAAAACATTAGGACCCTTATTTTAATTCCTCAAGAATCTCTGCTTAATGGGCCCTTATCAATAGATTCAGCCTAAATTTTATGGTTTTTTTTTTTCACCATTATCTAACACCTTTGACATATATTGTCAGAATTGCTGTGGCCCAGACATTGACCATGCCACCAGGTATGCAAACCGAGGCTGCTGGAGAGAGTGTGCACAGACCTAGAAATAAATGTCCCCAGTCAAAACCTCATTTGTAAGAATTTTTTCTGCTTGTTTCTTTTCCTCCATTTATTATATCCCTTATTATTACATATTTTATTTTTATTTATTTTTTCTTTTCTTATGATATTTTATTACTCCAATATAATTTTTTCTCTTTTCTTCTATTTATTTTTTCCATTTTATTAATTTTATTCTTACTAATTTTTAACTTTTTAGTTTATTCTATATTTTCTCTTTCTAATTTTTATTGGTGTTATAGTTATTATTTCAATTGTTTCTTACTGTATTTCTATATCTGTTTTGTTCTTGTGTTGTGGGTGTTGCTCTTATTTTATTTATTTTCTCTGAACAGAACTGAAGATCAATCCTGGCATCTCAAATACATTGGACTGGTGCTTTGTCAAAGAGCTACATCCACAGTGCACTTGAGAAAAACTGCACCTGCTCTAGCCATGAAATAATCTCATTCAAACCTTGTCAGATAAAAAACAGGGAAGATAACTCCCTCACCACTGACAAAGTAGCTAGAAGTAAACATAGCTAGGAGGATCAGAAGTCCTACTTTTGCTCACTTACCTCTATAGCACCAGGAGAAAGAAATACAACTGTTGGAGGCTCTAAACTTAAAAGGGACCTCAGCACGGGCCATTTCCTTTCCCTTACAGACATCACATTGTTACCAAAACTGGAGAAATAACCACAGAGAATGTATCTCAGGTATGCAACTATATATAACACACCAGTCTGAATTACCAGAGATTATAAAATTTGCAGAGAAAGTGAGTCTCTTAGGCTCCAACACAGTATGTACTGTGTCAAAACTCATCAATAGCAGCCAGAGAAGACCACAAGGAACCTACAAAATTAAGCCAAATTGGAATTAAATTCAGCACTACATAGCAAACAGAGAATACAGATTACATAGTGAAGAGAAGACTAGTCCATAAGAAAGATCTCACTTAAAAGTGGAAGAGATGTACATCCCAACAGAAAACAGATCTTAACATAGAAATACAAGAAATTTTTAAAATCTCAAGGTAACATGAATTCTTCATAAGTCAATAGCTCACTAATAACTGATCCCACAGAAAATACATAAAATGTCAACAAATAATTTAAATAATATAAGGAAGGACCTCTTCACACTGTGAGTGCATAGGTAGGGTGTTGTTTTAAATAAATTTATTTTCCTTAAAATAAATTTTTATGCCCTATACTCACCCTTATATAGTCAATCAATTAATTCTTTGATTTGCAGATAAAAACAAAATAAGAGAAAAAAATTGCATCAATCTGTCACCCCAGGTGAGACATAAAGGAAACAGACTCAGTGAAAAAATAAATTGATCACTATATGAATAGACAATTCTGCAAGATGTGCAAATAATCAATGAATACATGAAAAAAATACCAAACATCTTCAGGATCACTGAAATACAAATCAATACTATTTTGAGAAATGATCTATTCTCCATTAGAATGGCTACTATCAGAAAACAAAAAGCAAATGTTGGCAAAGGTATAGAGAAAAGCTGGGCATGTTGGCACAAGCTTATAATGCCAGTACTTGGGAGGCTGAGATAGGAGGATTGCAGGTTCACAGCCAGCCTCAGTTACTTGGTGAGGCTCTTTGCAATTTAGTGAGATACTGTTTCAAAATAAAGAATAAAAATTAGGGCTGGGGATGTAGCTCAGAGGTAGAATGTCCTTGAGTTTCATCCCCAGTACAAAAAAAAAAAAAAAAGATTTAGAGAAAAAGAAACTTATGTTTGGAGCTGATGCAATTGAGTCATGAGGGTTGTTATCCCAGAAGTGGGTGAATCTGTAATGAATTTACCTGGGTGGTATCTGGTAAGCTGGTAGGGCATGGCTGGAGGAGGTGGGAATGATATAAATGGTTCCTCATCCTCCTGCTCTCTCTTTCTTCGGGCCTTTGTGATGTGAGTAGCACGGCCCACCTGATTTCCCTCCTCCCACAGCTGAGATTCCCAGTCTCACATGGACTGAGCCCCAAATCATAAGAAAACAAATCTTTTCTCTAAGTGATGTGGTTAGATAAGGGCAGCAAGAATGCTGATAGATATATAGAACTCTCATACAGTATTGGTGGAAATTTAAATTAGTATAACAACTATGGAAAATATTGTGGGCATTTCTCAAGAACTAAAAATAAAACTATTATGTGATCCAACTAAACCCCCTGGATATATCCCCAAAAGAAATAAATTTAACATGCAGAAGAAATATTGTAACTGGTGTCTATTTCCTAGATTAATTGTCAACTTGCAACACAGCTAGCAGGTGGCTGTTTTAACAGAAAGTGAAGGGGCATATGTTTTCTCTCATATGTAGAAACTAGGGAGTAATCAGGATTCAAGAGGGACTTCAGATGATGTAGAAAAATTTTAGAGGAGCCAGAAACGTAATTTTGGTGAGGGTGGGTAGAAAACAGAGGCAGGATTAATGAAAAAAACTTGTTCACTTACATTATGTGCATATGTGAAAATGATAATGCCAATCTCAATATCACATATGAGAAAGGAGGAGCTGGGAAGGAGCTAGGAAAAGGCCACCAAGTGCTGTGTGCATGGGTGTCTCCATAACTATGAATCACATTATGATGTAAGACTATAATGCACCAATAAAAGTATAAAAGGAAATTTCTTCTTCTTATCCCCCTATTAGCAAGAAACATGATGTTACCAGTTTATTGACCTATAGTAGTGAAGAGCTGGTGCCAGAAAGTTCAGGGAACTCATCGCAAAGAAAATAGACATTAATTTTCTTTTTGATAAGCATGCCCACATGCCCCTAAAATTTGCTAGCTCATGGCTTTGAGTTCAGTAACCAGTAGCACAAAAAGGAGAAGGAAGAGGAAGAGGAGAAGGAGAAAGAGAAGGAGGTAGAAATGAATTAGTCATGCCATTGAAAAAAATGGATGAAGCTGGATATTATTAAGTCAAGTGAAATAAACTGAACTCAGATAAGTATCTCATGTTTTCTTTCATACAAAAATTTTAAAATACCCACAAAGATTTTTTTTAAAAAAGATCTGAAAATAGAAGAGAAACTATTTGGGACAAGGAAAGGAATAAAAAGGAAGAGAGTGAGTAGGGGCAGAAGGTAGTAGGGTGAGTGTATACAATTAAAGCACCATATAAGCATGTATAGAAATATCACAGTAAAATATATTACAGTATATAATTAACTAGGTAAGATTTATTTTTTAAAATATATTTTTATTGGTGCATTGTAGTCAAACATCTCAATGGAATACAAGACTTGTGAGGATATACAAGCACCCATTACGCAATTCACCTTTTTCTGATCCCCATCCCATTCCTTCTGCCTCCCTCATGCCCAAGCTTGATTTAGTGACTGACTTTGATATATTTGTTTAAGTACATAATGTGCTTTAAAGAATTTCCATCTTTTCCCCTCCCATCCCCTTAGATAGGTCACCTTAATTGCTCCTCTACAGGACCCCTTCTTCAACTAGAGTTCCTCCTATTACCCATTTCTCCCTAGATTTTGCATATTATGGAAATTATCTGGTTTTTTTGCGATATTTCCCAGGGGATGCTGCACTACAAGCTCTGATCCCACCCTCACTGGCCCTGGCACTGGCCTCACTGCTAAGCAGGCTCTGATCCTGGCCTCACAGGACTTGGCACTGGCCTCACCATGCAGCAGGCTCCAATTCCGGCCTCACAGGCCCTGGCCCTGGCCTCGCCTTACAGCAGGCTTCAATCCCGGCCTTGGAGGCCCCAGCACCGGCCTCGCCACATTGCAGGCTCTGATCCTAGCCTCTAAGGCCCCAGCACCAGTCTTGCCACATGGCAGGCTCCAATCCTGGCATCAAAGGCCCTGTAAACTGGCTGCCTTCCCTCATGGAAGAGTCTGATCCCAGCCTCGCAGGTCCTGGCAGCAGCCTCGCCACATGGCAGGCTTTGATCCCAGCCTTGGAGGCCTAGGCACTGACCACACTGCCCAGCAGACTCCCATCCTGGCCTCCGAGGCCCTGGCCTTGTCACCCAGCAGGTTCCCATCCTGGCCTTGGAGGTCCGGCACTGGCCTCGCTCTGTGGCAGGCTCTGGTCTCTGTCACTGTGGGCAGGTCATCTACAGATGTTTCCTTTTTTCCTTCCATTTTTTTTTAAGTAGAAGAGAAGAGAACATGTGTTTTGCAAAAGCTGGGAGCCCGAATACTTAGTGGCAATGAATTTTGTCTCCCTTCTGAAGACAGAGGTCCCTAGCTTCACTACAGAGAAGTGTAGTGGAAGAAGTGGGCTCTGCTGCTTCAAGTGCACCCTGGCCTCCAACACTGCACAGAAGAGCATGGTAGCAATGAGGGCCAATGTCTCCTGGAACATGCAGCATGGTGATCCAACCCATCTATGCAGGGCTCCCTCTGATATGCCCCAAACACTTTTCCTACTTATCAAGTTGTACAGAATTCCTGAGCATGTGGGGCAATACAGTCTACTTCTGGGGAGATTTTCTCAAAAGTTCAAGGTGGATTGGTCTTTATCTGTCTGCCCCTACAAACACTGGTCACCACTGCCACCCCCACAGATGCCACCACTGCCACTGCCATCTCGATTCTCTCCCAAACACCTTTCCCACACAGAATGTTGTCCCGAGTTCCCGATCACCTGTGGCAGTAGCAGTCTATCTTTTGGGAGATTTCTTTAAAAGTTCAAGGTGGATCAGATCTCTGGCTCTCCCAAATACTGGCCACCGCCACTGCTGCTGCCATCTCAGTTCTCTCAAGAACACCTTTCCCCACACAGCATGTTGTCCAGAATTTCTGAGCATGCACAGCATTAGCAGTCTACCTTTTGGGGGATTTCTTCAAGAGTTCAAGGTGGATTGGATTGGATCTTTGCCTCTCCCAAATATTGGCCACCACCACCATCCAGGTTCTCCCCTGAGCACCTTCCTTACATAATATGTTGTCCAGAATTTCTAAGCATGTGCAGCAGGAGCAGTCCACCTTCTGGCAGAGTTCTTCAAAAGTTCAAGGTGGATTGGACAGGAATTGTCTGCATCTCCCGAATACTGGACCCCACCACTGCTATCTTGGCCCCTCTTCAATATTTTAATAAAAGAAAACAGTAAGTGTCTATTGCAGAGGTTGTGAGCTCAAGCAGTCAGTAGCAATGGATTTTATCTCCCCTCCAAGAGCAGAGGCCCACAACCTCACCACATAGAACTGGATCTGCTGTTCTGAGCTCTCATGACCCCTAGCGCGATGTAGAGAAGCACTGCAGCCAAGTGCACTGAGTCCCTCGGGACATGCAGCTGGGCACCTCGCCCAACACTGCTGGAAATTAGAACAGAGTTTATGAAGCTATTAGAGGATGGCATAGGTTCAACACTTCAACATGTAGGCAAATGTAGAAATTTCTTCAACAAGAACCCCAAAGCTCAGGAAATTAAAACAAGAATTAGTAAGTGGGATGGCATCAAACTAAAAAGTTTCTGCTTATTAAAGGAAATCATCAAGAGTCTAAAGAGAAAGCTTACACAAGGAGAAACAAAAGAAAGAACGATAATTAGATATAACAAGTGTTGGTGCAGATATGTAGAATAAGAAACCCTTGCACACTTTTAGAGAGAATGAAAATCTGTATAGCAATTACGGAAAGAGTATGAAAGTTCAGGAATACCATTTAATAGTATCTATTAATATATATCTATTAATAATAGTACATACTGTGATGTAAAAGAGACATTTATACCTCCATGTTCATTGCAGCATTATTCATAATAGCCAAGATATGAAATCAACTTGTGTTAATTAATGTATGCATGGGTAAAGGAAATGTACACAGAAAGAGAAGACATACAATATTATTCAGCCTTAAAAAAAAAAAACAAGGGATTTCTGTCATTTACAATATAGATGAATTTATTTATTTATTTATTTATTTATTTATTTATTTATTTGTGGTACTGGGGTTCCTGGAAACCCCTCTACCTCTGGGCTACACTCCCAGACCATATATATATATATATATGTATATATATATATATATATATATATATATATATATATATATATTTTTTTTTTTTTTTTTTTTTTTAATTTGGAAACAGGGTTTCTTAAGCCAGGGAGGCTGGCTTCGAACCTGCGCGATCCTCATGTCTCCACCTCCCAAGCACGGGGATTACAAATATGCAACACCACGCCCGGCTTAGATGAATTTAGATTACAGTGTACTAAGTAAAATAAGATGGGCACAGAATGACATTGCATGATTTCACACTAAACCATCAAACTCATGCAATCAGAGAGTAGAGTGGTAGTTGTCAAGGGCTAAGGTTTAAGAAAGTAGAGAGATACTGATGAAAGGGTACAAATTTTCAGTTACATAGGTTGAAAACTTCTGGAGAAGTAGTATACAGTATGCGTATGATGCTTCATTAGAGTTTATTTCATGTTTAAAGTCCACTAAGCGAGCAGACCCTAAGGGCCTGGATATATTCATATCCAGGAAATGGAGCTACATGAGCTGATGATATGTTAATGAGCTTGTTAGTAGTGAAAGATTCGCTGTGTTTTTATAACAAAATGCCATGTTGAATGCCTAAAGAGAATTTTGTTTCTAAAAAAACCTCAAAAAAGCTTGATAGTAAATGGATTTTGAAGAAAATGGTCTAAAAGAACCTCAAATAGAAATATGTGTTTATATGTACTATCTGAACTTTATTATTTGATTTATAAAATATAATAAACCTCCAATGTACACAAACTTAAAATAATTTTGTGAGCACCATTAAAAAATGCCATTCAAATTACTTTTCTAGCATTTATACTAATGAAGTAATATAAAGATCCAGTTTTTGCAATTGATTCAAAAGACAAATAAATAAAAGGAAAATATACTTTGAATTACTAACACACTAATATTATACTAAATATTAAAGTTAATTGCTGGTTCTTTATAAAACTGAGTACTATAGAGTAGCCTTTCTTTATATATTAGATTGTAAGATATTATACTATATATTTTATTAGTAAATAATAGGTTATATGCTGCATATAACCTAATTACATATAGTGTATTTAATTATGTATATTTAATCTAATTCACAATAACAAACTCCTCATTTATGGGTAATAATTTTTTTATTTTTATTTTTGGTGGTACTGGGGTGGAACCCAGAGGCTTTCTACCTCCAGGCTATACTCCCAGGCCTATTTTATATTATTTGGAAACAGGGTCTCACTAAGTTGCTAAGAGCCTCACTAAGTAGCTGAGGCTGGCTTTGAACCTGTGTGATCCTCCTGTCTCAGCCTCCCAAGTATGGGGATTACAAGGACAAGCCACCACACCTGGCTGGCTAATAATCTTTGAATAAGCATTTTGCATTCATTTTATTAAATTTAATAGTTTATTACATTTAAGTAGTTTGTTATAATATACTTCTTTTATTCCATGCTATCTTTAACATTCTTTTTTAGGAGTTGATTTAGATGGCATTGCTGAAACCAGATAGGCATGCAGTAGTCTCAGATATTTTGAGAAAGCCTGAAAATAATAGATAGTACTATCATTATCCCAGGGATTCCTACTTCAAATAACCAAGTCATGAAACAGCTAGATGTTGCTGTCCCTAAAGATAAAATATACACATATATTATATTAAAAGTGGCATTGTATGAATTTTTTTGAAATGCTATGATGTTGTGGTTCTCCATTTAAATTGAAGAAAGTGACACTTTGTGCAAAAGTATCAATAACTATCTGTTCAGAGAAAACAATCTGGTATAGAGTTTTTAAAATTGCATAGTACATGTCCTTTAAGTGTATCCCAGTGGATCTTGTTCACAGTGTTGTGTTTTGTCCTTTCAAGGTTAAAATTAAATTTATTCTGGCCTTGCAAGTCCATATCTGTTTCCTTCACAAATAGTTATAAGAAGCAAGTTCCATTTTTGTTTAGAAGTCATAAAATTTGTATTTCCCAGTGTTTAGCTAGCTCCTACCAAGTCTTACATTTATTACATGTATAGAACTGAGAGGCCATGCTTCATTATTAGGTAATTTTATAAACATTAAACATATTCAAAGACAGTAATTACTGTTTCACAATGAGAAGTACACTTGGATGCTGAAACCTTTTTACTAAAGCTAAATAGGGAGAGAATTACATATCTCTGTGCAAATTAAACTCTCACTGAATACAATAAGTACGTAGAAAACAAAGAAAAATAATAATTTTGTTAAAATATTTTTAGACAATTTCTTTAACTCTGGCAATAATTAAACTGCAATTAGGCTTGGTTTCTAAGATGACTGAAAGAATTAGGCAAAAAGTAATCTTTTTTGATACTACTTTTATTTGTTTTCACCAGTTTTTTCTAGTTTTTAAGTACCACGGATGCAGAATTTCATAAAAATAGTTGATAAGTAAGAATATATCTTACTGATTTTTGTGGAGACAAAATACTTTAGTAGGTTAACCAACTCAAGGTCAGGAGGACACCTTGAAAATTTCTCTTCTTAATGGTGGAAAGTAGTAAGGCAACAGTAAAAACGAGCATTTTTTATTTTTACAAACTTTATTTAAAGTGCCTTGTGGATCTATTCTTTGTGGATATAAAGAGTTTTATGAAGATTAAGCTCTACAGAGCAGTAAGTGGGATCCTGCACCCCAATAACAAAAAGTTGTCAAAGCAAATCAGTAGGAAACACAGGAAAAAATGTAACCAAAACCTGTCTCTCAAGATTGCCTGCCTCTAATTAAAGAAAAAAATAATGACTTTTTGTTTGTTTGGTTTTTTTTTGTTGTTGGTGGTATTGTGGTTTCTGGAAGCCCTTTTCCGGGCTACACTTCCAGACCTATTTTTATTTTTGGAAAAAGGGTCTCTTAAGTCAGCGGGGCTGGCTTCGAACCTGCGCGATCCTCCTGTCTTGCCTCCCAAGCGCGGGGATTACAAGCCTGCGCCACTACGCCCAGCCGAATAATATACTTTTAACACCAATTTCTGCTTTGCTTAATATCAAAAGCCATCTTTTACACAATTGGCTCAAACAAGTACTATGGAACTAGGAAAACGTTAATACAAATGTGCTGATAAAAAGCAGAGCACAAAATAAGCTATTCTCTGTGTGTTCTTTAAAACTTTATAGAAAATATGGAAAATTTTAGCACAATTAAAGCAATAGGCTTGCTAATAGGTAGAACATCTGTAAGGCAAATTCACCCCACACATGCACTTCAAAGCTTATTTCTAAAATTAAACCCCTCGACTACTTACCAGTAGAGTCCTTCTGGCACCCACCACCACTCCCATGCCTCAGGTGCAGTTCAACTGAAATTGATTTTCTTAGTAGCCTCCTTTTGTCTCCTTGGCATCTGTTGCTTCCTTCTTCAATCTATTCCCTGCAAAGCTTGCAGCTTTCTATTCTAAAATAAGATTCTGATTTTTTTCTCCTTAATTAGATTTTTGGTCTCTTGCAGCTGCTTAAAGAATAAAATTTAAATTTCTTAACATGGTGTGCATAACACTTTACAATTTGCAATCACAATCTTGAATTCACCCACTGTAATCTTCATCCACATGTATGATTACATCCTGAGGTGTGGTGAAGAGAAAATTATATTTTATTCTTCTCTTTCACCCTTATTACTTGGCATACCTCCTGAAACAATTCATGGTTTTTAGTTACATAATACTTGTTTATGTATAAAATAATGGTAAAGCATCAATTTAAAAAATGATATATTAACATTGAGACACATGAACAATTAAGTTTTACTTCATAAAATTTCACAACCACAGTTTCTATATCTGCTTGGAGCCACTGTAGCACATTAAACAGAGTATTAGAGAGTGAATTAATCTGGAAAAAGATCATTGTCAGTTCTTACCTGGCTGAGTGATAATGAGTAAAATATCTAAATTCTTTATGCTCACTATGTTCATCAGTGAAAAATAAATACTATTCCATGCCCTATTTAATGATTAGGTTCTCATGAGAATCAAATGAGTTAATCTTTTTAAGCTTGCATAGTAGAAAATGTATCTAAACTACCATTTTGCGTTCATGATTTAGATAATGGTTAATTCATAGTTTAAACTACACCTTGTATTATTTTTTAAATATAGCAGTTGATTCTGAATGCTTCAGAAGTAATCACTTAGCATGTGTTGGTGTGCCTCAGTGCTTAAATAAAAATCATGTTACAAAGAAACTCAAAAAAAGTTCCATATTACCACATAGTCAGGGTTCTTTAAGGAGTAAAATATTCCCATTCTTTCTGGGCGTGGTGGTGCACGCTTGTAATCCCCGTGCTTGGGAGGCGGAGACAGGAGGATCGCGCAGGTTCGAAGCCAGCCTTGCAGGCTTGAGACCCTGTTTCCAAATAAAAACGTTTAAAAATAGGTCTGGTAGCATAGCCCGGAGGTAGAAGGGCTTCCAAAAACCCCAGTACCACCACCAAATATATATATATATATATTCCCATTCTTAGCAGATATTCTTTCTTATTTAACTGCCTCCATAAATGTCAATGAACAAGGAAAACATCGCTTCTCTTGTAGTACAATAATATTGCATCAGAGACTCCTGTATTTACTCTGAAAGCATTCAATTAATCTCTTTTCATCACTGAATCCATAATAATCATTTGCTAATTTCTTTTGTTTACATGATTACTATCTGTTAGAGATTTGAATGTTGCTATAGAGAAGAGAGGAATGAAAGGACTTTGGATAAACCTATTGCATACAATATAATAGGTTTATTCCTTTTGATGGAGATCATAATAACCTTAATCATCAGAAAATATCCATGTGGCCGGGCATGGTGGCACATGCTTGTAATCCCCGTGCTTGTGAGGCAGAGACAGGAGGATTGCGCAGGTTCGAAGCCAGCCGCGTGCTCTGGCTTAGGAGACCCTGTTTCCAAATAAAAATGTTAAAATAGGTCTGGGAGTGTAGCCCGGAGGTAGAAGGGCTTCCTGGAACCCCAGTACCACCAAAAAAAAAAAAAAAAAAAGAAAAGAAAATATCCATGTGGACTGAGGTGATCAATATGGCTATATTTTTAGAAAAACTGATTCTTTTGCATCTGTCAGTATGCCAGATTCATACCAATAATACTGTTCATTTAAAGAGTCTAGAAAGTGCCATTAACAGAACAAGAAATAAAAACAAAAGTATAGTATGTCTTAAATTACTTAAGAAGATATATACTAGGATAATATGTCACCAACTGTGTATTTCATCCATTCATGCTTTAAGCACCTGTAAAAACCCACAGAAAAATATCTCCAAATATTGCCACCACTGATCTCTTTTATGCTATCTCATCTTCATTCTATTTTTTATCTTCTAATCAACAGTGTTTTTTCCAGTCCTAGATCCACCCAGACTCAGCTTTTCATTTTATGATGGCCTTTGTCTGAAAAACAATAGTAAAGCATATAGTTAAAATCATAACTGGTCTCTAGAGCCTAAGCATAGGATACTCTGAATGAGTCATGATTGCTTTTCTAGTGGCTCTGAGATGCTCACATGCTTAGTGGTCTTGGCTGTCCTTTCCTCTCATCCACAGAAAAAATCCAAACATTTGGCTTGCTCTTCCAATAAACAACTACCATCCAATCCTTTAGCCTTTCAATCTCAATCCAACTGATTCAGAACTGGTCTTCTGATGTACTCAAAACTCAGAGTCAGCGTTGTAGGGCAAGGGAAAACATGAGAAAATTCTAGTTATGCTTGCTTAGTAATCTACTATCATCCTGGGAAGCTGATTCTGAGCTTTGTTTTATTATATTGCCAGTTTTATGTTTTCTCTGTCATATTTTATGGGAAAGTGCTGCTTTGACATATTATTTTGCTTATTTACCCTGTCTATTTCTTGTTTAGATCCAAGGTCATGCTGCAATACCCCATTTTCTAAGTTATGTTGTAAAAGAGTTTAGTTAAAAAGTGCTAGGCTAAAATTAACTGAAACATGCAAAAACTACATATTTTATCATCCTCTTTGTATGGAATGTCCAGGAAGAATAAATCAATACAGAAAAAAAACAGAACCATAAGTTTTCTGAGACTGAGGTGTAATGTTTGCAGATGCAAACAATACTTTTAGGGGCAACAGAAAAGATTAAAACCTAGATTATTGCACACCTATAATTGTTAAATAAGTATAAATTCACTAAAGGTAATTAACAAAAACTAGGTAAATTTTATGGCATGGAAATTAAACCTTAAAGCTTTATTAAGCTGTAAAAATAGCTAGTAACAGGTAGACACTGTGAAGTTTAAGTAAAATAAGATTGTCAATATCCTGATAATTGTTGAAAGTGGCTGATGTATAGTGGGGTTTATTACAATAATTCTTCTACTTATTTGTATATATTTTTAATTGTCAAACTTAAATTTTAAAAGAAAAAATAGTATATTTATCTGGCAAATCAAACAATTTAGTTAGTGTGCATAACTCAGCAAAACAGTTGCTATGACATAAGTACAGACCTGTGGAGTGCTGAGACTAGACAGAACCTTACAAAGTTTACATGCCAAGCCTATAATTTTGACAATGGAACATGAATGAATGAATGAATGAATGAATGAATGAATGAATGAGAATTGTTAAATTATTTCATCAAGGTTGCACCACTGATGACATTTTGCTTATAAGGTTTCACATGTCTATGGGTTCATGACTTTAGTATTTAATAGATCTTTTCACATTTCAATATGAAGAAAAATAAGACTACAAGAGAGCATGTAAGAGTAAAAACAACAAAGATATGTACTATAAATCTGGATATTTTTAACACTTATTTGCTCCCTAATGTGCTTTACATAGATTTGATATTAAAGATAATTTTTAGCTAATCTCCTATTTCTCCCCTTATTATTTATGCTTGATTCTTAGTTTCTATTTCTAGTCAGATTTCAGGACTTTCTAATTCTGTCTCACCAATTGACCCCTCCATCCATCTCATGTTCCTAGCACTCCACATGCAGGCTAGTCTTTGATCAAACATCTAATTGTACTCTACTGAGTTGGAGTTGTGGCACATTGGCACAAAAGCTTGCAATGAATTTGTTTTTCAGCTCTTAATATTGGTATTATTCTCTCTCTGCCCAAAGATTCTGATAAATGAACTAGGATTCATGGAGTTGGGGGAGAGGTTAAAAAAAAAAGCTATGAGCAAAGCAGAGAACATGTTAGTGTGCCATTTCTGGTTTTGGACATACACAATTCTAATTCTGACACACTGGCAAAGTAAGATTTGGTCAAAAATAATATGAAAACTATAGTGACATTCAAGCTTAATTTACAATTTATTATGAATGAAAAAATATTACAAGTTTTTATAATAGGGTATAGACTAAAAGAGGTGTCATCTTAGTAGCTTTTTACCTGATACTTCTATTTTCTTTGTCATTGCTAGTTGTACTCAGTGACAGCTCTGTCTTCCACTAACCACTTCAGAAACTCTTCCACCCACTTGACTGTCCCCAGCAATGTTGGCATATACATTTCCTTAGCTACATTTTTCCCACATTATAGTTTACAATCTTTTTTGTTCCCCCTGTAAAAGAAATAAAAGCATACAAAACTGAAAAAAAAATTAGTTTGAACATAATTTGAAAATATGATAATAAAAACCACCCATTTAAAATAAGTTTTAATAAAAAATTACCCTAATATTTTCTTGTTTTCTTTTTATTTATGTAATTTAATATTGTATAGAGAACTTTAAAAGAAAACATCAAATATCTTTCTTTCTTTCTTTCTTTCTTTCTTTCTTTCTTTCTTTCTTTCTTTCTTTCTTTCTCTATATATTTTTGGTACTGGAGATTGAACCTAGCCTAAAACAATCTACATCCTAGCTACACCTCCTAGCCTTATTTCCTTATTATTATCATTATCATTATTATTATTATTTGTGTGTGTTAGTACTAGGGATTGAATCCAGAAACATTCTAAGTTACATCCCTAGTCCTATTATATATATATATATATATATATATATATATATATATATATATATTATGTATATTGTTATTGGTGCACTATAGTCTTACATCATAATGTGAATCATGAGGATCTTGCTAGGTTGATGAGAATATCACTACTTGCTGATGCTATTCTTGAATCTTTGATCTTCCTTTCCTTCCAATACTAGATTACATGTGTGCTTCACCATTTCTGCCTCAATTTACCTTTTAATAATATTTTTATTATGAAGCAATACAATGATATGGTAAATAAACATTTAAATATTACAAAATATAATATATATAAATAAAATATTTCTACTATAGATCTATTCGACAGATGCAACATCTAACTGGCTCATTTTTATATCTTAAATTTTATGTATTTTGTATTATATTTATGATGAATTTTGAAGCTGTTATTAAATAAGACCATTCGAATCAGCACATTATTATTATTATTATTATTATTATTATTATTATTATTATTTGTGGCACTAGGAATGGAACCCAGGGGCATTCTACATTCTATCTTCAAACTACAACCCCAGTCTTATTTTTTTTTTATTTTGAAACTTTTTTATTTTTTATTTTGAAACAGAGTCTCAAAGTAGTGAGTTGCAAAGTGCTCACTACATAGTAGCTGAGGATGTTTGTGAACCAAGATCCTCTGTCTTAGCCTCCCAAATACTGGGATTACAAGTTTGCACCAACAAGCCAGGCTTCAGCACATTATTTTAAAAAGATGCACCTAGTTTTTTTTTTTTTTTTTCAAAATGGCGACTGAGGGACACAGCACCTCTCAGTAGCTGAAGTAAATAAAGTTTAAATACTGAGAAAGCAGTGTCTAAATCAAAAAAATAAATACATACCAGGAACCAAAACACATCCTGGTACCTCGGCAGAACCCTGAACTTGAAGAAGAAGAACAAAGATTGGACACGGGACCTGCTGCAGATACAATCTGACCGCGGATCGGAACGCTGAACCGCGGGCTGCTTTAGCAGCTGTCCAAGTAGCTGCCTGCCCGATATTACCACGGCAAGATAATCCGGGACTAAAAACGAACTTAGGACCGCATCCTAAGCAGCGAGCAGCACCCACCAGAATTCTGTCTGCCCACCAGCGACCGGATCACATCGGCATAGAGACTCATATGGATTCCTGCACCAAGACAGGTACCTGAGGGCGCCCTGGTAAACTGGGGTCCTAGCGTGTGCGCAGTCTCAACCCCCCACCACGGGCTCAAGCCTCAGAGCACTCTCCTCATGCATCCTGCCTGTCCCCTACTAGTAATCAGTGCCTGTACACTGCCCCCCTAAATTGGAGCCTGCTTCTGTGGCTAACCCCTGCCACCTTGCCAGAGCCTATCCTCCAGGCTGCAAAAGCCCTGGGTGACCCGGAAATCTCCTTGGGGCACCCCCAGCCTCTACGTCCCGCGGGAGGCAGAGACCATTGCTGGACACTGAACACTGGACCCTTGAGCACCTACCCTGCACCCCTGGCCCACCGCTGGGTATTCCCAACCTCCTGGTAGCCAGATGCTTAGTTCTAAGTGAGAACACAGCTCAATACACCTTGGAAGAACATACCAGCAGCAATAGACAGCTGCACCCACTCTCACTTGGGTGCAGTATTAACAGTGCATCCAGCCTGCACTCTTGGAATAGGCAGAGCTCTGGCAGTAAGTGTGGGCACCCAGGAACCAGCATTAATTTGCCCAGGGTACATCTTGGGACCACACCGGCTAGCCCAGCTGGAATTTCCAGAGACACAAGAAAATCCATTGGGCCACAAAATCTGCTCAGGACCTCAGGGGGAAGTTCCAATTACACTTTGGTCACTCTCCACCCCTGCTGTAGGGAAGCACAGGCTGGAGGCGAGGGTGGTGAGTGCAGATGTGCTGACCACAGGTTAGAATTTCGCAGAATCTGTGAACTGTACAGAATCAAATAACAGTGAAACCAGACACCCGGACACATAAACCTAAAGCAGCTAAAGGAGAAAAAGGTGTCCAAACACCCAGAGTGACTTAAGAAGATAAAAATAGAGTACAAAGAAAACTAAGAGACATTGGATGGTATTCTGAAAGCTACCAAGCAATCAGATTGCTTGATATATATATTGGATAGTTTGCCTTATTTTTTTATTTCACACGGCTGCTAGTTCCTTTTATTTTATTCCTCTTCCTTTTTCCTCTTTCTTCCTCTTTCCTTCCTTTTCTTTCATTCTCCTCCTTTGATTGGTTTACCTTCCTTTTTCTTGGATTACATAATAGTCTTGGTATCTTGTGGGGATTCTTTTTTTTTTTTATGTCTGTCTGCTCCTACCAGCATCCCTATTTACAAACCTTCCCACACTAACCTACATACTTTTCTCCCCCAAAACTTTTCCCCATAATATACCTCATGGTTTAAAACTCAAAGTATTTCTTATATCCATAACTACTCTACTAACAACAAGAGTCCTAGTAGTTAACTCTCTCTCATTCCTAGCAAGTTATTACATTATCATACCTAAAGTCTTTCTCAACCTAACATATCCTCTACCTAATCTGACCCTTTTACCAATCACCCCAGCTCCTTACACATCACCCGCCCTCAACGCTGGAAAGGCTCTGCTGACTTGCCGATACCCCTAAACTCCTAATATTAAGATTTGACTAAACACATTACTCACGAATGATGGGTAGAAATCAGAAAAACAGGACAGAGAACACTATAAATATGAGAACCAGGAGTTATGAAGAGACAGCAGAAGTCACGAATACTGACCTACTAGAAATGCAAGAAGGGGAGTTCAGAATCTTGTTGTTCAATATGATGAAAGGTTTTAAAACAAGTATAGAGGAGGTTAAAGGTGAAATAGAAACACTAAAAAAGAATCAGAAAGAGGTCTGGAATGAAATGAAAGAGGCAATAAGTGAAATGAAGACAGCAATAGAAAGAAACTCTGGAAGATTAGATGAAATGGAAAACAGAATATCAATATTAGAAGACAGTACATCCCAAACCGAAAACACAGTCAGCGATATACAGAAATCTTTACAGCAACAAAACCTAAACATCCAGCAATTATGGGACAATATGAAGCGCCCTAATTTACAGATAATAGGCATTGAGGAAGGGATAGAGGTACAGACCAAGGGCATATGTAATATCTTCAAGGAAATAATCTCAGAGAATTTTCAAAATATGGAAAGAGACTTGAATCTTCAAGTTCAGGAGGCATACAGAACTCCACTGAGACAGGACCAAAGAAAAACCACTCCACGCCACATAATAACCAAATTGACCAGCATAGAGGCCAAGGAAGGAATCTTAAAAGCAGTGAGAACAAAAGGACAGGTGACATATAGAGGCAAAACAATAAGAATCACCCCAGACTATACAACCCAGGTCAGGAATGCTAGGAGAGACTGGTACGACGTGATTCAGACCCTGGAAGAAAATAACTTCCAGCCCAAACTAATCTATCCAGCAAAACTACTATTCAAGATCAATGGGGAAGTCAAAGTCTTTCAGGATAAACAAAATCTCAAAAAATTCATGAATTCAAAGCCAACACTAGAGAAAATTCTTAAAGAAATAAATCATAAGGAAGAAAAAAGAAGCAGACTCCAGAATCAGAGAAGAGAGGAAGTTAATAAGTGGGCCATTTAAGTAAAGAAGAAAGATCACACCACCCAAGAGTAGACAGAACACAAAATGGCAGAAAACAAAAAGCATATTTCAATAATATCACTTAATGTCAAAGGACTTAACTCACCAATCAAAAGACATAGACTGGCAATGTGGATTAGGAAACATAATCCAAACATATGCTGTCTGCAAGAAACTCACCTCACAGCCAAAGACATTCACAGGCTGAAGGTGAAAGGATGCAAAAAGATATACCATGCCACCAGTGACCGAAAAAGAGCAGGGGTAGCAACCCTGATATCCAACAAAACAGACTTTAAAATAAAACACATCAAAAGAGACAAATCAGGGCACTTCCTTTTATTAAAAGGAACAATACACCAAGAAGATATAATGATAGTAAATATTTATGCCCCAAATGTGGGTGCAACCACATTTGTAAAACAAACCCTTCTGGACATAAGATCCCAAGTAGACCCAAATACAATAATTCTGGGAGACTTTAATACGCCTCTCACACCACTGGATCGATCTTCGAGGCAAAAGATGAGTAAAGATGCTTTAGAACTAAAGGAAACCATAAACCAAATGGACCTAATAGACGTTTTCAGAGTATTTCAACCAGGAACTACAGAATACACTTTCTTCTCAGCAGCCCATAGAACCTTCTCCAAAATAGATCACATCCTGGGACACAAAGAAAATACCAGCAAATTCAAAAAATGTAATATAATCCCATGCATCTTTTCAGACCACAATGGAATAAAAGTAGAAATCAACAACAGGAAACTCGAAAGAAAGTATTCAAATTCATGGAGAATGAATGATACACTACTAAATGACGAATGGGTAAGAGCAGAAATTAGGGAAGAAATAATGAAATTTATCGAAACAAACAAAAACAGAGACACAACCTACCAAAACCTATGGGACACCATGAAGGCAGTACTAAGAGGAAAGTTTATCGCATTGAGTGCCCACATAAAAAGGATGGAGAACCACCAAGTAAAGAACCTAATGACACAACTCAAGGATCTAGAAATTCTGCAACAATCCATTCCCAAAGCCAGCAAAAGATGAGAAATCATCAAAATTAGAGCAGAAATAAATGAAATAGAGAACAAAAAAACAATTCAAAGAATCAATAAAACAAAAAGTTGGTTCTTTGAAAAGATTAATAGAATTGATAAACCCCTGGCCAACCTAACCAAAAGAAAAAGAGAATCAACTCAAATTACCAAAATTAGAAATGAAAAAGGAGATATCACCACTGATAGTGAAGAAATTCAAAATATTATCAGAAACTACTTTAAAAATTTATACTCCAATAGATTTGAAAACCTGGATGAAATTGACAGATTTCTAAACACAGTTAACCTTCCTACACTCAACCAAGAGGACATAGCAAGACTAAACCAACCAATAACAACCAAAGAAATAGAAACGGCAATAAAAATTCTTCCACCAAAGAAAAGCCCAGGCCCAGATGGGTTCCCAGCTGAATTCTACAAAACCTTCAGTGAACAACTAATACCAATACTTCATAACACGTTCTGGGAAATTGAAAGAGATGGAACTCTTCCAAATTCCTTCTATGAGGCCAGTATCACATTAATCCCCAAACCAAATAAAGATACCTCAAGAAAGGAAAACTACAGACCAATATCCTTAATGAACATAGATGCAAAAATTCTAAACAAAATACTAGCTATACGCATTCAAAACTATATCAAGAGAATAATTCATCACGACCAAGTCGGTTTCATCCCAGAAAAACAAGGCTGGTTCAACATACGCAAATCAATACATGTTATTCACCACATAAATAGAACCAAGAACAAAAACCACATCATCATAGCAATAGATGCTGAAAAAGCATTCAACAAAATCCAACACCCATTTATGTTAAAAAACACTGCAAAAAATTGGGATAGAAGGAAAGTACTTCAACATCATCAAGGCAATATACTGCAAACCCAAAGCCAACATTATATTGAATGGGGAAAAACTGCAAGAATTTCCGCTACAGTCAGGAACAAAACAAGGATGCCCACTTTCACCTCTCCTTTTCAATATAGTCCTTGAGACTCTTGCTGCAACAATCAGACGAGAGAAGGAAATCAAAGGAATCCACATAGGAAGAGAGGAAGTGAAATTATCCTTATTCGCAGATGACATGATCCTTTATCTGGAAGACCCAAAGAACTCAACCAAAAGACTTCTGGAGCTGATCGACAAATTCGGCAAAGTTGCAGGTTACAAAATCAACCTAAAGAAATCAGTGGCCTTTCTTTATGCCAACAACGAATCCACAATGAAGGAAACAAAAACAACAATTCCATTCACTATAACCTCAAAACCAATAAAATACCTAGGAATAAACCTAACCCAAGATGTAAAAGACCTCTACAACAAAAACTATAAAACATTAAAGAAAGAAATAGAAGAAGACCTTGGAAGATGGAAAGATCTCCCGTGCTCATGGATAGGCAGAATAAATATCATCAAAATGGCCATTCTGCCAAAACTGATCTATAGGTTCAATGCAATTCCCATTAAAATACCAGTGACATTCTTCAGAGACCTAGAAAAATCAATCATGAACTTCATATGGAGAAAGAAAAGACCTAGAATAGCCAAAGCAATTCTCAATAACAAGAAACACGCAGGAGGCATTACAATCCCAGACTTCAAACTATACTATAGAGCAATAGTAGTAAAAACAGCATGGTACTGGCACAAAAACAGATATACTGACCAGTGGATTAGAATAGAAGATACAGAAACAAACCCACACATCTTTAGTCAATTAATCTTTGACAAAGGGGCCAAACACATACGCTGGAGAAAAGACAGCCTTTTCAACAAGTGGTGCTGGGAGAACTGGCTAACCATTTGTAAAAAGATGAATCTAAACCCCTATATCTCACCTAACACAGGAATCAACTCAAGATGGATCAAAGACTTAGAAATTAGACCTGAGACGGTGAAGTTAGTAGAGGAGAACATAGGTTCAACACTACAACATATTGGCACAGGCAGTAACTTTCTCAACAAAACCTCCAAAGCTCAAGAAATTAAAGCAAGAATAAACAAGTGGGATAACATTAAACTAAAAAGTTTCTTCTCATCAAAGGAAACTATCAATAACCTAAATAGGAAGCCTACAGAATGGGAAAGGATCTTTACCAGCCACCATTCTGATAGGGGGCTAATATCCAGAGTATACAAAGAGCTCAAAAGGCTCTACACCAACAAAACAAACAACCCAATCAAGAAATGGGCAAATGAACTAAATAGACACTTCACAAAAGAAGAGATACAAAGGGCTAATAGATACATGAAAAGATGTTCTTCATTACTGGCCATCAGGGAGATGCAAATCAAAACTACACTGAGATTCCATCTAACCCCAGTCAGAGTAGCAAGCATAAAGAAATCAAACAACAACAAATGCTGGCGAGGATGTGGGGAAAGAGGAACTCTTTTACACTGTTGGTGGGAGTGCAAACTAGTTCAGCCACTATGGAGATCTGTGTGGAGATTCCTAAGAAAGGTGGGAATAGATCCACCATATGATCCAGCTATACCACTCCTGGGTATCTTTCCAAAAGGGTTGAATTCAGAGAAATACAGCAACATATGCATACCTATGTTCATAGCAGCACAATTTGTAATAGCCAAAATATGGATCCAACCCAGATCACCATCAACAGATGAATGGATAGCAAAACTGTGGGAAATACACACAATGGAATTCTACTCAGCCATAAAGAAGAACAAAATTATATCATTTGCAAGAAGATGGAAAGCCCTGGAAAGCATCATGTTAAGTGAGATCAACCAAGCACAGAAGGAGAAGATACACATGTTTCCTCTAATATGCCCAAACTAGAAAACACAAAGGATACCAGTAGTACCCCAGATATTAGAGGGGAAATACTAGCTAAGTTTTAATGGAAAGATAGGAGAGGAGAAAGGCCGATCTTGATTAAGGAGCATCTTCACCTGAACATGTGTAAAATTATGAATAAGACATGGTTAACCTGGCCAACCATTGGTGGGGGGCGGGAGAGAAAACGGGGGTGGGGGGGAGAGGGCACCAAACATAGTGTAAATGTATACTATTTATGTTCAATAAAAAAATTGTTAAAAAAATAAAAAATAAAAAAATAAAAAGATGCACCTATTATGTGGAAGGAACAATGACTTTAAAAAAAAATTCTTGTTGAGAAGCCAGCTTCCTCCCTTCCCTTATCTCTTTTTCTGTGTTTCTCTTTTTCTTCCACTCTCCCTGCCTTTTCTTTCTTTTGTTCATTATTACAACAGTATTGTAATAAATATTAGATATGAGTGTATTTCTAGGTACATTTTTTAAAAATTGAGTTGATGAGGAAATAATTTGTACATTTCATGAATTCTCTATTTCATGCAAAAATTACTTTCCATGGACACACAAAACTATTGCAATTTACAAGTAACTTTAGAAAAACTGAAGGTAAAAAATCAGTATAAAAAACCAGTAGTAGTTTTATATGCCAGTAATGAACTGATTAAAAAAGAAAGTTAATATGCCACACATGATATTCAACAAAAAACAATCAATCAGGTAACTATGAATACATTTAACCAAGAAAATAAACTAACTCTGTAATAAAAGACAACACTTTAAAAAATCATAAAGGACACAAACACACACACACAAGTGGAAAGATATCCCGTGTTAAAAAAATATTGCTAAAATATTTTACTACCAAAGTAACTACAGAGAATGATACAGTCCTAAATTCATATAGAACGAAAAAGACCCAGAATATCCAAGGCAATTCTAAGAAACCAGAAAAAAGAAAAAGAAAAAAGAAAACAAGAAATCTGACTTTAAAACATTCTACAATGCTATGATTATCAAAACTGTGTGGTATTGATATAAATTCAAATATATACATCAGTAAAACAAAACAAAAATTTTCCAGTATTTAAATTATTCTAATATTTAAAACCAACTTATTTTCTACAAAGGTACAGAAAATATATATTAGAGAAAGGAAAGTCTCTAACAAAAATGGTTTTGGAAAAACTGGATATACATATTCAGAAAAGTAAAAATAAATCTCAATCTCTCACTGTATTATAAAAAATAGATTAAAAATGAACCAAGATTCTAATTTTAAAAACAGGAAAAGAAACTAGAATAGAGGGTTGAGCAATTTGTGATAGGACTAAAAGCAATTGCAGTAAAAGCAACACAAGGCAACTGGCTTCACATTAGTAAGTTTCTGCATAATAAAGATAACAAGTGAGTGAAGAGGCAGCCAAAAGGAGAAGATCATGTTTCAAACTACTCATTTGACATGGATTATTATCCCTTAATATGATTTATGATTATACAAGAAACTCAGAAACCTCAACAGCATAAAACAAAGACTCCAATTAAAAATGGGCAAATTATCTAAACAGGCATTTCTCAAAGATCTAGAAATGGTAAACTAGTATATAAAAAGATTTTGAAAATTAATACTTATCAAGAAAATGCAAAATTACAATGAAATATTATTCAGCTAATTAGAATGGCTATTATAATAGCCAAAGCTCATGAGAATATGTAGAAAAGGGGATATTTATTCTCATGTTTCTTTTAGCACTATTCACAATAACCAAGATTTAGAATTTATCAAAATATTTACTAGAATTTATTTATTTATTTATTTATTTATTTATTTATTTATTTATTGTGGTACTGGGAATTCAACCCAGGGACATTCTACCTCCAAGCTTCACATCCAGCCCCATTTTTATTCTTTATTTTGAAACAAATTCTCATTAAGTTGCAGAGGGCCTCACTAAGTAGCTGAGGCAGTCCAAAACCTTGCAATCCAGCCAAACTTGGTGTTGCACACTTGTAATCCCGGCATTCGGGAGGCTGAGACAGAAGAATTTAGGTTTGCAACTCAGTGAGACTCTGTTTCAAAGTAAAGAATAAAAAAGAAAATAGAGTCAGAGTGTAGCTGGGAGGTATAATGTCCCTGGGTTCCATCCCTAGTACTGAAAAAAGGAAAAACCTGCAATCCTTCTGCTTCAGCTTCCCAAGTACTGAGATAACAAGTTTGTGCCACCACGCCTGGCTTGATGAAAAGATTTTTAGACTGTGAAACCAAATACCAAGTGTTTTGATATATATACTTTATTACATTAGATATTATGTCACAATTTCATTTTATTTTTTTATCTTTTACCCTAGACTTATTTAGGACTTATCATGAGTTATTTAGTTTCCAAGAGGTATGAGATTTTGTTTGTGTATTTATCATTAATAACTATAATTATTGCACTGTAATCAGAATATAATTATACATTTATAATTTTTTACAGTAAGAAATTTAAATAATTTTTTCTTAATGGTAGATTTCTAGCAGTATTTTATCGGGACATTAAAAAGAAATTTTATTGTCTTCAAGGAAGTATACTTAATACCTTTTAGATTCTCATTAATAGTTTTTATACTCCAACTATTCAAAACACAAACAACAACAAATGCTAGCAATGATGTGGAAAAGTGGGAAGTTTAATACATTATTGGTGGGATTGCAAATTAGTGCAACCACTGTGGAAAACAGTATGGAGAATCATCAGAAGAATAAGAACAAACTTACTATATAATCCAGTAGTACCACTCCTGGTCATCTACGCAAAAGAAGGGAAAGCAAAATACCAAACTAATGCATGCCTATCTATGTTCATAGCTGCACAATTCACCATGCTAAACTATGGAACAAGTCAAGATGTCCATCAACAGATGAATGGATTATAAAATTATGGGATATGTACACGATGAAATTTTACTCAGCCATAAAAAACCCACAATTATGTCATTTACAGAAAAATAGATGGAACTAGAGGACATTATGCTAAACGGGATTAGTCAGTCACAAAACATAAGAAATCGGATGCTCTTTCTAATATGCGAAAGCTAGGGAGAAAATGGGTCAAAGGAGAAACTCTAAACAAAGAAGGAGATTCTATAGATAAGCAGATAAGGAGACCCAACAGGCGATGAGAGAGGGAAAGAGGGAAATTCTGTAATGTATATGGTGTACTTTAACAAACATATCAATGTCAATCACTAAGCAAAACATGGGAAGGAGGGAGGGGGAGGAAATGAAATGGGAATAGTGTAAGGGCTAATTGGGTGATGTGTACATGTGTGTCTCCACTCTCTTGAATCCCATTAAGATGTATGAATAAAATACACCAATATAAATTTTTAAAAAAATTAAAAAATTTAGAATAAAATCATAAGCTAAAATAAATAAAATTTAAAAATTCTAATAAAAATAATAACTTTTGTATATTATCTTTTTACCATATTGCACTTAACTCTGTACAATAAGATGTTCCAGTTGTTTTTTAATTGTTTGAGAAAAAAAATTGTGTTACATTAGTTTCCCAAAAGATTCAATTAATTTTTATTATGGAACATCTTATTTTAATTGTAAAATGGCCTAATATGTATTCTTAATGCTTTCACTCTTGAATTACATTTTGCATGATATTAATTATATGCTCATAAAAATAACCATTTATATTTACTTTTTCTTATTAATTTATTTTCAAGCTTAGTAACTTGCATTATACATACACATCTTAATTATGCAAATATTTGTTTTATTTATATTTAGTTTTGTTTAAATCCAATCAGAATTCTTTTGTGTGTGTGTTTGGGGTACTGGGATGAAACCCAGGTACATTCTGACTCTGAGCTACACCATCAGACCAATTAAAAAATTATTTTTATTTGGAATGGTATCTTTTCAACTGACTATGATCATTGTATCATTGATCATTGGTACACTGTATTATTGCTTTCACTATATCTTTACTCACAAGGACAAAAAGACTGCTAAGTTGCAAAAAAGATTTCTGTATGTTAGTGTCTTTTGTGAAACTTATCTCCCTTTACTGAGATGGGTAGATGCAGAGCTTCCTGTTAAGATATCAAGCTGCATTTCTCCTCAGCCCATCCTGCCTCCCTTCTGCAGTGATAGAGTTCCAAGCCAGAATTTCCAAGTGCTTCATCAACATGTGAAAATCTAGAATGTAGCTTGGTTTTCTCTAGGCCCTGTTGATTCATATTCTTTCAATATTTGACGTAGATTGTATTTTATGTTGGATATTGGAATTAAAGCTGTTGCCTTAATTTTATTGGAATTGAGTAGCCTATGCAGATCATCCTGATAGGTCGGGTCACTTCCTTCCTCCATGGGACTCCACAGTGGGGACAGGAGGTGGAACCCCAAAAACCAGAAGTGAAGATGTTGCGAGACTCCAGGTGTCATGAGACTCCAGAGATCATGAGACAGACTCCAGGTACCACGAGACTCTGGATGTCACAAGAAAATCAGCATTCCCATGCTAACTCCACCCCCAAACACCCCCCACTATAAATATCCATACTTCCTCTCTGATCACGTGGCTCTGCTGCTAGGTCATTGGTCCCTTCACCTTTCCCCCAGAGTCTGCAGATCTTGTCCAAAGGCGCCAGTTTTTTATTAAAGTGGCCTTTAATAACCTAGTTCATGTTTGACTTCTTTGCAACCCCCAACTCAACTTCAACATTTCATCTGGTGCACAAAACCCGGAAGGATATTTTTCCTTTTTGTTGTTTCTGTCTTCCTCCTTAAGCCCCATACTCTCTGACCTGACCCTCAATTGGACCAACCACTTTTTTTTAGACTTGGTGTGCCCCTAAAGTTCCATGCCCTGCTTTCTGGGTGGTGCACACCCACCAGCTGTTCTGGCCCTACCGCCACTGCTCCAGCAGCATGCTCCTGTGCCACTTGGGCCCTGCTGCCACTGCCGCCACCACCACTACCACTGCTCTGGACCCATACTCCTGCACTGCTCTGGTTCTGGCGGCATGCAACCACCAGCTGCTCATCCCAAAGAAGTCTTTCAGACAGGGTAAGCTCTCTCCCTTTCCTTGGTCAGCGAGTTTCAGCTTTCTGCCTTCCTGGTTCTTGGCTCTGGATTCTCCATTCTCAAAGGTGTAGCTGTGTCAGAGGTCAAATTCATCCCCAGATGAACAGGTCATCCTCCGGTTTTTAGAAGGTGTGGGGAGCCATTAAGGTTTTCCCCTTTAAGAATACTTCTGACTGTCCTTTGCCCAGGGCCAATAAAGTTTGGGGTCATGGAAAGTTCAACATCTGAGAGAAGCTCAGGTGGAATTGATTGGTTTGACTATTAAGCGCACAGGTGGTGACGGCACAGGGTTGATTGGTTTGACCGCTATGTGCATAGGTGGTAACGTCACGAGGGTTGATTGACCTGGAGCGGTATAAATAGGACGAGAGCGATAAAACCGGGATTAGTCAGTAGAGATATTGACCCGGGAGTGTACTGGCGATCCTTCCATGAGAGAATTAAGTATTCTATGAATAAAATTCATTGAATAAAATTCTTTTCATCCTCACTCCTCTCTTTAGAACCTGTACTTTTGCTGGCTGGCTCTGGCAGGTGGTGGCCCACACAGGGAGATTCTGAAACTGAGGACCCAGTGAAGAACACTGCTGAAAAAAAAGGAGTGTGCTTGAAGACTTGTGGTGGGGGTGAGTAACGTGGAAGTTGTAATATACAATGGGTCAAAAAATTAGTCTTTTGTATTTTGTACAGATGTTAAGAGATATGCTTGGTGTTAGGAAAACTAAGATAGAACAAAAAGGCACTTTGCCTTCACTTCCTAAGGAAGATGAGGATACTGAAGAAGAGGAGCGGCTTGAGGAAACTGCTGCTCAGTTCCATAGAAATTAGTTAGGGGCTTATCCAGATACTCCAGAAACTACAGAGCCCAATTTTTGTATAAAATAATTACAAGTAGCTGTAGAGACTTTAACTAAATGATTAGATCAGATAGCTCCTTCAAATAGTGAAAAAGAAGGACCTCAACAATATTCTCCTATTATCAGCAATACGAACCTTCAAAATTCTCCTATTGTAGCATTTGCTAAACAAAGCATTGAAAAACACTGACCTTTATCTTTAATATCACCGCTTCAAGTGGCTATAGATCGAGCTGCAGAAAATGGAGAAGATACTAGAAGATTTAGAGTTTTCCCCATTACTGAAGAGCCTGATGGTCAAGGGGGTGTTCTTAAAGGTCATAGACCCTTTCCTTTCAAGCAATTAAAAGAATAAAAAATGGCTTGTGCTCAATATGGGCCAATGGCACCTTTTACTCAAGCCATGTTAGAATCTCTCTCCATGGAGGCTTTGTGGAAACCTCTTTATCAGGGGGTGATTTTTTATTATGGAAGTCTGAATTTGCAGAACAATGCCAATCCACAGCAGATTTGAATGTAGCTCAGGGAATACCCATAAGTTTTGATATGTTAGCAGGAGAAGGGCAGTTTAGGGAGATGGCTCAGCAATGGGAATTTAGTCTAGCTTCTTATGCTCAGATCAATGCTGCTGCGCATCAAGCATGGAACAAGTTGCCTTCTTCAGGAAAACAAACTGAAGATCTTTCAAAAATAAGACAAGGACCAGACGAGCCATTTCAGGATTTTATAGCCAGGTTATTACAAACTGCTAGTCGATTTTAGGTGACAGTGAAGCAGGGCTATTGCTCGTAAAGCAATTAGCCTTAGAGAATGCCAATACTCTTTGTCAAGCAGCCTTACACCCTTTTAGAAAGAAAGGAAATATGTCTGATTATATTCGGCTATTTTCTGATATAGGACCAGCATATACACAGGGATTAGTTATGGCTGCGGCATTACAAGAGAAAACTGTACAAGAAATCCTTTTCCAACAACATAAAAAATTGGGACCTAAGAATAGTATGGTTAAATGCTATGGGTGTGAACAAAATGGTCATTTAGTTAAGAACTATCCACAGAGGCAGAGTGCTAGTAATAAATGAGAGCCAGGCTTATGCCCTCAATGTAAAAGAGGGAAGCATTGGGCTAAGGAATGTAAATCAAGGACTAATGTGCAAGGGAATCAGTTCCTGTCAGGAAATGGGAGGAGGGGCCCGCCTCAGGCTTTGCAACAACAATGTTATGGGGCACTCCAGACATTTGTACCACAGCAGGGCTACCCTCAACAAAACAATCCATTCAGGACTTATTCAGAGCAACCCCAGGCAGCACAGGATTGGACCTCTGTGCCTCCATCTATACAGCATTAACTCCCAAAATGGGAATGCAAGCCCTTCCTACTTGTGTTTATGGTCCATTACCTAAAAGGACAGTAGGCTTGTTGTTAGGACGAAGTAGTGTCACCATGAAGGGAATTATAGTAGCCCCTGGAGTAGTTGATTCTGACTATGAAAGAGAAATAAAAATTATGACATATTCTCCTCAAGGTATAGCTGTTATTAATTCAGGTCAACAACTGGCACAATTAATATTGCTACCTCAGGTGCAAACTAATAATAGAGTTCAGAGACCTAAATGAGGTCAAAGGGGATTTGGCTCATCAGATGCTTTTTGGGTCCAAGCGATTGGAACTCAAAGACCAAAATTAAAATTGTTTATTGATGGGAAAGAATTTTCAGGATTATTAGACATGGGAGCAGATGTTTCTGTGATAACAGCTGATTTATGGCCTAACAAATAGCCTAAGCATTCTTCCCTCACTCACCTTAAAGGCATAGGACAGATGCGAAACCCTGAACAAAGCTTCCTAGGCTTACATGGAGAGATGAGGAAGGCCATACTGGAGTTTTTCAACCCTATATTGTTTCAGGACTTCCTGTCAACTTATGGGGCTGAGATGTTATGCAGAACATGGGTGTATATCTTTATAGCTGTATACTTACTTGGGAAACATTCTTTATCCCAAGACTCTTAAGCCACAAAAAAATCAATTATGTAAAGATAATTTAAAAACCTTAAATGATTTTCAAAAACTTTTAGGAGCTATTAATTGGCTAAGACCATCTTTAAATATTACTACTGGAGAATTAAAACCCTTATTTGATATTTTAAAAGGTGACTCAAACCCAACTTCCTCTCAGATCTTAACAGAGGAAAGACGTGCTGCTCTTAAAAAAGTTGAATTGGCTATTGAATGTCAAAGAAAACAGTACATTGACTATGTTAAAGAATGGGCCACTTATATATTGACATTGGCACATACACCCACTGCTGTTTTGTGGCAGGATGAACCATTAATGTGGATACATTTACCCACTACTCCAAGCAGAGTTTTAATGCCATACTGGGAATTAGTTGCCTGCTTGGTGTGTTCTGTCAGATCAGAATCTATAAAATATTTTGGTAAAGAACCTTCACTTATTAGTGTTCCTTTTATGAAACAACAAGTACAATGGCTTTTTCAAAATGCTGATTCATGGGCTATTGCTTTTGCATCTTTTATTGGAGAAATTGACAATTTTTTACCTCATGATAAATTATTACAGTTTGTTAATAAACATGCTCTTATATTTCCTAAGAAAATTCATGCTACTCCCATATCTCAAGCGGTCTTGATATTTACTGATGGCTCATCAAATGGTAAGGCATCTTATGTAATTAATAAACATAGTACTATAATTCAAACATCTTTTACATCTGCTCAAGTTGTAGAATTGCATGAGGTAGCGGCTGTTTTTAAACATCTATCTGATACGTCTTTTAGTTTACATACTGATAGTGTATATATAGCTAATGCCCTTCAAACATTAGAAACTGTACCATATATTGATAATTTATTTTTTCAAATTTATTTTTTCAAATTCAAACTCAGATCCTATCATGCCAGCATCCTTGATTTATTGGGCACATAAGAGCACATTCTGCTTTACCTGGTCCTTTGGCAGAAGGTAATCAAGTTGCTGATGATGCTACAAAATTTGTCTGCCTCTCTCAATTGGAACAAGCTCAACGATCACATTCTTTACATCATCAAAATAGTGCTGGTCTATGTAAACAGTTTCAAATTACTCAAGAAGCAGCACGACAAATTGTTAAACAATGTCCTATATACCCAGATTATTTGCCTGTTCCTCATTTAGGTGTAAATCCACGGGGATTGGTTCCCAATAATTTATGGCAAATGGATGTTACGCACATTTCTGCCTTTGGTAAACAAAAGTATGTTCATGTGTCTATTGATACTTTTACAGGATTTATTATGGCTACAGCCCAAACGGGGGAGGCTGCTAAGCATGTGATTTTCTGTGACGGACAGAGCTCGGTCGGAGCACTGAAACTGCTGGGACAGGGTTCCTGGAAGGTGGGGCAAAGGCTTTGGTTATTTTCTGCAGAGGCTTTTTTCTGCAGCGATTTCCCTCTCTTACCAAGTAAAACTCCTTCAAGTCCTTGTTCAGCACTAAACGTGGGGGTTAATCCCTGGGACTTGGGAGAGAGAAATCTGAAATGACTGACTAACTGACACGGACAATTGCCTCTCGTGCAACTGACAAATTTTTATTTCCCAAAACCAAGATTTTATATCTTTCCCCCAGTGAGATTACTAGTAAAAAAAAAAAAGTGTAAACACCAAAGAACAATAGTGAAGGACATGTAAACAAGGCAAAAAGACACTTTCTGGTAATTAAGATTAGCCCCAGATCTTGTGATTGAGGCCAGCCCCTTGGCCTTGCAGATGAGCTGCCTTAGAGGGCAAATTCCAAGAAGGACAAGAGTCACACCCAGAGTTTTTTCTTTTAGAATTTGGAGAATCTCCTTTAACCTTTTGGAACTTTGTGTTTCTTAGGCTTTGTCCATGCCGTTGGCATGGGGAAATCAGATGGGTCCAAGCCATGTACATGTATGATGATCCAAAGGACTGTGATGGAGGTCTGTCAGGTTCTGTCTGTAACACCTTCTGATGTCTGAAAACCTCAATTCTATGAAACAACACTCATAATACAGTTTAGCAGATAGGGCCCAAAAGGCAACATGAAGTTTTTAGATTTAATTGTCAGATGTACTCCTTTAGCTTCTACCTGCTGCTGAGCACACAAGCGGTAGGCTTATTAGAAACCTATTTCTTTTTTTAATAATCTGTCTTCATCACATACCACAAACCTTTCTGCAACCTGCTTTTAATCCTCTGATTTTTATCCTGGTCCTTTCTTTCCCATTTGAGACAATCTTAGGATAAACTTTACTTCATACAAAATGCTTTCTTATTCTCACAAGATTTCCTTTCTTTATCTCCATCAAAACTTCATACCTGCACACTTATTATATCTGTCTTTTGTTCTGACATAACTATTCCTTAACCAGTTGGTGCCTCTTTGTCTCCAGACAGGTCAAGAATCTTCCTGGCCCTCAACCCTATTGTATTGGGCAGTATTGGCTGCTCACCAACTAGGCTGCTTTGAAATCACATACAAAGTTTATCTTTCTTATATCCAGGCCTGATCATGAGGAGAGGAGGTAAACAGAGGCACCAGTTGCCTTTCTTGTAGTTTTAGGGCTAATGGCCTCAGTTGACTCTTAAGGATTTTACTATAGGTTAATGATTAGAATGAAGGTCAAAGATAGAGAGGAACTCTGCAGCGCCTTCCCTACCTACATGCTTTCACAGCACTTAAGCTCTGACTATACCAGCACATTACAAACACATTTTTCCCTTCTGTCTTCTCTAGCCAATTTTATTATAGCTTGGAGCAAGGCAGGGAAAGTCTGAGGGCTCAGACATATTTTACCAGAAAATTTATCCCAAAGTTCTGATTCTGGAATCTCTGGAGCCATGCATGTGAAAAGTTAATAGAATCATTACCAGAAGAACAATAACTTATAAAAGAATATCTAAGAGCAAGGAGTAGTTTGACCAGCGACCAAGCTCCCTCAGGGCTTTTCCTCCTTGAGGTTTGCCACGTCATGCATGCAGGGTCACATGCACAGACTCCAAGGGAGGGTCGTGGCACCCATTATTTGAAATTTTTGCTTTCTCAGGCCTTCCTTTCTACATTAAAACTTATAATGGTTCAGGATATATACGAGTATGGCTTTAAAACGATTTTGCAATACATACAATATTCAGCATATTACAGGTATACCCTATAATCCTCAAGGACAGGGTATTGTAGAACGTGCCCACAATTCTTTAAGAACACACTTTTGAAAACAAATAAAAAGGGGGAGTTATATCCCATTCACCACAGAACTCTTTAAATCATGCTCTTTTTATTCTTAATTTCTTGAATGCTGACAAAACTGGTCGCACAGCAACAGATAGATATTGGCATCCATCCTCCAAAAACAATTTTGCTTTAGTGAAATGGAAAGATCTTTGCACAGGAATTTGGAAAGGTCCTGACCCCATACTAATATGGGGAAGAGGGCATGTTTGTGCTTTTTCATAGGATGAAGATAATGCACGGTGGATACCTAAGCAGCTGGTGTGACATATGGATCAAGCAAAAATGGAAGAATCTCAGATTAATGCTGATGATGCTCCTAGCTTCAATGATGAATGAAACATGGACTTACATTCCAGATCATCTCATACTTCATCCAGCTGTTTGGGAACAATGGGAGATCGCTGTCTTCGGTGACAACTCATGATTGCTGGGACTTCTTGCTTTGAACTTTATACCTATTACAGAAACTTTTAATTATTTTGGACAAAGAATTGGTACTTTTGGTTATTTTGGACAAAGAACTGGTATACTCTTATGTTTTCCTAAAAATATCAGAAAGATGAGATGTCTGCAGTTGGTGCCCATGATATTGCAGACAAGTACAAAGACTGAGAATAATTGTGCTATTAAAGGTGTGGTCTTATGGGACCCTGGTTATACAGGGAAAGAATATAAAAATGTTAGCCCACCAATAATTTGTTTACCCTGTTAAACTGACTTAACATGTGGAAATCCTAGTGTTAATTGGAAAAAATGTCTTACTGAAATACCTATTTTTCATAATATTCCCAATACTTGGTTTATTAGAGACTAGGGACAAAGTGTGACCTCGGACAAAATGAGAACATTTTTATTCAGCAGAAGTACATGATCTACATCTAAAAAGTACCCCCATTTAAGAGGCTGGTAGTCAATGACAGGTAAGATTTCCTTGGGACAAGGAAACCTAAGACAGGATTTACAGCTTATAGCTCTGTATTGTCCAAAGATGGGTAATCCTTGATATCTGAAGGAAACAGCCTAAGACAGGCACAGTCTTCTTTTGAATATAATAAGAAAGGGGGAACTGTGAGAAGCCATTAAGGTTTCTTCTTTAAGAATACTTCTGACTGTCCTTTGCCCAGAGCCAATAAGGTTTAGGGTCATGGAAACTTCAACATCTGAGAGAAGCTCAGGTGGAATTGATTGGTTTGACCATTAAGCACACAGATGGTGATGGCACAGGGTTGATTGTTTCGACCACTACGTGCATAGGTGGTGACGTCACGAGGGTTGGTTGACCAGGAGCAGTATAAATAGGACAAGAGCACCGGGCGTGGTGGCGCACGCTTGTAATCCCCGCGCTTGGGAGGCATAGACAGGAGGATCGCACAGGTTCGAAGCCAGCCGCGCTGGCTCAGGAGACCCTGTTTCCAAAAATAAAATAGGTCTGGGAGTGTAGACCAGAGATAGATGGGCTTCCAGGAACCCCAGTACCACCAAAAATAAATAAATAAATAAATAAATAAATAAATAAATAAATAGGACGAGCGCGATAAAACTGGGATTGGTCAGTAGAGATATCAACCCGGGAGTGTACTGGCAATCCTTCCATGAGAGAATTAAGTATTCTATGAATAAAATTCATTAAATAAAATTCTTTTCATCCTCACTCCTCTCTTCAGAACCCATACTTTTGCCGGCTGGCTCTGGCAAGAAGGGATTGAGATGTCTTTCTCAATCTCTTATTCTCCATTCCTGAATGATTGATTTAAAAAAAAATAGGTATGCCTGTTTCCTTTTCTTAATTTTTATCCATGGACCAATTATGGGAAAACAAACCTCAAAAATCTAGTGGAGGATGTATTCCCTGAGTGCCTACATTTCTATTACACTAGTGTCTGGACTTAATACAAATTGGATAATGGTTTGCAGTGGCCTGAGAATGGTACTTTGGATTCTAATATTCTTACTAATCTCAGCAACATTTTTAAGTGGTCTGATAAATGGTCAGAAGTCCTTTATATCCATTATTGACTGCAGTCAACAGGAAAGCAGCTCTTAGTCTGTTAAAGTTAATTTAAACATACATTACTGAGCTGTCCATGGTAACCTCTTATCAATTATCACCGCAACCATACTCCCACCTGTCCACTTCTTAAGGACGCATCTCCTGGCCAAGGGACCCTCTAAGATACCCCTGTCAGCGGGAAGTCATTATAAACTTGGTCATCACTCAATATCACCTAAAGACCGGGATGATAGGTCAGGTCTCTCCCTTCCCCCATTGGAGGCCACAGGGGGAACAAGAGGCAGAACTCCAAAAGAGGAGAATGTTGTGAGACTCCAGACTTCATGAGACAGACTCCAGGTGCTGCAAGACTCTGGGTGTTGTGAGAGAATCAGCATTCCCACACTGCTATCTCCAACCCAAGACGCTTTGCCCTGCAATAAATATCTGTACTTCTTCTCTGATCACATGACTCTGCTGACTGACTGTGACTCTGCTGACCACATGGCTCTGTTGCTAGGTCATCAGTCTCTTCCTCCTTCCCCCATGGTTGGCAGATTTCACCAAAAGGTGCCAGGTTTTTTTTTAATTAGAGACTTTAATAACCTACTTAGTGTTTGCCTCCTTTGCGACCCCCAACTCAATTTTAATGTTACACACCCCTTTTGTAGTTTGTTTTAGAAGGGAAGGGGTAGAATCAGCTTTAATTTGCCATTTTTATCTGGAAGGCTCTATATTGTTTCTTAACTGAGTCACAGAAGAAAAAGAAAGTTGCTCAGGAACAATTTAATCACACACTTTATATAAACTAGTAAGTGGATTTTCTTTGGCGTTGCTAAACATTATAATTAATTGAAAACACAACATACCAATATCAGTTTAGCTTTGATAACTTGAGCCTTCTCATACAGGGTAAGTGGTGCTTAGCCTGAGAAAACAAGGTCTGCTACTCAGTTCAGCAGCCTTGATTTATTCTCAATCTATTCTGTATTCAGAAAGAATCTAATTTCATTCTGTTTTCTTCAGAGGATTCAGAGATTCTATACTTTTTAGTAATTCAGTGTCTAATCCAAGAGTCAAAAATCAAATGTGTATAAAGATCAGAGAGAAAACATAAATGTGAAGTGGAGGAAGTCAGGAAACAGGCTTTCTATGATGAACTGGACCCTACAACCCCTGTTGAAGTGAGACAGTGGAGTTCAGCTCCAGCCCATTGCTGGCAGGTAAGAAACTGGGCATGTTGCTTCAGGATTTCCAGTTTCCTCCAGTAAAAGGGAAAATGAGATGTAAATTCTGCCAGTTTAAAATGTTGTTTTGAATGCATTTTTAAACATTATGTAGATAACAGAACACAGTATGGACCAACAGATTGGCCTGAGGAGTACATGCATTCTCTGTGTAATATGTCATTGGTGCTTCTGCCAGAGCTTTCTTCCCTCCAGCAGTCCTTCTACTTGTTTCCTATACACTTTTTCATTGTTCTCTGTGTGCTCTTAATTTAGGCTCAGAGCCCTGGCACTCAGTTCTTCACATTCTATCCTCTTCTCTGCAGATGCACTCTTTCCAGCTGTTCAGAACATTTTGTATAGTAAATAATGTTTGCCTCTAAACAGAGATTTTTCTGTTACACACACTCCTGAGCAGACCTCTTTCTGTCCTACTGATCTTTGCTTGGATCATTATGCATGCATTCATATTTCCCAGGGCTTTCTCTGCTAACACAATAAAAACTTTGTCCAGGTGACAAGTTTTCTTTCTTCTTCATTCTGGACACAGAGAAAAGAGTTAGTTATTGTACCAAGTAAAACCATCATTTTGCATGGGAACTAATTCCCTTGAAATGCAACATTGTGCAGACAATAACACCAGGATGACTGCAGAAATGACCTATAAATAATTTGGAAGTTTCTGCTGCTACATTCTTTCAGAAGAACCTAAATAAATATATCTTCCTGGAGCTTTGACTATACTTACAATAGTGTTTTAATCTCTAATCTTTACTATATATGTTAAGATGCATATATTTTCCCTTTTAATTATCTATACAATAGAAGCTTTATTAGTTATATTTCTCTCACTGATACTGATTTTTATTTGCCTATTAACTTTATAAATTATATTAAAATAGTATATAATACAAGAAAATATATCAACCATATAAATTTAAAATATACTTACAAAGCACTATTTCAATCTGTAGACTATATGAACCTTCTGATTTTCTTTATGTCAGTGTAGTTAGTTTTTTAACTCTCACCAACTGGTAAAATTTTTATCAGAAAATGTGGAACAATATGAAGACAACATGTTTTCTATCTAGCATCTAGAAATAGGCTGTGAGGACCTTTAATAAAAGTGAAGTCTCAATTTCCCTGAAAATAACTGAATAAATGGTGCAAGGATATCTTTTGGCTCCCTAAGGGCCATGGAGGAGAAAAGAAAGAGACATGAGGAATGTTTCACTGCCAAGCATGAGCTGCAGTGTTTCTGGTACCTTTACTATGACAAAAATACATGGTTACCCTTTAAGTCTTTGCTCTTTGATTTTCTTCCCACTGATTTTCTGGCATTTATATTAGGATTTATATTAGGATATACTACATGTAAAAACTAATCACTATGGGATTGATATTTTTATTCTGATTTACATTCTGATTTTTATTCTGATTTTCAATTTATAATATATGACTTGAAATAAAGACAACTAACTTAGATGCACTATAGATACTAGGGTTTCTTAGTTTAAGTTAAATTTATTTTAATGATACATATAAACAAAAATTATATGGATACAAAGATTGGTTGGGAATGTTTAATAGATATAATAAAAAATAAATTTGTTCAAAATAACAATTGCACTAAAATATTGGGTGAATGATTTACAATAAGTAAAATGAATCACAGGAATGAGTTAAAAGACAGAAGAAAAACTGAGGATACTCTGTTAAATTTCCTGGCATTACTCATAAAGCAGTATAGTGTTATTCAGAAGTAGTCTTAGATTGGGTATAAAAAATTATTGCAAACTCTGAGACTGAAAAATATTTTTAGAACTAGAGAATAGCATGCAAGATTAGCCAAGTTTAAAAAATGAACAGTTGTATACTTTCTTTCATATATGGAAGATAGAGAGATAAATGGAGTCCAGGGAGGGAATTTTCTTTGAGAAAACTATACATGGTTAAGTTTGTAAATTAAAGATAGTCCCTCAATGCATTTTTAATTCAACTATATATTATATATTAGAAGCATTTATTTTAAAATTAAAATATAATAATTTTACTTATGTAGTACAGTATAATTATTTTTACACATTATATTTCTTTATTAACATAGAAAGTAAAGAACAAACTTTGTAGCCATACTGTCATAGCAAGCTCGGCAGTCATCACAGTAAGCTCATCACTTCTTTTTTGAACCCTGTAGTATAATTTAACTCATGTAAACAAGGTATAATTATAAATCTCTATCTCCTTAAATTATTAGGGATGTGTATTGAAAACCCACAGACTCTTGTCTAGTTTCCTTGAAATGTATAATAAATTGTTGTAGACTATAGTTACCCAATTGCTACAGAAGATTAGAACTAATTCCTCCACTGTGGTTTGGTGCCTATCTACTCTTTCTATATGCCTCCTCCTCACTACCATTTCTAGGCTCTAATTACCTCTGTTCTACTCTAAATTCTCACGATCAAATTCTTTAGCTACCACAAATGAATAAGAACATTTAGCATTTGTATTTTTATGCCTGGATTATTTCACTTAACATAATATACTCTACTTTCAATTGATAGATTCTCAATCTTTTTTTTATGACTTAAAATTGTCTATAGCATCTGTACTAGTTTATAATACTACCAACAGTGTAGAAGAGTTTTTATTTCCCCACATCCTGGCCAGATATTATTGTTGTTTGACTTATTGATGATTGCCATTTTGATTAGATTTAGATAAAATTTTAGTATACTTTTCATTTGTATCTTCCTGATTGCTGATATATTAAACATTTTTTCTGTATTTATCAGCCATTTGTATTTCTTCTTTTGTGACATGTCTATTTAGCCCATTTCTTGATTGGATCATCCTTTTTTTTTACTGTTAAGATTTTTAAGTACATTGTGTATTCAAGGTATTAGTCCTCTATCAGAGGAAGATCTGGCAAAGATCTTCTCCCATTCTATATGCTCTCTACCAAGATCCTTAATGATTTCAATGTATGAGAAGAAACTTTTTAGTTTGATGTCATCCCACTTACTAATGTTTGTATTAATTTCCTGGGCTTTAGAATATTATTTAAGAAATTTCTACTTGTTTCAATATGTTGGAATGTTGGACCTATGCCCTCCACTAGTAATTTCAAGATCTCTGGTCTAATTTTCTGGTCTTTGATCTATCCTGAATTGAGTCTTGTGCAGAATGAGAAGTACTCAATTTTATATTTCTACAAATGGATAACCAGTTTTCACAGCACCATTTATTCATATATAAACCCTGTTTATAGCAGCATAATTCAGTTAATTTATGGAACCAATCTAGGTGTCCATCAATAGAAAAGTGGATTACAAAGTTATTGGAGTTACAGACAATAAACTTCTACTCAGCAATAAAAACTAACAAAATTATAGCACTTGCCAGAAAATGAATGGACCTACAGAATAGTATATTAACATAGATTAGCCAGTCCCAGAAAGTAAAAGTTCATGTTTTCTCTCATATACTGAAGCTGGGAGTAGTCAGGATAGCAGAGGGACTTCAAATAATGGAAAGGATTTCCAATGAAGTGCAAGAGGTTTTGTAGGGGAAAGAGAGTGGGAAGAGAAATGATTAATGAAGGAATCACTTCCATAGACATTATCTACATATATGAGAATACCATAAACATTTTGTATAGGAAATGTGGTTATGGGGAGGGACTCAGGGAATGTCACTATCACTATTAACTACCTAATAATGTGAGACTATAATGCATCAATAAAAGTATAAAAACTTTAAAAAATAAACTTTTCAAGATACACAGGTTAAAAAAGTGAAAAGACGAACTACAACCTGGGTCAAACACAATTCCAATAAATGAGCTCTATGCAAAATATACAAAGAACTAATTTTCTCTTATCTTGCTTATATTGAGATCATCTGATTTCTTACTTTTTGTGACTGACTAGTCTTACTAAGCATAATGTTGTCCAATTCCATTCTTTCTCTGCAAATGATGTAATTTTGTTCTTCTTTATGGCTGAGAAAATTTTCATTGTGCACATATTCCATAGTTTTATAACTCATTCATCTGTTGATTAACATCTTGGCTGGTTCCATAGTTTGGCAATTGTTAATTGTGTGGTTATGAACATAGATACACATGCATTAGTTTGGTAGTTGGTTTTTATTCCTTTGGGTAGTGCTGAATCATATGGTAGCTTCATTCCCATTCATCTGAGAATTCTTTATACTGTTTTTCAAAGTGGTTGCAGTAATTTGCAATCCCATCAACAATATATTAGATTTCCTACTTCTCAACACCCTCACCAGAATTTTTTGTTGTTTGGGTTTTGAATTATTGTCATACTAATTGAATTTATGTGAAATCAAATAATAGTTTTGATTTGTATCTCTCTGATTGCTAATGATGTTGAACTTTTAATACATTTATTGGCATTTGTATTTCTTCTTTGTGAAGTATTTATTTAGCTCATTTACCCATTTTTTATTGTTTTTTCTTAGCAGTAAGTTTCTTGAGTTTTCTGTATATTATAAATATACAGAATATTCTCTATCAGAGGAAAAGTTAACTATCATTATTTCCTTTTGTTTGACTAATCCTCTTGACAGTAAAAAATGACCTGCTTTGACTCTTCTGATAATCTTGGGTTTGAAGTCTACTTTATCTGATATTATAGTTGCTACTCCTGCTTGTCTTTGAGTTCCATTGGGGTTGATTACCTTGCTCCAACACTTAACTGTTTCTTTGTTACTAAATTAACTTATAAGATGAGTTTCTTACAGGCAGCAGATAGATGGATTCTAATTTTTAATCTATTTTCCACTTTATGTCTTTGGGAAGATGAGATAATTTATGTTCAGCATTGATTATTGAGAGATGATTTTTAATTCCTAATAATTTGAGTTTTAACTTCTGTTTGAGATAGTGTTTATTCTTTTCTTAGTTGTTTGATGAAAATTCTTACTTTTCTGCTTGGTGTTTTTATTACTTATTTTGTCTTTGCAGTTAATCACTTTCAGTATTTTCTCTAGTGATGGTTTTGGAAACATAAGTTCTTTCAGCATCTTTTTGTCATGGAAGATTTTTGTTTTTTTTATAAAATTTAAGAGATGGTTTTCCTGGGTAGAAAGTTTGGGCTGCAAGTTGTTTGCTTTCAGAGTTTGGAATATGTTGCTCTAGGCCCTTGTGGCTTTCCTAACTTGATTTGAGATGTCTGGAGTAATTCTAACTCACTTGCCTCTGAATGCCAGTTGGTATTTTGCTTTTGTTACCCTTAAGATTCTCTTCTTGGGTTCTATATTCTTCATTTTGATTATTATATGGCATGGTGAACCTTTTCTCTGATCTTGTCTAAAGGCTGTTCTGTACATTTCTTGTACCTACATATCAAACCCTTTTATATATTTTTACTGAAAATAAATGGTATACATTTAAACTGTGCTTGGTGCCCTCTCTCCCCTGGCCCCGTTTTTTCTTCCTCCCTCCCAACAATGAGTTTCCAGGGTAATCATGCTATATTCATACTTTTACACATATTTGGATGTAGCTCCTCTATTAATCAACTTCAGCCTTCTTCCCCTTCTATCCTTCCATTCAAACTTGGCTGAGATTTCCCTTTATCTGGAGTCATTCTGTGTGACTAAGTATCCCCAATGATCCCCAGTTTGGGCATATTAGAGAAAACATATGTCCTTTCTCTTTCTGCACTTGGCTGAACTCTCTTAACATAATGTTCTCCAGGACTTTCCATCTTGCAAATGCCATCATTTTATTCTTCTTTATAGCTGAGTAGAATTCCATTGTGTGTATTTCCCATAATTTTGCAATCCATTCATCTGTTGATGGAGATCTAGGTTGGTTTCATATTTTGGCTACTACAAATTGTGCTGCTATGAACATGAGTATACTTATGTTGTTGTAGTTCTCTGATTTCAACCCCTTTGGACAAATACTCAGGAGTGGTAGAGCTGGATCATATGGTGGATCTTTTTTTAGTTTTCTAAGGAATCTCCACACTGATCTCCATAGTGGCTGAACTAGTTGGCATTTCCACCAACAGGGTTAAAGAGTTCCTCTTTCCCCACATCCTCACCAATATTTATTGTTATTTAATTTCTTTATGCTTGCTACTCTGAGTGGGGTTAGATGAAATTTCATCATAGTTTTGATTTACATCTCACTGATGGCTAATGATGAAGAACATCTCTTTATGTAACTATTGGCCATTTGTATATTTTCTTTTGTAAAGTGTCTATTCAGTTCAGTTGTCCATTTGTTGATTGGGTTGTTTTGCTAATGTAGAGTCTTTTGGGCTCTTTGTATATTCTGGATATTTTTGTTTTGCTAATGTAGAGTCTTTTGAGCTCTTTTTATATTCTGAATATATAAGAGTGGTGGCTGGCAAAGACCTTCTCCCATTCCGTAGGCTTCTCATTAGGTTCTTGATGATTTCCTTTGATGAGAAGAAACTTTTTAGTTTGATGCCATCCCACTTGTAAATTCTTGCTTTAATTTCCTGAGCTTTGGAGTTCTTGTTGAGAAAGTTACTTCCTGTGCTGATATGTTGTAGTGTTGAGACTATGCCCTCCTCTAATAACTTCACAATTTCTGGTCTAATTTCTAAGTCTTTGATCCATTTCGAGTTGATTCCTGTGCACAATGAGCTGTAAGGATTTAGTTCCATCTTTCTAAAAATTGATAACCAGTTCTCCAAGCACTTGTTGAAAAGGCTATTTTTTCTCCAATCTATGAGTTTGGCCCCTTTGTCAAAGATTAATTGATTATAGATGTGTGGATTTTGTTCTATATCTTCTATTCTGTTCCACTGGTCAGTATGCCTGTTGTTGTGTCAATACTATGCTGTTTTTAGTACTATTGATCTATAGTATAACTTGAAGTCTGGGATTGTGAGGCCTTCATGATTTTTATTGCTGAGAATTGCTTTGGCTATTCTGTGTCTTTTCTTTCTCCATATAAAATTCATGATTGAGTTTTCTAGGTCTATGAAGAAGGTTGTTAGTATTTTAATGGGAATTGCATTGAATCTATAGATCAATCTTGACAGAATGGTCATTTTGATTATATTTATTTTGCCTATCCATGAGCAGAAGGGATTTTTTCATCTTCCAAGTTCTTCTTCATCATTGTGGATTCATTGTTGGAATAAAGAAAAGCCACTGATTTATTTAGGTTTATTTTGTATCCTGCAACTTTGCTGAATTGTTTAATCAGCTCCAGATGTATTTTATTTAAGTTCTTTGGGTCTTTTTAATCCCTTTCTTCCTATTTGAATTCCTTTCATTTCCTCCTCTTGTTTTATTGCTCTGGCAAGAGTATCAAGAACTATATTGAAAAGGAGTGTTGATATTGGGCATCCTTGTGTTATTACTGATTTTAGAGGAAATTCTTGCAATTTTCCCCATTCAGTATGATGTTGGCTTTTGGGTTTGTTGTATATTTCCTTTATCATGTTGAAATACATCCCTTCTATTCCAATTTTCTGCAGATTTTTGTTTATTTGTTTTCCTTTTTATTGGTGGTGGTGGTACTGAGGTTCCTGGAAGCCCTTCTAACTCCAGGCTACACTCAGACCTATTTTTATATTTTTATTTGGAAACAGGGTCTCTTAAGCCAGCATGGATGGCTTCGAACCTGTGCAATCCTCCTGTCTCTGCCTCCCAAGTTTGGGGATTACAAGCATGCACCACCATGCCTGGCTGCAGTTTTGTTTTTTTGACATAAATGAGTGTTGGATTTTGTCAAATGCTTTTTCAGCATCTATTGATATGATCATGTGGTTTTTATTCTCGGTTCTATTTATGTAGTTAATAACATGTATTGATTTGCATATATTGAACCAGCCTTGTTTTTCTGGGATGAGACCAACTTGGTCATGGTGTACTATTCTCTTGTTATGGTTTTGAATGTGTATAGCTAGTGTTCTGTTTAGAATTTTTGCATTAAGGATATTGGTCTGTAATTTTCCTTTCTTGAGGTACATTTATTTGGTTTGGGGATTAATGTGATACTGGCCTTGTAGAAGAAATTTGGGGAAATTCTAGCTCTTTCAATTTCCCAAAACAAGTTGTAAAGTATTAATATTATTTTTTCACTTAAGGTGTTGTAGAATTCAACAGGAAACCCATCAGAGCCTGGTCTTGTATTTGATGGAAGAATTTTTATTGCCATTTCTATTTCTTTGCTTGCTATTGGTTCTTTTAGGCTTGCTATGTCCTCTTGGTTCAGTTTAGGTAGGTTATATGTGCTTAGAAATTTATCAATTTCTTCCATATTTTCTAGTCTATTGGAGTAAAAATTTTGAAAATAGTTTCTGATAATCCTTTGAATTTCTCCACTGTCTGTGGTGATGTTGCCCTTTTCATTTCTGCTTTTAATAATTTCAGTTGATTCTCTCTTTTGGTGAGGTTGGCCAGGGGTTTATCAATCCTATTAATCTTTTCAAAGAACCAACTTTTTATTTTGTTGATTCTTTGAATTGGTTTTTTGTTGTTGTTGTTCTCTATTTGATTTATTTCTGCTCTGATTTTAATAATTTCCTGCCTCCTTCTGGCTTTGGGATTAGACTGTTGCAGTCTTTCTAGATCCTTGAATCTTGTTATTAGGCTGTTTACTTGGCGATTCTTTTTCCCTCTTATGTGGGCACTCCATGCTATAAACTTTCCTCTAAACGCTCCCTTCAAAGTGTCCCATAGATTTTGGTAAGTTGTTTCTCTGTTTTCATTTATTTCCAGAAATTTATTTATTTCTCCCCTAATTTCCAATCTTACCCATTCAATGTTCAATAGTGTATCTCCATGTATTTAAATAGTTACTTTTGTTTTTCCTGGTGTTGTTTTCTACTTTCATTCTATTATGGTCTGCAAAGATGCAAGGAATTATATTACATCTTTTGAATTTGCTGGTGCTTGCTTTATGTCCCAGGATGTGATCTATTTTGGAGAAGGTTCCATGGGCTGCTGAGAAGAATGTGTATTCTGTAGTTCCTGGTTGAAATATTTTGTATAAGTTTATTAGGTCCATTTGGTTTATAGTTTTCTTTCGTTCTAAAGAGTCTTTACTCATGTTTTGCCTTGAGGATCAATCCAGTTGTGTAAGAGGTGTGTTAGGTCTCCCAGAATTATTGTATTTGGGTTTATTTAAGATTTGATGTCCAGGAGGGTTTGTTTTACAAATGTGTTTGCACCCATATTTGGAGCATAAACATTTACTATCATTATGTCTTCTTGGTGGATTGTTCCTTTTAATAAAAGGACGTGCCCTCCTTTGTCTCATCTGATGTGTTTTAGCATAAAGTCTGTTTTGTTGGATATCAGTGTTGCTACTCCTGCCAGTATTTGGTCTCCATTGGTATGATATATCTTTTTCATCCTTTCATTTTCAGTCTGTGAATGTATTTGGCTATAAGGTGAGTTTCTTGCAAACAGCATAAAATTGGATTATGTTTTTTAATCTACACTGTCTTTTGATTGGAGAGTTAAGCCTTTTAACATTCAAAGTTATTATTGAACTATAATTTTTTATTCATGTCATTTTGTGTTATGTCTTCTGTTAGGTAGCCTGTTATTTCTTCTTTACTTAGATGTCCCACTGATCAACTTTTTATCTTCTCTTCTTCTGAAGTCTCCTTTTTTCTTCTTTATATTTTAAGTATTTTCTCTAGTGTTGGCTTTGAATTCATAATTTTTTTGAGGTTCTAATTATCTTGAAATACTTTTGTTTCTCCAATTTTGAATAATAGCTTTGCTGGATATAGCAATTTTCATTGGAAATTTTTTCTTCCAAGGCCTGGATCATGCATTACCATTCTCTCCTGGTATTCATGAGTTGTGTTATGTCTGGGGTGAGTTTTATTGTTTTGTTCCTATATGACTCTCGTCCTTTTGTTCTCTCTGCTTTTAAGAATATTTCCATGGCCTCTATGTAGGTCATTTTGACTATTATGTAGCGTGGGGAGGTCTTTCTTTGATCTTGTTTTAATGGTGTTCAGTATGTCTCCTGGACATGAAGATCCAAGTATCTGTCCATGTTTGGAAAATTCTCTGAAATTATTTCTCTGAAGAGATTACAGATGCCCTTGGTCTGTACCTCTATCCCTTCTTCAGTGCCTTTTATCCATAAGTTAGGATGTTTCATGTTGTTCCATAATTGTTGGGTGTTTATGTTTTATTGTTGTAATGACTGCTGTATCGTGTTTACTGTGTTTTTGGTTTTGAATGAGCTGTCTTCTAACAGTGATATTCTACTTTCTATTTCATCTAATCTTCCAGAATTTCTTTCTATTGCTCTCTTCATTTAATTTACTGACTCTTTCCAGGTCTCTTTCTAATTCCTTCTGAGTGTTTCTATTTCATCTTTCATTTTCTGTATACTATTTTAAAGCCTTGCATATAGTAGAACAAGATTTGGAATTACCCTTCTTGCATATTTTAAAATATATTTTATTAGTGCATTGTATTTATACATCATAATAGGGTAAAAAACTTGTGTAGACATAAATTTACACATCAATCAGTCAGCCAGCAACCAGTCCCCACCTCACCACTTCTTCCCCATACCTCCCATGCTTGGTTTAGTGGTTGACTTCAATATAAATAAATACATCATAGGTTTTAAAGAGTTTCCCTTTCCCCACCTCCCATTACCACTGTTAGGTTGCCTTATTTGCTCCTCTATAGGATCTCCTTTTTCACCTGGAGTTCCTCCTATGACCCCATTCACCCTAGCTTTCACATATTAGAGAAAGCATCTGATTCCTTACTTTCTGCGACTGACTAATCTCACTTAGCATAACGTCCTCAAGATCCATCCATTTCTCTGAAAATACTGTAATTGTATTTTTTTATGGCTGAGGAAAATTCCATTGTGTATATATCCCCCAATTTTGTATTCCATTCATCTGCTGATGGACATCTTGGCTGGTTCCACAGTTTGGCTAGGGTGAATTGTGCAGCTATGAACATAGATACACATGCATTAGTTTGGTAGTTTGATTTCCTTTTATTTGGGTAGATACCCAGAAGTGGTATTGCTGAATCGAATGGGAGATTTGTTCCCATTCTTCTGAGGATTCTCCATACTGTTTTCCAAAATGGTTGCACTAATCTGCAATCCCACCAATAATGTTTTAGAGTTTCCACTTCAACGTACCCTCGCCAGCATTTGTTGTTGTTTGTGTTTTGAATGATTGCCATTCTAGTTGGAGTTAGGTGAAATCTCAGGGTAGTTTTGATTTGCATCTCTTATTGTCAATGATGTTGAGCATTTTTTCATCCATTTATTGGCCATTTGAATTTCTTCTTTCATGAAGTGTCTATTTACTTCACCTGCCCAATTTTTTATTGCATTATTTGGTTATTTTTAGTGTTGATTTTCTTGAGTTGTCTGTATATTCTAGATATTAGTCCTCTATTGGAGGAGTAGGTGCCAAAAACCTTCTCCCATTATGTTGGCTCTAAATAGAGGTTCTAGACAGTTTCCTTTGCTGAACAGATGCTCTTCAGTTTCATGCAATCCCATGTATTGATTAGCCTTTTACTTTGTTGTGCCTTTGGGGTCTTGTTGAGAAAGATTTTATCTGTGTCTACATGTTGCAGTTTTGGACCTAAGCTCTCTTCAAGGAACCTCAAGGTCTCTGGACTAATTTCCAAGTCTTTTATCCATCTTGATTTGCCTCTTGTGCAGGGTGAGAAAGTGGGATTCAGTTTCAATTTTCTGCATATGTTTAACCAGTTTTGCCAACACCATTTGTTGAACAGGCTATCTATTTTCCAGTGTATGTTTTTGGCCCCTTTGTCAAAAATCAATTGGCTGAAAGTGGGTGGACTTGTTTCTGGGCCATCTATTCTGCTCTATTGTTCTATGTATCTGTTTTTTGCCAGTAACATGCTGTTTTTATTACAATGGATTTGTAGTATAGTGTAAAGTCAGGTATTGTGATTCCTCCTGCTTGGTTTTTGTTGCTGAGCACTACTTTGGCTATTCTGGGCTTTTTCTTATTCCAAATAAATTTAAGGACTGATTTTTCTATGTCTTTGAGGAATTATATTGGTTGTTTAATGGGCATTGCATTGAATCTGTGGATTACTTTTGGAAGAATGACCATTTTAATGGTATTTATTCTGCCTGTCCATGAACATGGCAGATCTTTCATGTTTGGGGCATAAATGTTGATTATTGTTATTTTCTCTTGTTGGATTGTTTCCATTACCAGTTTTAAAAAAAATTGACCTTCTGTGTGTCTTTTAAGAAGCTTGGGCCTGAAGTCTAACTTGTCTGTTATCAAATTTGCTATTCCTGAGCTGGGCATGGTGGCGCACACTTGTAATCCCAGTGCTTGGGAGGCTGAGACAGGAGGATTGCATAGGTTTGAAGCCAGCCTCAGCTACTTGGTGAAGCTCTCAGCAACTTAGTGAGATCCTGTTTCCAAATAAAGTATAAAAATAGGTCTGGGAGTATAGCCCGGAGGTAGAAAATCCTCTGGGTTCTCTCCCCACTAACACACACACACACACACACACACACACACACACACACACACACACACCAAAAAAAAAATACTACTCCTGCTTGTCTTCGAATTCCGTTGGCATGGATTACCTTGCTCCAGATCTTTACCTTAAGTTTGTTTCTATCTTGTAAGATGTGTTTCTTGCAAGCAGCAGATAGATAGGTTCTGTTTTTTTTTTCCATTTTGCAAATTTATGTCTTTTAATTGGGGAGTTGAGGTCATTTTCATTCAGTGTGATTATTGAGAGATAATTTTTAAATTTCTAACATGTTAAGATTTTATTTTCATTTGAAATACTGTTTGTTCTTTTCTGCTTAGTTGTCTGCTGGATAGAAGCTCTTGTTTTTATGGTTCTGGCATGTATTAATTCTTTTTAGTTAATCTCTTTGAGTATTTTCTCTAGTGCTGGATTTAAGACATAAATTCCTTCAGGTTCTGTTTGTTATGGAATCTTTTTATTTCCCCTTCTAATTTGAAAGATAGTTTTGCTGGGTGGGAAATTTTTGGCTGGAAGATGTTTTCTTCAGAATTTGGAATGTGTTACTCTAGGCTCTTCTAGCTTTCATGACTTGGTTTGGGAAGTCTGGAGTGATTCTAATTGGTTTGCCTTTGAATGTCACTTGGCCTTTTGTTTTTGTTGCCTTTAAGATTCTCTCCTTGGCTTCTACATTGTTCATTTTAAATATTATGTGACCTGGGAAACTTTTTCATAGATCTTGTTTAAAGGGAGTTGTATACATTTCCTGAACCTGTGGATCAACCTCTTGCTCTATGTGTAGGAAATTTTCTGCTATTACTTCCTTGAAGAGATTGTTGATCCTTTTGAATTCACCTTCTTTTTTCCCTCCTCTATGCCAATAATTCTTAGGTTAGCTCTATTAAGATGGGCCCATATTTCTTCAATCTCCAATTCCTTTTGACAAATTACTTTCTCTGTGTTATAAACTATGCATTTGTTTTTGGAGTTATCATCTTCTAGGAGCAAAATTCTATTCTCTATGTGGTCTAATCGATTGTTTATAGTTTGAATTGATGCCTTTACTTCAATGATTCCATTCTTTATTTCCTTCAGACTCTCTCTAAATTCTTTTCTAAAATCCTGAATGATTTCTACAGTTACATTCCTGATTTGATTTTCTGGAAATCTCTGCATTTCTGTGTTATCAGGTTCTGTTATTATGGGGTTGTGAGAAATCATTGCTCTGTTGTTGTTCCTCTTTCCTATGATTTCAGAAGTTTGTACCTGTTTGTTTTGGTAGATTTCTTTCAGTCTCTAGGTGTCAGCCTGTATATTCAAGGGCAAGTTGTGTTCAACAGTGAAGGTTGAGTAAGGAGGGAAGTGATGGAATAAATGGAAAAATAGGGTAAGTTCTCAGATATGGTTGAATACTATGAGTATATGAGTTTGTTAAAGTAGTATATGCTGTAGTAGAATTCTGGTACCTGATGTATATTTTATGGTATAGTGACATGAATTGTATTCAGTAAAGGTCTAGGGAGAGATAAAAAGAAGAGAAAAGATAGAAGAGGGATATAGGGGAGAGAGTAGATTTGTCCAAAGGAGGAAACTTGGGAGAGGATTTGGTATGAGGTTTAAAAAAAAAAAAAAAACAAACAAAGAAAGCAAAACAAAGATCATAAAAACAAAACAAAACAAAAAAACCCACAAAACCATTTCTCTGGGTTCTTCTTCAGTTCACCACGACTTCACGTTCTGTTCTCTGGATCTCTGTGGGGGGAGAGGGGTATGGTAATCTCTGCCACCACCACTTCTTTCATAAGATGTATCGCAAAGTCTCAGATCCAGGGAGTTTGTCCCAGCTGCGCTAGACTCTGAGGGCATGGGTCAGGAGCTTTTCTTCAGGGAACTGTGACTAGGGTGTAGTAATTTCTGCCACCCCTACTTCTACACTGTTTTGACTGCTAGATCTCAGACCCAGAAAGTTTATCAAAGCTGGTTAAGTCCCTGAGGGTAGAACACTGGGATTTCTCCTGTAGGAGAAACAATTTCACTTATGATTGCAGTGGCACTTTGCTGAAACTTTCGCTGGAGCTTGCTTGTGTGTGGTGAACTCAATGCTACTGATGGCAATATGGCGTCATGGTGACACCCTCACCTGTGAGACTGGTGTATCTCCCTGCTGGTTTTGAGCTCCAGTCTGAATCTCTGGAGACCATGATGGACTTGGCTGCTGAAAATTTGTGCTTGTCTTTGCACTGAAAGAACTGCTGAATTACATCTAATTGGACTGCAACTGGTTGCTTCAGCTTCTTTGCTTTTCCTCTCTGGAGTCTGGTTCTGTGAGCCCAGATGGCATCGGTGTGGTAGCTGCCAACAGAGCAGGTCAGTTTCTTTTCTCTTTTTCTGGTTGTTCTAGTCTTTTTTTTTCTGCCTCTTGTATTTATAGCTTTTATTTCTCTATTGATAGTATTTTTTTTACTTTGTAAGGCATTAATTTTTACATTCTGGAGATTGAGTGTCAGCAGTACTTGTAGAAGCTGCTTTACTCCATCACCATCTTCTGGAAGTGAGCTTTCTTGAATTGCTTGTAGGTCAGTATTTGTGATTTCCTTTGTCTCTTCACTGTTCCTAGTTCTAATATTTTCAATATTCTCGGGCCTGTTTTTCTGATGTCTTCCCTTTGTTTGTGGGTATTATGTTTAATCCAGTCTTAGTAGTAAAAATTTAGAAGTGTCAGCAGGTAAGCAGTACTTTTTCCAGTGGTGAGGGTTGGGTGATGGTGGAGTATCTGGGGTGATGGGTGCAGGAGTTGGGTAAGTTAGAGGATATAATTAGATTAGGGAAGAATTTAAGTATAATAAGTTTGTATCAGGTTGACAATGGGAGAAGGTTAGATATAGGACTCTTATATTTATTAGAATATTTAAGTATGGAGATATGAGAAACTTTGAGAATTAAACAAAGTGACACAGTTAAGGGACAAAGTGAAAGTTTTGAGGGAAGATAGTAGATAGGCTAGAGTGAAGAATGTTGTAGAAGGTATAAGGGGAATGAGCAAACCCATATAAATAAAGTAACAAAACATGATACAAAGGCTAGCTTTTATACATCAAAGATAAACAACACCATCAACAAAAACAAAAATAAACAACAAAAAGAGAACAAAAAGGATTAAGAAACAGACAAAAAAGATAAAAATAAAATAAAATAAAACAACCAGCAACCATGTGAGACAACCAAGTGAAACCAAACAAACAAGAAACCCCAATAAAATGAATAAAAAATAAATAAACCCAAAATAACAACAAACCAAAAATCCAAAAACCAAAACCCAAAACAGAAAAACAAAGAAAGCAGTTCTACTAATTTACAAATATATGGCAAGCCGGTATAATATCTGAATGTCTAATCGCTGTGATAGCTTCTGGAGTATATTCCGATATCTCTTATTTGTTCTGTAGCCTATTGAAAGCCTCTGAATCCATTTAAGAGTCACTTTATGCGAATTCTATTCGAGTCCTGTGTACTGTGCAATCCCAGCCTATAGTCTGCACCAATGAAGTCTTGGAGTGAATCTTTGTGGCCCTGAGCAAGTATCATGCCTTAAGCTCCTTTTCTGTGTCTCTGGACTTGGACTAGCCCTCTTGGCCCCTCAGCACTTAATGGGCACACACAGTTATTGCCATGTCCGATCACACTTACTGAATGCACATCCAGTCCCATGGCTCATCTGAGCTCATGCAATTACCTGGAAGCCCAGTATGGGCCTCTGGCAGGGTGGCTGCTCTTCTGGATTCCACTGATTCTCTGTGTGCACACAGTTGCCAAGCCCTGTTACAGGGCCCTGAAGGTCTTCCTACACCTCTGCGTGTGTCTCCTCTGGTGAGCAAATGGTGCTGCTGAGGTTCTTGCGTGAGCTTGCAGTTTAAGATGTTGGAGATCTATGGCTGCTTTCAACCTCTTGGGTTTTTTTTTTTTTTTCTTAAATTTTTGGGGCTGCCGCATCAGGCATCCCGTTTGGGCCAGTGGCCTGTGATGGCACTGGCAGCTGCTTGCATCCACAGCAGCTTGTTTGTTTGTTTGCTTGTTTGTTTGTTTTTGCAGTGTTGCAGTGGATGTCACAGTTCAGAGTTACTGGATTTCTCCCACCATTGTCCCTGGGTCGGTGGGCCGCTGCAGGCAAATTGAATCAGCGATGCCCTTTTTTGTTTGTAAGTTTTTCTAATAGTATTTCTTTGAAAAGATTTTTGGTCCCTTTCATTTCACCTTCTATTCCCTGTTCTATGCCTATTATTCTTAACTTAGCTCTTTTACAATGGGCCAATATCTCTTTGATGTACAATGCATGCTGTAAATTTGGCTTTTCTATATTATATACTACATGTATATCTTTGGAGTTATCATCTTCCAAGAGTAAGACTCTATTTTCCATGTGGTATTCGCTAATGTTTTTAGTTTGTATGGATGCCTTCACTTCAATGATTGCATTTTTCACTTCTTTCAGAGCTTCTTTCTGATCCCTGTTCAGGGTGTCAGATTCTTTGTATTTGTTTCTTTTTTTCTTTTAGGCTCTCACTCAATTCTTTTAAAAAATTCTGCATCATTTTTACTGTTAAATTTCTTTATTGTCCTTTTGGTGATCTCTGCAATTCTGTGTTATTAGGTTCTCTTATTTTGAGGTTGTGGAAGCTCATTTTTTTTGTTCTTCCTTTTCATAATTTCAAATGTCTTAAGTTTGTATCTCTGTCATTTTTGATAGCCTTCTTTCACTCTGTAGTTGTAAGCTGGTATATACAAGGAAAAGTTCTGTTTTATTTAATGATGAAGGTTGAATTAGGAGAAAGGGAATAAAGTAGTAAATGAAAGAATAGGATAAAGTAGCAGATAGGATGGAATAGAGTGTGAGTTTGAGTTTAGTAAGGTAATATATGGTAGAATTTAGAGAGAACAAATTTGTAGTAGATGTCTAATAACCTATGTAGAGTATTTAGTATAGTGACATGAAGTGGATTTAATGTAAGAGAAAGAAAAGAAAAAAGGGACAGAGAGAAGTGATTAGATATATACAAGGGAAGAAGCTTGTTAATGAGGTGGAAAAGAGAGCAAACAAGCACACATACACACACATACACAAAATAAATAATAATCATATCAAAACAACAACAAAATAATACAACCCAACAAATATATTAATACTAAACAGACTTAGTCTCTGCAGTCCTCCTTCGTCTACATGAATTTTTTTCAGCTGCTTACGGTTCTATAATAAGTTCTACATTCTTTAATAGCTTCTTGAGTCAGTTCTGAGCACTCTCTCATTTTCTCTGTAAGCTATAGTAATGATTTCAGTTTATATCTTTGCTCTTTGGTCTCCTTCAATGAGTGGGACACTGACTTTGTGTCTCTCTCTCTCTACGCAGATGCCAAATGCTACAAGCATGTTTTTCACTTCAAGCCTGGGTCTCTGAGCACTCAGAAGGAACCTGTCTCTGAGATTCTTAGTCTATGCAGGCAGCCAATATCACTAGGGCTGGATCTTGTGTTAATTACAAGTTTGTACTCTTTCCATTGATGCTGAGTTCTCATCTCTCTGCACTCATGTAGGCAGTGGGTGGTGCTAAAACCAGAACCAGTGTATACATAGGAGACCTCATTCTCCACAGCTAGGGCTGGGTTGGTCTGATTTCTCCCTGTCTACCATTAGAAAATGAAAAACATGTAAATCTCAAGACAGAGCATCTATAAATGTAAAAATAGGAAGAATACTTATTATTTTTCTTTAGATAGTAGAACAGTCATATGCAAGTAACCAATACTTTTGTCATCCTAAGCTGTAACTCAGATCAAGTTACTACTACCACTCTTTAAAGTTTTCTACAATTAGTTTCTTGCTGTAGAAAACAGGTTAATAAGCCAGGCATGGTGGTGCACGCTTGTAATCACAGCATTCAGGAGTCTGAGATCTGGAGGATTGCGGTTCGCGGACAGCCTCAGCTACTTAGTGAGGCCCTCTGCAACTCAGTGAGACCCGGTTTCAAAATAAAGAAAAAAAATAGGGCAGGGGGTGTAGCTCGGAGGTTGAATACCCCTGGATTTCATCTCCAGACCCGCTAAATAAATAAATAAAACAATTTAATAATTATATAATTTTTACATTAAATTTTATGTGGAATTTCAAATAATGATATGTACATATAATAAATTATTTAGCTCAATTCCAATAATATGTATGGAAAGGAGAAGGAAGTGGGGTGTATCCAGAGTGAAACACACTAAGTACTGTGTACATGTATGTTTCCCTTTGTCTGAACTTCTATCTCTTCTATCATTATGATGTATAATTTCACTGATAAAAGGAGAAGAAATGGAAGTGGCAATGACATTGTTGCTATCGCCATAGAGCAAAGAGTGGACAGAAAGTTCAAGTTGTCATTTTTAGTCAGCAGAAGAAAAAATACAAATTCATAGAGGATTAGGATGACCAAGTGATACATAGAAAGAGCTTACAAAAGAACAACTAAGGCATAGTTCCCAAATAAATCCTTCTGTACCCTAAACATCAAGTGTGAAAGAATCAGAAAGTAGTTAAGATGGGGTAACATATGATAAATAATTTACAAATTTTGCTGAAAATAAATACCTCTGTTCTGTTTATTTTCAGCTAATAACTTTCCTTCTTAGCTAACTCAATATGAAAATGGTATTGCTTTTAATATGCATGAAGCCTCTAGTCTATGGGTCAGTGTGTAACATAAAAAATTGGTGGTGAGGTGGATCTAAAATCTGTGCTATAAATAAAGGCTCTGCAGTCCTGTGATGGGGTATAGATACTACATGCTGCTGTGGCATTGCTGCTGTATGCTGCAAGCCCACAACTATTTCTTTAGCACTTTAAAGAAAAGCAATAAGCCCTTTGAAGCATCCTGGTGTTAAATAAAAGTTCATTTTCAATGAAAAATTAAATGGTGAATTTTTTCACATTGAGCAAGTTAATAATATATGTATAATTGGCACTAAACAATTGTCTTTATTGTTTACCTCAAAGGCTATGAGTATATTATTGACATGTTAAAAGCAGAACACATAATTATGATACAGAAATAAACATATCTACTTCAAATGATATTTTATATATGCACATATTAAAAATGATACTTTAACACATGAAACTGCAAAATATTTCTAATAATGCAAAAGGTTTATAATAATTTCTAGCAATTACCTTTCTGCAAACAATAATTATAGCAATGGTTAGATTTATTTTCTCCAATTAAAAGGTCATTCTGTTAAAGACAAATGCATAAAATTAACAATAAACCATATATAACCAGTTAGAAAAATACTGAAAATATTTTACTTTTGGAAAAAAAACTAAACAAAATAGATATAAAACTGTCACTAATTCAAATAAATATGTGTATATAAACACGTATACCAATATGGTTGAATGTTTATGTTCCCCCCCTTAATTCATATGTCATAAAACTCATCAATAATGTAACTGTTAGGAAACAGAGACATTGGGAGTTGATTAGATAAAGGGATGGAGCCCATATGGATGGAATTAGTGTAACTGTAAAAGAGACCCCAGAGAACTGCCTTGTCTCTGTCACCTGGTGAAAACACAACTTCAAGGTGCCAAAAAGCACTCTCACCCAATGAGGAGGCCTCCAGATGCCAGCCTCCTGACCCAGCCTTGCAAGACTGAAAGCACCTGTCCTGCCACACTATACTGGTGAAGCTGTCACAGTCACACCCAAATTAAAGCAAAGGAATAGATTATATCTTTCAATGGCAAACATGTTGAAAATGTGGGTAACAAGTTTTAAGAGGGCTTTGAACCCTTTTGATTTAATTCTTATGATAAAGCTCAATTTAACTTAGCCTTTGTCATTCAAAGCATTCTCTGTTTTATTTTCTACTTTTTAGTTTTGACAATCTGTTTATTCCAGTATCATAACTCATCAAATTTCTGGAGTTTTTTCTTTGCTCAAAAACCACTATAGATGAGCAAATAAGGTGATTTAGCTGAGGGGAATGGAAGGGGGAAAGAGAAAAATTTCCTAATTTACATGATGTACATTAACATATCAAAGTCAATGACTAAGCCAATGGGATGGTAATTGGGTAAGGGCTAACTGGGTGATGAGTGCATGTATGCCTCTATCATCTTATACTCCATTAAGATGTATGACTAAAATGTACCAATAAAAAGTTTTAAAAATAATACAAACAATAATAAATGTTGGTGAAGATGTGTAAAAAATAAATAAAATTTAAAAATTGAGAAATAACTTTTAGATCTTATGTTATAGTTAGTAAAACATAATACTACCATTTCGTTTTTCAAACCCTTCTCATACTACATTAAAATTTCTCTTTCAAACAATTGTGATTAGTTCAGCAACTATATTGCCACAACCTAATAGATTGTGATTTCATTATAGACTCTAATATTATGAAGTTCCTTCCACCCACTTGTGAAGCCCATTCCTTATATTTAAGCAACTTACTGCATTAGGATACATAAGTTGTGTATTGTTATAGGAAATATTTCTAAAATATTAGCAAATTAGCTACATAGAATTTATTTTTCTATTTATTCATACCTTCTTGTCCAATTTAGGTTAGCAGGGAGCCTTTGCTAATGGTAACCACTCAGAACTAACCTAGTGGAGACCTCATGTCAAGATATTTGGTAAATTAAAAACTGATTTTCAAAGCTTCTGCCTGAAGAAATATACAGTCTTCCCTTCCCTTCTACTAGCATCTTTGGTTAAATCAAGTTATATAGAAACATCTAATTTCAAAAAGCAAACTTTTTCATGTTTCCATGTGCCCCATAAAGAAGGAAAACAGTAATATTTAGTGAACAGCTTTCATGACTACTAAGGAGTTCTAAATGATAAAATCAATGGTATCCAATTTGGCCTTGTAGATTCAATGGCAAATTTAATCATGGAAATAATTTACTTTCAATTTAACTCAAGTGTAATACATTGCAAATTTTAACTGTGGATAGAAATTTTTATAAAGAAAAAACAAAGGAGGATCAATATTTTCCTAAAATATAAAATATTTTCTAAAAATTAGAAATTTTAAATAACAGAAACTTCTCATAAAATATTATAGTTTTCTCTGAAGAATCTGCTAGACTAAGTAGGATGATTGCACAAATTGACCTTTATGAAATAATTTGGATATAATATTAAGACTGAAATGATATAGATCATTAATTAATTCATATAATCTTTTTAAAAAATTTTGAAAATATGCATCAATATGCTTTAAAGTATTTATTTTATTTGGCCTCATATATCCCATTTAAAGAATTTCTAAGAATAGATAAAAGTATAATTTTGAAGATTGCCTAAAAACTTTATGAAAATATACATCAGAGTCACAGAGTCATGCAAACAAGATGGAGGTCATGGATATAAAAGGCCAAGTCCACGTGTACGCCCTTTGGTGTACTCTTTTGAGTCATCCCCTCATGCCATCTTGGCATGGGGCTGTATTTCTATTTTCTGTATTTCTATCTTTCTAATAAACTCCTTTAAATCTTCAGCAATGGTCCAAGCGATGAATACTTATTCCTAGCTTAGGACAAGAATCCACGGTTTTTCTGTTTGTCTGTTTGTGTGGTGGTGGTGGGGAATTACTTCTCCCCATACACACACACCATGCACATTTAACCCCTGCAACACATGTTATCTTTGCAGGATCTATGAAACAATTACAGTGATTACTTGTTACTATGTAATATCTTCCATCAAATATGTGTATTTTCAAAATTATTAGATTCAATAAAAAGATAAATCTAGCAATTTAAATTTTTTATTTCTTCATTGAGAAAGAAATGATATGTAGAAAAACTGAGTCTTAGCTAATTTTGGAGATTTTTTTCTTTATCAATGTGAATTTTAGCAGTTTTCTTCTCTAGATTTGGTGTATACAAAGCCCCCCTCACACACACATTTTAACATTTTTCATTAACTTTTCTGATTATTTACCAGTAGAAAGACATTTTTAAATAGAACTGGTTATGAAATACTCTTTCTTTTGTAAAATTTCAATTGCTGGGTACTAAAAGTTGCTATTATATAATTAGAAAAATTAGTAACTGTTTTAACCAGTGACAGAACAAAAGAGAAAAATAAGTACTCAGTTCAAATTTAATTTAAATTGCATAGTACACAGATATCATTTTTGTTAATAAATAATTCTATTCATTCAGAGCTAAGATTGTCCTATATATTCTTAATAAGAATTATATAACTTTTAAATTAGCAAAATTGCATTTGTTTCAATTATACTTGTAGTCTACATAATGTGTCATCTTTTACACAAAAAACCTTTATATCAGTTGCAATTATTCTCATTAAATGAACAAAGGATAGTTCTTTTATAATTTTGGCTTCTTTAAAAAATGTTACAGCAAAATAATAATTTTCAGAGTGTATGCAATAAAAATATGAAAAATTTGGAGTGTTTATCCCTTTGTACTACAGATGGCTAAGAACATGCAAAATAATTTTATTTCTTTTAACATCAGACACAATATGAAAGTAATAACATAATTGCCTAATAATGGCATAAAAAACCCTAACCCTAACCCTTAGTATAATGTATAAAGTATTAGTATAATGCTTTTCTGAAAGCATTATTGGTTGTCTAATTTTCTTTTTTCTTTTTTGGTTTTACATTAAAAATGATTATAATCCTAATTGAAAATGTGTACCTTGAAACAGCCCTCTTTGTAATTTCTTTGGTTGGGAAAAATATTTTGGGCACCTGTTACTTTAAATTCTGGTTTTACTTTACTCTGTTCTTCAACTTACCCCACCCCATTGTGACTTAGAATACAATGTTCCCAAATATGACACCTTACCAAACTTTGTATTTTAAGCTGAAAAAAATTAATAAACACCAAACCAGAATGTTTTCAACTGTCTCATGTTCCCCTTTTTCCTAAAAGCCATAGAACCTAGGAGAGTCACCCTTTGACCTCTCCCTTTCTTCTTCCCCCCAAACATTTACTAAACATTGAATAGAATGCCTGAATTCAATCATCATTACCAAAATAAAATAATTAAGAAAATCAGTTAATAAAATTTTTATATGGTTAATAGAAGCCTTCATAAAAAAACTTGTCACCCTCAGGTGACAACTTTTAAAAAAGAGGATGTCTTACAGAGACACAGGAAAGAACACAAAGCTGACTTGTTAAGTTGACCAGTGGTTACAATTAGACCATTCCACTTAGTTCATTCATATCTCTAGACAGCTATTCTCATTTTTCATCAAATCTGCATAAAATATAACATTTTTCTTGGGTCTTTGATTTTTTATGAAGGCTTCTATTAACCATATAAAAATTTTATTAACAGATTTTCTTAATTATTTTATTTTATTTTGGTAATGAGGATTGAATCCAGGCATTCTATTCGATATGCTCAGTCAAATTTTATGTTTTATTTTAAAACAGGGTCATGCTAAGGGCCTCACTAATTTTCTAAGGCTGTTGTTAAATCTACAATCCTCATGTCTCAGTCTCACAAGTACAACAATTACAGACATATGCCAACACACTGGCTTATTAAACAATATTGTATGCTTTTCTTATGTTACTCTGCCTTTGTCAGTTTCATTTTCAAGCTCAGAAAGGGATCCTAAAAGGACTGAGAAAACTCTACTTCCTATCTTGGCAGCTAGGTAGACATGAACCTCTGCCTGTGTTCCATGCTAATATTTTACTCTTTAAGATAATTTGTCTGCTCTAGACTCTTTTCTGAAATGCAACCCCTTAGTACGGCCTTTTCTTAAACTATACACCCACCTTCCTAAAAAAAAAAAATCCTTATTTTTCTTATATTTTGTTTCCATTTGAAAACTTTCCATGGGTAGAAGCAAAAATTGAGAAAGAGAACACCACTATAAAGTATTTATTTCTATGTATGAGTAATTATTACTCTATTATTTTCATGTACATTTTCAACTCTCACTTTCTGTGGATTCCTTTGGCCTTTGTGGTGAGCCGCCATTAAAAGATGGCGCTGGCTTCCTGCCTCTGAGCTACATTGGCACATGGCTGTACAGGAAGCAACTCCATATTTGGAGGCTAGGGTTACGTAATACATGACGTGGTGGTGACCTGATGAGTGTGAGACAGTGAGTGAGTGAGATGTGGCAAGAAGTGATTGGGAGAGTTAATGTTTATAATGCCCTGCGTGAGGCAGATCTTCGCCATTTTTCTTCAACTTGTATCCTGAATAAACAGCTTGCAAGAAGAGCTTCGTGTTGCGTCTTAATCGCTGGTCGAGGGACGCGACAGGCCTTTACACCAAACTTTAGAGATTTTCTTTTTCTTTTTTCATTTTTTAAATTTTTTATGTTGAGCATATTAAAAATGGCATACATTCACACAGTGCATGGTACTTTTCCCCACTTCCTCTTTCCCCACCTCTCAACAATAAGTGTCTATAGGTTGATCATGCTACATTCACACTTATACACATATCCAAATGTAGCTCCTCCATTAACTAACCTCAGCCTTCTACTCTCCTCCCCTTTCTTTCTAGCTTTGTGGAAGTTTCTCCTCCATTCTCTGGAATACCTTTGGTATCCCTAATACTCCCTAGTTTGACCATATCAGAGAAAACATATGTCCCTTCTCTTTTTGTGCTTGGCTGACCTTACTTAACATAATGATCTCCAGGTCTTTCCATCTTCTTGCGAATGACCTGATTTTGTTCTTTTATATTGCTGAGTAGAATTCCATTGTGTGTATTTCCCATTATTTTCAGGTCCATTCATCTGTTGATAAAGATTTCAAGCTAAAACACATCAGAAGAGATGAGACAAAGCAGGACACTTCCTTTTGTTAAAAGGAACAGCTGCCCTTTGTGTTACCCTTGGGTAACATAAGGCTGTAACTATCTTCTGTATTTCTATCTTTTAATAAACTTTTACATTTTCAGCAAGAGTTCGGGCTATTGCATATCTATCCTTATCTCAAGACAAGAAGCTGCGTTTTTTTCCTGTTTTTTTTTGGGGGGGGTATTATTCCCAGGGGTCTAACAAAGATCCCTGGGAACAGTTTCCCAAACTATAACAGTCTTAACTGTAACAGTTTGGTACCCAACATGGGGCTATCTTTTGACCCAAAGGTGACTCTAGCTGACGGTGGCCTGAAGCCACTGCATCTTGAAGGTCAGTACCCCTCCCTAAAATGGGACCAGATCCTGGAGGATGACTGGATTGCCAGTGCCAACAGGCTCTCTGGAACTGTGGAGACCCCCCTGCCATGGACTAGCTACAGCAGAATCTCCAGAGGAGGGGAAAATTCCCCTTTAAATGAAGAGTTCGAGATTCGCCCACCGACCCAAATAATGAAGGACACACAAGAGATGTAATATCAAGCAGGGTTTATTGTGCTGCATCTCTTTCCTGGCTAGCCAGGGGTCAAAACCCAGACGTCACTCACCAGTCGAGGGAGTTCGGTTGAGGGCCGACCCCCAGCCTCTGAACAGCTCTGACTTTATAGCCAGAATAGGGAGTGGGTACATCAGAGCCCGCCAAAGAGGAGCCCGCCAAAGATACATCCAATCAAATAAACTGGTAAACAGGTACAACCAATAATTTTAAAAGCAATCACACATACATTTGAATTATAGCAAATGGTTTCACAGAGCTGCCTCCCTACGTCATTGCCCTCCAAGGGTCTCCTTATCTTCCCTATGGGAGATGTGGGCCCGTGCTTCAGGAGCCGCCCCTAGCTAGCAGATGGTTCCCAACAGATAAACTTTTACAAGCTCCCAACATTCTCTACATACCACCCATATCTAAGACAAAAGGCTGTCTCCGGACACTATCTGCGGTGCCTAAGCCATATTGTACAGAAGCCAGGATTTTAAGCAGATTATAACAGAAGTAAGAAGTTTGCCCATTTACTCAATTCATTGCTTACACAAACTGCTACATTCTTATTCTAACCTTATATGCTAACATCCTACATTATGCCCTTATATATTATGCCATTATAATATAGGGAAGGGCTTCCTTAACTAAAACCTCAGGCTGGGGAAGACTTCTCTTCCTGCATTCCTACACAAATATCATAGGTGTGATAGGCCCAATGAGTGCCCATTCATTCTGCCCACATCAAAGATGAGACATGCTTTTAAATAGCCCTATACAAAGTTAAATCTAAAAAGAAATGCTAATAGCCCACCTTTCAGAAAGCTTCCCAAACAGGAGACTCCAGTCAGCACCCATTTCTAAAATGGTAGTGAGTTTGTTTTTTTGTTTTTTTGTTTTTTTTTTTCCGGTAGTTGGAAACAGATTCTAGGGAGATAAGCTAGCTTGCTTTTAGTTACAGCATCTAGGAATTGTTTAGTAACTGCAGCCATGTGTACCCTGTGGGTATATAAACCATAGCACTTCACAGGCCCCAGCAGCCCCAAACTCCCAGCAGCTATTAGAAGCCTGAATGGGTAAGCTTCTTGGAGAGCTCAAGAAAAAGCCTAGTCAATAGTTTCAGCCAGATAACAGCCAAGCACGCCTGTTCAGTGAACGGCCACACCCAGGAGGCATTGTCCAGCATCCAACAGGCAGATACAGCTCTATTTTCATAAGAAAGCTCTCAGGGAAGGACGCTCAGAAGGAAGCCATGCCTGACCTCCTGGCAGCTCGGGATTCTTAGGCACACCAAAATTGGAGAATATTTTCAGGGAAGCAAATTAATAGATTTTTTTTTAAATGTCAATATTTTCAGCTAGAAAACCTCATTGAAATAGAGAAGGGACATGTTGCAGGGGATAGGTTGGAGGGGAAAGGTGCATGGTGTGTGTGTGGAAAAGTAACACCCCCCCACTATCACACAGACAGACAAACAGAAAAACCGTGGATTCTTGTCCTAAGCTAAGAATAAGTATTCATCGCTTGGACAGCTGCTGAAGATTTAAAGAAGTTTATTAAAAAGGTAGAAATATAGAGATAGTTACAGCCCTGTGCCGGAGTGGGGCACAGGGGGGCAATTCGAATGAAAATGCCAAAGAACTCCAGTTTACTGAGTTTTTATCCTGTCTAAGTCCAGCAGGTCCCTCTGATTTTTGGAGATCATGTTACACCTTATCTCCAACCCTGGCTCTGCTTCTGTTATCTCTCCAGCTGAATTTATGGCCTAAAGGGGAAGACATCTCTGTCTCCAAACACAGGCCCAGATTTATGGCTTGAGGTGGAGGCATCTCTGTCTCCAGACACAGGCTTTTACCTTTCGTCTTCTCCCCCAAAATGTGTTAAATTGTTCTTAGGAATGCAAGGACATGTTAGCTAACCCTGGCTTTCTTAGTAAAGAAGACATATTTCAAGATTGGACATCTTTCCCAGTATTGACACATTAATACATTTTAAACCCTCTTCCCAATACCAGTACAGGAAGGGCAGGAGAGAAGGGACAAGCAGGGCAAAAGGAAGAGTGGCTAAACTTCAAGCCTGCTATGCCCTTCTGGTGGATTGTGAGGCCACTCTCACTGCTCCATGCCCATAGGCATCCTAGCTGGACACCTCTGGCTGGGCCACTAGCTTTAGGAGGTGCAGGAAACCTCATCCAGACAAAGACCATGCAGTTCAATCGAACAGGGGAATATGGAGCACGGGGAAAGGGTGTCAAAACCCCTTCCCATTTAATACTCTCCCAGTGGGCAGGAAACTGGTGAGAAGTGAGGCCACCCTCATTAGGCACAACACACACAGGGTACAGGAAAGAAGGGCAAACTTCTGAGTGAGCGCAAAATACCTCTGTGTGTTAGATGGGATCCCAGCAATATCCTAAATGTTAAGGTAATTGGTTTTAGATTGGGAATCTCTGGGAATGGGGCAACATTGCCCAGACAAGCCACTAAAACCCCACCCTTTCTCTCTCAGATGGGATCTCATCAATTAAAAATGGAAGCTGGATCTCCACTAGCATGAGTCCTCCAAAATAGGAAAAAACATTGACAGCAAAATGCTAAGGAAGAGAGCTCTTATTTTTTTCTGCACCCAAGTAGGGCCACAGTATGCGCTGGGGGATGGAGACACGTGGCCCCCTCAAGGAAGTCTAAATTATAATACCATTTGGCAACTAGATCTAAATCTCAACCAGTCTTAGCTAAAATGGCAACTTCAGAAAAGCTGTCCAATGAGACCTCTGTGAGATGTGATTGAATAGTTATTTCTTCTTTGACAGAATTAATGTTTAAAGACACTAGTGATGCTTATATGGTATCATGGATTTTTGTGGTAATCTATATTCAGTTACTATATTGGGAAATGCAAAATGCAATGCTTTAAAATGCTCTTAACTTTATAAGGTTTAAAATAACACCTAAGGTTTTTAAATGGGTTTTTAAATTGCTGGTATAGGAACAACATTATAAAATGGTATGGTTTTTTTGTTTGTTTGTTTGTTTGTTTGTTTGTTTGTTTGTTTGTTTTCTTAGATGTAAAACAAGACAGCTGTAAAGAGTGTGCGGGTGTAAAGTTTTTTGTAATGAAAGGAAATTTTGTGACATTAAGAAAGAATTTTGTATGAAGTCAGGTTTATCCTAAGATCATCCCAAATGGGAAAGAAAAGACCAGGATTTAAAAAAAATTAGAGTGTTAAAGCAAGAGCAAAGTGTTTGTGGTATGTTTGTGTGTATATGTAATAAAGATGAATTACTAAAAGGAAGTAGGTTTCTAGAAAGCCTACCTCTATTTGGACCTCTGGAGGCCATTTTATGAAAACTTAAGTTTGGTCCATAGTTTCTAAATTATGTGGTTAAGTTTTTCTTCAACGGAGTTAAAACCATTAAGTTCCAGGATCATACAGGCACTCAAATTTGTGTCTTTTCACTTTTCCTAATTATACTCATTTTTCTGGATTAATTAAACAATGAAGTGGTTTATTTTTGGTCTTTTTCCTATTGTTACATGTTCAATTGCTGAAGGATGCTATCTTACAGCCTCTAGCTACAGTGGTAACACAGTGGCAATAAGAAATTCCTCAATATTACAGTGCTGGGCAAATCATAATTCTCCCATAGGACTGGTAATGTGGGTAAAAGATTCAAAAACAATATTTTCTCACATAGATCAACAGTCAAGATTTAAAAATTTAACGGATCAGTCAAAGTCTTCTAATACCAATTTTTCTGTTATTCAGCCTCAAGCCACTCTATTAGATATTGGCATCTATAGGTGTATTAAAATACAAAAACAGTACCTAATGATATAAGAAATCATCTGAAATCTTTATTCAAATTACCCCAAAGCCTATTTCAGGTCTCCACAGTACTAATTTTTGGATTCTAATGGTGTAAAATAAACTAAATATATTCTACTTTTATTTGTTTCAGCCTAAGTCAGCAAAACAGGTTTTAACTTCTTATTTAAGTACTATTTTTATGTTTTCATGGTTAACCTGTATTGTGAGTATTGTCTCATAGGCTTAAAGTTTTCAGATGTCAGATGGTAGTATGAGAGGACCCAAAGAGAAACAGCCCTTTGGACTGCCATAGAGACATACTCACCCATCTGACTCCCTCACCACCCTGCATGCATGTTACCCTAAAGTTGGGCTCCCCCTTACATCACCCCTGTTCAGTTAGAAGCAGTTAATGACTGAGTTGGTGTCATTATTTCTTTGCTAAGGAGTACATGCATGTAGTGAAAATGGGGGGAGGGGAACATGGATGGGGATTGAGCTCAGGTTAAACTGTTAATAAGAATTGTAAAAGTCAAAATATATTTTCTTTATTTACCTTTGGCCTGACAGGTGTAAGGAAATTACTGGACAGAGGGGGGAATGTACCAGTATTGGGAATGGCCTAGAAAGACTGGAGAACATTCTAATTATTAATAAATATATTTCAAAAATAAAAAAATAAAACTAACAATTCCCCAAGAAGATATAATGATAGTAAATAATTATGTCCCAAGTGTAGGTGCACCCATATTTGTAAAACAAACCCTTCAGGACATTAGGTCTCAAATAGACCCAAATACAATTTTATTTTTAAAATATATCCTTTTACAAAATCTGTACTTTAAACATGAGATTGTAAATCTCTTTGATACAGATTTATAACTGTAGTCAGTGGTAAGAACTACAGGGATGTCAAAGCAATATGCTTACAGAGACCAAAGCAAGTATCTTTTAAGAGTGTAGTGATCTGTTAAGTAAATACAATAACAATAGAATTATAGTCAGAGGCAGATTAGGGGGTGCAGAATCTGATTTTTAAAAAGTTAAAAAATTGCCAATTACCAACTAAGGAATATCTATACTCAGCTATTTAAAATCTGGTAAAATCAGAGAGCAAAAAGTTAGGATAAAATTTAGGTAATTATAACACTTAAACAATTGAAGAAAATGCATGAGTGAAACTGATACTATAAGAAATTTACTTAAAAATATTCCATCACAAAAACCTAGTAAAATCTCAGTTAGTTTCTACTTGTACCCTAGAGGCAGAAGTTACCCTGCTCTCCTTTAATCTAAAGACAATCTCAGAAGGCAACTTCTACTGGTCTTTCAGCTATCTTTATCTTCTACCAATACCCAAAACTACACTAATTAAAATTGTCAAAGTTAGAATGCTTGTCCACTGCCAAAATTGTAATTTGTCAACTAATGGGAGATTTTCATCAGGATCTCTTATGTGCAAATTAAGTATCCTTTTACTTAGATTACTTTGTGGAAACAGCTCATATTGGGAAGTTCTAACACCAGTCAGTGGTCAGCAGAATTCAGTTATCAGAATACTGCCACATTCATCTTTAATAAACTTTCCATTCAATTAAATACAAAATTGTTCTCAGGTCTGTAGGAAAGGCAGTGCTAGATCACAAGACACTTATTTTGCTTTTGCAAAATTTTCATTCATTTCAAGGAAGAAGAATTTACAAGTTTTTTAAAGCAATTGTTCTCAGAAAAGGGGAGAGGAACTGCTTCTCTCATTTTTAAATTTCTATAATTCTCTATTATATTAAAATCTGAAAACCATCAACCTAACCCATTGTATAAATATTTTCTTATTAGGAATGTATTTTGTGTTTATTAAATAATTTGTGATTTTTAGTTGTCTGAGGAAATTAGATAGTATCTTATTAAAAGATAAAGTTTTAAATCAGGTAAACCCAAAACACTCATACAGATTCAAAAGCATGCAATATTAAAGATTATTCTGTTTGTCAAGCAGTAAGGAAACCTGATTGATTTAATCAATTCAAAACAGTCTCAAGGCAGACATATTTATAAGTCAGAAATGTATAAAGCTGAGACAGGAATGGTGGTGTATGCTTGTAATCTCAGCATTCAGGAGGTAGAGACTTGAGGATTGTGGTTTGTGAACAGCCTTAGCTACTTAGCAAGGCCCTTTACAACTAAGTGAGACACTGTTTCAAAAAAAAAAAAATAAGGCTAGGCATGTAGCTCAGAAGTTAAATGCCCCTGGGTTCCATCCCCAGTAATACAATAAATAAATAATAAATAAATAAATAAATAAATAAATAAATAAAATGTATAAAGCTGACTTCGGTGAGGAAGACAGTTGAATTTTCACAGGACACAGTAGAATTTGCATATCTTTACATAAGCATTCCTTGCCCTTGCTGTTAGTTATCTACAAGGAACTGACTTGCAAAATAACTAAAAGGCAAGGAAAGACAAGTTTCTAATCATCTGGACAGTGTCCTTCAGAGATGTATTTTATATTTTTTAATTCCTTCTACAAGATTAGTTTTATTTGAAATGTGTAACTGATACAAGACATTTTAATTTGTAAGGTATTAGATAATTTGATTACTGATATGATGGACATTGTGCTTAAGACAATCTAATTTATTTTATTTATAAATTTTATTTAATACATTTGCAGAAACTGATGAGAGAGCTTTAATAATTTCTGAATTCTGTATACATAACTCTCAAAGCTAGAATTTGAACTAATTTACCTTTCCATATTAACATTTAACCCTCCAAAATTATGGAAAAGTAGATTGTCATTCATTTTTTTCTCAGCCTCTAACAGTATGACATGGAGAATGGAAAAAAATTAGATATAGAACTCTCAATAGACCAGCAATGGGGAATGGTGTTTCCCAATTTTTTCTCTATTAATTAATATGACTTTTCTGCTATACATCCTATTATTGACAGAGTATTATATCATATTTACATGTTATCATTATATTAAGCTAAATATTACTTACACATTTAATACATTTATGAAACTTAATATAAATCAGTATTATATATTTATCAATGTAAATTTATTTAATTAAAAAATTTTATTGGTGCATTGTAGTTATACATCTTGATGGGATAAAAGATGGTGGACACATACATGCACACATCACCCAATTAGGCCTTATCCATTCCCACTCCATTCCCTCCCCAACCCTCCTTCACATGCTTGGCTTAGTAATTGTCTTTGACATATTTAAGTACATCATGTGCTTTAAATATTCTTCCTCCCCCTCCCCTTCCATCCCCTCAGGTCACCTTATTTGCTACTCTATAGAATATTTTTCTTTCTCTAGAGTTCCTCCTGTTACCCATTTTTCCCTAGCTCTCGCATATTAGGGATTTAGCATTTGATTTTTTTCTTTTTTGTGACTGACTAATCTCACTTAGCATAATGTCCTCCAGTTCTATCCATTTCCCTGTAAATGATGTAGTTGTGTTTTTCTTTATGGCTGAGTAAAATTGCATTGTGTACATATCCACAGCTTTATAATCCATTCATCTGTTGATGGACATCTTGGCTAGTTTCATAGTTTGCCAATGGTAAATTGTGCAGCTATGAACATGGATATGCATGCATTAGTTTGGTAGTATAGTTTCCTTTCTTTTGGGTAGATACCCAAAAGTGGTATTGCTGGATCAAATGGTAAGTTTGATCTCATTCTTCTGAGGATCCTCCATACTGTTTTCCAAAGTTGCACTAATTTGCAATCCCATTAACAATGTTTTAGATTTTCCCCTTCTCCACATTCTCACCAGCATTTGTGTTGTTTGTGTTTTGAATGATTGCCATTCTAGTTGGAGTTAGGTGAAATCTCAGGGCAGTTTTAATTTGCATCTCTCTGAATGCTAATTACTTTGAGCATGTTTTCATGTATTTATTGACCACTTGAAATACTTTCTTCATGAAGTGTCTATTTAGTTCACTTGCCTATTTTTTGATTGGGTTATTTGTTTTCTTGGTGCTGAGTTTCTTGAGTTCTCATTATATTCTAGAGAGTAGTTCTCTACTGGAGGAGGAGGTGGCAAAAGTCTTCTCCCATTCTGCTGGCTCTTGGTTGAGGTTCTTGACAGTTTCCTTTGCTATAGAGAAGCTCTTCAGTTTCCTGTATTGTATTCCCACATATTGATTTGCCTTTTAGGTTCTTGTGTCTTATAGATCTTGTTGAGAAAGTTTTTATCTGTGCCTATGTGTTGCAGTTTTGGACTTATGCTCTCTTCAAGGAACCTCAAGATCTCTGGTCTAACTTCCAAGTTTTAATACATCATTAATTGACTCTTGTGCAGGATGAGAATGTATGATTTATTTCCATTTTTCTGCATATGGTTAATCAACTTTGCCAACACCATTTGTTGAAAAGGCTATCTTTTTTCCAGTGTATGTTTTTGCCCCTTTGTCAAAAATTAATTTGCTATACGTGTGTACATTTTTTCTGAGTCTTCTGCTCCATTGTTCTATATATCTGCTTTTGTGCCAATACCATGCTGTTTTTATTACAATGGCTTTTAGCATACATTAAAATCAGGTATTGTGATTCCTCCTATATAGTTTTTGTTGCTGAGAACTACTTTGGCTATTCTGGGTGTTTTGTTGTTCCAAATGAACTTTTCTTTAAGGACTTTTTTTTTAAGGACTGCTTTTTCTATGTCTGTGAGGAATGATCTTGGTATTTAATGGGTATTGCATTGAATCTGTAGATTACTTTTGGAAGTATGGCCATTTTGTGGATTTTTTTCTGACTATCCATGAACATGGAAAAATCTTTCCATCTTCTAAGATCTTCTTTGATTTCTTTTTTCAGTATTTTATAATTTTCTTTGTAGAGGTCTTTTACCTCATTGGTTAAGTTTATTCCTAAGTATTTTATTTTTGTGTGAAAAATCCTGAATGGAAGTATTTTCTGGATTGCTTTTTCAGTAGATTTATGGTTGGTATACAGAGAAGCTTTTAATTTATTAAGATTGATTTTGTATCCAGACATATTGCTGAAATTGTTGATCATTTCTATAAGCCTTTTGGTTGAGTTTGTTGGGTCTTCTAAGTACAGTATCATGTCCATCTGAAAATAATGAAAGTTTGGGTTTTTCTTTTTCTATTTGTACTTCTTTTCCTTTTCTTGCCTTATTGCTCTGGGTAGAGTCTCAAGTACTACATTGAAGAGAAGTGGTGATAATGGATACCCTTGTCTTTTTCTTTTTAGGGAGAATTCTCAAGGTTTTTCCCCATTTAATATGATGTTGGCCATGAAATTATTGTAGATTGCCTTTATGATGTTGAGATGTGTTCCTTTTATTCTTATTCTCTGCATTGCTTTTAGCATAAATGGCGCATTTTATCAAATGCTTTTTCAGCATCTATTAAAGTGATCATGTAATTTTTGCCTTTTTTGCCTTTTTTCTGTTTATATGAGAAATTATATGGATTGATTTTTGTATGTTGAACCAGCCTTGCATCCCTGGGATAAACCATACCTGGTCATGGTGCATGACTTTCTTGATGTGGTTTTGAATGCGTGTTGCTAGTATTTTTTTTTTTTTTTTAGCAGTTTTGCATCCAAGTTCATCAAAGATATAGGCCTGTAGTTTTCCTTCTTTGAAATGTCTTTTTTTGGGGGGGTTGGTATTAATATGATGTTGGTTCATAGAATTTATTTGGGAAACTCCCTTTTTTTCTATTTTACAAAATAGATTGAGAAATATTGGGCTTAGCTCTTCTCTAAAGGTTTTTTTTAAAATTCACTTGGGAAGCCATATCCAGTCCTATGCTTCTTATTATGGTCAGCTCTTTATTGCAGTTTCAATCTCTTTGATTGCTATTGGTTGGATTAAATTTTCTATATCTTCTTTACTCAGTCTAGAAACTTTGTATTTATCTAGAAAGTTGTCAATATTCTCCAGAGTTTTCATTTTGTTGGAGTATAGTTTCTCAAAGTAGTTTTATATAATCCTCTGGATTTCTACACTGTCAGTAATGATATCTCCTTTTTCTTATCTTTTTTTAAGGTTTATAAAATAACCTTTATTTTTTAAAGTTAATATATGCACTACAGGAAACAAAAACACCACAAGAAGCAAAGAACAAAGTCATCCAGTCACAAGCAGCTTAGTTGGCTGTGGCCTTCTACTCCTGTGTACACATACACAACATGCTAGTTATGTGATCAAGATCATAGTATGTATCGTGCTTTTCCACACATTAATATTCAACTCAAAATCTGAAAGTTACAAGAGTATTTTCAATAACCAAGGATATAGTACACCAACTCAACCTGTTAAAAAATTATAATCCTGCCTTTCTTGGGACAAAAACTTTTCTGAAGATAGAAAAAGCAGCAGGCCATTGGTTAGACATACTGGCAGAGTTGAATACCGCATTCCCTTAATGCTCGATTTAAAAGTAGATATAAAGCAAGAGTATACCAGCATGTTTCTAAGAGTGATCAGATTTCTACTACTAAAATATTAACTTGAAAGTATGTTCCCAGTGAATTAAGGTGTTACTATGGGGCAGCACAGAAGATGTACACACACCAATGGCTCACATCAAAATCAAAATGTAAATCTAAGAAACACTTGCGCCACCTCTGCGCACTGCCTTCTGCCCCTCTGCTGCCAGCTGGATGAGCAAGTCCTGACACACACTGCCCAGAGGTGTGACAATTCCATGCCCAAGATGCACCTTCTTAACAATTATAACAAAAAGGTATTTACAAGTTGGCTAATTCATCAAGCTCTACTTATTACCATACACTGTCACTTTGGGATGTCTATGAAGTTAAGGTGTTAGGACATAAATAGGAACTTTGTGCACAATGAAAACAAGTACTTACAAAAAATACGCACAGAAACTTATGGTAAGAGTCTAAAACTGTCTACCAGGTACAGAGATACTAATAATGAGCTCTTCCCCACACCATCCCTCCTCTCTCTCTTCCCCATTCCAGTAACATGTATTAAGTACAAGACCTTCCCTAGCTCCAAGACAGATTAACAAAAGTCATCCTAGAAGAGAGCTCTTCCTAAAAACTAACAAAAGGACAATTATATAGGGAGTATTTTCCTACTTCTAACATACTTTGGGCATTAGAATTTATCCTTTAATACTCAGCAATTATAACTAAAATGTACGTATGTAACAATGGCTAGACAATATGAACTATGGGGCACAGAAAGCTTCTGTATGCTCCCCATCACACATTACCCAGAGTCAAACAGCATCCTCTCCAAGACATCAGGTTTAATCATTCCATTCCCCAAATGCAACCATTACTATGAAGTAACAAATACTAAAAGAGAGTAACTTTAGCAACTTTAGTAACTTTAAACTGCCATGCAGTTTAAAAGCATCCAGAAAGTCTAGATTTTTCCAACAAGTACTTATCCCCTACTACCCATACTGTAGTAATGAATATAGCACACACACATACTTAACAAAGGCTATCACTTCAAAGTGTCTTTTAAATAGAAACTTTTGGGCTTAGAATCCTTCTCCTTCCCATCTTATCAACCCAAGGGTCAGATATATGCAACTGCAATGCTTAGGATTTTATAATTTCACTTCCTAAGGAGCTTTAAGTTTAGCCTTTCCTATAGATTTTAACACAAAGTGTACTCAGTGTACTAGTTTACTACTTTTATCATACACTGGCAACCACTTTAACATGTAGAAAGACTAGATGCTATAAATTAGGGCTCATTTGTCCTTTGAATATAGACTATATACACAGCAAAACAAAACAAGACATAAGGGACAATAACACACAATCTTGCTTCACTAAAAACATTGGTATGAAGCCCTCTGCATTCCTTCTCTCCTTCCAGATCCAGCACAACCACAATGTTTCCTGCTCAGAGAAGTGGTTTGTTCATTCCATTTCCAAAGACAATTATTTCATTATGAATTTTAACAAAAGAATATCTACAAAATGTATCTACTCCCTCTACTGTTAACATACTTTGTGCACTTCTAAACATCTAGAAAGACTAGATGTGTCAAATAAGGACTTAAGTTTGACCACTATATACATAGTAGTGTTGGATAAACTACACACATGTCAACAATGATTTTATGGGAAAGAGTCTTTTATGCAGGAGTGTTCTGGCCTAAAATCCTTCATTTTTTTCTAGTTCCTTCTCTCCTGTATCACATTCGACATAGGCACATGTCAATTAGATGTCATGTTATAATTTTGCTTCCAAAGTCCTTTTCAGAAGACAGTCTTTCTATAATTTTTAACACAGAGTATACAAAATGTGTTAGTTTACCAACTCTACTTTTGTCATACATTGGCAACCTCTTTAATATCTAGAAACTAGATATTATAAAATCAGGACTCATGTGTTCAATATATGCATAATATATATAGTACAGCAAAGTTAAGTGCATATAACATACATGGCAATGAGTAAGCTGAAAATTTCTATCACACACTAACACCTTTTGCAATTTCTTTCCGCTCACCTCCCCTAACACAATGAACAGGTAGACAATATAATGTCCAGAGGTGGTATAACTATTCCATTTCCAAGCACAGTATTTTCCATCAGTTTTTAAAAGCTATTTACAAAATGTTTTATTCTACTACTTCTACTTTGAAATATATCAAGCTTCTTAATTCCTAGGACTCAGTTTTTCCTAATAACTTCCCACCACGCACATAGCCTTAGTAAATAAAATTGCACACATAAGCAATGGTTATAATCTGAGGTATCTTCTAATATGACCATTACCTCCTCCTTTCCTTCTCTGCTTTCAATCCAATGGACAACACGCATATGCAATGCTTAGAGATAGTTGAACAAATTCATATCCAAAAGTAATTTAGAGGACAAGCTTTCCCATGAATTTCAACACAAAGTATAAAAAAGTACTAACTTAACTACTTTGTCATACACTGGCAACCTCTTTTAACAAAACCTAGAGACTAGATGTTGGGACTCCTTTATCCATTATATATACTATATACACAGCAAAGCAAAACATATCAAACTTAAAAATTTATGTCTGAAAATGTCCAAATATACACACACGAGAACACTACCTTTTGCAACTGCTTTTCTCCCACCTCTTCCAAATCACTGAACAAGTAAACAACAGTACCCTGCTCAGAGGTGGTTTAACAATCCCATTCCCAAAGACAGTATTTCATATGAATTTTATGAATAAAATATTTACAAAGCAGTATTTTGCTACCTCTACATTTAACATACACCGGGCACTTCTAAACATCTAGATAGTAGATGTTTCAAGTAAGGACTCAAATTTGTCTGCTATGTACACAACAGTCTTGAATAAACTGCATGCATATAACAATAGTTACAATTTGAAAGTGTTTTGAAATATGAGCATTCTGGCCCCTCACCAACCCAGTGGCTATAATGCTCAAATTTTCAGAAGACAATCTTTCCTAAGATTTTTAACACAAAAGGCACAAAATGTATTAGTTTACTAACTCTATTTTTGTCATACACTGGCAACCTCTTTTAACATCTAGAAAGACTAGATGTAGATTAGGACTCATTTGTCTTATATACACTATGTACATCCCAAAGTAAAACACAGTTCACAGACATAAGAAATTATGGTTTTTCTTGCTTCATTCCAATCACACTGGCACAGCACTCTGTATTTTCTTCTCAGGAGAACAGTGCACACACCGTATGGCCTGCTGAAGAGGAAAATTGGCTTTTTCCCCCAAAATAACATTTCATATGAATTTTAACAAAAAATTTACAAAATGAGTTATATTTTACTACTTCTACTTTAACATCAGGCACTTCAGAACATCTAGAAAAACTGGATAATTTAAAAAAGTATTTAGGCCAGGCGTGGTGGCGCACGGTTGTAATCCCAGCATTTGGGAGGCTGAGACCTGGAGGATCGCGGTTCGCAGACAGCCTCAGCTACTTAGTGAGGCCCTCTGCAACTCAGTGAGACCCCGTCTCAAAACAAAGAATAAAAGGGGGGGGGCAGGGGTGTAGCTCAGAGGTGAAATGCCCCTGGGTTCCATCCCAGGACCTGCAAAAAAAACAAAAACCCGCAAAAAAAAAAAAAAAAAAGTATTTAGCATGTCTATGTATACAGTACTGAAGAATGAAATGTGCATACTGAACAATGATTACACTATGATAAATGTTCTTTACACTTGAACAGTCTGGCATAGGACCTTCTTTTCCTCCGCATGGTCTTCTGCTCCATGGCCTCTGACCCACTGGACAAACGTGGACGAACGTTGCTCCTAGAGGTGGTCCAACAACTCCACTAAAAAAAAAAAAAGTCTCTTCCAGAAAACATTTCTAATTCTTTAAAAAAAGGTGGGGGGGCATTTACAAGATGTTATTTTTATATTTTTAGCATAAGGTCATCCGTCGGCAACCTTTTTACATCTAGAATGTCCAGATGTGGTGGAAGTTTTCTTTTAAAGGCTGGGGGAAGTTGAGAGCAGCCTTTTCATATTATATACACAGGCGGGGCCGCCGAGGCCATTGTTCCGCGGGCAGCCGTGGTCGTTCATTGCACCGGTGGGCCTCTGGTAGAACGCAGCCGCTGCCACGCTGTCCTTGTGCTGCCCCTCGCCTTCAGGTACTGAGGCGCGGTTCCCGGCGTCAGTGGCCAGGCCGCTGGGCAGGGCGTGCGCTCCACTCCGCAACCGGGCCGCGCTTTTCCTCCTCTGGCTCTCCAGGACCCCAGGCTTCGCTGTCAGGGCCACCATTCTTCTCGCTCGCCACGCCCGCCGCCAACCAAGGGCGCCTCCTCCTGGCGGCCAGGGAGGCCTCGAGACCGCAGGGCTGGGACGGGGCAGGCCGGGCTCCGACGCCAGCGGGGCCATCGCCTAGGAGCTGGGGCGAGAGGTCGCTGGCTCCTCTGGTCTGCATGGGAGGCCGCGGCCTGGGGCCAGAGGGCTGGAGGACTCCCGGGTGCAGGCCGCGACTAGCTTTGCACTAAGCTCTTGCTGGGGTTAGGTTTGCTAGTGGTTTATCTATCTTGTTAATTTTTTTGAGAAAAAAAGCTTTGGTTTTGTTGATTTTCTGTATTTTTTTTATTCTCTACTTTGTTGATTTCTGCTCTGATTTTATTAATTCTTGTCTTCTACTAGCTTTGGAGTTAGATTGTTCCTGTTTTTCAAGGGCTTTGAGGTTTTTTATTAGATTATTTATTTGATTATTTTATGAAGGCAGGTGACTGAGTCAAGTCAATAGGGACCCTAGATCAGTCCTCTGGCCTAGTTCCCAGCAACAATATTTTCAGGTTCAGGATTATTGGTATTTATTCCATTTTAAATGAGAATGGGGCATCAAAATATAGTTCTAATAACCTCTAAAATTGAGTAGCCAATATGTACAAATACTAAAGTATATAATTTATTTAAATGCACTTTATAAATTACAAAGTAGAAGCAAAACAGTTTATAAGACCGAAAAGTTTCAAAGCTTTAGTCTTGACATACAAGCAAAACTATTATGGTTACTATGAAAGAACATATAATTTTTAAAAGTTAAGGTGAAAGTGGAACTTAATCTTGAAATTGTTTTGATTTAACTCAAAATTTAGTTATTTAGTCTTTATTCTCATATTTTTCTAAAGAGTTAATCTGAGGAAGACATTTAAGTATTGCCCTTTCTGATAGCTGAGATTCTTTGCCTAAATAATTTGCATTACATTAGAGTTACATAAGATTCTGTAATTTTATTCTTTAGATTTTTTTAGTTTCAAAGTCAAATATTGTGCCAACTAGCCAAGACTGAAAATATTAATGTGGCTGTATATAATCCGATCAAAATCTGGAAAAATTTATTGGACATTAAAATTCTGCATCTTTTCACCAATTTTATGTAAAATATTGAGACCTTAAGAAGATGGAGGCAAAATGAACCAATAAAATATTAAGACTGAAAGCATATTTTAATTTATATTATTTTCTGGTATTGTGAATTGAACCCAGGGGCATTCTAACTCCAAGCTACTTACCTTTTTTTTTTTTAATTTTTTATTGGTGCGTTGTAGTCATTCATCTTAATCGGGTTAAAGATGATAGAGGCATACATGCACACATCACTCATTTCGCCCTTACTTCCCACTTCATTCCATCCTCCCTTCCTCCTTCTCATGTTTAACTTAGTAATTGACTTTGATATGTTTATGAATGTACATCATGTACATTAGAGAATTTCCCTCTTCCCTTCTCCAATCCTCTCCAGATAGGTTCCCTTATTTGCTCATCTTTGGTTTTTACTTTCTCATCTATAGTTTCTTCAATGACTCCTTTCCATCTTAGCTTCCACTTATTATAGAGAGCATTCAATTTTTAACGTTCTGTGACTGACTAACCTTACTTAGTATAATTTTCTACAGTTGATCTATTTCCTTGAATATTATGTAATTTTGTTCTTTGTTATGGCTGAGTAAAATTTTATTGGGTAAATATTCATAGTTTTGTAATTCATTCATCTGTTGATGGGCATCTTGCTCAGTCCACAGTTTAGCAATTGTGAATTGTGAGGCCTGAACATAAATACTCATGCATTAGTTTGGTAGTTTGGTTTCCATTCTTCTGGGTAGATACCCAGAAGTAGTATTGCTGGATCATATGGTAAGTAATTGTTTCAGTTCTTCTGAGGATCCTTTATACTGTTTTCCAAAGTGGTCAAGCAAGGTCTAAATTGCTGAGGCTGGCCTCTGCACTATGATCTTTCTATCTCAGTCTCTCAAGTACTGGTATTACAGATGGGCACCATCATGCCTGGCTGAGAAGACATCATATATATATATATATATATATATATATATATATATATATATATATAGTCTTTAATTGGCATATCTTGGAGAAGTCCAGGATGATAGAGGCATACATGCACACAGCACTCATTGACCTTTTACCTCAGGTCCCACCTCACTCCCTCTTCCTCCTCATTTTCCCATGCACAGCACAGTGATTGCCACAGATAAAATCTTCTCCAACAGGAACCCAAAGGCATAAGAAATTAAGATGAGGACATATTTTGAAGTAGGTAGTACCATAATTATATAGCTTATGACAAGAAAGATAAATAATTAAAAGCCTAAACATCTATTTCCAAATTTAATTTTGTATCACCACCAAAACATTTTAGATATTTTATTGAAAGATTTTGGGCTTTTTTCTAGTATTCTTCCATCCATTTTTGGAATTACTTGATTTTATATAGACTTTTCTCCTATAATATTTCCTATTTCCAATTATTTCTATTATTTCCTTGGAATCTGATTTCTAGAAAATAATTTCATCTCCAGAAATAGTATAAGTTGACAGTTCACTACTTTTCTTAGTTAAATGTAATTTTTAAAAAAATTTTATTGGTACACTATATTCTCACATCACAATGTGGATCGTGTTGATAATGGCATATATTCACACAGTACTTGGTGCCCCCCCCCTTTCCTATTTTCCTCTCTCTCTTGATACTGAGTGTCCAGGTTAACAATGTTATATTCACATAATATTTGATGCCATCCTACTTGTTAAATCTTGTTTCAATATTCTGAGCTTTAGAGACCTTGTTGAAGAACTTACTATATGTTGGAGTGTTGAACCTATGTTCTTCTCTAATAGCTACACAGCCTCCGATCTAAATTCCAGGTCTTTAATCCATCTAGAGTTGATTCCTGTGCATAGTGAGAGGTCAGAATTTAGTTCTATTTTTCGACAAATAGATAGCCAGTTTTCCTAGCATCATTTGTTGAAAAGGCTGTCTTTTCTCAAGTGTATGAATTTGTCAACTTTGTCAAAGATCAATTCACTATAAGTGTGTGGGTTTGTTTCTGTATCTTGTATTCTGTTCCATTGGTCTGTGAGCCTGTTTTTGTGCCAATACTATGCTATTTTAACTAGTATCATTCTATAGTATAATTTGAAGTTAGAAATTATGATGCCTCCTGCATGGTTCTTACTGCTGATAAGAACCATGGTTCTTATTGCTTTGGCTACTCTGGGTCTTTTGTTTTACCATATAAAATTTATGTCTAATTTTTCTAGGTCTATGAAGAATGTCATTGTTATTTTGATAGAAATCCCATTGATTCCAGATACCACTTTTGGCAGAATGACCATTTTTATGATATTTATTCTATCCATGAGCAAGGGAGATATTTTCATCTTCCAAGGTCTTCTTCAATTTTATTCTTTAATGTTTTATATATTTTTTGTACTGAGTGTGAAACCCAGGGGCTTTTCTACCTCCAGGCTATACTCTCAGACCAATTTTACACTTTATTTGGAAACAGAGTCTTACTAAGTTGCTGAGAACCTCACTAAGTAGTTGAGGCTGGCTTCAAACCTGTGAGATCTTCCTGTCTCAGCCTTCCAAGCGGTGGGATTACAAGCAAGCACCACCACACCTAGCAATTATTTTATAATTATTATTGTAAATATTTTTTACATTTTTGGTTAAGTTTATCCCTCGGTATTTTATTGGTTTTGAGGTTATGGTGAATTAAATATTTTTTAAAATTTCTTTCTTCATGGATTCATTGTTGGTATATAAAAAAGCTACTGCTTTCTTTAGGCTGATTTTGTATCTTGCTTATTTGCTGAATAGGTTAATCAGGTCTAATAATCTTTTAGTTGAGTTTTTTGGGTCGTTTAGATATATGATCATATCATCTGCAAACAAGGATAATTTTAATTTCTCTTTTCCTATTTGAATTCCTTTTATATTCTTTTCTTGTCTTATTGTGGTGGCAAGAGTCTCAAGGACTATTTTGAAAAGGAGTTGTAATAGTGTGCATCCTTGAATTGTTACTGATTTTAGAGGGAATTCTTGCAGTTTTTCCTCATTGATATTCGATTTGGGGTTATTGTATATTGCTGTAATGATGTTCAGATACATTCTTTCTATTTCAATTTTTACAGTGTTCTCAACATGAATGAGTGTTAGATTTTGTCATGTGATTTTTGTTCTCAGTTCTATTTATGTGGTGAATAACATGCATTGATTTGTGTATGTTGAACCAGCCTTACTTTTCTGGGATAAAACCAACTTGGTTGTGGTGTACTATTCTCCTGATGTGGTTTTGCATGGATATCACTAATATTTTGTTTAGAATTTTTGCATCTATGTTCATCAAGGATATTGGTAATTTGTCTCTTGAGATTTCTTTATTTGCCTTTGGTATAATATGATACTGGCCTCATAGAAGGAGTTTGGAAGTATTTTATTTCTTTTGATTTCCCAGAATAAGTTGTGGAGTATTGGGATTAGTTCTTCTCAGAAAGTTTTGTAGAATTCATCTAGAAGCCTGTCTGGGCCTAAGCTTTGAATGTAGATTTTTTAAATTGCTATTCCTATTTCTTTGCTTGCTATTGGTTGGTTTAGGCTTATTATGTATGTCCTTTTGGTTCAATTTAAATAGGTTGTATGTGTTTAAAAATTGGTCAATTTCTTCTATGTTTTTTAGTCTATTGGAATATGAATTTTCAAAATAGTTTCTGATAATTCTTTGACTTTCCTCACTTTCTGAGGGGATGTCTTCTTTTTCAGTTCTGATTTTAAGGATTTGAGTTGATTCTCTCTTTCTTTTGGTTAAATTGTCCAGGAGTTTGTCATTCTTATTACTCTTTCTAAAAAAAAAACAAATTTTTGTTTTATTGATCCTTTGTATTTTGATTTCATTTATTTGTGCTCTGATTTTAATTAAGATTACACTGTTGCTCTTTTTCTAGGTCCTTGATGTGTGTTACTATGTTGTTTATTTGATGACTCTCTGTTCTTCTTATATGGGCACTCAATGCTACAATTTTCCTCTTAACACTGACTTCAGAGTGTCCCATAGATTTTGGTATGTTGTGTTTCTATTTTTATTTAATTCCAGAAATTTTTTATTTTTACCCTTATTTCTAATCTTATCCTCTCCTCATTCAATAGTATATCATTCAATCTACATGTATTGTTAGGTTCTTTGTTCTTTCTGTTGTTAATTTCTACTTTCATTCAATTTTAATCTGAAAAGATGCAGGGAATTATATTTCACATTTTAAATTTGCTGGTGCTTGCTTTGTGGCCCATGATATGATTTTTTTTGGAGAAGATTCCATGGGCAGCTGAGAAGAATTTGTATTCTGCTATTCTTGGTTGAAATATTCTGTATATGGTCCATTTGGTTTATAGATTTCTTTAGTTCTGAAGAGTCTTTACTCACTTTTGCCTTGAAGATCAATTTAGTGGCATGGCAGTGTGTTGAAATCCCCCAATATTATTGTATTTAGGTCTATTTGACCTAATGTCCTGAACAGTTTGTTTTACGAATATGGGTGTACCCACATTTGGGGCGTAAGCATTCACTATCATTATACCTTATTTCTGGATTGCTTCTTTTAATAAAAGAAAGTTCCCTACTTTACCTCTTCTGATGTATTTTAGATCAAAGTCTGGTGTTTTTTTTTTTTGTTTTGTTTTTTTTTTGGTGGTACTGGGGTTCCTGGAAGCCCTTCTTCCTCCGGGCTACACTCCCAGACTTATTTTATATTTTTGAAACAGGGTCTCTTACGCCAGCGCGGCTGGCTTTGAACCTGCGCGATCCTCCTGCCTCTGCCTCCCAAGCGCAGGGATTACAAGCGTGCGCCACCACGCCCGGCTGATCAAAGTCTGTTTTATTAGATATTATTGCTGCTACTTCTGCTTGATTTTACTCTCCAGTTGGCATGATATATTTTTTTCATCCTTTTACTTTTAGCCTATGAATATCTTTTGCTATAAGGTGAGTTTCTCATAGGTGAGTTTCTCATAAGCAGTAGATATTTAAATTATGTTTTTTTTAAATTCACATTGCCATTCTATGCATTTTAACTGGTGACTTAAGTCCTTTTGACATTCAGTGTTATTATTGAGATATAATTTTTGTTTCCTGTCATTTTGTGTTTTATATTATGTTTGATATATTGTTATTTTGTCTTTGCTTAGTTGCCCTGTGGTTCAAATTCATTTCTTCTCTGGTTCTGAAATTTGCTTCTTTTTTCTTCTTTATGATTTATTTCTTTAGGTATTTTCTCTAGTGCTGGATTAGTATTCATTAATATTTTAAGATTCTATCTTGAAACATTTTTATTTTTCTATCCATTTTGAATAATATCCTTGCTGGTTGTAGCAGTTTTGTTAGAATTTGTTTCTTTCCAGGATTTGGATTACATCATACCAGTCTCCCCTGACATTCAAGAGTTGGGTTGTAAAGTCTGGAATAAATTTTATTGTTATGCCCCTGAATATTTCCCATTCTTTTGTTATTACTGCTTTTAAGATTCTTTCCTTAACTTCTTTGATCTTGTTCTAACAGTGTTCTATATGTCTCCTGTACATGGATGTTCAAGTCTCTTTTCATGTTTGGAAATTTTTCTGAAATTATTTCTCTGAAGAGATTACAGGTATCCTTTGTTTGTGCTTCTATCCCTTATTCAATGCCATTTATCTGTAAGTTAGGACATTTTATATTGTCCCATAGTTGTTGGAGAATTAGGCTCTCTTGTAATGTCTTCTGTATATTGTTGACTATGATTTCAGTTTTGAATAAACTGTCTTTTAACAGTGATGTTCTGTTATCCATTTTATCTAATATTCAAGAATTTATTTCTATTGTTGGCTTCATTTCATTTATTGACTCTTTAATTTTATTCTAAGACTCTTTCTGATTCTTAATGACTCAATTTTGTGTTTCATTTCCTGTACACTTACTGTCAGGATTTCCATTATATTGAAGATCAGGATTCAGAATTCTCCTTCTTGCATTTCTTCTAGGTCAGTATTCATGATTTTCCTATTTCTTCACTGTTTTTCATTCTCATATTTTCAGAATTTGGGGGCTTGTTTCTATTGTCTTGGCATGTTTTTTCTCTGTGTGAGTCATTGTTGATAGGTGCTGTTTCAGATCACTGTTGGGAGAAATGGCCCCAGTGGCCACTCACCCTTTGATATTAACATTGAGGACTGTATCTACTATCACCCCACTGTTGTTCTACCTGTAGATTGTCAATATTGAGTTACTCTGGGGTTCTTTTTGCTTGTTGCTAGGGTGGCATTGATGGGTTTTAGGTGTTAAAATCAGATATTCTGTCAGCCACAATCTTTATAAAGAATCAGCTCAGTCATGTGGGCAGGATAGTTTGAGACCTATGAAGTTTTTCATCTTTGATGTGCAATCTGTTGAGCATTTTTCTATTATTGTCTGGTTGTCCTTTCCTGTGGAATACCTCTGTGATCCAATCTTAGCCTTAGGGATTTAGAAGTGACAGCAGGTTCATGCATGAATAACTAGTGTTGTTTTCAATGGTGAGGGTTAGGTGAGGGAGGGGGAGCTGGGGTGATGGGTGCAGTAATAGGGTAAAGTAGAAGATATGACCGAGGTGATTAAGAGTTTAAGTATAATATGGTGGTATCTGGTTGAGATGAGCGATAGTGAATATATAGTAGGATTTTTTTAGTCAGTTTAGAGTATTTAGGTATAGAGATATGAAATAGCTTGAATTTAAAACAAGGAAATTAGAAAGGGAAAAATGTTTTTAGAGAAAAGAATAGATAGGATAAAGGGAGGAAGCTTGTAAAAATGGGGGAAGGAGGAAACACACATGCAGAAAATAACAAATCAAAACAACCAACCAACTAACAATAGTACTATAGCAAATTAATGACAAAACCAACCAAAAAATAAAAAAGCTAATGACAGTAAAAGAAAAAAAAATTCTGCAAATTTACCTATACAGGCCCCACTTGATGTCTGAAGAGATACATTCAGCCATTTAATGTCTGTTCACTTTAGTAGGTCTTAGAGCATGTTCCAATATCTCTCATTTGCTCAGTAGTGTATTCTTGAGTGTATGTGCCTCTCTTTCACCTCTCACTGCTTTGTGCTAGGGTCTCAGTGTGGTACATAAATGGGTTCCATGTAAGCACAGGGCTCTGTGCTTTCCAGCCCTGGGCTCTGTGCTTTCTGGCCCTGGGCCTGTGCCTCCTTTCCCACACTGGTGGAATTTGTTCAGTGTAATCTCAGAGCAAGCCCCTGTGTGGGACTGCACCCTTGGCAATTGGGCCTTTCCTGTGTCTCAGTAGGTTTTAACCTGACCACGTCAGGGGTAGATGGCTAAATCTTAGCCCGCCAAGGTCCCTGCAGCTGCTCTGGGTGATTGTTCATTGAGATATGCAGTTACCTTAATGTTTTGTGGGTCCAGATCTCTGGCAGGCACAGTGCACCACTGTGAGAGCCAGGTTCTGGTGAGTGCACATTCTTTTGGATCTCTTTTTTATTTTTTTCCTCCATTCCTAATGTGTGATGCTGGTTGCTTATGATGTTAGAGTTCTGCCATCACTCACTTCACCTCAAGTCCTTGGTTTTCTTGCTTGAATTTTGGGGGGCTGTAGAGCTGTCAGTAGTGTTTCAGTCCTGTGGCCCAAAGTGGCACTGGCCACCACACCAGGTTGGTCATACACTCAGTCTCTTTGCTATTGGTCTCCTGTTTTGACTATTGGATTTTATTTTTTGTTTTTGTTTGTACATATCTTTGCTGCTTTGCTTTTCTTGTCAAAGGGCTTCTTTCTTGGTAGTTACAGCTACTGAGAAGTGCTGCATCCTACTGTCACCATTTTTTCTCCTCCAGTAAAATGTACTTTTTGTTTCACTTAGGTATGACTGGCTGAATTCCCTAACCTCACAGACATTATATAATTAAGTAGATAATTTAAATTTAAAAACAAAACTACTACCAAATTTTTTAAAATTTCCATTGTGAAAATTATTTAACTTCATAATACAAAAAGAAAGCTTTTAGCTTATTCAGAACAAGTAAGAGTTTCTTTTTATTCACATCCTTACCAGCATTTACTTTTTTACATTTTATTGGCATTATACTGTTGGGAAGATAGAATTACATAGTAGTTTGGTTTGTATTTCCCTATGGTTAAGAATTCTGAGCATATAATACTGTAAATAATATACAGTAAATATTGCTTTTATGTTAATATCATGCTGGTTTTCTTAGCTTGGTTCTGTATTGTGTCCTAAAATCAGTAAATTATACATATTTACTGACATATTTACTTATATTTTTTCTTTTGAAAAATATCCATTTAGATCATTTGCCCACTTTTAAATTGAATTACTTTTTCTCATTGTCAAGTGCTTCAGATCTTTGTGAATTTTGGATGCTAGTCCTCTGTCAGATGAGCAGCTGGCAAGAATTTTCTCCCACTCTTTAGAATGTCTTTTCTCTTTTGGTTCACTCTTGCTGTGTAGAAGCTTGTTAGTTTGATATAATGCCATTTGTCAGTTTTTGCTCTTTTCTTTTTTCTTCCTTTTTTGGGTCCTACTCATAAAACCATTGCTTTTCCTAATGTCTTGATGTGTTTCTCCTATGTTTTCTTCTGGTTGTTTCAGAGTTTTATGTCTTATACGTAGATCTTTGGATACCTTTGAATTTACTTTTTTGTAGGGCAAGAAAGAGAGATGTCAAGAGTTTGAGTTTTCTGCATGTGAATATCCTGTTTTCCCAGAACCATTTGTTGATGAGACTGTCTTTTCTCTAATGTATATTTTAGTATCTTTGTCTGTGGAAACATAAGCTTATTTCTGGGTTCTCTATTATGTTCTATTAGTTTATAGTTTATATGTTTGTTTTTAACTAATATCATACTGGTTTGCTTACTTTAGTTCTGTAGTGTCCTAAAATCAGGCATTGTGATATCTTCAATTTTTTTTATTTTTTCTCAAAATTACTATGACTATTAAGGACCTTTTATTCTTTTGTGTAAATTTTGGTATATTTTTTAGCTCTGAAAAATATTATTAGAATTTTGACTAAGGTTTAAGTGAATCTAGTATATTGCTTTGGGTAGTATGGAAATTTTAGCAATATTAATTTTTACAATGCTTAAAAATTAAAAGCTTGTCTATTCCATATTTGTCTTTAATTTTTATTAGCATTTTGTAATTTCATTGTAAAAATTGTTCATTTTTAGCAAATTTATTCCTAGATATTTATTTTATAGATATTATAACTAGGTTAGCTTTCATGATTTCTTTCTCAGAAATTTGTTATTGGCATATTCAAAGCTTTCAATTTTCTATGTTGGTTTTATATCCTGTACCTTACTAAATTTGAATTTGTTTAGACACAAAAAGGGAGACATTGTAGCCAACACATAGGAATACAAAAAATAATTAGGGAGTATAAAAAACTATATGCTAGCAAATTAGAAAATATTGAAGAGAAGAACAAATTTTTGGCACATACAAACTAAAATATTGAATAAAGTTATGTCTTAAAAAACAATAAAAAATAGGATTGATCAATAATATAAAGTCTTTCAAGAAAGAAAATCCAGTACTGATTTCCTGAAAACATTAATGCTTCTAAAATTGTTCCATAATTTAAAAGGAACGCCATCCAAACTCATTTGACGAGGCCATAATTATTCTGTTACTAATATTTCAAATATTAGCAAATTGAATCAAACAGCACATCAAAAATATCATAGATTATAATCAAGTAGGTTTTTATTATATTACAGAAATACAAGGATGGTTCAACATACACAAGTCAATAATAGTACATTACTAAAATTATCTTTTAATTTATAATAAAAGATAAAAATCATATGATTATCTCAATATAGGCAGAAAAATTACTTGACAAAATTCAACACTATTTCATAGCAAACTCCCTGAATTAATTAGGTATAGGAAGATTTTACCTCAACATAAAAAAGCTTAATGTAACAAACTACTTCCAACATAATCCTCCTGTCTCAGCCTCCAAAATGCTGGTATTACAAGTGTGTGCCACTTCACCCGATGAAAAATTTTAGTTTTAAATGGCCCTCCTAACATCTCTATATTTTGAGCATCTCTGTTTTAGAAATACCATTTCTTATCTTTCAACACAAATTTGAGTTAGGTCCCATTCTCCCCATTTTATGAGTGGGACTGGTGAGACTCAATAATATTAAATTTCATTAATTACAGAAACCACCAACCACCTAAGCAGCTCAGTGGCATTGAACTCTCACACTCTCAGGTTGAAGCTTGAATGACTTGCATGGATTAATTTTCTCCACTATAATTAACACATTTTCCTACAAATAATTTCATTTTGCTGCAATTATCCTAAAGGTAATAAAGTGAGTGAGCTAGAAGTGAATCATTACTGCTCTATGATAGGCTGAGATTGTCAAGATACCTACATTTTTATTATCTTGTTAATTTCTATTTCATTTTACCTTTATAATTGCATTCTGAATTATCTTATTAAAATGCTTTATAATAACCCATGGTAGCCTTGCAAATTCATGTTTCTAATGAGTTTGTTTAAATATGCTCTTTAACATACTATATTTTAATTAAGAATATTGTAAAACTACCAAGATTTTTTTCTTTAAAATTTATAGTCAAGCAGGGTGTGGTGGCACATGCTTGTAATCTCAGCATTTGGGAGGCTGAGACAGGAAGATCACAGTTCTCAAACAGCCTTAGCTACTACTTAGTGAGGACATCTGCAACTCAGTGAGACCCTGTTTCAAAATAAAAATAGGACTGGAAGTGTCACTCAGAGGTAGAATGCCCCTGGGTTCCATCCCCAGTACAGCAAATAAATAAATAAATAAATAAATAAATAAATAAATAATATCAGTCATGTGTATAGTTTAATGCAATGTAAATTAGTAATTTATTGTCTTACTTTCTTCTCTATTTCGTCCCACCTATTTTTATCATAAATATTTCTTAGATTATGATGTTCTAGACTATGGACATTGTGATAATTTAGGCCATCATTTCGGTGTGAGAAACTAGATTCTTTCATAATTCTTTATTTTATTTTGTATTGGAGACTGAACATAGGACTATTCTACCTCCAACTTTCCCCTCACCCTTTATCTTTAATTTTGAAACAGGGTCTCACTAAATTGTTGAGGCTGATCTTGAACCTGGGATTCTCTTGTTTCAGCTTCCCTCTTATAATCTTCCCTGAGATTACAGGCATACACGACCTTGCCCAGCTTCCTAATTCTTTATTGATATAAGTTAGTCTTACCTGCCCTATAACAGAGAAACCAGTTCAGTAACTAGGAAACAAGAATCCAAGATGTTAATACATGTTATTCACTTATCTTATGCACAGAATAATTTATAAATTTAAAATAACACACTATTAAAAAGAATTTATATTATTTTTATATTGCTCCATAATATATTCACAAACTTAGTGGCTAAAAAGAATACACATAAACTGGGCAGGGTTGCACCTGCTTATAATCCCAGTATTTGGTAGGCTGAGACAGCAGAATCACAGTTCTTGGACCACCTCAGCTACTTAGGCCCTTTGCAACTCAATGAGACTGTTTCAAAATAAAGAATAAAAAATAGGGCTGGGGGTATAGCTTGAAGTTAGAATGCCCCTGGGTTTCTTCCCCAGTACCTGCAAAACAAACAAACAAACAAACAAACAAACAAACAAGCAAACAAACAAACACATGGAAAATCTTAGTTTCTTTAAGTGTAAAGACACAGCATAGCTCAATCCTGTATTTAGAGTCTCAGGAGTCTAAAGTAAAGGTATCAACTTAAAAAAAAAAAGATGTTTACTTAGAACTTGAGGTCTCTTCTAAACTTGAGGTTGTTGGCAGAATTTTTTTTTTTTTCAAGTTAGAAAACCTTAAGTTCTTGCTGGTTGCTGGCCACAGGACTTTTCAGCTCCTAAGGCTGCCTGCAAGTCCTACCATGGAGGCTTCTTACATGACAGCTTGCTTCCTAATTTAAGGACAGCTGCAAAATCTCTCCTAATTTGCTGCAGTAGAACCCCATAAAATGTATAGCAATTATGGATTTGTTTTTTCCTATTGTATTCACAAGTGGCTCACTTAGAGTATGCTTACAGTGTTACTGTTAAAAATAATATTTGTCTGAATTCTCTTGCTTAAAATAATGTTTTTGAGATTTCTTAAGATTTTTATGCATTAGCTGTTGGTTACTTTATGTTACTGATAGTATGCTGTTGTTTGATCATACACTTTTGGAGTCCACTTTTTTGTTGATGGCAAATGAGTTGGCTAGTATGAATGACGCTGATATAAGCATCTGTGTTCAAGGCTTGTGAGAATTTTCTTCATCTCACTTGGCAAATACTTTGTAGTGGAATTGTTGGATCATAGCTTGTTAGACTAGATATACATAAGGCAGGCTATAATTCCACTTACACTTAAGATTTTAAGGAAGGTTATTATTACCAGGGAGTGAGGACATGCTGGCTTACCATCTTCCTTCCTTTCTCTATTGCTATAGATAGCTACTTTATTACCTTTTACTTCTATAATTATCAGTAAAAGAAAATTGTGACAATTCTAATTAATATTCAGACACTGTAGGATTTCTATATTAGTCAACTGAAAACCAAAACATCAAAAGAGTCAAAAAAATGCAAATGTGACTAATGTGCTAGAGTACTGAAAAATCAAATTAGGTGTTTTTAGCAGCACTTTTCCTTTTTCAGGTTTTAAATAACTTTCCTTAAACTTTATAGTCTACCTTTTTATTTAGTGATGTCTATTGATTTTTAAAGAGTAATTTATGGTTAATAGGTCAAAATCTTAGATGACTTTATAGTTTATTTTTTAAAGTGATATTTTATTCTTGGCATGATTTCATACCACACAAAAGCTACAATGTCTCACATTATGAGGACTCAATGCAGCCACATCTCTAGAAAATAACATTTAGTGAGGGATTATGGAAACAATTAAAATGTACATACTTTTTCAGTATCAGAAGTATTTATAGGGAAATAAGAAATCTTATGAAAACTACTGTCTGCCAGTAGTAATATTTTTAAATTAAAATATTTGCTCAAAGTATCTTAAGTTTCTTATCCATATTCAACCTATGATTTTCAAATGTGGGTAAGAAGCAAGATATTTTTAACAAAATTTTTCATTTTAATGATATGTCATTAAAGATATTTCTAACATTTCATTCTTTCAATTCATGACAGCAGATGAATTTTTAAGGACATCTGAACTTAGATGCATACAATATTGCTATAAATATTTGTGGTCCATGAGTCATGTTGCAGGGGAAGAAAATTGTTCCATTTATATATATTCTGTGATTATTGTCACAGAGAAACCAGTATCTCTCCAAGACTGGTCCATTTTGAATGACTGAGAAGGTCTATTCTTACTATCAAAGTCTGTCAAAAATAAATAATATTTATTCATATAAAAAGGAAAATTGATGAAAATAGTAATACAAACAGTTAAAAATAGAAAACTAATATTAAGAGAAACTATTAACCTGTAGAAACCATGGAACATCATTGCCTCTTCAAAAACAAAAACAAGAGCCAGGAGTGGTAGCACATGCTTGTAATCCCAGCATTCAAGAGGCTGAGACAGAAGGATCAAAGTTTGCAAACAGCCTCAGCTACTTAATGTGGCCCTTTACAACTCAGTGAGATCCTGTTTCAAAATTAAAAATAGGGCTGGGGGTACAAATCAGAGGTAGAATGCCCCTGGGTTTTATCCCCAGTAACATACAGACACACATAGACACACACACACACACACACACACACACACACACACACACACGTGCACGTGAAAACAAAAAAGAAGAGTAAAAAATAAAAAGATGACATCTTTTAGTAATATTTAATTTATATATTTAAAATTTAAGAGAATTTTAAGAGACTGACTTGTGTTTGGCAGGAGAGCTAAGAAATCTTAGATGCATGCAATATTGCTATAAATATTTGTGGTCCATGAGTCATGTTGCAAGGGAAGAAAATTGTTCCATTTATATATATTCTGTGATTATTGTTTCCTACTATTAGAATGGACTTATTGGTGAGATTTTGTCAGTGGGGACCAGTAGATGGTGGAATGAACAAAAAGTGATGAAGACAGAGGAAAGTGGGAGTGAATCTTGAAATAAAGGGAGACATCCACTGCCAACACGAAAGATTCAATGAGAACTAATACTTAGAGGAATGTAGAAATAGATATTTTTCAGTACTGGGGATTGAAACAAGGGGCATTCTACCTCTGAGCTACACCTCCAGCTCTACTTCTTGTTTTTATTTTGAAACAGGATCTCACTAAGTTGTGGAAAGCCTCACTAGGTAGCTGAAGCTTGCCACAAACCCAGATCTTTATGTCTCAGCCTCACAAGTACTGAGATTACAAGCATGCAGCACTATGCCTGAATGCATGAATAGTTTTAAAAACTGAAGGCAGTCTGCAAATATCTATGCTTCCAAAAAAATTTACATTTTTAAAAATTTCAGTCATTTCATAATCTCAGGTGTGTCTACACTTAAATTTTGGCTAGCAATGATGTCATATTTACAAACATTTAAGAGAGAAAATACTATAAACCTAGCTTTTATTTCTGTAACTTTGTATCCAATTTCTTGCCTCTTTACCAGAAGTAACCACACTCCTGAATCACATTTTATAAATGTTCTATTGAGTTTCTATGAATTTTACTTACTACACATATATGAACCTTTAAATAATGCATTATTTAGGGGTTTCCTCATTTGTAGGTTTTAAAAACAGTATAATACTTTTTAGCTTCTTTTGCATCTTTTTTTGTAGGTACTGGAGATGGAACCCAAAAGTATTCTACTTCCTAACTATACTTCTAAAACTTTGTATTATTTACTTTGAAACAAGTTATCACTAAGTTCCAGAGGTTCTTTATAAATGGCTAAAGCTGTCCTGAGACCTATAAGCTGTCCTCAGACCTCTGATTGTCCTCTCTCAGCCTCCCAAGTATTGGAATTACAGGTGTACACCATCAAACCCAGCTGCGAGTATTTTAACATATGAGCTTCATTCACATATTGCTTTGAGAATTAACATAAAAAATCTGTTTTGTGTCTCACAATTCTTTTCTGTGTGTGTTATATATTCTGTTACTAGTTTGGAATTTAAAATTATCATTAATGTCCTTGTGTGTACATCCCAGTTTATACATGTACAGAGTAAATTTTAAAACATATATGCTTGATGCTGAGGAAATGTTATTCCATTGAGTGTTTTTTCAACTAGAATATGCAAACACTTTTGCCAAAATTAAAATAACATCTATTACCTGAGTTTTCTGGAATAGAACTTTTACAACATATTTTTCATTATGTTTCTTAAAATTCATGACATTTTATCTACAATACTCTAAGCAACTTGTCAGAATGACATTTCATTCTTTGTTTCCTGCAGTGCAATGCCTTGCATAGGGTAATACATTGTTTCCAACTTTCTTGAGATATGTTGAATGTCTAAAAGTACATTTAATATTTTTAAGATTAATCATTTTAGTTTTATTTTTAAATATTTTGTAATAGAATGAAAAGGACTACCATTAGCCTTTTAATTTTTTCTTTAATTTATCAACAAAATACTTTTAGACTCTTAATCTCTTTCTGAAGAATCTACTTCAGAGGATTCTGTCAGACCCAGTGACTCAGTTGGCATTCTCACTGCTATAATACAAAACAGCTGACCACACAACTTAGAGGAAGATAGATTTGTTTGCTCACCATTTTTAGAGATTTTCAGTTCAGTCCATTGCTGGAGCCAGCCGGCAAAAGTACGAGTTCCAAAGACAGGAGCGAGGATGAAAGAATTCAATTCTAATAATTCAAATAATTTAATTCAAGCATTTCTCTTGTGGTTATTTATTCAGTTTCTAGCTTCAGGTTACCCTGGAATACAAGAAGGACAAGTCCAAAGTACATATAACACAGGCAGGTCAAATAATACCCTGGTGCAACACAAACAACACAAACCTAATCTTAACTCAGACAGAACAATAGCATCATTAGTTCTGAGAGAGTCTTAACTACTTTGAAACCTTAACCCCAAACTGTGTTGACTCTGGGCAGGACAGTCAGAATTATTCTTTTAGTAAAGATAAGGGGAAGACCTTAATGGTGCCCCCACAATGGCCAAGGAGAGTCAGATGTACTATTTTAGTAAAGATAAGGGGAAGACCTTAATGGCTCCCCACAGTCCATGTGAGGGCATCTACAGAGCTCAGTACATGGCAGTGGAAAGCAGAGAGAAGGAGGGAGCAAGGCTCTGTTCTCATATCATGGAGGGCAGAAGCAAGAGAAAGTAAACAAGCATGAGGATTCAAAGACACAAGTATCTGAGCTGGGCATAGTGGTCCATGCTTGTAATCCCAGGGCTTGGAAGGCTGAGACAAGAGTATCACACAGGTTTGAAGGCAGCCTCAACTACTTAGTGAGGCTCTCAGCAACTTAGTGAAACCCTTTTCCCAAATAAAATATAAAAAATAGGTCTGAGAGTATAGATCGGGGGTAGAAAGCCCCTGGGTTCCACTCCCAATACTGCGCACACACACACACACACACACACACACACACACACACACACACAAAGACACAAGTATCATTCCCAAGACTGCACTCCCAGGGATCCATTTTCTCTAGCTATGCCTCACCTTCCAGGTTACCACCCAGTAAATCCAGTACAAGGGATTTATTCACTGATGAGATTACAAACCTTCAAAACTTAATTACATCAACTCTGAACATTGATGCATGAACTTTTCAGGGGACATTCTAAATCTAACCATAACACATAGCATCATTGCTAGTGTAGATTTATTCACTGTACATGTATCAGACATTGAGGGGGATATACAATTTAAGATTCCGCATTTTTTTGTTGTTGTTGTTACTGGGGATACCAGGTGCATTCTCTCTGAGCTACACCCTGGCCCTTTTTATTTACTTTTTTTAATTTTGAAACAGGATCTCGCTAAGTTGCTGAAGGTCTCACTAAGTTGCTGAGTCTAACCTCAAAAAACCTGTGGTCCTTCCATCTTAGCCTCACAAGTAGTGGGATTACAGGGAAACATTCTGCTGCTTTTCATACTCATAGTATACAGAGCAAATAATTTGTAACATACTCTTTACTTTCTCCTGATTCCCTTTTTGTTGTCTTCTTGAATATCAAGAAGCTTTCTTCCTACTATTTTTACTCAACATGAAAATCTACACACTTTCCATAAAAAAGCATTAGTTTTTTTTTTCTTTCTACATGCATTTAATAGGCCTTAAGATGTATAATTAAAATAGCCAAAAGAATTCAACAGACTATTATTTTCTGGAATAATTCTTATATGTATAATTTTTGTTTGAAAAGATTACAGAATGTCAGGAGTCCCCTGAGAACATTATATCTAAATAATTCTCTGTAATCTTTCTCAGTACATTGTCATATTTCTTTATTATTTGAAACACAAATTGAGACATTAAAAAATTCAGTTTTAATATGTGTTCTTAACCTGTAAAGCAAAATTTATTTGAGAACTGTGTGACATTTCAAATAAAACATCCTGTCTAAGATCTGTCTATATGTGTCCATACTCTAGTTAAATTTACAAAATATTTAGTTGATCTATCATTTTTTCCAAAATAAAAAACATACAAAGATTAAAATAAGAATAACTCAAAATTTTTCTCTCAACTTATAAGAAGGAGAAGGAAGAGAAAAAGAAGTCTGCTACAGAGCATTATTCCATATCTAAAATATTTTACCAGGATCAGATCTATCTTCATCACCTTCTACCCCATGGATTTGTCCAATAAAAAAAATATTTTCATCCTTGTTTTTAAATCAGCTGAAAATATCTCTCTCTCCTCTTCTCTCTCTCTCTCTCTCTCTCTCTCTCTCTCTCTCTCTCTCTCACACACACACACACACACACACACACACACACACACCATTGCTGCAGACTTAATTTCAAATAACAGATTCAATTAAGTTTTTGCCTGAATTGCCTAGCATACAATAATCAACTTTCTTTTATGAAATATGATACCTTTGGATTAATTATACTTTATATTGGGCTAATACAAATCACCCAGAATTTTAGTGGCACAGTATCTTAATATTTGTAGATTGGTAAATAGTTTCAGAATTGTATTTTGCTGTGTGTGTGTGTGTGTGTGTGTGTGTGTGTGTGTTAAGCACATTTAAACATATCCATTTTCTTACTCCCAAACCAGAATTATTTTGGGTGCCTTTGCACACACCAACAACTTCCTTAATACAGTAAATAAGTATTTAGCACTACATACTATGTAATGATTTTTTTCAGAGTGCACCAATCTTTCACTATTTGGTGATCTTGCTATTAAAATAAGTTTCCCTGATTAAATTGCAGCTGATGTAGCAAAGGATTTATAGTTCAGCCCTAATGTATGAACACTTTATTTTGACATTTTCAAAATGGAAATTGGAGTACTGATAGTCATTGAACAAAGAGCTCATGACTAAGAGTGATTATGGATGTTAGAGAATTCAGCTTTTTGGATGACATAGATAACAGATATTTAATTCTTGATTTCTTAATGCACTATTTGTAAGGGTTTCTTCCTAGTGAAAAAAAATGATCTTCAAAAAAATTGTTTGCAAGCTGATGTAGTGATGCACACTAGCAATCCCAGCATTAGGGAGACTGAGACAGGAAGATCACGATTCACAGACAACCTCAGCTACTTAGTGAGGTACTTTGCAACTCAGTGAGACCCTGTTTCAAACTAAAAAATAAAAATAAGGTTGGGGATGTAGCTTGGAGGCAAAATGCCCCTGGATTTCATCACCAGTACCACACACACACACACACACACACACACACACACACACAAAATTGTTTTTCATTCTATTTTGTTGTTTTAGTTTGAGGAAGAAGAATTGATATTAGGGTGTTTAATCAGTGAAGTGGCTGGCTATGAAGGGAGGATATAGTTTCAAATGCTTTTGTACCAGTATTGGGAATGGCCTAGGAAGATTTGAGAAAGCTAATTAAAAATTGGGTGAGGGGCAAATCTGTGCAAGGACTTGGTTTCTGCCTAAAAGCAGGCAACTATTCCAATGTAAATTAACATAGCTAAAAGTAACAAGTCAGTAGGAGAGGAGAACTAGGCCTTTCTCTGTCTAAAGACAGATCTACATGATAAGCCAGCTAAGATGGTAGGAGGGATCGACCTTCATGAAAGGAGACAACTCCTCACACCTTGTTAGGGGAGGTACCTTACAGGGGAGTTACCTTACAGGGACATTCACCAGGTCAAAATTACATAAACAAGATGGAGGTCATGGGTATAAAAATTCTGGTCCATGTGCTATATCTTGGGAGTGGTGAGTTGGCCTGGGCCACCCTCCCTCCTCATGCCATTTTGGCATGGGACTGTAACTATTTTCTGTATTTCTATTTTTTGTTTCTATCTTTTTAATAAACTTCTTTAAATCTTCAGCAATTGTCCAAGCTATGCATATTTATTCTTAGCTTAGGACAAGAACCCGCAGTTTTTCTGTTTTTGATCATTTTGGGTTTTGTTATGGGTTGGGGGAAAGTGTGTCTCCACAACCATAATTTTCCCAATCTGTAACATTTTCACCTGCTTTGAGGAATGCTTTTTCAACAAGTTGTGTTCAGAAAAAGCAGTACTATTATCTGGTGCTGCCTAGGAGTCTGCATAAGGCAGATAAAACATCCTTGAACGCTCTGGCAGGGAAATTTCTGAGTTTCCTATAAACAGGTCTGGGTCTTTTATTCTGAATGAAGAAAAGAGTAAAGTTAATTTCTCTAAGAGGCATTATTTCTAATTTTTTTCTTGTAAGTCTCATTTTCTTGTGGGGCAATAAGGACTGAATCCCAAGTAGAATATAGAACACCCAGAGAAAAGGAGATGCACTTTATGACTATATTTTTCTTTGGTCAGGTCCAACTTACAAAGAAACTGTTGAAAAACTCCCTGAAAATTCTCAATGGCTTAAAGATACATCAGTTTTTACTAAGGTCAAATTCCCCAGTATGAAGGTAAATTAATAAAATTCTAATGATCAATTATCTATAAGCTGAATAAAATTTTTGGAAAGATGCAATTTTGTGCTATCAACTGCTAGCACTCTCTGTAGCCAGAACTGAGTACTTAAGGTATGATGTGGGGAATCTGTGATGCATCATGTGATGCAGTCCTTATTATACTATACAACTTCATTAAAAACTCTTTCCAGCCAGGATTGGTGACACATGCTTGTAATCCCAACATTTGGGAGGCTAAGACAGGAGGATTGAGGCTCATGGACAGCCTCAGCTACTTAGTGAGGCCTTTTGCAACTAAGTGAGATCCTGTTTTAAAATAAAAAACAAGAACAGGTTTGGTATAGCTTGTATGTAGAATTCCCCTGGGTTCTATCCCCAGTACTGCAAAAACAAAAAACAAAAAAACAAATAAACCACAAAACTCGTTCCACTTCGAAGAATACAAACCTACCAAACAAAATTTGCACTATAATCAAATGATACTGTTTTAGTTATATCTCACTGTACAACTAATTGCCCTAAAACTTAAATGCCTAAAGGATAGGTTTATTATCTCAGTCTCTGAAGATCATCAGTTCCACTAGTTGTGACAACTTGGTGCTACTGGCTCCAGTTCACTCATGAGATCACAGACTATTGGCCAAGTTTTATGTTATTATTTATTTATGTATTTGCTTATGTATTTGAAATATGGCATATTTTTGTTTACTCGTTTATATTATTTTTATACTTTTATTAGTGCATTATAGCCTTGTAAAATAATGTAATTCACAGTTATGACATGCATAAACACAAAACTTAAGCTTTCCTCTGCTCCCCCCTTATTTATTTATTTATTTATTTATTTATTTATTTATTGTGGTGCTAAAAATTAAACTCAGAGGTTCATTCTATGTCTAAGCTATATCCCAAGGTCTATTTTATATTTTGAAACAAGGTCTCACTAAGTTGATTAGCGTCTCATGAAGTTGCCTCTGCTGGAATCAAACCTGTGATCTTCCTATCTCATCCTCTTAAGTACTGCAGTTACAGGTATGTATCATCATTTCTGGCTTTGGAAAAGGTTTTTATCTTATCCTAAAGCCCTCCTGTAAATATCCCTCATTTGACTATTGACTGGACTCAGTTTCTTATAGGATATTGGGGTGAGACAGGATTTGAGGCTGAGGACTTTAATTCCTCACTGACTGAGGCCTCCCTCAAGTCAGTTTTTAGCTACATTGGCCTTGTTATGGGTTTGGTATGTCTCCTCCAAAATTATTTGTTGATGCCCTAATCCCCCATACCTCAACTTATAACAGCACTTAAATGGGGAATTTATTTATTTATTTATTTATTTATTTATTTATTTATTTATTTATTTATTTTGTGGGTGTAGGGATTAAACCCAGGGTCATTTGACCTTCCACCTACAGCCCTTGCCCTATTATTATTCTTTATTTTTTGAAACAGGGTCTCACTAAGTTACAGAGGGCCCCACTAAGTAGCTGAGGCTGTCTGCGAATCACAATTGTACCAGTATTGGGAATGGCCTAGAAATATTTGAGAAAGCTATGATTATTAATATATTTCAAAAATTGGGTAAGGGGAAAATCTGTGCAAGGACTTGGTTTCTGCCTAAAAGAAGGCAACTATTCCAATGTAAATTAACCTAGCCAAAAGCAATTAACCAGTTAATAGGAGAGGAGAACTAGGCCTATCTCTATCTAAAGACAGATTTTAAGAGAGGAGAATTAGGCCTTTATCTAAGACAGATCTACATGATGATCTAGGGAGGATGGAGCAGGGTTTGACCTTGCCCTTCATGAAAGACACCTTGCCACACCTTGCTGGGGGAGGTACCTTTCAGGGTTAAGGGGAGGTACCTTACAGGGATGTTCACTATGTCAGGGTCATGCAAACAAGATGGAGGTCATGGGTATAAAAGGCCGAGTCCACGTGTAAGCCTTTTGGCGTATTCATTTCGAGTCACTCCCCCATGCCATTTTAGCATGGGGTTGTATTTCTATTTTCTGTATTTCTATCTTTCTAATAAACTTCTTTAAATCTTCAGCAACTGTCCAAGCTATGCATATTTATTCTTAGCTTAGGACAAGAACCCGCGGTTTATTTCTGTTTTTGGTTGTTTGGGATTTTTGTTATGGGTTGGGAGAAAGTGTGTCTGGGACCCTAGCAGGGGTTCCCGGGGAACAGTTTCCTTAAACCACATTCTCTCAATCAATAACAACAATCCTCCAGTCTCAGACTCTCAAATGCTGGGATCACAAGTGTGCAACACAACACCTGGATTAAAATAGGATTTAAAAAATATTATTAAGTTCAAAAAGTTGTTATGGAGGCCCTAATGCAAACTAACTTATTTCTTTTTAAGAAGAAATTTTAGACATAGAAAAATACATCAAGGTGTAAATCCACAGAGGAACAACCATGTGAGGAGACACATGTTCCATCTGCAGGTCAAGAAAAGCAGTCTCAGTTAACAACTACCAGATTACAACTTGATAGTTTATTTGTGAGAAATGAATTTTGTTGATTAAGTCACACAGTCTGTGGTAGTTTGTTATTGTAGCCCTAGAAAACTAATATAAGCCTTGTAAATGGTCCTGTAGCTCATGGATGAGTGTCACTAAGTCAATTATAAAAAATGACAAGGGATGGATGATGTAGAGTAGAAGAAATAAATCAGTAAAATGGAGACAGACAGAAAGAAAAAGTAAAATATAATTTTAGTATAAGAACTTGGTGCTAAAGTGCCTCAAATTTTACTCCCCAAACCAAGCCTGAGAGCCCTATGGCTGACCAGATCACCAGAACACAGAAACTGGCTTGAGAATGAGGTAAGATAGAAATAAAATTTTAGGTAGAAAGATGAATTGAGAAGGAAAGGAAAATATAGTTTTAAAATCTGAAAAGGTCCTATGGGTGGCTTAGGCAGAAACCTAGTTGAGCCCATAACTTTAACCACAATGACTCCTCTCTTCACCTGAGATTTCTGAGATGCCTAGTAAACAAAGGAGCCATTAGGAGTAACAAAGTCAGATACTACCCAGCCACCACCCTTCAATTCCAGGAGGTGAAAATCCAGACTCCAACCTAGTCATGTGTCTCTAGTCGCACTGCACTTTAGGACCCCTATAAAGGAAGGACACCAAAGGCCCCTGGGGTCTCTTGAGTCTATCACACTCTCAAGCTGGCCTGAACTCTCCCTGAACATGTACTTTTTTTTACTTTGGACACAAGTTGAAATTCTTTTTGCTACAGAAGCCACAAACCCACATTTTGTGTTGCCCATGACAAGACTACCAGATTAAGGTTCAGGTAGTCTAGGAGAAATAAAAATAAAATATAGAAAGGAGATAAACTGGGAAGAAAAGGGAAACTATAGTTTTAAAATCTAGAAACTTCATAATCTTTGTATTCACCCTACAGGGTCTGCTTTCTTTAGGAAAAATCTTTAATACACTACACTTTTAGTCTTAATGGCCTATCTTTCCACCTGAAATTTCTGACATGCTTGTAAACAAAGGTTCTCAAGGTCCTGAGGTGAAATGTCTATCCTCAAACCTGGAAACTTCTCCAGACTTTCGATGCATTTATTGTGATTCTCATGACAAGAATATCCTTACATATTTCTTCTACCCCACCCCTCACAAAAGTCCCCTATTTTTTATTTTTATTTTTTTCCTATTTATTTATTTTTATTTTTTAACAATTTTTAATTGAACATAAATAATATACATTTACACTATATTTGGTGCCCTCTCCCCCCCACCCCCATTTTCCCTTCCCCCCTCCCACCAATGGTTGTCCAGGTTAACCATGTCTTATTCATAATTTTACACATGTTCAGGTGTAGACCCTCATTAATCAAGATCGGCCTTCCTCCTCTCCTATCTTACCATCCAAACTTAGCTAGTATTTACCCTTCAATATCTGGAGTCTCACTGGTATCCTTTGTGTTTCCTAGTTTGGGCATATTAGAGGAAACATATGTATCTTCTCCTTCTGTGTTTGGCTGGTCTCACTTAACATAATGTTCTCCAGGGCTTTCCATCTTCTTGCAAATGTTATAATTTTGTTCTTCTTTATGGCTGAGTAGAATTCCATTGTGTGTATTTCCCACAGTTTTGCTATCCATTCATCTGTTGATGGTGATCTGGGTTGGTTCCATATTTTGGCTATTACAAATTGTGCTGCTATGAACATAGGTATGCATATGTTGCTGTAGTTCTCTGAATTCAACCCCTTTGGAAAGATACCCAGGAGTGGTATAGCTGGATCATATGGTGGATCTATTCCCACCTTTCTTAGGAATCTCCACACAGATCTCCATAGTGGCTGAACTAGTTTGCATTCCCACCAACAGTGTAAAAGAGTTCCTCTTTCCCCGCATCCTCGCCAGCATTTGTTGTTGTTTGATTTCTTTATGCTTGATACTCTGACTGAGGTTAGATGGAATCTCAGTGTAGTTTTGATTTGCATCTCCCTGATGGCCAGTGATGAAGAACATCTTTTCATGTATCCATTGGCCCTTTGTATCTCTTCTTTTGTGAAGTGTCTATTTAGTTCATTAGCCCATTTCTTGATTGGGTTGTTTGTTTTGCTAGTGTAGAGTCTTTTGAGCTCTTTGTATACTCTGGATATTAGCCCCCTATCAGAGTGGTGGCTGGTAAAGATTCTTTCCCATTCTGTAGGCTTCCTCTTTAGGTTATTGATAGTTTCCTTTGATGAGAAGAAACTTTTTAGTTTGATGTTATCCCACTTGTTTATTCTTGCTTTAATTTCCTGAGCTTTGGAGGTTTTGTTAAGGAAGTTACTGCCTGGTCTGTACCTCTATCCCTTCTTCAATGCCTATTATCCATAAATTAGGGCGCTTCATATTATCCCATAATTGCTGGATGTTTAGGTTTTGTTGCTGTAAAGATTTCTGTATATTGCTGACTGTGTTTTCGGTTTGGGATGTACTGTCTTCTAATATTGATATTCTGTTTTCCATTTTATCTAATCTTCCAGAATTTCTTTCTATTGCTGTCTTCATTTCACTTATTGCCTCTTTCATTTCATACCAGACCACTTTCTGATTCTTTTTTAGTGTTTCTAATTCACCTTTAACCTCCTCTATACTTGTTTTAAATCCTTCCATCATATTGAACATCAAGATTTTGAACTCCCCTTCTTGCATTTCTAGTAGGTCAGTATTTGTGATTTCTGCTGTCTCTTCATAATTCCTGGTTCTCATATTTATAGCGTTCTCTGTCCGGTTTTTCTGATTTCTACCCATTGTTTGTGAGTATTATGCTTAGTCAAATCTTAATATTAGGAGTTTAGGGGTATCGGCTAGTCAGCAGAGCATTTCCAGTGTTGAGGGTGGGTGATTTGTGAGGAGCTGGGGTGATTGGTAAAGGAGTCGGATTAGGTAGAGGATATGTTTAGGTTGAGAAAGACTTTAAGTATGATAAGGTAATATCTTGCTAGGAATGAGAGAGAGTTAACTAGTAGGACTCTTGTCGTTAGTAGAGTAATTATGGATATAAGAAATACTTTGAGTATTAAACCAGGAGGCATATTATGGGGAAAAGTTTTGGGGGAGAAAAGTATGTAGGTTAGTGTGGGAAGGTTTGTAAATAGGGGTGATGGAAGGAGCAGACAGACATAAAAAAAAAATCCACACAAAATACCAAGACTATTATGTAATCCAAGAAAAAGGAAGGAAAACCAATAAAAGGAGGAGAATGAAAAAAAGGAAGGAAAGAGGAAAAAAGAACAAGAATAAAATAAAAGGAACTAGCAGCTGTGTGAAATAAAAAAATAAGGCAAACTATCCAATATATATACATATATATATATATATATATATATACATATATATACGTATATATATATACATACATATATATATATATATATATATATATATATATATATATATCTCAACAAGTTAAAGTAAAAGAAGTGTGGGTTAAAAGAAAAAAAAAACATACCAAAACAAAAGCGCTGTAAAAGCAAAATAAAACAAAACATCCACATTAAAAGTAAAACAAACAGTCCTCCTTATTTACGCATATGGGGTCAGGTCCATATAATATGTGCATATCTGATTGCTTTGGTAGCTTTCAGAATACCATCCAATGTCTCTTAGTTTTCTTTGTACTCTATTTTTACCTTCTTAGGTCACTCTGGGTGTTTGGACACCTTTCTCTCCTTTAGCTGCTTTAGGTTTATGTGTCCGGATGTCTGGTTTCACTGTTATTTGATTCTGTACAATTCACAGGTTCTGCGAAATTCTAACCTGTGGTCAGCACCTCTGCACTCACCACCCTAGCCTTCAGCCTGTGCTTCCCTACAGCAGGGGTGGAGAATGACCAAAGTATAACTGGAACCTCCCCCTGAGGTCCTGTGCAGATATTGTGGCCCAATGGATTTTCCTGTGTCTCTGGAAATTCCAGCTGGGCTAGCCAGTGTGGTCCCAAGATGTACCCTGGGCAAATGGATGCTGGTTCCTGGATGCCCACACTTACTGCCAGAGCTCTGCCTTTTCCGAGAGTGCAGTCTGGGTGTGCTGCTAGTACTGGACCCAGGTGTGAGTGGATGCAGCTGTCTATTGCTGCTGGTATGCTCTTCCAAGGTGTATTGAGCTGTGTTCTCACTTAGAACTAAGCATCTGGTTACCAGGAGGGTGGGAACACCCAGCGGTGGGCCAGGGGTGCAGGATAGGTGCTCACGGATCCAGTGCGCGGTGTCCAGCAATGGTCTCTGCCTCCCGTGGGACGTAGAAGCTGGGGGTGCCCCAAGGAGATTTCCGGGTAACACAGGGCTTTTGCAGCCTGGAAGGCAGGCTCTGGCAAGGTGGCGGGGGCTAGACACACATGCAGGCTCCAATTTAGGGGTGGCAATGGCACAGGCACTGACTACTAGCAGGGGACCGGGGCGCAGACAAGGTGCGTGAGGAGAGTGCTCGGTTCTGAGGCTTGGGCCCGTGCTGGGGGGTTGGGGCTGCACACACGCTAGGACCCCCACTTCCCTGGGCGCCCTCAGGTACCTGACTTCCTTGGTTCAGGATTCCGTGGGAGTCTCTATGCAGTTGTGATCCAGTCACTGGTGAGCACACAGAATTCTGACGTGGGTGCTGCTCGCTGCTTAAGATGAGGTCCTAAGTTTGTTTTCAGTCCCAGATTATCTTGCCGCGGTAAAAAAGCTTTCCCCATAATGTGTATTTACATTGAAACAAACTCTAACTTTGCCTGCTAGGGTTCAGTAAAATGAATACTGTTATACAATATTAATAGGAATGACAATGTGTGAATATTTACATCATTATTCCTAATACCAATTAATTGAAATTGAGTATTTGAATTGACAGTATTTTCAAGCTGATTTTTATATGTAAAATGGAATACTAAGCAAACATTTTCTTTTTTTTTTTTTTTCCAAGTCTGGGGATAGAACCCGAGCTTCACCCTCTGCCCTATTTTTTATTCTTTATTTTGAGACAGGGTCTAAGTTGCAGAGGACCTTACTAAGTACCTGAGTCTGTCTGCAAACACCGATCCTCCAGTCTCAGCCTCCCGAATGCTGAGATTACAAGCATGTGTCACCACACCTGGCTCTAAACAAACATTTTAAAGATTGTAGGATGTCATCTATGTGGAAAAATTTTCAAAAACATTCCAAAATAAATGTTTTATTCAAAACAAAACAAAAATCAAAAGAAAAAAATGAGCTCTGCACTCCCCAAGGCGTCTCTCTCCCTGTTGAGATGGCCCTCATTTTTCTTTGAATATGTATTTCATACTCTCCTAAATAAATCTTTACCTATGTTTCTGACTGGCATGTGCCTCAATTCTTTTCCATCACATTAGCCAAGGACCCTATAAATCCCGAGTTCCTGAGTTGAGGAATGAACCCTTCACTGTTGGACATAAATGGTGGCAAAACTGAATCTAAAGCAAAAGTACTAGCCACTGCCAAGATGGCTTCCCTTAGAGTGAGAGAGTACAGCTCTCAAGACTGTTCCCATCAGATAAAATTATAGACCCAAGATGGTGTCACTCAGAATAACAGAGCATATCCAAAATGAAAGCAAAGTTCTTTTTGTAACCTAAGCTCAAAAGCTATACCCGAGTACTCCTTTCTTACCCTACTCATTGGGAGAGAGTAAATTCAACTTTAATTCAAATGGAAGGGATAAGATGAGGTAAACAACCTTTATGAATATTTAAATAAGAAATGGAGTTTAAACTAGAGGAGAAAATTTAAACATAGGACAGTTAGAGTAAGTTTTCATCATACAGTGTAGCAAGAAAAGGAATGTAGTTGATCTTGCTCTTTGGTCTAGGCCTACGTGGCGTTGACCTGGTTAAATGCACCAAGAAGGTCTGCATCATTGGTCAATATGGGGCCTGCTAGGATGCCTACCTCTGTAAGGTGGTGAAGAAAATGTACACTTACTCCTTCTGTGGCAAAACAAGAGGAAGAAACAGGCAGTGGAGATCTGGCTCTGTGGTTCCTGCATGAAAACTGGCTGGCGGTGCTTGGACCTACAATGCAACTTCTGCCTTCACAGTCAAGTCTGCCATCAGAAAGCTCAAAGAATTGAAAGAACAGTAGAAGCGCTACCATTCAAGATATCCTTAGCCTATAAAAAATGGGTTAATTTATATTAAAAATTGTGGTTTGTTGTTATTTGTAGATATTTTGATTTGCATTGCATTAATATTGATCTTTCAGTAATTTGGAAATTAAAGCCCTTCTCATTTGAACTGGAAATTTCTTCTGAAACAGACTGTAATCGAGTTACTTTTTCAGTATTGGGGATTGAAGCCAGGGGCATTCTACCTAAATTTCTAAAGGTGTATAATAAACAGAAATATAAAAAGAATATAAATTTTAAAAAATAAAAAATAGTTGATTTATACCAGTCACCCAATTTACTAGGAGGCCTAAATCCAATCTCGTTTCCTGCATCACCAGCTCCAGCTGTCTTTTTGGTAGGTGGGATAAAGGATAAAAAGCAGCTTTAATTAGGCAAATGTTTCTAGTTGTTTCTGTACTTCTACCTTGGATTCAGTTTTAACTTCATCCTTTGCCAGTTTTCATGCTTGACTTAGTAACATCTCTTCATGAGTAAGGTTTGCAGTCAATTATTATGTGACAATACCAACTATTTCCCTAAATATATGTTCAAATTAAGGGGTAGGTAGCGGGCATTTCTAAAGCAGAGCATTCCTGTAAAATAAACAGAATCCAAGCCAGCTGGAATGTTATTTTGGGTGCATCGTCCTGCCTCAGGACCATTATTAGTTATTTAGGATTTATTTCAAAGATTTGCTTAGAAGATTTAAAAAGTAGACTTACATATAATAAAAACTAAGTTAAATATATCTTATTAAAGGTGAGGAAGAGACATTAGGAAATTCCAAATGATCTTTCTTTAGGGAAAAAAAAAAGATTTCAGACAGTTTAAATAACAAAAAGACCACCAAATGCAAATTTCTAAATTTTCTTTTTATGGCAATTGTAATAAAACAAAGAGGAAGATAATTTTTATTTTTTTATATTTATTTATTTATTTATTTATTTATTTATTTATTTATTTATTTATTTATTTTGTGTGTGTGTGTGGTACTGGAGGTAGAACCCAGAGGCTTTCTACCTCCGGGCTATACTTCCAGACCTTTTTTTATATTTTATTTGGAAACAGGGTCTCACTAAGTTGCTGAAAGCCTCACTAAGTAGCTGAGGGTGGCTTCGAACCCGTGCGATCCTCCTGTCTCAGCCTCCCAAGTGCGGGGATTATAAGCGTGCGCCACCACTCCCGGCTGAAGAAGATAATTTTTTAAAAGTGTGGAGATCATTACCTTTTGTCCGATTACCATATTTTTAAAAATCAGAACATATTCATACATTTAAGTTCCAAACAACTTGATTATTTAAAAGTATGTTACCAAAAAAAGCCTTTTAAACTCTTAGAACAGGACATACTTTTGATTATAACCTCTAGTGCTTAGTATTGACACTGGGAAGGTTTTAAGCTCCATTGTCAAAGCCTTCAGGTTATTTCATTCTTCACTGTGGCTCATTCTGTGTCATCTCTCTGGCACGGTAGTTAAGAGCATGGAGCCTACAGCTGGGCTGGCTGAATTTGAATCCTAAGTTAGTCTTTTACTAAACACAAGATATTTCTCAGACTCAGTATCTTAACTGGTAGTGGGGAAATAATCCTGGTAATTATAGGATATTCATTAGAAATAAAATAGCACTTTTTTTTAGCCTGCTGGGAGATGGTAAGCATTCAAACCATTTCTATTATTAAGTTGATTATTCTGCTTGAAATGACCTTCTTCAATCAATTAGCTTATCAAATGCATTCTTCCTCAAGATAAAACTTCAATGTCTGCAATTCTAGGTTTTCACCCATAAACTCTCTAAACTTCTTTTGAGCTTTCCTTACATTTAGTTATCTTAACCTGTGCACATTTTACTTTTATTATGGGGTGTGTGTGTGTGTGTGTGTGTGTGTGTGTGTGTGTGTGTGTTATTTTAATTATTGATTTGACCTGAGCTCCATAGAGTCTTGGCCAGAACTTATCCCTAGGGTCTCACATGGTAGGTGTTCAACAGATGCTCATAAAATATATGATTGCCTCAGATACTGGTATAACATCCCTTAGAGTAAGTGTATGTCAGTGTAGAGGATGTTATATCATCTAGGAACTTTGAGAGGATTAAGAAAAATATCTTATTTTTAAAATGTCTTGAACCAATATATTCAATGTGAAACACGAGCTGTTCATTATTAATGACTTCATAAAATTGCACATTTTGAATAAAAGGCAATTTTTGCATACATGGTATTCCTACTACTAAGATCACCTACCTAGGTGAGCATGAGGGTTCATTGAGATTTGTCAAGCAGTTATTTATATTTGGCATTTCAAATGATTAGTGGGATTAGTATGCCCTTAATCAAGATTAAAATACTATAAATTAAGAATGTTTGTAATTGAAAAAGATTTAAAAAACTGACATTTAAAATACTAGTCAAAGCCGGGTGTGGTAGCGCACACACCCTTGTAATCCCCGTGCTTGGGAGGCAGAGACAGGAGGATCACACAGGTTTGAAGCCAGCCACGCTGGCTTGAGACCCTGTTTCCAAATAAAAATAAAAATAAAAATAGTAGGTCTGGGAGCGTAGGCCAGAGGTAGAAGGGTTTCCAGGAACCCCAGTACCACAAAAAATAAAATAAAATAAATAAAATAAAATAAAATAAAATAAAATAAAATAAAATAAATACTAGTCAAAGCCGGGCATGGTAGCACATGCTTGTAATCCCCGCGCTTGGGAGGTGAAGACAGGAGGATCACACCGGCTGCGCTGGCTTAAGAGACCCTGTTTCTAAATAAAAAAAAAGTATAAAATAGGTCTGGGAGTGTAGGCCGGAGGTAGAAGGGCTTCCAGGAACCTCAGTACCACCAAAAATTAAATAAATAAATAAATAAATAAATAAATAAATAAATAGTCAAAGCAACCATCTCATTATTTATATTTAATCATAATCAGCATTTTACCATTGCAGTCATTGTTGTTTCTGCTGATCTCCTATGGAACAAAAATATCCATTGATACACTCATGTCTTAGCTCAAATATACTATTGCTCTTTGTCTCCACATCTTTTATCTAAATATAAACAGGCCAAAGGTTCAGCAGCTTCTAGCTTGACCTTTAATTGATGTGATTTCTAATTAATTTTGAATTGCTGTATCATTAGCAATTCTTCAGTACTTGGTTTCAAACCTTATGTAATTACTCCTTTCCCAAATCAGCATTTTTTCATAATATAAACAAAACCTTGGTTGAATAAGATTTTAAACTTTAAAAACAATTGGATTACCACTGTCTTTTATCCCATGAAGATGTATGACTACATTGTACCAAAAAAAAAATTTAAATGGGATTAAATTATCAGGAAGTATGTTTATTAAAGTATTGCAAGTATCAATATAAATGACAGTATGAGTATTCAACTTACTAATGTATCTAAAGCAATTTTTACTCTTAAATTATTAAAAATTGTGATATTGTATAACATTCATACAGCTGTTATTAAATTTGAGGTATAGATAAACTAGTTTTCCAGATTATTTTTGAATTAACTTCCAACCTGCTAAAAATGTCCTTATAATCACTTATAGTAGTTCCTATAATAGAAAGTAGACCAAATTTCAAAATAAACTAAACTTTTAAAGCTCAAACCCAAATTTATATTCATTATTTATTTTGTATTTTTTCTCACCTACTTGTCTTCCACTTCTAATAATCTAATGCTTCTTCTGCATTTTCAAATGATAACTTGTATCTTTTACATCTTTCTTTATTACTACCATCATAGACTAAGTCACTATCATTTTTGACTGGTGTACTGGCAGTAACTTTCTTTTTTTTTTAAGATCATATGGTAGTTTTATTTTTTTTTCTTTTAAATTTTTTTATTGGTGCATTATATTCAAACATCATATTGGGGTAAAAAAAACGTGTGTACAAACATGTATTCATCGCTGATTTAACCCCTACCCAATTCCCACCCCATTCCCTCCCCGTCCCTCTCTCCCTTGCTTGACTTAGTGATTGACTTCGATATGTTTAAGTACATTGTGTGTTTTAGAGATTTTCCTCTTCCCCCCTCCTTTCTCCTCCTTTAGGTTGTCTTGTTTGCTCCTCTATAGGATATCCTTTCAAGAGTTCCTCCGATGACCCTTTTCTCTCTAACTCTCACATATTAGGGAAAGCATCTGATTTCTTATTTTTTGTGACTGACTAATCTCACTTAGCATAATGTCCTCCAGTTCCATCCATTTCCCTGAAAATGATGTAGTTGATTTTTTTTTTGATGGCTGAGTAAAATTCCATTGTGTACATATCCCACAGTTTTGTAATCCATTCATCTGTGGATGGACATCTTGGCTGGTTCCATAGTTTGGCTATGGTGAATTGTGCAGCTATGAACATAGATATACATGCATTAGTTTGGTAGTTTGGCTTCCTATCTTTTGGGTAGATACCCAGAAGTGGTATTGCTGGATCAAATGGTAGATTTGTTCCCATTCTTCTGAGGATTCTCCATACTGTTTTCCAAAGTGGTTGCACTAATTTGCAATCCCACCAACAATGTCTTAGAGTTCCCACTTCTCCACATCCTCGCCAGCATCTGTTGTTGTTTGTGCTTTGAATGATTGCCATTCTAGTTGGAGTTAGGTGAAATCTCAGGGTAGTTTTGATTTGCATCTTTCTGATTGCCAATGATGTTGAGCATTTTTTCATGCATTTATTGGCCATTTGAATTTCTTCTTTTGTGAAGTGTCTATTTAGTTCATTTTCCCATTTTGTTATTGGCTGCTTTGTTTTCTTAGTGTTGAGTTTCTTGAGTTCTCTGTATATTCTATATATTAGTCTTCTATCGGTGGTGTAGGTGGCAAAAATCTCCTCCCATTCTGTTGGCTCTCGATTGAGGTTCTTGATAGTTTCCTTTGCTGAACAGAAGCTCTTCAGTTTCATTCAATCCCATGTATTGATTCTCCTTTTAATTTGTTGTGCCTTTGGGGTCTTGTTGAGGAAATTTTTATCTATGCCTATGTGTTGTAGTGTTGGACCTATGCCCTCTTCAAGGAGCTTCAAGGTCTCTGGTTTAATTTTGAAGTCTTTGATCCATCATGAGTTGACTTTTGTACAAGGTGATAAAGTGGGATTAATTTCCAATTTTCTGCATTTGCAGTCACTTTCTAACAGGTAACACTAATGCTTTCCCTCTTAGACAGTTTTTCTATAGTCAATATATTGACTTAACATTCAGTACTCATTATTTATAATATGGAAATACTCTTAAAGTATCACTAACATTCTTCAGTTTGGATGAATGAAGCTAGGCATCAGAATGCTTCTGTGGAGGCACATTGTAGAGAGGAGTCCACCTTCTGCCCTCTTTGTATGTTAGGTCAATAGACCACTAAGGACTGAGTTTGAATTTTAACTTTATAGCTTTATTTTAACAGGAGAATGCTAAAAAGTCTATTTTTACTGGTACATTTTAGTCATTATATATCTTAGTGGGGTACAAGATGATAGAAACATACATACACACATCACTCATTTAGTCCTTCCCCAATTCCCACTCCATTCCCTCCCCCTTCCTCCTTCTCATGTTTGGTTTAGTGTTTGACTTTGACATGTTTGTGAATGTACATCATGTACATTAGGGAATTTCTCTCTTGTACATTCCCATCCCCCTCACTTAGGTCACCTAATTTGCTCCTCTATGATTTCTCCTTCTTTGTCTAGAGTTCTTTCTATGACTTTCCCTAACTCCTGCATATTATGGAGCCTATCTTAGTTTTTACTTTTGCGACTGACTAATCTCACATAACAAAATTACACTTCCATCCATTTCCCCAAAAAATGATGTAATTTTGTTCTTTATGAAGTCTTAATCTTGGCCTAACATCTATGCTATTATGTACCTATTTGTATCTGATAAAAAATGTACAGAAACAATTAGGAGTAGACAATCCTTAATTATAGTTGGAGACTTTACCTTAGCTGTTAGATATAGCAAGTTAGCAGATAAAAAATATAATAAATGTTTGAAGATTTCTGTAGCATAATATAACAGATTTAACATAATCTATATCAATAGTTAGAGAAATGACTTCTCAAGCTCATTAAGTACAGTTACCAAGATTTTCTTTCATTATTACTTTATTCAACAACTAGGCATTCTAAACAATGCCATAAGGCAGAAATGAGGAGGAGAAGGAGAAAATTATGAATACTGGAAATGAATACTACATGATTTTTCATGTTAAAAGTAAAAATTAACCTTTAAAAAGGCTATTACGACTAATAAATATCACAAGCTAGAATATACAAAAAATGTCTATATGCAAAAATTAAAAAATAAGAACAAAGGAAGAAGGAGATATTATAGATGAGCAAATAAGCAAACAAACTGAGGGAATGAGAGGGTGGAAGAGAGAAATTTTCTAATGCACATGATGTGCTTTATCAAACATATCAATGTCAATCACTAAGCCAAACATGAGAAGGATGGAGGGGGAGGGAATAGGGTAGAAAATGGATAAGGGCTAAATGGGTGATGTGTGCATGTATGCCTCTAACACCTAGTACCCCATTAATATGTATGACTATGATGCACCAATAAAAATGTTTAAAAAAGAAAATAAAAACAAAAAATATAAACATTTACAATAAATGTTTGACTTTTGATATCTGTACTGAAAAATATGTTTGCAAAAGTATAAAAACCTATATTGCTGGGCATGGTGGTGCACGCTTGTAATCACAGCATTCAGGAGGCTGAGACTGGAGAATCGCGGTTCGCAGACAGCCACAGCTACTTAGTGAGTCCTCTGCAACTTAGTGAGACCCTGTTTCCAAATAAATAATAAAAAATAGGGCAGAGGGTGCAGCTCAGAGGTCGAATGCCCCTGGATTCCATTCCAGAGCCACACACACACACACAAAAGAATTAAAACCTATGTTGAGAGGCTGAGACAGGAGGTTCGCAGTTCACAGACAGCTTCAGCTATCACTTAGTGAGGGCCCTTGCAAATCAGTGAGACCCTATTTAAAAAAATAAAGTATAAAAATATAGGGCTGGGGTGTAGCTTGGAGGTAGAATGTCCCTGGGTTCCATCCCTAGTACTGCAAAAGTAAATAGATAAGTAAATAAATAAATAAATACATACATACATACATACATACATACATACATACATACATACATACATAAATACATAAATGTAAAAATAACCTCTAGCTAAGAATAAACCTAGTACAAGTGTGTAATAATCCTTCTGTTTGACAGGTAAGAAAGATTGAGCAAAATCTACTTATAGTGCTAACATTCAAACACAGGGCCTTTTACTGAGTTATACACCAATCCCAAGGAAATATTTTTTGGAAAACTAAGTAAGTTGAAAAATAGGTCATATACATGCATTGGAAGACTCAATAATTCTGAAGTTTCAATTATCCCCAAGTTGATAAGTAGACTCTTCAATTTTTATCTTATTTTACCTTATTAATTTATTTAGTTTTAAAATTAAATAATATAAAAATTACCAAATTAATACAAAAATAGACATGGCAATGGCAAGCAAACCTTTGAATCCAAGTCAGAGAGTCATGCTACCAAATACCAAAAAGTTGCAGTATCTAAGCCATTATGGTATTTATATACCATTATTATAGCAAGCTAGTGAAAGAGAATATTGAAAATATGTATACTTATACAGAACAATACCAAAGTAGATATACACTTATGCATTTTTCTAATTTACAAAAATATGGCATTGCAATTCAGTAAGAAACATTAGTTTCCAAAAGAAGAAAGAATATATCTTTGAAGTAGTGAAAGTTTTCTTAAATAGGATATAAAAAACACTAATCATAGGAGAGAAACCTCATAAGCTACATTTCTTTAAAATTAAGATAGCAAAATACAAGTAACAAAATGAGAGAAGAGATTCACATTACAAACCAACCCAATTTGAATTTGGCAAAAATTATAAGGACGCGTGGTGGTGCAGGCTTGTAATCTTACTATGTGGGAGGCTGAGATAGGAGAATTGCTAGTTCATGGCCAGCCTCAGCAACTTGTGAGGCCCTCCGCAACTTAGTGAGACTGTTTCAAATAAAGAATAAAAATAGGACTGAAGGTATAGCCACAAGCACACACACACACACACACACACACACACACACACACACACACAACAACAACAACAACAACAAAGCTTTAATAGTCTTTTAATAAAAACTATACCAAAATGGTCAGTCAATGTGTGACTAAATATGTGAATAAATACTCAACAACATTGGGGATGAGAAAAAATAGAGCCATCATGTGAAACCAACTGCAAACCCTTTGGAATAGCTAATATTAAACAGACTGAAAATATCAAATGCTGACAAAGATTTTAAGTAATTGGAATGCAAATTGGTTAAGCTAATCTTAAAATCTTTTGTTATTATATACAACTAAACATACAAATACTATCTACTCAGCATTATGTTGACCAAAGAAAATGATTGATAATGTACATAGCAGCTTTGTTTGTAGTGACCTCAAAATGTAATAAATCTAAGTCTTCCTCTGCACAGAATGGGTAAATATAAAATAATACTAATACAGAGAGATGCTGCACAGCAAAATGGTATAAACCTCTGTGCCAAATACTATAAGGAAATGAGCTTAGCAACATTGTTAAATTTCAAAGACAAAGTTTAGGAAAGGCAGAAAACAGAGGATATACTGTACGATTTTATTCACATAAAGTAAAAAAAAAAAAAAAAAAAACAGGCAAATTGATTCTTTGTAAAATCAGAGTCTTTATTCTTGCTGTGTTTTCTGGGTACTGACTGATCAGTGGCATAGCTTAAGAAAATCTGGTAGCCCGGCATGGTGGTGCACACTTGAAATACCAGCATTTGGGAGGCTGAGGCAGGAGGATTGTGGTTTATGGAAAGCTTCAGCTACTTAGGCCCTTTGCAACTCAGTGAGACACTGTTTCAAAATAAAGAATAAAAAATAAGGCTGGAGGTATATCTCTGAGGTAGACTGTCCCTGAGTTCCATTCCCAGTGCCACACACACACAAAAAAAGGTTAGAAATGTAATGAAATTTTTTTTCTATAATGATAGCGAAAATACATTTTATAATAGTTCTTACTATAACTCCATGTAAGTATAACTCAATAAATCATTTCTAAGATTAGGCGTGGTTGCGCATGATCCTAATCCCAGCGCTTGGGAGACTGAAACAGAAGGATGCCATATATTTGAAACCAGCCTCAGCTACTTAGTGAGGCTCTTAGCCCAGAGGTAGAAAAGCCTCTGATTTCCACTCTCAGTACCACAAAAAATAAATAAATAAAAATAAATTATTACTAAAGACCAGAAAAACAGCAACAAAAAGCATGAAAGAATAACATTTTCCCAGTGAGACTGTTTTAGGAAAAATTGGGATAGTTACATATAGATATATTGATTAATAGAATTATGTTTAGTATATAATATGAAGCATATAAGTATCTAATAAAAACTATATGCTAAAAAAAGGAAAGGTAAACAATCCCCTGCCATTTCTTTTTTTCTTTCTTTCCTTCTTTCCTTCTTTCTTTCTTTCTTTCTTTCTTTCTTTCTTTCTTTCTTTCTTTCTTTCTCTTGTTTTCTTTTCATTTTTTTTGGTACTGGGAGTTGAACCTAGAAATCCTCTACTACTGAGCTATACCCTGAGCCCACCACCCCCTCCCTGCTTTTATTTGGAAACAAGGTTCCAAATTATAGGCATAAGCCAAATTTTGTCAATGATGTGTAGTAACTAAAAATATGATATGTTGATGCTGAAAGCAATATGGTAGAACCACTTAGGGAAATAGTTTGACAGTATCTATGAAAATTAAACATACTTCTTTCCTGTGGTAGATATTCTGCGTTTAGGTATAGAACTAAGATATATGAGTATATATGGCCCATCAAAAAAGATACATGGGACTCTATTGTAGCTGTTTTCATAATTAGCAAAGCACTGCAACCTGCTCAAATTTCATAAAGCATTAAATGGATAAGTGATAGTAGGTATACTCAATGAGACAGCACACAATAAAACAAATACTATAGAGCCACAGGGAAAAAAAACTGGGGTACATTTTAAATGAGAGTAGCAAAGCTAAAAAGAACAATGAATACATAGTATGTATTATAGAATATATAGCATACAATTCAGATTTTAAAAGCTAAGGCTAGCTGGGTGTGGTGGCGCACGCTTGTAATCCCCACGCTTGGGAGGCTGAGAAAGGAGGATCACACAGGTTCGAAGCCAGCCTCAGCTACTTAGTGAGGCTCTCAGCAACTTACTGAGACCATGTTTCCAAATAAAGTATAAAATAGGTCTGGGAGTATAGCCCTGAGGTAGAAAGCCCCTGGGTTCCAGTCCCAGTACCACTAAAAAATAAAAAAAATACATAAATTTTAAAAAGCTTAGGCTACATCAATTTCTATTGATAGAAATCAGAACCAGGCTGCCTTTTTCAAGAGAGGTAAGTAATGGACTAGAAAAAGAACTGAAGAATCTCTGGGGATATTGAAATGTTTTAGATGTTGATAAGCAGTATTGTTACACAGCCACATAAATTCTCAGATATTATTTGAATCTACTTTATTGTGTACTATACTATATGTAGTCATTCCTCAATATAAAAACTTTTACTTATTAAAAATTGAGGATATAAAATAACTAAATAAAATGAGTCTACCTACTTTCATCACAATTTTTTTTTGGCAGTACTGGGAATTGACCCCAGAGGCCTTCTACCTCTGAGCTACACCCTCAGTTCTATTTTGAAACAGGGTCTAACTATGTTGCAGAGGGCCTCACTAAGTAGCCAAGGCTGGCCACAAACCTGCCATCCTACTGTCTTAGCTTTCCAAGTGCCAAGATTACAAGTGTGTGCCACCACGCCATGTTTTCATCATAATTTTTAAAAACCAGAAATAGTACCATTATCACATTTTATAAATGCACTATAATAACAGTCAAATTATATGAAAATGTATTTTTAACAAAGGACAATAACTTAATATTTTCATAATACTTAGGATATAAATTTATGAACATGTTACATTTAACAATTTGTTAGATATCAAGATCATTGAAATAAGACAAAAAAATTTACAATTTAATTACTATACAAAATCAAATAAATTAACCATAGCTATAAAATTATAAGAAAGTACATCTTTTGTCTCATGCCACCAAATAACAGCAACAAAAAATCACATAAGCAGAAGGAAATGTGATTACATCCTCAAGATAAATTACTGTAGAATCCATCTCTACATTGGCTTTCTTATGAGATATTCCTATATAATAGAAAGTAGAATTTCAAATGAATAAAACATCATCAATTGTGTTAGAACAGATTAAGAGAGAAAAAGGTTTTAATGAGTGGAAAGAGACATAAAAGAAAGACAAGAAAAATATAACTTTAATATAAAAACCTTATGCCAAAGTGCCTCATACCTTCACTCCTTAAGCAAACCTTGCCACTCTCAAATTTGTGAGAAATATACAAATCCTCATTCACAATTTAAAAGTTACTAAAAATTTATTCACTTAATTATTCCACCAATAAACAAAAGAGATAGGATAGCTTAAGAAACCAATGATGGAAGACTCTGTAGCTTTTCTATTAATCAAATAATAAAGATCAAGATCATCTTAAGGATCCTGAAAAAATCAGCTCACCATAAACTATCTTGACCCCCAGATTGATGTACTCTATACACATCTTTCTTCCCATACCCACCATTCACAAATTGTCTTTGAAAAAAGCAGGAACTCTAAGAAAGTCTCTCTTTCTTATTTTTTTTTTCTTTTAATCAGTAGTCAGCATTCTACTTTATTTTTTTTAACTTAGACTATTTTCCCTTTTTTCTTTTTTTATTGGTGCACTGTATTCATACATCAGAATGGGATTAAAAAAAAAAACTTTTGTAGACATACATGCACACATTGCCCAGTTAGCCCCTACCCAATCCCCAACCCATTCCCTCCCCATCCCTCCTTCCTATGCTTGGCTTAGTGGTTGACATCTAGTATTATAGCAATCTATCCAAAATTAACAATGGTAATCTCACATAACAGTTTCATTTTGATGACTTAAAGATAACATTTCAATATTTCTTTTTGCTTTCTTTCTTACCAGAGAATGTTTTTTTCTTTTTCTTTTTTTAGGTGAAACTATCATACATTTACTTATTTAATTTTCAGAAAAAAAATCTATCCTAATAATGGAATAAGGACTCTAGATACCCAAAATGATCTCTAAAAAAGAACAAAGCTAGAAGATGTATATTTTCTGATTTCAAACCATATAAAGCTATAATAATTGAAACAGTGTAGTACTGTTCTAAAGGCAGATATATAAACCATTGGAGTTAAATAAAAGCCTAGAGATAAATTCTTCCATATATTGTCAAGTTATTTTTGACAAGCTTTCCACAAACATTTGGTGGGGGAAATAATAATCTTTTAACTAAATATTGTTGAAAAATAATAATTACATGAAAAAGAATAAAATTGGACCCTTACCTACCACCATATACAAATATTAACTCAAAATAGATAAAAGACCTAAATATAAATCTTAAGAATATAAACTTTTAGAAGAAAATTTGGGTCATTAAACCTCACAACATTGAAAGTGATTTCTTGGATATGATTTCAATAGCACAGGCAACAGAAGGGTACACAAACTCCCTAAAAAAAAAAATTGTATAACCAAAGACACTGTAAACAGAGTTAAAAGTTACTGACAGAATGGGATAAAATATTTCCAAATGCTATATCTGAAGGTATATTAATATTCCAAATAGAAATCCTAAAAATTAGCAAAAATAAAAGCAAACAATGCAATTTAGAGATAGGTAAAAGACTAACATAAATAATGAATCTCCACAGATAACCAATCTTAGTTGTCTGTTGGATGGAAAATCTTGTTTCTCTGGTTCTGGTGTGTGTTACCTATTTCTTCTTTGTAGTTAATCTCTTTGAGTATTTTCTCTAGTGCTGGTTTTGAAGACATAAATTCCTTCAGTTTGTTTGTCATGGAAGCTTCTTATTTCTCCGTCTAATTTGATAGAAAGTTTTGCTGGGTAGGAAATTTTTGGCTGGAAGTTGTTTTCTTTCAGAGTTTGGAACATGTTACTCCAAGGCTTCTGGCTCTCATGACTTGGTTTGGGAAGTCTGGAGTGATTCTACTTGGTTTGCCTCTAAATGTCACTTGGCCATTTGTTTTTGTTGCCTTTAAGATTCTCTGCTTGGCTTCCACATTGGTCATTTTGACAATTATGTGGCATGGGGATCCTCTTCTCTGATCCTGTCTAAAGGGAGTTCTATAAGTTTCCTGGACCTGTGTATCGACTTCTTGCTCTATGTTTGGAAAATTTTCTGCTATTACTTCCTTGAAGAGATTGTTGATCCCTTTGGTTTCACCTTCTTTTTCCTCCTCTATTCCAATTATTCTTAGGTTAGCTCTCTTGAAATGGGCCCATATTTCTTCAATGTCAGATTCCTGCTGTTGGATATTTTTTCTAAATTAGAAACTATGTGTTCATTTTTGGAATGATCATCTTCTAGGAGTGAGATTCTATTCTCCTTGTAGTCTAATTGGTTGTTTGTACTCTGAATTGAGGCCCTTACTTCATTAATTGCATCCTTTATCTCTTTTTGTATCTTGCTGAATTCTTTTCAAAACACCTCTATTATTTCTACAGTTATTTTCCTGATTTTATCTTCTAGAAATCTCTGTATTTCTGTTTTATCAGGTTCTGATGTTGTGGGGTTGTGGGCTTTCATTGCTCCATTGTTATTCCTCTTTCCCATGATTTCCGAAAGTTGTACCTTCTCTGGGTTCTTCCCTTGTGTCACTACCACTTCACTTAAGGTGCTCTGGATCTCAAGTCTGTGGTATCTCAGTCCCCACTACTCTTTTACTCGCTTGTATCACAGAATCTCAGACCCAGGGAGTCAATCGAGGCTGCTTTAGACCATGGGGGGCAGGTTGGGTGTTCTCCTATGGTGTTATATCTCTGCTACCCCCACTGCCCACTGGGCCAAGTCCCTGGGAGTGCTGTATTGGGATTTCTCCTCTAGGGGCCACAATTTGACTCACTGTTGTTGAGTGTGCCGATGGAGCTGTAGTGGACTCAGTGAATTCACTGATACTGCTGCTGCTGGCAATATGGCACTGCTGTTACGCCCTCGGCCGTGAGGCTGGCGTATTTCTTCTCTCATTTTGAGCTCTGCTCTGGGTCCCTGCAGGGTGTGCTGAGCCCAGCCCCTGGGAGCTTTAGATACTCCCTGCGCTGAAAAATCTGCCTAATTGCGCCCGGCTGTTCCGCAGTGGCTCACCTTGGCTCGCTGTCCGCTGCTCCTCTCTGGAGCCTGGTAGGCTATTGTGTACGTTGGTCTGGTGCCATCCAGTGAACTCGCCGCTGCCGCTGGAAGTAAGATGCTGCTACCACTACCGTGTCCTTGGGAGTGAGTCCGGCGTATCTCCTGTGGCTCTGAGCTCTGTTCTGAGTCCCCCTCCTCTCTGGGGCCTGGTGTTGCAAGCGAAGATCAGCATTCTACTTTGAATGCATATTTCTTCCTTTACTACAAAGGCCAAAGGTGTCCAATGTCCCCCTTGAATGTGTATTCCTTGATTTCCTAAATCTCTGTGCTTCTGACATATGATGAAATTCTTTGCTGACGTGCTGAAATTCTTTTCTGTCACTTATGTTGTATGTCGAAGACTCTTCTGGTCCTGAGTTGAATTTCTCTCCTCTGTCTTGGAAGTCTTCAAAATCTATTCTTGAGATATCTTTTCACTCATGACAAAATGATTAACAATTTGAGAACATGGAAAGCTGCTTCCCAGTTCATTCTTTAAACCAAGTAGGCAGTGATTCAAACTAGAGTAGATGACATTATTGTGTCACCTGAAATTCCATCCAAAATGGATTCTCTAACTTTTTTCTTTTTTGCATATTTACTTTACTAAATATTGCCATTTGTCCCCTTTCCTATTCTTAGTTATTATCTTTCCACCATCTTCAAGTATTCTCAAAACTCAATTTCATTTCCTCTTCCTTTGTACTTATTGAATTCTTTGTTCATAGGAAATATTCCACCTTGCTGTCAACTTCATGAAAAATTTCCCAAGGAATTCAAATTTTCAGCTTAAATTTGTTTAGTTACACATTGTAGTACTTTTTATTTATCTTCTCATTTCTTTCTATAACTCCTGCTGCTAATAGTAGAATCTGTTTTCATTTACACACAGTCTGTGCCAGGTACACAGTGAGCACTAAACTAATCTGGGCTGATGAGAATAAATGGAGAAAAATATGTCTTTGACAGTGGGAAACACTCAAGCCATTCTTCTGCTGTCACGATTTGCTTTCCTCAGGGCGGAGACAATGCCACTCGAAGCTTTCACCACCTGAAAAAGCTTATCTAATTCACTTAATTAGTGTCAAAATATTCTTTTTGCAATAGAATGTTATTTATATTGATGGTGGTGTAGCTATAGGTGCTTTTACACATACAAAAAGCCTAGTTCCATCACTGCCAAGTTAACTGGTTTCTTTAGATAACAGATATTGAATGAACCTCAGCAAAGGTTTTCAAATTTTCAAATGTTGACAGTCAGACAAAAGGACTGTTGAATTCTTTGTCTTTCAAGCCCTACTTACAAGTATTTTCTTTTAGAAAACCTGAGATGAAGCTGGGAATGGAAGCTCACAGCTATAATCCCAGGACTTGGGAAGCTGAGACAAGACAATGACAAGTTCAAAGACAGCCTCAGCAATTTGCAAGATCCTCAGCTACTGAGTGAGAAACAATAGGAAGGGTCAGGGTTTCAAAATAAACAATTTAAAATAAACAATATAAAGGGCTAGTGGTATAGCTCCATTTCAAAATAAACAATAAAGTTGGATGGGGATGTAGCCCAGTGGTAAATTGTTTCTGGCTTTAGTCTCCAGAAAAAACAAAACAAAATAATAAAGATTCTGCAATGAAGCTCAGCAGTCGCTATTTTTAACAAGTCACATGTTTATTCAACAATTTGTTTTTAGTATCTATGCATATCAAAATTCTTTTATGTGTGGAGCTTACAATTCAGTGAAAAGCTCTGACATAAAGGTCTGCAGTATTTCTGAGCAGTTTTTAATACTACAATATTGTCTTTATATGATACTACTCACTATCTCATTATTTGTGGCATTTTGACAAGGAATTATATGGGGAAGGTACAAAATATAATGTTGATAATATAATGGCCCCATACTTTATTCTGATCTCTAATTTTCAGAGCCACAGACTTGATATGTATGTATGTATGTATGTATGTATGTATGTATGTATTTTGCAGTACTGGGGATGGAACCCAGGGACATTATACCTCCATGCTATACCCTCCAGCCCTATTTTTTTATTCTTTATTTTGATACAGATTCTCACTGAGTTGCAAAGTGCCTCACTAAGTAGCTGAGGCTGTCTGCAAACCTCAATCCTCCTGTCTCAGCCTCCTGAATGCTGGGATTACAAGCATCCACCACCATTTTTAGCTTGATCTGTATCTTTTTTATTACAGAATATGTTCTTTCAGCTAAAGTAATAAAAGTCTATGATATTTTAAAATAGAAAAGGGGTTTAAATTTAACTATTTACATAAGCATTTCAAACTCTCCATTATAGCAGTAAAATCTTAAGAATGAAGCAATGAAAATTTACATCAATTTAAAAAGAACATTCAAATTTGCTTCAATACCAGCTTCTTAAAGAGAGGGACATTTTATTCCAGCTCTGAACACCTTTGTGAGGCCCTTTGGCTCTCACAGAAAAAGATGTGTTACCAAAGCCATAGAATTTTAGCAAATGTTAATATCCCATTAATCACATCAGGCATTAATAGATGAAAATAGAAGACAGATTCTGACACATACCATCTCATTCAAAGAAAATGCTCTTCTAGGCAAAAGAGATGGAAAGGAGCTATCTTCAGCAGGAAAATCATTCACAAAGCCAAGAAACCACAGTTGGTTTATGCAGATATGACAAAGTCAAGTGAGAAAGTGTGTTATTTGAAATCTTTGTTTCAAATGCAGTCAGAGCATCTGACAGTATTTTTACTTATTACAAATAGAAGCTTTTTGCAGTTGATTGGAAATAAAGAAGTTTAAGAGAAATTGGCAAAAGACTTGAGATGAATGTGTAACAAGTGGCCAACTTGTTTTGTAGCGCTTGATAAGGATGCCTCTTGCATGACTGCTGCACATACACACTGGATCTCACTGCTGTTTTTGTGTCAGAAGCTCAAATCTGTCCTGCCTCTGCCCTTTTGTGCCACCAATTCCTGAATTCTCATAAAGGTGCATTGACATGGCAGAATCTGTGTTACTTTTCTGTTCCTTTGCTGCAAGCAAGCTTGGGGAAAAAAATTGGCATTTTCAACTTGGAATGAAGAGACTGTATTTGTTCCTCACCAATACTCATAAAAATGGGTAAATCTGCTGGGCATGGTGGTGCTTGTAATTCCAGCACTTGACAATCTGAGACAGGAGGAGCAACTTAGTGAGGCCCTCAGCAATAGGGTCTCTTATGAGACCCTAAAAACCGATATATATATATATATATATATATATATATATATATATATATATATATATACACACACACACACACACATATATATATGATATGTGTGTGTGCGTGTGTATGTACACATCATACTGAGGTACATACGTGGTAAAAACATAATTGCACACAAATTTTGGAGCACTTTCCACTGGATCCCACTACCCTCCCCAAACATGTCTTTGGGATAGGAATTGATAACTTTATAAATATAAATAGCATTTTTCAACTGTTACATGACTCTGGGTTTTTTGTTTTTTTGTTTTTTTGTTTGTTTTTTTGTTTTTTGGTGGTACTGGGGTGGAACCCAGAGGCCTTCTACCTCTGGGCTATACTCCCAGACCTATTTTATATTTTATTTGGAAACGGTCTCACTAAGTTGCTGAGAGCCTCACTAAGTAGCTGAGGCTGGCTTCAAACCTGTGCGATCCTCCTGTCTCAGCCTCCCAAGCGCGGGGATTACAAGCTTGCGCCACCACGCCCGGCATTACATGACTCTGTTTTAAAATAAAAAATAAAATAAGGTTGGAGATAAGACTCAGAGATAGAATGTCTCTGGGTTCAATACCAAGTACCATAAAAAAGCAACCCCTTAACTTCAACCGTGGGTTCAAATGATAGGCAAACTGAAAGATAAAGAACATTTGCAGCCTTATCTCAGAAACTGATTTGTTTTCATTTTGCTTACTTTCCACTTTAGGAAATGTTAAACCTAAGGACTTTGCTATGGAGATCAGGACTTCATTCTCTCAAAAGCCTTCCTGAAGAGACTAAACATAAGTATTTTTTTCTTTAAAGGACATGAGAGTCATTTTTTTTCTAGTGAATTGAGAGTGACCCTGAGTTACATCTGAACACAGAGAAACCAGAAAAATTCAATTTCTTCAATGATACAAAATAATTTCAGTGATTATAAATTTGGTAGAATAGTATAAATATTTTCAGTGGTTTCTGGGACTGTTTCAGTGTTTTTCCAATGGCAATTGCTACTTTAAAAGAATTCTCTTAGGATGAGATTTTTTTTTTTAGCCTGATCTTAAGCCATAACAAAAATGTAAAGTAATTTAATTAAAAATTCTATCATGCCTCCTCTGCTAGATGTAAATTTGAATAGATTTAAATCTATTTAAAATTACCCCAGCTAGAGAGCAAAATGAAATCAAAAACTGCATGCACTGCTTCTAAAACTTTTAGATGCACATCAATCACCTGAGTGATTAAACAAAAGCACACATTTTGCTTCCAAATTCTCAGGAAGGTGACTGATAATAGAATCTTTAACAAGCTCCCAAGTGAAACCATGTGCCAGTCCACAGACTGCACAGTGAGGAGCATGCTTTCCATTATAGATGGCTAAAGCAGGTAGGGAGCACTGTTGTCATAGGTGCCTTGGACTGAAAGGTCATGAGCCCTTTCTCTCTAATTAAGTTTAAATACCAGCATGGACTTAAAGAAAAATCCTTTTGCCGGGCGTGGTGGCGCACTCTTCTAATCCCAGCATTCGGGAGCCTGAGACCGGAGGATCGCAGTTTGTGGACAGCGTCAGCTACTTAGTGAGGTCCTCTGCAATTCAGTGAGACCCTGTTTCAAAATAAAGAATAAAAAATAGGGCAGGGGGTATAGCTCGGAGGTCAAATGCCTCTGGGTTCCATCTCCAGACCCATAAAAAAAAATAGAAAAATCCTTTAAAAAGAGGCTAAAAATTTTAATTCCTGTTGAGGTAGGTCTCCTGTTCTGCTAAATTTTTATGGGTGTTTGTTTGTTTTTTTGTTTGTTTTCTGGTGGTACTGGGGTTCCTGGAAGCCCTTCTACCTCCGGGCTATGCTCCCAGACCTTTTGGGGTTTTTTTTGTTGTTTGTTTGTTTGTTTGTTTGTTTGTTTTGAAACAGGGTCTCTTAAGCCAGCAAGGCTGGCTTCAAACCTGCTTGATCCTCTTGTCTCCACCTCCAAGCGGGGCATTACACACGTGTGCCACCATGCCCGGCTATGTATTTTGTAACCCTGAAGAATCATGACTACTTTGATACTTGAATTTCTATTCTGTAAGATACAACTCACTATCTTTAACTTTATTCTCAAATGTCTCTAGAAAATGAGTGGCTTAAAGAGGGTTTCAATTTTTTCTTTCATACACTTTTCTGTACAAATCTGGCTGTATAAAAAGTTATAAATAACATTTGTTTTCTCAAAAGTAAAATAAATGCTCAATTTTACTCTAGCAAATGATGTACTGTATTACAGTGTGACACAATTACTCCAGATGTCTATGCTCAGTTGGGCTGCTATACAAATATTCCCTGAAGTGGGTAATTTATTTATTTTGGGCAATTTAATTTTTATTCATTCTTAATATGCTTTTATTAGCACCTTATAGTCTCACATTATAATGTAAATCATGTTTACAGTAACATATATGCACACAACAATGTGCATTGGTACCTCCCCATCTTCTCTCATTCCAATAGACTACTGAGACTGACATTGGTATTTTCACACATAAACACATAGCTAATGGTAATGATTCAAAAATATTCTAGCCAGTACATTTTTTTCAACTAAAGAACAGTCTACTTTGGCATTCAATTGTTAATCAGAGGGTAGTTTATGTGTCTGAAGTCAAGAGTGTTTAACATTTAGTAAATACCAGACTAATACTGTAATTAATAAGACAAAAGTGATAACTGATTTTCAAAGAGGCTAAATAACTTATCACATGCAGTGAGTAGAACAAGACTGAAACCTAGGAGAGATGTTTCTCAAAAGGCTTATTGTTCTAAACTTGATTAGTGTCACTGGAATAAGAGACTTGCCATGTGTAGTGCTCTGATGCACTGTATTTGTATTTTTATATTTGTATTTTTGATGTATTTGTATTTCTGATGTATGCTATAAATCTAACCAGCTATACTATTAATAAACAACATCTTCCTTTATATATGCTAATATTTTTACCCAAATCTTAACCTAACCTAAGAGCAGGGTATGCATCTTTCTTCTTTGATCATTGTAGCTTTCTTTGTAATTTAAGTCTTAGTTTTCCCAGAATTTCTGCACACAATACCACACACTTACTGACAAAAATGACACACTTTTATTTTTTAGAATTCTGTAGTTCAGAGGTCTAGTATTAAATTGTCATCAGGTTTATGTTCCTTTTACAAGCTCAAATAATCTTTTTCTTTGATGTTTTCAGATTCTAGAAGCCACATATATTTTCTGGTTCAAGGCTAAGTTCCAGCTTCAAATGACAGCAAGCTCGCATTACTCAACCTCTGAGCTCTGCTTCCATCTTTAAATTGTTCTACATATATCTGATCTTCATGACTCCCTCTCACAAGGACTTTTGTAATTATGTATATACCTCACCTGGATATTAGAGAATAGTTTTCAATTTGCAGGATCCCTTACTCAGTCATATTTGCAAAGTTCCTCTTATCATATAACATATTTCTAAATTTTTGATATTAGATTCTGTACATCAAAGATGGGCTCTTAATCAGTTGACTGCAGGAAAAAATGAATTTCCAAATTTCTGGGGAATGATTTTAAATAATTGTATACATAAATAAAAAATAATTAAAAGAAATTGAGTTGGCAGAATCAAAGAGGTAGAAATGAATTCTATTGTAAATTTTATAATAAATATCAACCCCCAAAGATAAAATAATGGGAAATGAGGGAAGGCATGTAAAAATTAAAGAATGGAAAGATTACAGAACTTACTGAGTGTATAATGTACTAACTTTGCAACTTCAGATGTTAATATGCTATAACATTTGATTACATAAGCTTCCATAATAATATTATCACCTTGCTATTATAACAGTAAGGATATTATCAAATACTAAATTAATATTATTTGGAGAAATGCAATAACAAAACAACAAATCAATTTTTTTTTAGCTGAGGGAAAAATGTTATTCTTTCCCAAAAGTAAATAATACTATATATATATATATATATATATATATATATATATATATATATATATATATATATATATATATAGTGGCACTGGGGTTCCTGGAAACCCTTCTACCTCTGGGCTACACTACCAGACCCATTTCATATTTTTATTTGGAAACAGGGTCTCTTAAGCCAGTGCAACTAGCTTTGAACCTGCGAGATCCTCCTGTCTCTGCCTCCCAAGTGCGGGGATTACATGCATGTGCCACCACGCCTGGCAAAAGGCACATATTTTGATAATTCAATGTTTGAGTTTCTTTCTCTCATTCTTTTTCTTCCTTTTTCCTTTCTTTCTTTTTTTTAATACTGGGATTAAACTCAGAGGCATTCTACCTCTGAGATATTCCCCCAGTCTTAATTTTTATTTTTAAATTTGAAACAGTCTCACTAAATTGTAAAGGTCTTCACTTATGTAGTTGAGGCTGTCAAAATCCTGCTATTTTTCTGTCTTACATTCCAGATGGTTCAATTTCTTGTTGAAGCCTATTAAGGATTTGGATCAGAATGAAATGTAAAAAGCACTGAAGTTTTGGCTTATTCTTTTACACTCAATGTAGATGGTCTCTAGAATTTTTTTTAAATTATTTATTGGTGCACTGTATTCATACATCATAGTGGGATACAAAAAAACAAACTTTTGTAGACATACATGCACACATCGCCAGTCAACCCCCACCCGATCCCCACCCCATTCCCTCCCCATCCCTCCTTCCCATGCTTGGCTTAGTGGTTGACATCTAGTATTATAGGAATTTATCCAAAATTAAAAATGATAATCTCACATAACAGTTTCATTTGTCTGATACCAAGCTTTTGATAACTTAAAGATAACATTTCAATATTTCTTTTTGCTTTCTTTCTTACCAGAGAATATTTTTTCTTTTTTTTTTAGGTGAAACTATCATATATTTATATATTTTTTTCAGAAAAAAATCTATCCTAATATGGAATATGGACTCTAGATACCCAAAACGATCTCAAAAAAGAACTAAGTTAGAAGATGTATATTTTCTGATTTCAAACCATATAAAGCTACAATAATTGATACAGTGTAGTACTGTTCTAAAGGCAGATATATAAACTATTGAAGCTAAATAAGAGCCTAGAGCTAATTTCTTCCATATATTGTCAAGTTATATTTGACAAGGTTTCCACAAACATTTGGTGGAGGAAATACTAATCTTTTAACTAAATATTGTTGAAAAATTAAAATTACATGAAAAAGAATAAAATTGGACCCTTACCTAATCCCCTATACAAATATTAACTCAAAATAGATAAAAGACCTAAATATACTTCTTAGGACTATAAACTTTGAGAAGAAAAATTGGGTCATAAACCTCACATCATTGAAATTGGCAGTGGTTTCTTGGATATGATTTTAATGGCACAGGCAACAGAAGGGTAAACAAACTCCCTAAAAAATAAAAAAAATACTGTATATCCAAAGACAATGTAAACAGAGTTAAAAGTTACTGATAGAATGGGATAAAATATTTCCAAATGCTATATCTAAAGGTATATTAATATTCCAACTAGAAATCCTAAAAATTAACAACAATAAAAGCAAACAATACAATTTAGAAATAGGTAAATGACTAACATAAATAATGAATCTCCAAAGATAACCAATCTTAGTTGTCTGTTGGATGGAAAATCTTGTTTCTCTCCCTCCCCATCCCTCCCTCCCTTGCTTAGCTTAGTGACTGACTTTGATATGTTTAAGTACTTTATGTGTTTTAGAGATTTACCTCTTCCCCCCTCCTTTCTCCTCCTTTAGGTTGTCTTGTTTGCTCCTCTATAGGATTTCCTCTTTCAAGAGTTCCTCCAATGACCCATTTCTCCCTAACTCTCACATATTAGGGAAAGCATCTGATTTCTTTTTTGTGTGTGTGACTGACTAATCTCACTTAGCATAATGTCCTCCAGTTCCATCCATTTCCCTGAAAATGATGTAATTGAGGTTTTTTTTTTTTTTGATGGCTGAGTAAAATTCCATTGTGTACATATCCCACAGTTTTGTAATCCATTCATCTGTGAATGGACATCTTGGCTGGTTCCATAGTTTGGCTATGGTGAATTGTGCACCTATGAACATAGATACACATGCATTAGTTTGGTAGTTTGGTTTCTTTTCTTTTGGGTAGATACCCAGAAGTGGTATTGCTGGATCAAATGGTAGATTTGTTCCCATTCTTCTGAGGATTCTCCATACTGTTTTCAAAAATGGTTGCACTAATTTGCAATCCCACCAACAATTTCTTAGAGTTCCCACTTCTCCACATCCTCTCCCGCATCTGTTGTTGTTTGTGCTTTGAATGATTGCCATTCTAGTTGGAGTTAGGTGAAATCTCAGGGTAGTTTTGATTTGCATCTCTCTGATTGCCAGTGATGTTGACATTTTTTCATGCATTTATTGGCCATTTGAATTTCTTCTTTTGTAAAGTGTCTATTTAGTTCATTTGCCCATTTTGTTATTGGATGCTTTGTTTTCTTAGTGTTGAGTTTCTTGAGTTCTCTGTATATTCTAGATATTAGTCCTCTATCAGTGGTGTAGGTGGCAAAAATCTTCTCCCATTCTGTTGGCTCTCAATTGAGGTTCTTGATAGTTTCCTTTGCTGAAGAGAAGCTCTTCAGTTTCATGCAATCCCATGTATTGATTCTCCTTTTAATTTGTTGTGCCTTTGGGGTCTTGTTGAGAAAATGTTTGTCTGAGCCTATGTGTTGTAGTGTTGGACCTATGCCCTCTTCAAGGAGCTTCAAGGTCTCTGGTTTAATTTTGAAGTCTTTGATACATCATGAGTTGACTTTTGTACAGGGTGAAAAAGTGGGATTAATATCCAAATTTCTGCATATGGTTAACCAGTTTTGACAACACCATTTGTTGAAGAGGCTATCTTTTTTCCAGTGTATGTTTTTGGTCCCTTTTTCAAAAATCAATTGGCTGAAAGTGTGTGGACTTGTTTCTGGGTCTTCTATTCTGCTCCACTGGTCTATATATCTGTTCTTTTGCCAGTACCATGCTGTTTTTATTACAGTGGCTTTGTAGTATAGTTTAAAGTCAGGTATTGTGATTCCTTCTGCATGGTTTTTGTTGCTGAGAACTACCTTGGCTATTCTGGGCTTTTTGTTATTCCAGATAAATTTAAGGACTGATTTTTCTAGTTTAATGGGCATTGCATTAAAACTGTAGATCACTTTTGGGAGTATGGCCATTTTAATGATATTTATTCTGCCAATCCATGAACATGGAAGGTCTTTCCATCTTCTAAGATCTTCTTTGATTTCTTTTTTCAGTGTTTTATAATTTTATTTATAGAGATCTTTTACCTCCTTGGTCAAGTTTATTCCTAGGTATTTTATTTTCTTGTGGGAGATCCTGAGTGGGAGTGTTTTCTGAATTTCTTTTTCAGTGGATTTATGGTTAGTGTACAGGAAAGCTTCTGATTTTTTAAGATTGATTTTGTATCCAGATACTTTGCTGAATTTGTTGATCAGTTCTATAAGCATTTTGGTTGAGTTTGTTGGGTTTTCTAAATATAGTATCATGTCATCTGCAAATAGTGAAAGCTTAAGTTCTTCTTTTCCTATTTGTACTCCTTTGATTTCCTTTTCTTGCCTTATTGCTCTGGCTAGAGTCTCTAGTACTATATTGAAGAGAAGTGGTGATAGTGGACATCCTTGTCTCGTTCCAGTTTTTAGGGGGAATTCTTGAAGTTTTTCCCCATTTAATATGATGTTGGCAGTGGGCTTATTGTAGATTGCCTTAATAATGTTGAGATATGTTCCTTCTATTCCAATTCTCTGCAGTGTTTTTATCATAAATGGATGTTGAATTTTATCAAATGCTTTTTCAGTGTCTATTGCGATGATCATGTGGTTTTTGTCTTTGATTCTGTTTATATGATGAATTACATGGATTGATTTTCTTATATTGAAACAGCCTTGCATCCCTGGGATGAACCCTACCTGGTCATGGTGAATGATTTTCCTGATGTGGTTTTGAATGCGTGTTGCTAGTATTTTGTTTAATAGTTTTGCATCCAAGTTCATCAGAGATATAGGCCTTTAGTTTTCCTTTCTTGAACTGTCCTTATTTGGTTTGGGTATTAGTGTGATGTTGGCTTCATAGAATGTATTTGGGAGTGTCCAAGTTTTTTCTATTTCCCAAAATAGTTTGAGTAGTATTGGGGTTAGCTCTTCTATAAAGGTTTTATAGAATTCACTTGGGAAACCATCTGGTCCTGGGCTTTTCTTTGATGGTAAGCTCTTTATTACTATTTCAATCTCTTTGATTGTTATTGGTTGGTTTAAGTGTTCTATATCTTCTTGACTCAGTTTAGGAAGGTTGTATTTATCTAGGAATTTGTTGATTTCCTCCAGATTTTCCATTTTGTTGAAGTATAGTTTTTCAAAGTAGTTTCTGATAATCCTCTGGATTTCTATGCTGTCAGTAGTAATGTCTCCTTGTTCATCCCTTACCTTCATAATTTGGCTTGATTATCTCTTTTTTTTAGTTAAGTTGGCTAGTGGTTTATCAATCTTGTTAATTTTTTCAAGAAACCAGCTTTAGGTTTTGTTGATTTTCTGTATTGTTTTTTTATTCTCTATTTCGTTAATTTCTGCTCTAATTTTAATAATTTCCCATCTTCTGCTGGCTTTGGGGTTCAATTGTTCCTGCTTTTCAAGGGCTTTGAGGTATGCTGTTAGACTATTTATTTGGAGATTTTCTGTTTTTCTTATGTGAGCACTCAGTGCTATACATTTTCCTCTTAATACTGCCTTCAAAGTGTCCCAGAGGTTTTGATATGTTGTTTCTTTATTTTCATTTGTTTCTAGAAATTTCTTGATTTCATCTCTTACATCTTCTATGACCCATTCTTCATTCTGAAGTGTGGTGTTCAGTCTCCACATGTTTATGTTGTTTCTCTGGGTCTTCTTATAGTTGCTTTCTAGTTTCATTCCATTATGGTCTGAAATGACACAGGGAAGTATGTAACATTTTTAAAATTAGCTAGTGCTCATTTTGTGTCCCAGGATGTAATCAATTTTGGAGAAGGTACCATGAGCAGCTGAGAAAAATGTAAACTCTGCTGTAGTTGGGTGAAATATTCTATATGTGTCCAACAGGTCCATTTGGTTAATGGTGTTCTTTAGTTCTGAGGCATCTTTACTGCCCCTTTGTCTGGAAGATCGGTCTAGTATTGTGAGAGGTGTGTTGAAGTCTCCCAGTATTATTGGGTTGGGATTTATGTGTGACTTCATGTCACAAAGAGTTTGATTTATAAAAGTAGCTGCCCCTATGTTTGGGGCATAGATGTTGATTATTGTTATTTCCTCTTGCTGGGCCATTCCTTTTACCAATAAAATGTGACCTTATTTGTCTCTTCTAATAAGTTTGGGTTTGAAGTCTAACTTATCTTATATCATAGTTGCTACTCCTGCTTGTCTTCGAGTACCATTAGCATGGATTACCTTGCTCCAGCCCTTTACCTTGAGTTTGTTCCTTTCTTTACTTGTAAGGTGTGTTTCTTGTAAGCAGCAGATGGATGGATTCTGGCTTTTAATCCATTTTGCCACTTTATGTCTTTTTATTGGGGAGTTGAGGCCATTTACATTCAGTGTGATTATAAAGAGATAATTTTTAATTCACAACATGTTAAGATCTTATTTCTGTTTGAGATACTGTTTATTCTTCTTTCCTTAGTTGTCTGCTGGATAGGAATTCTTGTTTCTTAGGTTCTGGCATGTATTACCCATTTCCTCTTTGCAGTTAATCTCCTTAAGTATTTTCTCTAGCGCTGGTTTTGAAGACATAAATTCCTTCAGTTGCTGTTTGTCATGGAAGCTTTTTATTTCCCCATCTAATTTGATAGAAAGTTTTGCTGGGTAGGAAATTTTTGGCTGGAAGTTGTTTTCTTTCAGAGTTTGGAATATGTTACTCCATGCCCTTCTGGCTTTCATGACTTGGTTTGGGAAGTCTGGAGTGATTCTAATTGGTTTGCCTCTGAATGTCACTTGGCCTTTTGTTTTTGTTGCCTTTAAGATTCTCTCCTTGGCTTCCACATTAGTCATTTTGACAATTATGTGGCATGGGGATCCTCTTCTCTGATCCTGTCTAAAGGGAGTTCTATAAGTTTCCTGGACCTGTGTATCGACCTCTTGCTCTATGTTTGGAAAATTTTCTGCTATTACTTCCTTGAAGAGATTGTTGATCCCTTTGGTTTCACCTTCTTTTCCCTTCTCTATTCCAATTATTCTTAGGTTAGCTCTCTTGAAATGGGCCCATATTTCTTCAATGTCAGATTCCTGCTGTCGGGTTTTTTTTTTTTCTAAATTAGAAACTATGCGTTCAATTTTGCAATGATCATCTTCAAGAAGCGAGATTCTATTCTCCATGTGGTCTAATCTGTTGTTTATACTTTGAATTGAGGCCTTTACTTCATTGATTGCATCCTTTATCTCTTTTTGACTCTCTCTGAATTCTTTTCGAAAGTCCTCTATTATTTCTAAAGTTATTTTCCTGATTTGATCTTCTAGAGATCTTTGGATTTCTGTGTTATCAGATTCTGATGTGGGGTTGTGGGCATTCACTGCTCCATTGTTATTTCTCTTTCCCATGATTTTGGAAGTATGTGCCTTCTGTGTGTTCTTTCCTGGGTCACTACGAGTTCACTTAAGATGCTCTGGATCTCGAGTCTGTGGTATCTCAGTCACCACTACTCCTTTCCTGGGTTGTATCACAAAATCTCAGACCCAGGGAGTCAATCGAGGCTGCTTAGACCGTGGTGGGTGCCAAGTTGGGCGTTCTCCAGCGGGGAGTTGTGACTATGTTATGATATCTCTGCCACCGCCACTCCCCCACTGGGTTGCACTGCTAAAATCTCCGACCCAGGGAGACTATCTGCGCAAGTCTCTGGGAGTGCAGCACTGGGATTTCTCCCCTAGGGGCCGCAATTTGACTCACGGTTGTTGAGTGTGCTGTTGGAGCTGTAGAGAACTCGGTGGATTCGCTGCTGCTGCCACTGGCAACATGGCACCACTGCCACGCCCTTGGCCATGATGTGGCGTATTTCTTCTCTAGTTTTGAGCTCTGCTCTGAGTCCCTGCCAGGTGTGCTGTGCCCAGCCCTTGGGAGCTTTAGATGTTCCCAGTGCCGATAAAACTGCTGACTACCACCCAGCTGTTCAGCACCTGCTCACCTCGGCTCGCTGTCCACCCCTCTTCTCTGGAACCTGGTGGCTGGTTGAGTGCATTGGTCTTCAGCCATCTGGTGAACTCACCACTGCTGCTGGCAGTATAGTGCTGCTGTTGTATCCTCGGCCGTAAGATTGGTGTAGTTCTTCTCTGGTGTTTGAGCTCTGCTGAGTCCCTGTGGAGTGTCCTGATTCCGGCCCTTGGGAGCTTTAGACACTCCTTGCGCCGAAGAAAGCTGACTGCTGCCCGGCTGTTCAGCAGTGGCTCACCTCGGCTTGCTGTCCACCCCTCCTCTCTGGCACCTGGTGGCTGGTTGTGTGCGTTGGTCTAGGGCCATCCGGTGAACTCACCGCTGCCGCCAGCAGTAAGGCACTGCTGCTTCATCCTTGGCTGCAAGGCCAGCGTACCTCATCTTTGGATTTGAACTCCGTTCTGAGTTTCCCTCTTCTCTGGAGCCTGGTGCTGCTAGGGAAGATGTAGGCCTGCCGCTCCTCGCTGTGGCTCCGGTTGCTCCAGCAGCTTTGGGCCCCTGTCCGGCTGCTCCGCACCACGGCTCTAGCTGCTCCGGGCTGTGGGTCCAGCTGCTCCGTGCCCCGGCTCTGGCTGCTCCATGCCCCAGCTCTGGCCGCTCTGGCTCCTTTGTGCCATGAGTCTGGCTGCTCCACGCCGCGGGTCCTACTAATCCGCGCCCCGGCTCTGGCTGCTCCGGCTCCTTTGTGCCGGGGCTTCGGCTGCTCTGCGCCGCAGTGGGCGCAGCACTTTGGGCTGGTTTCTTTCTTGTGTCTTGTTTTTCCAGCCCTTTTTCTCTGTCCCTTGTATTTACATTTTTTATTTCTTTGCTGGTGGTGTTTTCTGGCTCTGAAAGGCGCTAGTTTTGTGGTAACAGAGTTCGATTGTTAGCGGGACTTGTAAGTGCTGTTTTCCTCCATCGCCATCTTCCTGGAAGTCCTCTAGAATTTGTGAATCGGAAAAATAATTCTAACATTTCATCTAACCTACTGTAATGAGCACAAAAATTAAAAATATGTAAATATTCAGTAAATATTAACTCAGAAGGAAAATACAGGTTAAGTATCCCTAAAACAAAAATCTAAAATCCCATATGCTCCAAAATATTAAACTTTTTTTTTTTTTTTTTTTTGGTACTGGGGTTCCTGGAAGCCCTTCTACCTCTGGGATACATTACCACAGGCTACACTCCCAGACCTATTTTTTAACCATTTTATGTGGAAACAGGGTCTCAAGCCAGCGTGGCTGGCTCTGAACCAGCGCGATCCTCCTGTCTCCGCCTCCCAAGCGTGGGGATTACAAGCATGCACCACCACACCCGGCAAAATATGAAACTTTTGAAAGCCAGCATGATGTCACAGGTGGAGAATTCCACACCTGAATTTATATGACAGGTCTCAGTGAAAGCACATTTCCACTAAAAATATATGTATAACTTACCTTCATACCATATGTAGAGGGGTGTATGAAACACAAAATAATTTTGTTTAGACTTCACACACATACACACATATAACTTGCTTCAGTCAATAGATCTGCTGCTACATCTTATTTAAAATATTAAAAAGAAATTAATATATCACAAATAATTAAGAAATTTTCAGTAATTACTTTAACATAATTAGCTTCTTTTATAATCTTGTATGAGGTGATTGAAGCTTTTTCTTGCTTTTGTTTTAATTTTATTTTATTTACATTATTTATATACCATTTTTCAAAGAATTCAAGATACTTATAAAAGTTTAAATGTATCCATCTTACTTGTGGTATTATTTCCATATGTATTATTCCTATAGAGGTTATAAAAATTCTATAAATCATTAATATTATTTTTAAAGTGGTCAATTTTTATTTATATCTACTGTTTTTGTATTTGTATTTCTTTCTGTAGTTGTGTGTTTTCATCTAAGATTATTTTGCCTTAGAAAAATTAAAATATACTTAGAAATAAACTTAACCAAGAAGGTAAAAGAACTCTACAGATATAATTATAAAACACTGAAAAAAGAAATCGAAGAAGATCTTAGAAGATGGAAAAATCTTCCATGTTCATGGATAGGCAGAATAAATATCATCAAAATGGCCATACTTCCAAAAGTGATCTAGAGATTCAATGCAATGCCCATTAAATTACCAAGATCATCCCAGAATAGCCAAAGTAGTTACCAGCAACAAAAAACATGCAGGAGGAATCACAATACTTGACTTTATACTAAACTAAATAGTCATTGTAATAAAAGCAGCATGGTACTGCCACAAAACCAGATACATAGACCAATGGAGCAGAATAGAAGACTCAGAAATAAATCTACCCACTTACAGCCAATTGATATTTGACAAAGGGGCCAAAAACATACACTGGAATAAAGATAGCCTATTCAACAAATGCTTTTGGCAAAACTAGTTAACCGTATGCAGAAAAATGGAAATAAATCCCACTTTCTCACCCTGCACAAAAGTCAACTCAAGATGGATCAAAGACTTGGAAATCAGACCCGAAACCTTGAGGCTCCTTGAAGAGGGCATAGGTCCAACACTGCAACACATAAGCACAGATAAAAACTTTCTCAACAAGACCAAAGGCTCGAGAATCTAAAAGGTGAATCAATAAGTGGGATTGCATGAAACTGAAGAGCTTCTGTACAGCAAAAGAAACTGTTAAGAACCTCAATCGAGAGCCAACAGAATGGGAGAAGATTTTTTCCACCCACTCCTCTGATAGAGAACTAATATCTAGAATATAATGAGAACTCAAGAAACTCAACACTAAGGAAACAAATAACCCAATCAAAATATGGGCATTTTGATTCAGCAATACCACTTCTGTGCATCTACCCAAAAGAAAGAAACCAAACTACCAAACTAATGCATTCATATCTATGTTCATAGCTGCACAATTCACCATAGCCAAACTATGGAACCAGCCAAGATGTCCATCAACAGATGAATGGATTACAAACCTGTGAAATATGTACGCAATGCAATTTTACTCCACCATAAAGAAAAACATAATTACATTATTTACAGGGAAAGAGATGGAACTGGAGAACATTATGCTAAGTGAGATTAGTCAGTCACAAAAAAAGAAAAAATTAGATGTTTTCCCTAATATTCAAACGCTAGGGAGAAATGGGTAATAGGAGGAACTCTAGATGAAGAAAGCAATCCTACAGAGGAGCAAATAAGGCGACCTGAAGGAATGGGAAGGGAGAAGAGGGAAACTCTCTAAAGCATATGATATACTTAAATATATCAAAGTCAATCACTAAGCCAAGCATTGGAAGGAGGGATGGGGAGGGAATGGGGTTTGGATCAGGTAAGGGCTAATTGGATAATGTGTGCATATATGTTTCCACAAGTCTTTTATTCCATTAAGATATATGACTACAATGCACCAAGAAAAATATATAAAATAAAAAAGTAAAAGCAGAAAGGCCTTAAAAAATTAACTACAAATATTTTGACTTGAGATAGGGAAGGTTTTTGAAAACCTAACTCTCCAGTTAATAGGGCAATGCTATATAAACTATGACATACTTAGTGGAATTTCAATTTATTTAGAATGAGTTTTATTAAAATTATGATAATAATATGTTTAATATGTAATAGGATGTGAGAAAATTTTTCATAAATTTTGGTTATTGTGTACTGGCCACCTGTGTTTTAGTTTCCCCACATACATGCATCCTAAGGTCAGGTTGGTAAATAAGACTGTTGAAAAAAATACTGTTTCAAAATATGAACCACTTTTGAAAACAGCAAACATGTCTGTTTTCTAGTTTTAAAAGCAATAAAACAGAGAAATGTGAAATGGAACACTACTTATTTTGTATCTAGCTACTAGTGCATCTTTAGCTTAGGAGTTTTAATTATATAGGACACACTAAACTTTTCCCATTTTACCTTATAATAGTAAAAAATTAGGGTAATGCACAGTAACTGGATGGAAAATAATAGCAGGGAAGCAAATCAAGAGTGCATGACCCTGACCAAATACTGAGTGAGATAACAAATGGCTGACAAAAGCAAACCATATTTTTTTCTTAGGTGTAGAAAGGGGTTGACACCTTTCCTCACCCATCTTAAGGGTCAGCATTGGTGTGATTCCAACCAAAGACAGATGAGAAAGAGAAAATCATAATGCATTAATTTTATAAAGGTTGTATGAGACATTGGGCCTGCAGAAATAAAAACTCAAGGCTCTAGAATGACATATTATCCTTAGATTTGATGAAGCATAAGTAGCTGTGTAGAAATGTGGATGAATACGTGGGGCAAAGTGAAACACACCTACAATTCCAGTACTTGGGAGGCTGAAACGAGAGGATTGCAGGTTCCATGCCAGTGCACCATAATTTTGATATCCTGTCTCAAAACAAAAGCTAAAAAGAGCTGTGAATGTAACTCAGAAGTTGAAACCTTCTAAACTTAATCACGTGTAACACACACACACACACACACACACATACACACACACACACACACACACACAAACAAGGCTGAAAAACTGTTGTGGGATTGTTAATCGAGGTTAAATATGATACCATTTATGTAAGTTGTTTTTCAAAGTGCTTAGCCCCTACTAAGTACCTAAGGAAAGTGGATTTTCTTTCAATTTTTACTTCTATGTTAGTTGTTCTATTTTCCACTGTTAAACCAACATATTCTCAGGAAACCTGATTCATCATCCCCTCTCTAAAGATAAAATATTTTGGCATATGCCTGTAATCCCTGTACTTGGGAGGCTGAGAGAGGAGCATTATAGGTTTGAGGCCTCAAAAACTTAGTAAGATCCTGTCTCAAAATAAAAAATGATGGGGGTATAACTTAGTGGTAGAAAATCCCTGGATTCAATCTCTATAAAGCAATACCATAAAAGTAAAAAAAAAATAATAACTGTTATTAATATATTATATATTTATTACATATTGTTATATATTATTATATATTATATATAATTAATAATATATTGCTATCTAATAAGATATTAGATGTTAATATTAGTTCTTTTATTTATATTCTATCTATCTATCTATATAATTTAGTGGTATTGGGGGTGGAACCCAGAGGCTTTCTACCTCCAGGCTATACTTCCAGACCTATTTTTATATTTTTTATATTATATGTTTTATTTGGAAACAGGATCTCACTAAGTTGCTGAGATCCTCACTAAGTAGCTGAGGTTGGCTTCAAACCTGTGTGATCCTCTTGTCTCAGCCTCCCAAGCATTGTGATTACAAGTGTGCACCACCATGGCTGGCTATATTAATATATATTAAAGCCTTATAAAATATTTTTTCAATTTAGAATATGGAATAAACAATAATTACCTTCAACTACTTTAATGATCATTAATTTGAGAATATGTATAATAAATACCAAGAAAAAATAATATATTATTTAAAATGTCTCTTAAGTATTAATAAAACAATAAAAAAATGAGTCTTCTGGGAAGAAGGCAACCAGGGGAAGCAAGTACACATTAGTCTTGCTGACACTTGATCTCTATTGCTGTGAAAACAGCATTCTGACAAAAGAAAAAAAAACATAAATTTTAACACTGCACTGACAATAACTTGCAATGACAAGTAAAGGACAGCAGAAAAAAAGCTAGAAGGCAAATCAGAGAGCAGAAAATACTCCACCTTCCTAGAACAGTTGTGGCTATGGGTGCCACAGTGGCCCTATTTCAGTCACTGTGCTGGACTTGAAACAAAGTAAGTGGCTGCAGCTCATAGGAATTGTAAGTTATTCACTCCTCCTGTATAGACTCAAGCTACAACTTGTAGCTGACAGTGCCCTGCAGAGATCCAGAGCAGTGCTCAACAACACTAAGTGAACCCACTGGCCCCATGGGAGCCCACCCAGAGAAGCCTCAGGGAATCTCTCAGTAACCAATAGATTTTCTGGGTCTGAAACTGTGATTCATCCTATTGAAGGAGGAATGAAGTCTGTTGTTGGACTTTGCAGAGGTGTAGGATATCTGACAGCCCAAGGATTCAGAGCCCTTGTAGGACCTCCAGAGATTATCAGAGACCACTCAGTGTGGTGACTGAGGAAAAGTAAGATGAACCCAACCCTAAATGTGAAGAACAAAATCTCCTACATATAAAAAAGGTCTCATCCCAGTGGCACCTGCCACCTACACAGGCAGGGAAAGACTCGGGCTCAGTGTCAGTGGAAAGTCTGGAGGGAGACCTGCACTTAAAACTAGATCCAGCCCCATTTATATTGGACACTTGTGTAGATTGAAAAAGTCCCAGAGACAGGTCAATTTTGAGAGTTCAGAGACCCAGGTTGTAGCAGAAAAGGTGCCAGTGACACTCAGCTCCTGCAAAAAAAAAAAAAAAAAAAAAAAAAAAAAAAAAGAGAGAGAGAGACTGCAAAGGCCACATTAGCACAGTACTCATGTATATTTACAGTTGCATTATGTTGTTGTTGTTTGGTTTTGGGGGGTTGTGTGTATGCTTATTTATTTGCTCTCTTCCCCACCTCTTTCACAAGCCTCTTTCCTTATACATATCTACTCTCCCCATTCAGGTCTCCTTATTTGCTTATCTATAATTTCTCCTTCATCTAGAGTTTTCTCCCTAACTTTCACATTTGGGAGAGCACCTGATTTCTTACATATTGTGAGAGACTAATCTCTCTTAGTATAACATTCTCCAGTTCCATCTATTTCCCTGTAAATAAAGTAATTTTGTTCTTCTTTATAGCTGAATAAAATTTCATTGTAAAACCACAGTTTTACAATCCATTCATCTGTTGATGGACATCTTGGCTGGTTCCAGAGTTTGGCAATTGTGAACTGTGCAGCTATGAACATAGATATGCATGCATTAGTTTGGTATTTTGGTTTCCATTGTTTTGGGTAAATATCCAGAAGTGGTATTGCTGGATCATATGGTAGGTGCATTTTGATTCTTTTGAGGATCCTCCATACTGTTTTCCAAAGTAGTTGCACTAATTTGCAATCTCACCAACAATGTATTAGAATTCCCACTTCTTCACATCCTCACCAGCATTTGTTGTTGTTTGTGTTTTGAATGATTACAATTCTAGTTGGATTTAAATGAAATCTCAGGATAGTTTTAATTTGTATCTCTCTGAGTGCTAATGATGTTGAGCATTTTTTTCATATGTTTATTGGACAGTTGAATTTTTTGTTAAGAATTTATTTAGTTTATTTGCCCATTTTTGGTTTGGATTATTTGTTTTCTTAATGCTGAAGTGCTTGAGTTCTCTGTATATTCTAGATATTAGTTCTCTATCAGAAGAATAATTGGCATAATTTTTTTCCCCACTCCGTGGGCTCTCTGTTGATTTTCTGAGTAGTTTCCTTTGCTTTATAGAAGCTCTTCAGTTTAATGCAACTCCATGTATTGATCTATACCTTAGTTTCTTGTTCCTTAAACTATGCAGAAGGAATCACAATATCTGACTTCAAAATATACTACAAAGCCATAGTAATAAAAACAGCATAGTAAGCTGGGAGTGGTGGCGCACGCTTGTAATCCCTGTGCTTGGGAGGCGGAAACAGGAGGATCGCGCTGGTTCGAAGCCAGCTGTACTTGCTTAAGAGACCCTGATTTCAAATTAAAAAAAAATAAAAAATAAATAAATATATATATATATATGTATGTATATATATATACATATATATACATATATATACATATATATATATATATATACAGAGAGAGAGAGAGAGAGAGAGAGAGAGAGAGAGAGAGAAAGAGAGAAAGAGAAAGGTCTGGGAGTATAGCTCAGAGGTAGAAGGGCTTCCAGGAACCCCAGTACCACCAAAAAAAAAAAAAAAACCAAACAACCCCCCAAAAAGAAAAAAAAAACAGCATAGTGCTGGCACAAAAACAAACATATAGACCAATGAAACAGAATAGAAGACTCAGAAACAAGTCCTCACACTTATAGCCAATTGATTTTTGAGAAAGGCCCCAAAAATATACACTGGAAAAAAGGTGGCCTCTTCAACAAAGGGTGTTGGCAAAACTGGATAACCATATGTAGCAAAAATGGAATTAACCCCATTTTCTCACCCTTCACAAAAGTCAACTCTAGATGGATCAAAGACTTGTAAATCAAACTGGAGAATTTACAGCTTTTTGAAGAAGGCATAGGTCCAACACTTAAACACACAGGCAAAGGTAAAAACTTTCTCAAAAAATAATAAATTAACAATAGAAATGATACAGGATTATTGAAAAAATTTAGAGAGAACTTGAAAAACTAAGAATGCATTCATTGAAGTAGAGGCACAAATACAAACTGTAAACAATTGATTAGATAATATGAAGAAGAGAATTTTGATTTTAGAAGATGATCACTTCAAAAATAAACATATAGTATATAATTTAGAAAAAACAATTCAACAGCATGCATTGGACATTGAAGAGATATAGGCCAATGTTAAAAGAGATAACCTAAAAATAATAAACATCAAAGAGGGAATAGAAAGTGAAACCAAAGTTATTAACAATATTTTAAAAAATGATGTCAGAAATGTTCAGACATAGAAAAAAAAGTCAATACACAGTTACAGAAAATTTATAAAAGACACTTTATACAAGGTCAGAGGAAAGGTTCACCACTCCACATAATATTCAAACTGACCAACATAGAAGCCAAGAAGAAAATCATAAAGGGAACAAAAGCAAAGACCAAGTGACATTCAGAGGCAAACCAATTTGAATCACTCCATACCTCCCAAAACAAGTCATGAAAGCCAGGAAGGCCTGGAGTAACATATTCTAAACTCAAAGAAAATAAATTGCAGCCCCAAATTTCCTATCTAGCAAAACCATCTCTCAAATATGATGAAAAAATAAAAATCTTCCATGACAAACAGAAACTGAAAGATTTTATGTCTTCCAACCCAGCACTAAAGAAAATAAGAGATTAGCTGCAGAAAAAAATAGTAATAGAGACCAGGGCCAGAGAAACAAGACATTTTATCAAGCAAACAACTCAGCAAAAATGAACAAACACTAACTCAAACAGAACTTAAAACTGTAAATGTTAGGAATTAAAATCATCTCTCATTAATCATGATGAACATAAGTTGTTTCAAATTTCTGATAAAAGATATAAGAAGGTAAAATGGATTAGAAACCAGGTACAATCTATCTTCTGCCTGTAAAAAACATACCTTACAAATAAAAATAGTCACAGTAAATGGTAAAGAACTGGAGTAAGGTAATTCATGCCAATAAAATTGGAAAACAAGGAGTAGCAATAATAAAATCAGATAAATTGGGATTCAAGCCCAAAATTATCTAAAGAGACAAAGCAGGAATCTTTTTACTCTAAAAAAGCAACAATCCATTAAGGGGAAATAACAATAGTCAACATTTATGCCCCAACATTATGTGCAGCTACTTTCATAAAATAAACTCTCTGCAACATTAAGTCACACACAAATCTCAAGAAAATAATATTGGGAGCATTCAACACTCCTCTTACATCTCTAGATCAATCTTCTAGGCAAAAGGTCAGTAAAGATGCCTCAAACCTCAAGAACACCATAAACAAATTGAACCTATTAGACACATACAAAGTATTCCACCCAACTACAGAAGAGTTCACATTTTTCTCAGCTGCTCACAGAACCTTCTCCAAAATAGATCACATTCTGGGCCCCAAAGTGAACACTAACAAATTACAAATTATGTGAAATACTCCTCTGTATCTGTTTGACCACAATGGAATGAAACTATAAATCAAATATAAGAAGATCTAGATTTTTTGAAGAGACACTTCTCAAAAGGGGAAATTAAAATGGCCAATAAATATATGAAAAATGCTCAACATTATTAGCAATCAAAAAGATGCAAATCAAAACCACCCTGAGATTTTACCGAACTCCAACTAGAATGATAGTAATTAAAAACACAAACAACAATAAATGTTTTTGAGGATTTGGTCAAGTGGGAACTTTAATACATTGCTGGTGAGATTGAAAATCAGTGCAAGCACTTTGAAAAACAGTATGGAGGATACTCAGAAACATAAAAACAAACCTACCATATGATTCAGCAATACCACTTCTGGGTATCTACCCAAAAGAATGGGAACCAAAATACCAAACTAATGCATGCATATCTATGTTCATAGCAATTCACAATTGCCAAAGTTAAAAACCAGCCAAGATATTCATCAATAGATGAATAGATTACAAAACTAGGGGATATGTACACAAAAGAAGAACAAAAGTATGTTGTTTATAGGGAAATGGATGGAACTAGAGAGCATTATGCTAAGTGAGATTGGTCAGTCACAAAAAGTAAACAATTGAATGCTTTCCCTAATATGTTAAAGCTAGGGAGGAAAAATGTCATAAAAGAAACCCTAGATAAAGAAGAAGAAATTATAGATGAGCAAATAAGGTGATCTAAAGGGAAGACAGGGAAGAAGAGAAAAATTTTCTAATGTACATGTTGTACATTCTCAAACATAACAAAGTCATTCACTAAGCTGAACATGAGAAGCAGGGGGGGGAGGAAATGGAATGGCATTTGGGAAAGGGCCTAATGAGTGCTGTATGCACATATGCCTCTACCATATTGTACTCAATTAAGATATATGATACAATGCACAAATAAAACAATAATAAAATAATAAAAACAGCAACAGTGGGCTTGACTAGAAATATTGTTTTGTTTGGTGTTTGATAGCACTTCCAAGGCAAATGGCCATATTCTTCTAATCTCTATTTTGGAAACATTCTAGTTTTCATTACATTAAATAACAAAGGAGAAAAAGCATAATTCCAGTTCCTAACTTTGCAAATATTCTTTCTTTATGACTTTGTTAGAGGTTCTAATTGGCAGCTTTCAATTATGAGAGCCAATGGAAAGAACATGTGGCAATAATTTATGGTGGGAAATAGTCTATTGCCTCTGGGTATATGTGTCAACCCTGCTCTTGAAGATAGGTTGGTTGAAACTCTAAATTGAATTCAAAGGAAAATATACCTGCCACCATTATCTTTTCAAAATTGAAATTAAATATTTGTTCATATTTTCTTTAATGGCGGTTTTATACAACTCTATTTAAGTAGATAGCAATTATTTTAATCAATTATTTATTTTCATTAAAATACAGAATCAAATCATATTACTATATATAAATATTTATATAAATGCCATAGGAATGTATATTTGTATATGATTGTAGATTTATAGTTTTTTCTTCATGTGATTAAAATGAGAGCATATTTCTTGCATAAAATAGAAGGAAATTTATCTTATAATAGTATGAAGTAGGAAGATGTCCCTCACATTTTTGGAAACTGATAAATTAAATACAATAATTGGTCTAATTGAATGTGTTCCAACTATTACTGGTCTAGACAATTGTAATGAATTTTTCAATAGATCTTCCCATGCAAATTACAGTGAACCATTACTGAACTTACAAAATATATACAAAGCATTTGGTTTTTTGTTATTGGATAGTAACCAATTCAGGGGTCTAATTCCTCCAGGTAAATCTGCAGAAAGGCAAGCTCCATGTTAATCTTGGTTTTCTCTCTGAGGATAATTTTCCAAACTGCAGCTGATTATAATAGAGTCCAAGTTAAGGACAAAGTTTTTATTGAATGTAGCAAACAGAAATTAAAGTTCTGACGTAGCAACAGATGCCTTTGACACCCTTTATGCTTACACACACAGGAAAGGACACCAGGCAGTATAATCATGCTGCCAAGCTACAGAGAGGAGCTGTACAATGCTATAGAAATACTGGAGTCAAGACCAAGTTTGAGTAAGGATACTTAGTACATATTCTGGCCTTTTAGCTGAAGCACGCAGGAGATCAAACACAATTTTCCTACCATTAAAATCAAACTTCAAACAATCAAGATAATCAGCTCATAATTTAACTGCCTGTAAAATGCCCCAAATTTAACATTTTCTATTTAGAAAAGGAACCAAATGCAGAGGATCTTCACTGTATCAACATTATGTATCAGATGATGAAAAATGACTAACTGTAAATAATGAGAAAAATAACAAGTTATCAAGATATGACTAACCCACTGAAAAGAAAAATTATTCAAATAGTATAGTCAGTAGATAAGGAAAGACATCATAATTCTTATTAATAGCTTTATAAATGGTCAATTAAATAGACATGGTGAGTGAAGAAATGAAAATTTTCAGCATGAATTAAAATTAATTATTATTCTAGAACTGTAAACTACATATTTGAAATGAAGAATTTAGTTGATTGTGGTTATTTGCAAACTCAATGTAACAGAAGAAAGAAATAGTGAAGTAAAAAACAAAAAGTCCAGTAGAATGTCTCCAAATGGAATCACAGAAAAGAGCAATTAAACAAAGCAATAATAACAACAAAATAAAACAATAGAACAGGTAATAGGTGAAGCACTCAAAATGTCTGACATACATGTGAATCAGAAAAACCAACTTTCCATTACATATTGTAGAATCATGAAGGATGCGAGAAAAATCCCCAAATAATATGATTTCAATTTGGAGGCAAATTCAACACTTTCTGGAATTGCTCAAAGGTCAGAGATAAAAGACTCTTGGTTAACCTAATCCACTAAGGGGCAGTTGCTTAAAATTGCTACCCTGACACAGGTCATTTCTCCCATCAAATTTTCTGGCAGGTTCAATTTAGAAGAAATAATTTTGAAGTAGAAGAGAAAAATAAATAAAATATAAATTATGTTCTCTGGAACAAATATTTAAAGAAAATAAAAGACAACCTTACAGTCACAGAAAAAAAAATGTTTTAATATGTGAATTACAGAAAAAAAGCCGGGGCCGGGTCGCGGTACCCTGGGCCCCGGGCCGAACGGCAAGTAGCACGCCAGACCCCTGGAGAAACCGGGCCCAGTAAGATGCTGGGTTATGGGCGGGGGTCGCGCGCGGGGCACGCCAGCTGGGGCCCGGGTCGCAGGACTCTGGGCCCCAGGCCGAACCACGAGTAGCATGCCAGACCCCTGGAGAAACCGGGCCCAGTAAGAAGCTGGGTTTTGGGCAGGGGTCGCGCGTGGGGCACGCCAGATGGGGCCTGGGTCGCGGGACTCTGGGCCTTGGGCAGAACTGCGAGTAGCACGCCAGACCCCTGGAGAAACCGGGTCCAGAAAAGAAAAAGATAAAGAAAAATATCGGAGAGGAGGTAAGAAATCCGTTATGGATGCCAGGACACTGGAGATGCAGACAAAATTTATCTAAATGCACTGGAACTTATGGAAAAATTCGCCGTGAAAGAGGACTGCTATTTCTCTATATTGTTAAGAATCTCAGACATCACATATAAGGAGAGAGTTTAGCGGAGACCAAGGAGAAATGCGGTGTTGAAAGAGTTCTCCGCGATGGTGGTGGAGACTTGTATTCAGGAGAAGCAGAAACCAGATCTTACCAATTTTATTTGTTTGGAGAAATTACACCAAATGTCGAATGCTACCATCACGCATGCTTAGGAACACTGGACAACATTCAGAGTGGAAAAAGAGCCTGGGAAGGATTTGAAATGGTGGAGGCAGTGGCAATGCCAGTGGCCAATACTCAGGGGAGGCAGAGATCTGCTACATTACACCTGGAACCTTTGAAATAATAACCACAGAGACAGTGATCGGAACCTGCTGAGGGGTTAGGCGGGCGCCGGGGCCAGTGGCCGACATCGGAGCTTGCTGTGAGGCAAGGCCACTACTGAGGCCTCCGTGGCCGGGATTGGAGCCTGCCTTGAGGCAAGGCCGGTACTGGGGCCTCCGAGGTCAGGATAAGAGCCTGCCAAGGGGTTAGGCCGGTGCTGGGGCCAGTGAGGCCGGCATTGGAGCCTGCCGTGAGGCGAGGCCAGCATCGGAGCCTGCCATGAGACATGGCCAGTGCTGGGGCCTCCTAACCCGGGAACGGAACCTGCCGAGGGGTTAGGCCGGTGCTGGGGCCAACGAGGCCAGCATTGGAGCCTGCTGTGAGGCTAGGCCAGTGCTGGGATTCCATGAGGCCGGGATTGGAATCCTGCCAAGGGGTTAGAATGGTGCAGGGGCCAATGGCCAGCATCGGAGCCTGGCGTGAGGCAAGTTCACTCCTGCGGCCTCCAAGGCCGGGACCAAAGCCAGCTTAGGGGTTAGACTGGTGCAGGGGCCAGCGAGACCAGAACTGGGGCCTCCCATGAGGCAAAGCCGCTGCTTGAGCCAGCGAGGTCTGGATCAGTCCACTGAGTAGCCAGGCCACTACTGGGACCATCAAGAGTGGGATCGGTACTTGCAACGCAGCATGCACAGAGAAATATCGCAGAAAATATAAATCAGACGCTTCTCTTAATCAGCAATAACTAGGAGGAAAAGGGCAACAGGAAGAGGTTGGGCTATAGAAAGGGCCCTATAGTGAAGCAACTAATGTGACCAATCAGAGGGTATGTAATACTGGAGGACGGAGCCTCTTTAAAACGCAGGAGGTACATAAACAAATGTATCAAAGTAAATCACCAAAGAAGCCTGCGATGGAGGGAGGGGGAGGGAATGGGATGGGGGCTGGAGGAGGGCTAATTGGATGACGTGTGCTTGTATATCCTCTCAAGTCTTGTACTCCAATGTGATTGATATATGACTACAATGCACCAATTTAAAAAATAAATTAATATAAATAAATAAATAAATAAATAAATAAGTGAATTACAGTGACCCAGCTCTCAAAACCTGATTTTCTGCTTCCACATTGCCATTAATCCAAAGATGTAGAGAATGTAATAACATCACTTTATTGTGATTCAATGGATGTAAGCAAGTTATTTTCTGACATGATAGTTATCTCATGAGGTTTATTGTTTTCTTTTATTCACTTGAATTTTAAATGGGAAAAAGACAGATCTTTTTGAAAAAACTATTGGAAGAAAGAGATCTATATTTCTACAAAGGACCAATTTTAATAATGAACATTTTCCTGATACTAAGAAATAAATATTTCTAATATTATCTTCATTATAAATTATGCTAAAATAAACTGGTAACTTATTCATTTATGTATGTTTTGATTTTTAAAGTGATAACTAGTTGAAAATCCTACTTCTTAACTTTTCACTTAAAAAATCTGTAACTTCTATTCAAAGATTGTATCTGGCACTATGTTACTGATATTATAAGAAGTACAGACATATAAAATATCTATTCAATGCCATTCATTCAAAATTTAAAACATTTTTAAAAACTTTTCAAGATTATTAGATAATTGTAAATATTTTAGCAGTCCTTACGTTTAATAGTCACTATATGAATTTTTGGTGCATTGAGTTCCAGAAAATTCTGATAATCAAAATCAGTTGGTTTTCTTACCTTATTTAAGGTAATGATAAAGAAGGTCACTTATTTTTCTAACCTTATTCAAAGGCTAATTATAATTATATTAACTTACAGTTTAACATTTATCCTAAGTAGATTTCATATTTCTATGAAACTACAATTTTATCTTTAAATTTCTGTATATTTTATGGATTTGTATGGTGTGGGGTTGGGACTCAATGGTAGAGCACTAATAAAATTCTACAGAAAGTCCTTCCATAACATTGGGCATGGATTCCAACTGAGACCCTTTCATCTCCAGCTGCCATCTAGAGTAGCTACAGCCCCTTCAAGCCTTCATTCCATCCTCTGCAAAATGGGGGTAACAGTTCCATTTACTCCCAAAGAACTGAGAATTCAATAATGTAATACTATTGAAAATGTATGTAAGAAATTTGTATATAATATATATGTAATCATATGTTACATATATTATACAACATATAACATATATATTAGCTAAATAAAATTTATTTCCATAGCATAATTCATACTTGTTGCAATTATTTAAGCATCCATTATGCTATATCTTAAAGGAGATGCATATTTAACATGTACTCAGGAAATTAATTTAACAATATTATATATCAGTTATTTATATTAATTCACTTGAAACACTGAAACAGCTCACTGTTTCATTGTTTGTTAAAGCAAAATTTTAGCAAGTGTTTTAAATTGAATAGAATTTTCTTTATTTGGTTTTTTTTGGGGGGTCTGGGGATAGAACCCAGGGCCATTCTATCCTCAAGCTACACCCCCGGCCCTATTTTTTATTCTTTATTTTGAAACAAGGTCTCAATAAGTTGCAGAGGGCCTCACTAAGTAGCTGAGGCTGTCCGTGAACTGCGATCCTCTGGTCTCAGCCTCCCCAATGCTGGGATTACAAGCGTGCACCACCACACTCAGCTGGATTCATTTCAATAAATAATTGCTTTATAGGATTTATGTTACTCAGGAGTACAAAGCTTTTAAAAGAAAGTGGAAGGATCACAGATGTGGAGGCCTCATGGACAAACTCTGAAGCACTTACTATGTCAGGTACTATTCTGAACATTTCAGAAGGATTATTTCATTGACTTTCTGCTCAGTTGCCTAAATAAAACTAAGATGAGGGTGTTAAAATCTGATGAAGATATTAAAAATATTAAAGTATTATCAATATCACCATGTTTAGCCTAAGGCTTGGCCAGGTTTTAATATGAAGGTCTACATTTAGAAAAGTGAAAATAGAAAAAAACATTGTTGGAAGAATATGACTTTCAGCTTAGCATCTTAGAGTTCTTAAACTATCACTTCTTGTATTCCTTTAAAAATTCCATTTTAAACAACTGTACACTTAATCAAAACATAATTTTAATAATGTTTGTTTATATTGACTACAACTAAAAGTAACCAAATTTTCAGGGCTCCTTCTTTATTTTTATAACCCATATGGTTCCCAGGGCATAAATCACCTAAATACCTATAAAAAAAGGACTTACCTATAAAAGAAGAAAATAAAAAGTTATTAAGATGAATTAATACACTATACTTGGGGAGCTAAGACATGAGCATCACATCTTTGAAGCCAGAGTGAGGTAATTTAGTTAGACTGTTTCAAATTTAAAAAATAAAATACGGCTTAAGGTATATACCTCAGAGGTAGAATTTCTCTAGGTTCAACTCCCAGTTCTACACACACACACACACACACACACACACACACACACACACACACCTAATCAGTAGGACCACACTGGACACTCAAGAATATCACATGTGTGAGTCTGGATTTTCTTAATGATATATTATTTTTCCAGGCTGAATTTTATACATAGAATAAAATCTAAGTGTCTTATCAAGATCTATAAGTGCCTACATCATCTATCCCCTAGCTACCTTTCTGCTCCCCTTTTCTTTTCCTCCTCTGTATTTAGCTAGTATTCTCTCTTGCCTCTACCTGAATCACATCCCTCTAGATATACCCAAGCTCCCTCTTTCATTTCCCCAGGGGTTGCTCAAATGAGACCTCACAGAGATCTTTCCTGACTCCCCTATCTGGAATAATACCCCCATCTCTCTTTATCCCTTCACCCTAGTTTATCCATTCATTTAGTTATCACTTAGTATAGTATTTATTTCTGTCTTCCCCATAGATTGTGACCTTATTGAGGGCAAAGACTTCATCTTTTGATTCATTGCTGTTTCCCCAGTTCATTGACAGAGTCAGTGTAATTCACAGTATAAAATAAAAATAAGCCAGACCTGGTAGTGCATGCCTGTAATCTCAGTAACTGGAAGGCAGAGACAGGAGGAATCCACGTTCAAGGACAGCTTCAGCAAGTAGTAAGACTTGTATCAACCTCGAGAGACCCTGTTTCAAAGTAAAAATAAAATTAGGATAAGATTTAGCTTGGAGGTAGAATGCTGCTTCTGGATTCAATCTCTAATATCACAAAAAAGAAAATTAACTAAAACATAGTTTTATTTAGAATTCTATTGGCATATGGATACCCTAAAAGAGTACTGTCTTAAGGAGAAAGGGAAGTCTTTATGTACCACTGATTTAGGTATATATGTATATATGTATGTATGTATGTATGTATGTATGTATGTATGTATGTATTGTTCATTGCTGGAGACCAAACCCAGGACCTCAGACTTGCCAGGTCAGATTATTATCACTGTGCTATATTCACAGGCCATTTTTATAGCACTTTAGTAAGAGGTCAATCAAAGTATAGCTGTTTCTGTAAAAGTAGTAAAAAAAAAAAAGGATTGAGAAAGATAATTAATTTTGGTAATTTAAGATGTTATTCATGCTGATCATGATCAAGAATAGTAGAAGAATAGATGCAGACTATAAAGACATGTTAGAACTAGGTCTGGTGGCACAGCCTGTAATCCCAGCACTTGGTAGGCTGCGTTAGGAGGATTGCAGGTTTGAGCTCAACTTCACTCAGCAGTTTAGGGAGACCCTAAGCAAGTTAACAAGATCCTGTTTAAAAGTAAAAAATAAAATAGGTCTGGTGGCATAGCTCAGAGATAGATGGCCTCTGATTCAATCCCCAATAAAGCTAACACACACACACACACACACACACACACACACACACACACACCATGCACAGTAAAAGGTTCAGTCCATCAAGGTCTTTCAAACTGTTTCTGCCAAAAAGACCAAGCTTTAGTGCTGATGAAAGGCTGTACAGTCTGTCAGATCTGTGCCACTTATGTCAACTGCATTCTTGAACTTTTTGGTGACAGCCAGCAGTGTGTCTTACAATTTTTGTCTTTGTCATTGAATTTCAGTCTTTTGTCAAATAGAAATATTCAAGACTGTATACAAAATACAGTGAACAAATTTTGAGATGAAGCAACAAAAAGAAGCCTTGGACAGTGTCTTTTAGCCAAATTGGCCTTCATGTAAGACCGGCCAGAAAAACAAACAAACAAACAACCCATCTCACTCAGAATTTGAAGAGAAGTGGTTTGATATCAGTAGGTTTGAATAATAATTGCTCTTTATATTCCTTACTTAGAATAACAAGATTAGAAAAGTAAAAATGCTGAGGAATACATTGTGTAATAACTTGCTTGCACAAATGTTTCTTTTATCAAACTCTGACAATATGTATTCTACTACATTTATTCTGATATCGTCTAAGACATTTTCTTTGTTTTCTAAATTTTATTTAATTACAAAATTTGTAGCTATAAAATACCATATTTTCCCCACTAAGCTGAATAATTTCAAAATTATTCAGAATTTTGAAAGTCACTTTCTCTTTCTCTCTTTGTGCGTGTGTGTGTGCGTGTGCACATGTGCGTGCGCGCACGTGTGTGTGTGTGTGTGTGTGTGTGTCACTGGGGATTAAATACAGGTCTGAGCTACACATCTAGCTATATACATATATCTTTTAATTTCTGAAATAGGGTTTTACTAATTTACCACATACTTGCCTCAAACCTGGTATTCTCCTGTTTCAGTCTCCCAAATACTAAAATTATAGGCATATGCCACCATACCCAGCTAAAACATCATATTTATTACCTCAAAAATTTCAACTTATTAAATTTTATTCTTTAAATTTTACTTGTCAAACTCTGTATTTTTCATATCTTAACCTGAATTCATCTTATATTTGATATTCTTGTTTTATAGCTAGTTAGAATGTTTTACAAATGTCTTATAAATTGACATCCACTAGCACATCATCAGAGTATAACAAAGGCAATATTACTTGGAGAACTTAAATATGGATTAAGAAAATTAGGACAATAAGCAAGGGAAGAAGATATTGTAAAGTTTTAAATTAAGATGTGATATAATTTTATAAAGTGTTGGCCAGGTGTGGTGGTGCACGCTTGTAATCCCCACGCTTGGGAGGCGGAGACAGGAGGATCATGCAGGTTCGAAGCCAGCCTTGCTGGCTTAAGAGACCCTGTTTCCAAATAAAAATATAAAAATGGGTCTGGGAGTGTATCCTGGAGGTAAGAGGGTTTCCAGGAACCCCAGTACCACAAAAAATGTTTCTTAGAAATATTAATCTATTATGAGTGAAGTATTGGTATGAGAAGGTTAGTTAAGAAGTTTTTGGTGCAGCTAAGGTGGTTTGAGATGAGCACTGGACTGGAAGGATGATAAAATGATGAAGGTTTCCATGGGAGCAGTATTAGAAGAGAACTCTTAACTCACAGTATATAGAGTGAGAAGAAAAAAATAGAAAAAGTTAAAAACAGTTCAAGTGACATAAACCTAAGTGTGAGAAATGATATTACCATTAACAAAAAGAGAAAACTGAATTATTGAAAAAGACTAGAAATTTAAGACTAAGGCTTCCTGAGTTTTAAGCGACAGATTTATAACTTGTGAATAACTAGCATAATAACTAGCATTCTCTCTCTCTCTCTCTCTCTCTCTCTCTCTCTCTCTCTCTCTCTCTCCCTCTCTCTCTCTCTCTGTCTCTCTCTCTGTCTCTCTCTCTCCATATATACATGTATAAAGATATAGATAATACACATACATACTATACTCATGTATGTATAGAAATATAATATACTAACATAGCTATATAGCATACACTCATATATATATAGTATATAGTCACATATTTATATAGCATAAACAAACATATATATATAAAATTTTATATATATATATAAAATTTTATTGAACTCTTTCTTAATGCACTTTGTAGATGTTGTACCTTTTATAAATTGAAAGTTTGTAGTAACACTTCTTTGAGCAAGTCTCTTGGTCACACTTTTCCAAAAGTTCAGATGATCATCAGCATTTTTTAGAAGGAAGTAGTTTGTTAGTGAGACAGGTACATTTGTTAACATAATACAGTGTAATGTGACATCATTTTCATATTTACTGGAAAACAAAAAACTTCATGTTACTCATTATGATAATCAATTTACTGCAAGTGGTCTATAACTTAACACACAATGTCTCTGGGGTATGGCTGTATACATATTCTTTTTTTTTTTTTTTGTACTTAGGATTGAACCCAGAGGCATTAAACCTCCAAGCTACATCCCCAGCCCTTTTTGCTTTTCTGTTTTTGAAACAGGGTCTCACTAAATTGGTCAGAGTAACAATAAGTTGCTAATCTCAAACCTATGATCCTCCTGTCTTAGCCTTTCAGTATTGGGATTTTAGTGTGCACCAGCACATCCAGATACATATAATTATAATTCATATTTAATTTTAAGAATTTTTTATATTTAAACTCTACAGATGATTCCAGGAATATAAAAAACAGATGATATCCACATAGGTAAGGAACTTGGTTGAAATAGTGGTTGTCTATAGTCTATTTAGCACACTTTCAGTGCTTTCTTCTCATAATAGACTCCAAGGCAACTGCCCTACTTCTAAGCAAAAATGAAATAGGTAAGACAGGTTGAATTAAATATGAAATCCCTGTTTATTGCACTACATAGTTCTTAGATGAGCAAGGCACAGAGGATGATCTTGGTTCCTCAACCAGGTCTCTATATATAAAGTTTCTCTTGGCAAGTAGAAATGATCACACTTCCATGGAAAGTATATGGTACCCTCATCCTGAGGTCATAACATGATTAGTGATGAAAGACATAAAAGCCTGGACAATTTTCTCAGGCAGGGAAATACTACTTAAACCTCCACTGTGGTTTAGTCCAAGCTGAGCCCAGGCTTCTGTGCAGCTTTCTCCCTCATTCTGTTCTGTTGATCTCTTTTTAAAACTTTCATCACAGAACACAAGAATTCTAATCTCAGACTTTATTTCTACAGAACATGATCTAAGATACATTTGAACTTTTCCAGGACAATTGGAATAATTCACCAGGCCTATCTGGTTGGATTGAACAAAAGAGTTATATTCTCTCTGGTTAGGAACTAAAATTTCCTGTACTTGTCACTGCTGACATTAAATAAAACAGAGAAAATGATTAGACATTCAGGAAAAAGGAAAGTAGATGGAGAAGCAGATAAGGAGAGGATGAAGGGAGCACTTGAATCCTCCTTGGCCAGATACTGAGAATCAAAGCTAGCTCTGATTATGGTAGTTTGTTTTTTATTACTGGGTGAAAGCTCAATCCCTCAGGTGTTTTATTTTGGTAAATAGCTGGACTTCTATTACTTGAAACTGGAGACTAAATGACAAAAGCTTTGCTATATTTGGAGGCTTCTGATGGACGTATGTTTTCTAATCTATCTACTATGTGTGATAGAACTTCATGGATAAAGTGCTCTAAGTTTAGCCACAAATGCTTCCAAATGATAAATTGATTTTCTCAAGCTACTCCTAGTTAGTTATTCTGGTTCTGCCATCAATTATTAATTAATAACCTTTTGTAAGACACTTAATCTTTCTGAGTTTTAGTTTTATTCTATCTAAAATTATAATGACTTTGAGTAGTTGTTTTGAATATTAAGTCATATGAGGAAGGTCAAATACACAGTATAGATAAGGTGCTCATTTATTGGTATGATTTCCTTTACTACCTATGTATTTAAAATAGGCTGTCCTGTTCTTATTCTGTCTTTGGGAAATGTTGATCAGGTCCATGTTGACACATAGTATGGTATTTTTTTTTCTACTGAAAATTGAACCCAGGGTAAGTCTACCTCTGAGCTACACTCCCAGATCTCTTTATTTTCTTTTATTCTTTTCAGTGGGATCTTGCTAAGTTATTGTTTCACTAAATCACTGAGGCTGGCCCTGAACCTATAATCCTTCTGTTTCAGCCTCCCAAAGAGTGGGATCACACCACACCCAGGTCATATGTTTTATTTATTTTTAATTTTCTCTGTGTTAATTTCAAAGAAATTTTAGATTCTAAATTCTATTATTTTTTATTTCAATGATTATACTTTTATTTCTAGAGGTTATATTTTAATTGAGACTTTTTTCATATTTTTGTTCTTTTGTTAGTGTGTTGATTTTATTTCTTTAATCATGCAAGAAAATTGTATAGGTGCTTTGAAATATTTTATTGTTTTAAATTATTCAAAGGCAAGTTTTTTGTTTATTTTTCTCTGGGCCTTCTTTTAATGAGTGTGTGTGTGTGTGTGTGTGTGTGTGTGTGTGTGTGTGTATGTGTGTCTATATTCCTGGACTTTTCTTTTACTTTTAAATAGAGTCTTACTAGGTTGTTGAGTCTCCCTAAGTTGCTGAGGCTGATCTCAAACCTGCCATACTTCTGTCTCAGCCTCTCAAGTACTGGGATTACAATTATACACCACCACACTTGACTTCTGGGCTTTCTTTTTTTTAATGTAATGCTTTATTATTATTATTATTATTATTATTATTATTATTATTATTATTTTGCAGGTTTAGGGATGGAACCCAGGGGCATTTGACCTCTGAGCTACATCCCCTGCCCTACTTTTATTCTTTATTTTGAAACCAGGTCTCACTGAGTTGCAGAGGGCCTCACTAAGTAGCTGAGGCTGTCTGCGAGCAGCGAACCTTCGGTCTCAGCCTCACGAATGCTGGGATTACAAGAGTGCGCCACCACCCAGCTTCTGGGTTTTCTTTTATAAAAAATATTCCTTCATCTGGTTTGAAATTGTCTTGCTGGAAACTAGTGTTTATCAGAGATTCTGCTGCATGTTCTTCTCTTCTTCATGGAATGTTGTTCCAAGGAGTCTCACTGTGTCATACATTTTTTTAATTTTAATTTTATAGCATGGGCATCTGGTTACATGTGGGTAGTAGAAGTTCACATATCTCCACAGAATGTATTAAAGCCTTGGGGATTTCATGTCTGGAGGGGCAACTTTTATTTAAACTAAGAACCTAGAGAGATATCACCTTTTGCCACATGCCTTGGCATTTCAGACAAGTGTTTGTACTCTCTTTTACATAGGGGTAAGCAACTCCTCTCTGGTGTTAGATTACATATAGAAAACAGTTTGAGCCACGTGTCATATACAAACCAAGTTTCCTGGTCCTGTGAGTCACTAAACACAGCCCCAATACCCCACTCCAGGCCCCAGAGCCTGTTAGAACATGGTTCTGTCAGATCATTGCTGGCACTCTTTCACGTTTTGGTTTCAGTACTGGAGATTTCTTTCTTACTTTTGAATTCAGAACTTTCCTTTTCTTTTATTATTTTTATTTTGTATGGTACTGATGATTGAACCCCAAAGTATTTTATCCATAGCTACACATTTAGCCCTAGTTTTATTTTAAAACAGTGTCACACTAAATTGCTGAGGCTGCCTTAAATCTGCAATCTTCCTGTCTCTGCCCCCTAAGTACCAGGATTACAGGCATGTGCTACTGCACGCAATTTAAATCTTTACATTTTATCCAACTTAGCTATTATTATTATAATATTTGATATGGAGTTTGTGCAATCTTGGCAGGTGTATCTCAGTTTTCCATGTACCAGAGTAGAAACACCTGTGGAAGAGACAGTCTCTCTTTTATCACTCATCCTTGATGATTATGGTTATGATTTCTTTCTTCCTATTCATTCAGCATCTTCGTGATGCCTAGTGTCCCTTTCCAATCTTCAGTCTCCTCTACCTGTCAATACTTGACCTAGATTTCATTTTGACATCTAGAATTTTTTCTAGCTGTTAGCCCATAAAACTTGGTCTATACCATGTTCTGCTCTTGATAGGAGTAGATTTTAGCTATGACTTCAGAAAGCAATAAACTTGATGATAGCAGTTGTCCAAATTTCCATGTGCTTCTGTGTTCACACAAGTAGAGATGGGAAGAATTTAATATCCTATGAAAATATTCAGCATTATCTAAGTCGAGGGTCATTGGAGTTCTACAATCTGAATATGCATAATCAAACCAGGTATGGATTGCCACAATAGTATCCATAATAGGTTAGCCTATGAAGAAAATAATTTGTTAAAGTGCGCATTTTTTTGTCTCAAAGTCGTCTTAATTGAATTTGACATAATAGAATTCTGACCTGCTTCTGGAATACCCAACCCTATTACTAAAACCTATAGATAATTGGTTCCTTTATCCCTTTTTCTGAATCATATCTTTTAAAGGTTTCCTATTTTCACTGTAATTTCATTCTTTCACTGAGGGGAAAATTTTTCCATATAACCCAAATGCATAAAACTTTACCACCATACTCATTTATTATTTAGGTATCAGTTAGGGCACAGTCTCAAAGTGAAATGATTATATAACAGGTTTTTAAATTTTCTTTGTAAATTCAATGTAAGTTAACTTTATTAGTGAAGAAATATTAAAGTTAAAAACATATAAATGAGCATATATTTTTTTTAAATCTCTGTACTTGGGAGACTGAGACAGGAAGATTGCAGGTTTGAAGCCAGCCTTAACAACTAGTGAGAGCCTGGCGTGGTGGCTCATGCTTATAATCCCCACACTTGGGAGGCGGAGACAGGAGGATTGCGCAGGTTCAAAGCCAGCCTTGCTGGCTTAAGAGACACTGTTTCCAAATAAAAATATAAAATAGGTCTGGGAGTGTAGCCCGGAGAAGGGTTTCCAGGAACCCCAGTACCACCAAAAAAAAAAAAAAAAAAAAAACCTACTGAGATGATTAGTAACTTAGTAAGACTGTTTCAAATAAATGAATAAATAAATAAATAAATTATAAAATTAGGAGTGGGGGGTATAGCTCAGATTTAGAATGTATCTGAGATCAAAAAAATAAAAAATTAAAGAATTGGATATGGTGGCATACGCTTGAATCCCAGTCAGACAGTAGGACTGTAAGTTTGTGGCCAGGCTCAGAAACTTAGTGAGGACCTCAGCAACTTACAGAGATCCTGTTTCAAAATAAGAAATAAAAAATAAAACTCAAGGAAACCCTGTTTCAAAATAAAGAATAAAAAAATTGGGCTGGGGGCATAACGCAGAGATAGTATATCCCTTGGTTCAATCCCCAATGCTACAAAAACATAAAAAGTATAACTTAAAAGACAAATGAAGAAGTTAATTTACAGAATAAAAAGATAAAATTGTTCACAATGTCAATAGAAACAGAGCTCTGCAGGAAACTTGGGAAGAGATTAGCACTGACATTCTAGATAACCAACAATGTGTAGGTGATAACTTAGGTCATATACAGGACTAACATATATATAGTTTGTTCTTACAAATACGTCCTCAATATGTAACTTTCTTTAAAGATATGAAAATGTTTACTTGGCAACACATATTAGGCATAAAATACAATTAATGTTTGAAACTCAAAGAACAGCAGTAGGAAATATTTTGTCTACTTAAGAATAAGACTGAGAGACTTCCAGGAAGATGGCGACCAAGAAAAGCGGGGCTTAAGAGCCTTGCTAACAACCAATCTCCATTATCACAAAATCAGCACCTTTCATAGCCAGAAAACACCATCACCAGAAAAACAAAAAATCACCAGGTTCCAGAGAGAAAGGGGACTCAGAACGGAGCTCAGAGCCACAGAGGAGATACACCGGCCTCACGCCTGAGGATGTGGCAGCAGCGCCATACTGCCAGTAGCAGCAGCGAATTCATCGATGGCTATAGCAAGCCGAGGTGAGCCGCTGCAGAACAGCCAGGCGGGATTTTTTGGTGCAGGGAGCATCTAAAGCTCCCAGTGGCTGAGCTCAGCACACGCTGCAGGGACTCAGAGCAGAACTCAAAAGTAGAGAAGAAATACACCAGCCTCACGGCCGATGGCAAGGCAGTGGCGCCATATTGCCACTGGCGGCAGCAACAGCGAATTCACCAAGTCCACTACAGCCCCATCTATGTACTCAACAACAGTGAGCCAAATTGTGGGCCCCAGAGGAGAAATCCCAGTGTTGCACTCCCAGGAACTTGACCCAGTGGGTGAGTGGCGGTGGCAGAGATATCACACCATAGAATGCCCAACCTGACACCCCCCATAGTCTAAAGCAGCCTCTATCGACTCCCTGGGTCTGAGACTCTGATACAACTCAGTAAAGGAGTAGTGGGGTCTGAGATACCACAGACTTGAGAACCAGAGCATCTTAAGTGAAGTCGTAGTGACCCAAGGGAAGAACCCAGAGAAGGCACAAACTTCCAAAATCATGGAAAAGAGGAATAACAATGGAGCAATGAATGCTCACAACCCCACAGCATCATAACCCAATAAAACAGAAATTCAGAGATTTATAGAAGATCAAATCAGGAAAATAACTGTAGAAATAAAAGAGGTGCTTCGAAAAGAACTCAGAGAGAGCCAAAAAGAGATAAAGGATGCAATTAATGAAGTAAAGACCTCAATTCAAAGTACAAACAATGAATTAGACCACATGGAGAATAGAATCTCACTCTTAGAAGATGATCAATCCAAAAATGAACGCATAGTTTCTAATCTAGAAAAAAATATCCGACAGCAGGAATCTGACATTGAAGAAATATGGGTCCATTTTAAGACAGCTAACCTAAGAATAATTGGAATAGAGGAGAGAAAAGAAGGTGAAACCAAAGGGATGAACAATCTCTTCAAGGAAGTAATAGCAGAAAATTTTCCAAACATAGAGCAAGAGGTCGATACACAGGTCCAGGAAACTTATAGAACTCCCTTTAGACAGGATCGGAGAAGAGGATCCCCACGCCACATAATTGTCAAAATAACCAATGTGGAAGCCAAGCAAAGAATCTTAAAGGCAACAAAAACAAAGGGCCGAGTGACATTCAGAGGCAAACCAATTAGAATCACTCCAGACTTCCCAAACCAAGTCATGAGAGCCAGAAGGGCTTGGAGTAACATATTCCAAACTCTGAAAGAAAACAACTTCCAGCCAAAAATTTCCTACCTAGCAAAACTTTCTATCAAATTAGATAGGGAAATAAGAAGCTTCCATGACAAACAGAAACTGAAGGAATTTATGTCTTCAAAACCAGCGCTAGAGAAAATACTCAAAGAGATTAACTACAAAGAAGAAATAGGTAACACACACCAGAACCAGAGAAACAAGATTTTTCATCCAACAGACAACTAAGATTGGTTATCTGTGGAGATTCATTATTTATGTTAGTCTTTTACCTATCTCTAAATTGTATTGTTCGCTTTTAATGTTGTTAATTTTTGAGATTTCTATTTGGAATGTTAATATACCTTCAGATATAGCATTTGGAAATATTTTATCCCATTCTATCAGTAACTTTTAACTCTGTTTACATTGTCTTTGGATATACATTTTTTTTTATTTTTTAGGGAGTTTGTGTACCCTTCTGTTGCTGTGCCATTGAAATCATATCCAAGAAATCACTGCCAATTTCAATGTTGTGAGGTTTAATGACCCAAATTTTCTTCTAAAAGTTTATATTCTTAAGATTTATATTTAGGTCTTTTATCTATTTTGAGTTAATATTTGTATATGGTGTTAGGCAAGGGTCCAATTTTATTCTTTTTCATGTAATTATTATTTTTCAACAATATTTAGTTAAAAGATTATTATTTCCCCCACCAAATGTTCGTGGAAACCTTGTCAAAAATAACTTGACAATATATGAAAGAATTTATCTCTAGGCTTTTATTTAACTCCAATGGTTTATATATCTGCCTTTAGAACAGTACTACACTGTTTCAATTATTGTAGCTTTATATGAGTTGAAATCAGAATATATATATATATATATATATATATATCTTCTATCTTTGTTCTTTTTCGAGATCATTTTGGGTATCTAGAGTCCATATTCTATATTAGGATAGATTTTTTTCTGAAAAGTAAATATATAAATATATGACAGTTTCACCTAAAAAAAAAAATTCTCTGGTAAGAAAGAAAGCAAAAAGAAATATTGAAATGTTATCTTTAAGTTATCAAAAACTTGGTATCAGACAAATGAAACTGTTATGTGAGATTATCATTTTTAATTTTGGATAACCACTAAGCCAAGCATGGGAAGGAGGGATGGGGAGGGGATGGGGTGGGGATTGGGTGGTGGCTGACTGGGTGATGTGTGCATGTATGTCTACAAAAGTATTTTCTTTATACCATTATGACGTATGAATACGGTGCACCAATAAAAAAATAAAAAATTAAAAAAATAAATAAAATTAAAATTAAAATTAAAAAAGAATAAGACTATATCATAACAATAGCTGAATTCTCAAATAATCTTTAAAGATAGACAATTATAGTATCCATTAAATATCTTTTCATAAATGAATCTACCATAATGACATTCATAAACTTGTTTCTTTTCATGATAACAGTAGAAAAAAATGATTTGGACAAAATTTAACTAATCTATTGAAATTTAGAAAAGATTATGCTTCTAAATTTCCCCTTTAAAATTACTTGTATAGCCGGGCATGGTGGCACACACTTGTAATTCCAGCATTCAGGAGGCTGAGACCGGAGGATCGTGGTTCGCGGACAGCCTCAGCTACCTAGTGAGGCCCTTTGCAACTCAGTGAGACCCGGTTTCAAAATAAAGAATAAAAAATAGGGCAGGGGGTGTAGCTTGGAGGTCGAATGCCCCTGGGTTCCACCCCCAGACACGCAAAAAATAAAAAATAAAATAAAATAAAATTACTTGTATGTTTAAATATCTTGAAGTATATAATAGAAAATGTGCTTTTTCCCATTTGTTTTGATATTTGGATACAATCTAGTTTTTAATACAGATATGGTCACTCAGATAAATAACTTAGTTGCAGTAACTCAATTTTAGGAATTTTAGAAATGCTTTTAGGAAGGCATAATAAAGAATAGTAAATAGCATATAGAAGGTATTAGAAGTGTTACATAAATGCTTACCTTTGTTTCAACAATGCATTTAGTTTTAAAAACAGAGAAACAAAAGATATTTAATATGACATTTGGTTTCTTCTAAATACACCAGTGTGCATTTCCTAGAACCAGTTTCTCTTACAAACCATATATAATAATCAAAATCATATGATTAACTTTAATCCAATATTTGCTGACATGTTAATAACTGCAGTCATTATTTTTAGACAATAGACTTTCTAAACTTATTCTTCCCTACTGAACTTTTGTCCTTTGGCCAAAATCTTGCCTATTGCTCTCTATCCCCCTGCTGTTCTATTCTCTGCTTCTGTGAGTTTAAAATTTTAGATTTCAAACATAGTGAGATCATGCAATATTTGTCTTTCTGTGTGTGGCTTATGTCACTAACATACTATGTTTAAAGCTCATTTATGTGGATACACAGTGAAAATAAAAGGTGACTTTTAATAACATCATTCATTCAAGATATTTTGTCAGCATTTGAACTTATAAAAGTTATGTTCTCTCGTATTTATTTATGTATTTATTTATTAGTTTAAATATCAGCAGAGACTATTTATTTATTTATTTATTTATTTATTTATTTATTTTTGGTGGTACTGGGGTTCCTGGAAGCACTTTTACCTCTGGGCTACACTCTCAGACCTATTTTATTTTTTGGAAACAGGGTCTCCTAAGCCAGCGCACCCAGCTAGACTTACTAATTTTTTAAAATACCTTTATTAAGGACAAGCTGATATGTAATAAATTATACATATTTTAATACAGAATTTGAAGTTTGACATGTGCATATACATGTGCATATATACATACATATATATATATTTTTTTTTCTTCGTGTGTGTGTGTGTGTGTGTGTGTGTGTGAGTGTGCATGCATGTGCACTCACATGCAGTACTGAGGATTGGATTGAACTCCAGGGCATTCTACCCCCAAGCTATACCCTAGCCCTACTTTATTCTTTATTTTGAAAGTCAGTCTCCTTAAGTCACTGAGGATCTTGCTAAATTGCTGAGGCTGGCCTCAAATCTGTGATCTTCCTGTATTCCCAAGTACTGGAATTATATAAGTGCACCAGCATGCCTGGGAACAAGTTGACATTTTTTTAAAGTAACATAATTTTTGGAATGAATGAGAACTTTTCAGTTAGTGTGTTCCCAATCTTTGTGGAAGATCTGAATCTGTCTCTAGAGGGGAATACTTGGGTTTTGAAAAGTGATGTTTGATTATTTTAATCTAAGTAGAAATACAGAAATGAAAATTTGAAAGACAGTGTCAGACATCAGCAGTCAAGAAGGAAGGGAAGTTCCTGTGCTCTTAATCATGACTTAATTAAATGCATTATATGTTATTTGTGAAAACAAATGACAGATTAATTGAAATTTTGTGGATGTCTTGGAGAGAACACAACACTTGATTTAATATTGCTTTAATTAACAAATTACCAACTAAATTACAAATATAGGACATAATCTTTCTATAAATTGTAAGGTTCTTTTTGGTATAAGCACACATTTAGGTACACAGGTACCAACATATACATTTTTTATAAGAATTTTTTTAGTTGAAAAGCTTCTAAGGATCAATATTTTTATTTTCATAGAAAATCATAACTGAAATTTTAGAATAAAAATGGGTTAAAGACTTGCTATTTTATTTTGCTTATTTGAATATACAGTTATGTGAAAAAGTTAAAACAAGGTAAGTCAAGCATGATGGCTCATGCTTGTAATCTCAGCATTCAGGAGGCAGAGACAGGATCGTGGTTTATGGACAGCCTCAGCTACTACTTAGTTACGCCCTTTGCAACTTAGTGAGACCCTTTTACAACATAAAAAGGACTAAAAATAGAGCTGGGGATGTAGCTCAGAGGTAGAATGCCTCTGGGTTACATTACCAGTACCACACATACACAAAAAAGGTAAGCAGTATTTAATATTTCAACATTAGCAAAACAATGTATTAAAAGAAACTTTTAGAGCTATAATAGGTCAACTATGGTCAAGCAGGTTGTCAAATTGCTCATTTTATTTAAAGTCAGTACATTTTAATGTATTTTTTCTTTCTCTCACTTTGAACATCACTTGGAAATATGTGTAAAAAGTAAAATAATAAAAAGGAAAGAAAGTAAAAAGAAAGTTTACTAGAAGAACTTTTCCCAAGCTGGGCATGGTGGCACATAACCTGTGCCACCACTGGCAAATAATTCCAGTACTTGAGATGTTTCATAAAAAGGATCCCAAGTTCGCATTTAGCCTCTGAAACTTAGTGAGACCCTGTTTCAAAATAAAAACTAAAAAAGGAGAAGAGATATAGCTCTGAGGTAGAACACCCCTAGATTCAACCCAAAATAATTTACATTTTCATATAGCAGCACAGTTTGTAGATCAAAAAAAGGTTATGTCATGTCACATTTTTATCTTAGCTGACAAGCAGTAAATAATCCCTTAAAAAGAAAAAAAAGTATAAATGTCAAATTGTCTTCTCACCAACATTAACAGGTGACAGGACATTTAGTGGTGAAATTCTGTCCATAAGTGATGAGGAGATTACTCTGTGAATAATAATCATGTATTGTTCCTACTGACTTGCTTCACTTAGATATGTCATAGGCATACATATTTAACAACAGTATAATGTATCAGAGGAGAGTCAAGTGAACTTTTAGGAACCAGAGGTGAACATTTCACAAAAGAGCAATACTTATCAAAAGGTCAGGGTCCAGATTTGCAGTATCACAGGTGTATTTTGTCCCTTTGTAAAGTGCTTAGCATGGGTGTTTTCCTAACAAAAGATTTGCAAGCATGGTATTGATCATAAGCATTCGTTATTACTAAAGAACACACACACACACACACACACACACACACACGTATAGGAATTGACCTTTCTCCTGCTGACACACCATCAGGATCCCTGGACTAATCTTCTGTATAAATTTTGCCCCTCCAAAAGCAGAGGAAGGCAAGGACTTGTAAACCTCTCTCTCTAGCCCTGTCTACCACACACCATAATTAGGAGGCCAGAGGCTTGCTGTACTTGCTCTTCCTTGCTCTCCAAAGGTTCAATTTTTCCTTCCTTATTGTACACTGCAATTCTAAGTTTAAATGTAATATTTGTGAAATTCAAGATATTTTACCAAATTTTAGTGAAAATCTATGATGAACCAGGAAGTAGGAATACCATTTCTCTGAAAAAATAACAATGTAATTCAGATAGCTATGCAAATGTCTAAAACAATGAGATGATGTGATAAGAGCCCTGATAAAGATAGTTCTAAATCTAAAGTTGCGGAATATGAAGAAGAGCACAAATAGCCCTGACTTAAACAAGACCACTGTATGGCCTTAGATATGCTCCTTTTCTGGAAGCCCCAATTCAAATCATATCAAATATGTTGAAAATGTAACCACAGTCCACTAAATTTTTTTTGTGTATATGTGGTACTGGGTATTAAACCCAGGGACATTCTTCCTCCAGGTTACACCTCCAGGCCAAATTTATTTTTTCAATTGGAAATAGGGTTTTCCTAAGTACCTAAGGGCCTTACTAGGTTGCTAAGGCTGGCATCCAACCTGTGATCCTCCTATCTAAACCTCCCAACTGAGAAGATAGAAAGGAAATAGGCAAATAGGGAAAAGGCCTTGGTAGAAAAAAGTTAATTTCCTGAGTTTCCTGAGGGGCAACAAATGCCTGAAACTCCAAAGGCTCAAAGATAAGAAGGCCAGAGCTTCACAAAGCCATCTGTTTACTAATCAACAAACCCACGAGCAAGTCTGGCATTCCTGAAAGGAGACCCTTCAAAGGACTTGCGAATACCCTATGCAAATTCTCCTTGGAATCCCAAAAGTCACCCTAACCAAAAGTGGACTTGCAAATGGTCAGGCAAGGCCTGACCAGATGGCAAAAGGGGGATTTTCCCGCTCGGCACCTCCTCCCCTTTTGGGGAGCTGTTCTCTCTCTCTCGCAGGTCGTGTTGGCCCTGAGAGAAGGCAGAGTGCATCTGAGGGCATGTAGCTTGGGCGACTCTCGAGTAGTGACCTGAAGGCCTCTGCTGGACATCATGGCTGACCAGGCCCCTAGGGGTGACATGCACCTCTTTTCTGGCAGATCACATGGACTCTGGGAGAAAGTAGTTTGCAACTAATGGACACTTGGCTCGGGCAACACTTGTGTAGTGACCCTAAAGATAGCTACTGGACCCCGGAGTTCCAACCGCCCCTTTGGGGTGTTTGGCGACTTTTCTCTATTCCCTTCTGGCAGATCAGATGGACTCTGGAAGAAAGCAGCCTGCACCTGAAGGCAATTCGGCTTGGGCTACTCTCAAGTATTGTCCTTAAGGCAGCTGCTGGGCCCAGAGTTCCAGCCCCTTTTGGGGTGTTCAGCCACCTTCCCCCCATTGCTTCCAATAAACCTTTTACTCCCCTTTCTGAGGTCTGCGGGTGTCATTCTTAGCTCACCGTAGATAAGAACTCGCCGGGTTTCCTCTCAAGAACCCCCCCCCCCCATTTCACAACTACTGGGATTACAGGCATGAAATGCCATGCCTGGGCCACTAAGCTTTTGATAGGGTTTAGGAATTTCTATGTCTTTGGCATTGTACCCATAGGCTTAAGTAACAAACAAACAAACAAACAAACAAAACAGCCTACAGGAGATTCAAATTGCTGCTTGTAGAAAAGAATATATGAGCTAGTTTTTTGTTTTGTTTTGTTTTGTTTTGTTTTTCTTTCGTGGTACTGGGGTTCCTGGAAACCCTTCTACCTTTGGGATACACTCTCAGACCTATTTTTATATTTTTATTTGGAAACAGTGTCTCTTAAGCCAGCATGACTGGCTTCGAACCTGCGCGATCCTCCTGTCTGCGCCTCCCAAGCGCAGGATTACAAGTGTACACCATCACACCCGGCTTGAGTTAGTATTTTAAGAAGATATATGTTTTTAGAGAGCTTGATGAAGATGAAGATACAGTTTAGAATGGGGACAGAATTTGCAAAGGCCTGCGAAAAATACAAAGCATATGCTAAGAAAGAAAATGGAATGGAGAAGTAAAAGTTGGGAAAGTTTTCAAGTGGGGTCTTGATTTTATCCTGTGATCTGTATTGACAGGGTGTTGCTATATTGGTAGACACCTAAAGGATACAACTTTTTTTGTACTAAAAGGTCCACTCTAGAATGAGGAGAATAATTTTAATTGGTATATAGGTCAAGAGTGGAGATAAGTGCCCCAGTGATTTGAAAGCAATACTGTGCTAAACAAAACACTTAGCTCTTGTGATCCAAACCAGCATTCCATTATTGGAACCAGCAAGGATTGGGAGTGTGGTTCAGAACAGGTGGTAGACTATTTCATATCTAGATCACATGAAAGAAAAAGAATTCTGATATGTGCTTAATGCTAGAAATAATTAGTTCATACAAATCCTCTTTTCTATTGTCTCTCCTTAGAATCAGCTCACATCAACTCTGAACAGGCTTCATCTAACCATTGTCCCAAAGACCACAGGATCCCACCATATTCTCTTCTTTATAAAATATCTCTTGTATCTTTCTTTACTCACACAACTCTGTTTAAACTGAAAGATTTATCTCTGTGCTGTTTCACAAAATCAGTGAAAAGCCCATGAGGCAACTTTTCAACAAAAAGAAAGTTCTGGTGTGAGGAAAGGTACCCCTTGAGCTACAGCCCTCTCCCTGTCTGTCACCTACAGTTGCAAGGTTTAAAGTTCCTTCTGATTAATTATTCCTATGGAAAACACATGGGGAGCTCTTTCACAATTCAAGTTGGGGAAGAAATCAGTGTTTCTAATCAAAACAGTTCTCTACCAAGGCTTCCCACAGGCTGTTGCCTTGAGCTTGCTGAATTATCCTGGTTCTGGAGTTAAAGTGTGAAAAGTTAAAAATCATCATCAGCCTCAAGTCAGCCTTGGATTTGAGTTCTTACTGAAATTAACTGAATGCTCCAACTACTGTTTTTTTAGGTCCCAGTTTTTCTTCTATAGAATGTTAAGAAAATGTATTAACAATGTGTAGGATTTTCATTCTAGGCTATTTGTATATTTACCATGGTTCTGGGAATGAACCGAGAAATGTTTTATCTTCGAGCTTCACCTCCAGCCTAATTTATTGTTTTTTTTTATTTTGAAACAGGGTCACATTAAGTTGCTGAAGTTGGCCCTGAGCCTCTAATCTTCCTGTTTCCTTTGGCCTTACTGGGATTATAGGCTTACACCACACTCTTGCCTTCCCGAATATTATTTTAATGGGAATCTTTTATTTGATGTTGAACCTCACAGGCACACCTATTGTAAAAGGCACATTAGTAGTTAAATAGTTAAGAGCATTGTAGAAAATGGGTATTGTGCCAGGCATGGTTGTGATGCTTGTAATTCCCGTACTTGGGAGGTGGAGACAGGAGGATCACACAGGTTCAAAGCCAGTCTCTCTGGCTTTAGAGACCCTGTTTCCAAATTAAAAAAAATATATAAAAATAGGTCTGGGAGTATAGCACGGAGGTAGAAGGGTTTCCAGGAACACCAGTACCACAAGAAAGAAAGAAAGAAAGAAAGAAAGAAAGAAAGAAGGAAAGAAAGAAAGAAAGAAAGAAATGGGTATTGTGGGTTTGGGTATTTAACAATTTGTACTTCTTTTTATTCTAAGGATGGGATCTTTGCTTCTAAGATTGAAGTTCTCTTCCATTAGATGTATAAATTTTTTATTTTATTTCCCATACAACTATAATTGCTGACTTATATGCAAATGATACTGCTTGTTAAATATACTTGCTGACAGAGTTGAAATTCACTGTTTCCTTCCATCTTATTTTTCAGTTGTCTAATCCTTTACTTTATTACTCAAATAATGTATCTCTGCTTCCAGTTTTCTAATGATTGGGAGAAAAGTTCAAGTAACATGAGCTTTCAGAAACTTCTACTTTGTTTTCTTTCCAAATTTATCCAACCTTTGTTTTGTTTTGCTTGTATGAGACCTTTTAAATGTTACCTTGAAAATATAAATATATTAAGTAGCTCCTTCTGTATGTGAGCCAAACATTGTTTATTTATAACAGCAATCTTAAGGTGTTTTGTCTTGAGTGATAGAGTTCATAAAACAGGATCAACTTTACAGTCTCTGTCAATTATAAATCTTATAACACAAGTCATAGAAAACTGTAGAGGTTAAAATATACCCAAATAAAATGCAAGACAGAAATGATTCACAACAAATGGTTATGTTTTACATCAAAAAACTCTGTAAACGATCTACAGAAGATTATAAACAACTAAAAATTCTTAATATCAATGAATTTCTTTTTTGCATTTTAGCTTTTTGTATTACTTATCGTATGGTATATATATATATATATATATATATATATATATATATATACATATTATTTTTATGTGGATCATATTGAAAATTACATACATTAAGACAGCACTTGGTGCCCTCACTGCCACTGCCCCCCCCAACAATGAGTGTCCATGTTAACTATGTTACATTCATACTTTTACACATATTCGAATGTAGCTCCTCTGTTAATCAACCTCAACCTTCTTCCTCTCCTACCCTTCCATTCTAACTTTGCTGAGATTCCCCCTCCATTAGCTGGAGTCCCTTTGGTATCTGAATACTCCCCAGTTTGGGAATATTATAGAAAACATATGTCCCTTCTATTTCTGTGCTTGGATGACCTCACTTAACATAATGTTCTCCAGGTCTTTTCATCTTCTTGCACTTCAAATGACAAATGACATGATTTTGTTTTTTATGGCTGAGTAGAATGCCATTGTGTGCATTTCTCATAATTTTGCAATCCATTCATCTGTTTATGGAGACCTAGCTTGGTTCCATATTTTAGCTATTATGAATTGTGCTACTATCAACATGGGTATGCATATGTTACTGTCATTTTCTGATTCCAACCCCTTTGGAAAGATACCCAGGAGTGGTATAGCCAGATCATATGATGGATCCATTCTCAGTTTTCTGAGGAATATACACACCGCTCTCCATAGTACCCAAACTAATTAGTACACCCACAACAACAGTGTAAAAGAGTTTCTCTTTCTCCACATCTTCACCAGCATTTGTTGTTATTTGACATATTTATGCTTGCCACTGTAATTGGGGTTAGATGGAATCTCAGCATAGTTTTAATTTGTATTTCACTGGTGGTTAATGATGTAGAACAACTTTTCATGTATTTATTGGCCATTTATATCTCTTCTTTTGTGAAGTGTCTATTCAATTCAGTTGCCCATTTCTTTCCTGTGTCACTGTAATTTCTAATTGGACTACTCCAAAATGAGTTGCATGGTCTTATCCCATTGAGGTCCCGTGGCTACTTTGGATGGTCTTCTGCCTCCGCTGCGTAAAATTAATGCAAGCATTACCTGGCTGTCCTGATGCCAGATGTCTAGAGGGCACAGTGCACCCCTATGGGTCCCGCCTCTGGTGAGCACATGTGCTTTCGGATCTATTTTTGCATTTCTGGAGCATGGTGCTGATCACTTAAGATGTTGAAGCTCTGTAGCCACTTTCTGCACTTCAGGTTCTTGGATGATTTGTTGGGATTTCTTGGGGATGTAGCACTGAAGACAGCACTTGTGGTTCTGTCTGGTGGCCTGAAATGGCAACGGCAGCTGGCTAGCAACTGCATCAGGTCAGTTGCACACTTGGGCTTTTGCAGTCCATCTTGCAGTTCATAGTTCTGGATTCCTTCTGCTGTGATTCCTGTTTTTGTTTTAGTTCATGAGCTTTGTTTATTTTGTTTGCCAAGATGCTGCCTTCTCAAGAGCTGAACTTTATTTGTTCCAGCTACTGAGATGTGCTGCTCCTGCAGTCACCATTTTGAATCACCCCCATATCAACTAATTTCAAAACCTTTCTCTAATGAACTTTACAATTGCCTGAAACTATAACTTTAAATGACCAAATTTTTTATTTTCTGTGATAATTGCACAGTGCAGTTGCTGGAGGTATACCTTGTTACTTTATATCCATTTGGAGAATTTATTCATTTACTATATTGCCAAGATGCCCCTAAGAGGAGGTAGAGCAGATAGCTAGAACTCTTTGTTTATGACATGTCACATGGTATAAGGACCAGCATAAATACACCCTTTCTCAGTATCCCTCTTGGCTATCATCAATGACTTTTTCATTCCACTATTAATTAGTCTGATTTGGAGATTAATGTTGTGATATATAATGCATAAACATCTGGATTACTCTACTGTAAATATAATGAGTCTAATATAATCAAAGGTGTCTCTGAAAAAGAAGGCTAAGTTTGCAAAAAAATGGACCAGAGAAGAAATAAAATGTAGCATTTGAGACATGTAAAGTAGCATTTGAGACAAGTAAGACAAAAACAGGGACAAATGTGCTAAAGTGTGCCCTCTGGGAAAAAAGTGTCATTTGCTACTTGGGAAGTTATAAGAACTGGGTGCTTACTGAATGGTTCTGGAAGGTAAAATTCTTAACAAGAAAGGTAAAATTTTATTTTTTCCATTTAACTAAATCATCCAGTTGTTCCATCGGCATAAGAGGAGTGAAGAAAAATGAGGTCTTTTAAGAATAACAGGGACAAAGATGGGAGATTTTTCAAGTAAGTGCTCTAAATACTTTTGTGGAAATGGATTATACACAGGATTTTTATATCTAAATATAAACTAAATACAAACTAAATCACAGTGGTGCCGTCCAACAAAAATTACAAGGTAGGCAAAGAAATAAATTTGGTTCATAATGATAAAAATATTAAACTGAAATAAAAACAGAAATGATATAGATAACAGAGTTGGTAAAGAAGGTCATTAACAGAGTTATTATTACAACAACTTAACATGTTAAGGAAAATAGAGGAAAGATTAAAATTATGAGTAGAGAAGTAAAAATATTTTTTTAAATCTAAACTTTCATGTCAGCAAGATGGTACAATTAAAGATCACCTACTCATATTGTGCATCAATCCACAAAATTTCTTGAGAAGTCTTTGGACTTATGAGAGCTAGTGGAGCCCAATATGCAGCAAGGCTATTTCAAAACAACTTTTCTCCTTCTCCTTCTCCTTCTCCTTCTCCTTCTCCTTCTCCTTCTCCTTCTCCTTCTCCTTCTCCTTCTCCTTCTCCTTCTCCTCCTCCTCCTCCTCCTCCTCCTCCTCCTCCTCCTCCTCCTCCTCCTCCTCCTCCTCCTCCTCCTCCTCCTCCTCCTTCTTCTTCTTCTTCTTCTTCTTCTTCTTCTTCTTCTTCTTCTTCTTCTTTTCTTCTTCTTTGCAGGTCTGGGGATGGAACCCAAAGGCATTTGACCTCTGAGGAGCTACATCCCCTGCCCCATTTTTTATTCTTTATTTTGAAACAGGGTCTCACTAAGTTGCAGAGGGCCTCACTAAGTAGCTGAGGCTGTCCTCTTACCATGATCCTCCAGTCTCAGCCTCAAGAATGCTGGGATTACAAGCATGCACCACCACACCTGGCTAAACATGATCTTCTGACAGATGATTTTGCCTGTAAATTAAGATCACACTGTGCTGTAGATAAGCCTTTATGGGTTGAAGTCCAGAATAAGACCATTAGATCTGGAAAATAGGTACTGTTCTGCAGTTTTGAAATAGCCTTGCTGCATATTGAGCTCCGCTATAAATAATACAAGAGAAGAAGCCCCAGTATCGGCCAGTAGAGATATCAACCTGGGAGTTGACTGGCGATCCTTCCACGCTTAGGAATAAATAATATTTGGAATTTAATTATTAAGAGTTATATTATTTCATCCTCACTCCTCTCTTTGGAACCTGTACTTTTGTCGGCTGGCTCCGGCAAAAGTCTACAGCTAATTTTTATCCACCATTGAATTAACACTCAACTGATTACCCTAGCCAGTATCTCTTGGATTGTAAAGTTTTGCCTTCTGGTTAGAAGAGACAAAAATTATTTCAATTCCTGTGAAATATCCTTTTGAGTGGTTCATTCCCTAGCTTAAGGTAACATCCTCAAACGTATACTCTGATTTGTACTCATAAATATTCAAGGAATCCTTATGTAAAACTCTGGAATTTCTCTCTGTGAGGTCTTCTCTCCTCCATTACTTTAAGCTTTTTGACTTTGATGGACTCTCATCACCATCTTCTAAACTCAGGATGACTAGTATCTAGATTTCCTCTCCTGATTTGTCATGGAAATTCACACAAGGAAGCAACATAGAACAGTTGTAGGGATCCTATCATTTATTTTCTCAATCTTAATCTAACATCAAACCTGTAAAATACAGTCATAGTATCCTCATAAAGATCAATGATTTTAATTATAGATGCATAACCAGACATAGTGGCACATGCCTGTTATCTCAGTAATTAGAAGCTTGAGACAGTATTAACACAGGTTCAAAAACAGCCTCAGCTACTTGGTGAGATATTTTTTTCTTTTCTTTATTTTAATTTTTATGCTTTTATTGGTTCATTATAGTCTTACATCATTGTGTAAATTATGTTGACAGTGATATATACTCACACAGCATTTGATGCTCCCCCTGCCCTGACCACTGCCTCCCCATTTTTCTCCTTCTCCATACAGAGTATTGAGATTGACATTGGTATTTTTACATGTTTTCACATAGCCATGCTAATAATTCCTTCAATAAACCTCACTCTTTCCCTTTTCCTTCCCTTAGACCACCTCCCTGATTTCACTGAAGTATCTCCTACATTATTTGGAGTCCCTCTGGTATCCCAATTACTCCCCAGCTTCCTCATATGAGAGGAAACATATGACCTTTCACTTTCATGACTGGCTAATATCATTTAATAGAATGTTCTCCAAGTCCTACCATTTTCTTAAAAATAACATAATTTTGTTCATCTTTATTGCTAAGTACAGTTACATTGTGTGTATATCTCATAATTTTTAATCCATTAATCTTTTGATGGACACCTAGGTTGGTTCCATAATTTAGTTATTGTGAATTGTGCTCCTATGAACATGAATATATTATTATAGTTCTCTGGCTTCAACCCCTTTGGAAAGATATCCAAAAGTGGTATAGCCAGATCACATGGTGGATCCATTCACAGTTTTTATCAGTGTAGAGGAATCTATAGACTGATCTCCATAGTGGCTGAACTAATTTGCAACCCCACCAAATGTGTAGAAGAATTCCAGTTTCCTCACATCTTTGCCAAATTATTTAGTTTAATTTTTTTGATTATTGCCATTCTAATTGGGGTTAGATAGGATCTCATGTAGTTTTGATTTGTATCTCCCTGATTGCTAATGATACTGAACATTTTTTCTATATTTATTGGCCATTTGTATTTGTTTATTAGATTATTTTAATGTGAATTCTTTTGAGTTTTTTTATATTCTAAATATTAGTCCTCTATCAGAGGAATAGCCAGTAAAGATCTTCTCTGATTCTGTAGGCTTTCTCTTTAGAATCTTAATGTTTCCTTTGATGAGCAAAATCTTTTTAATTTAATGCCATCTCATTTATTAATTCCTGTTTAAATATCTTGAACTTTGGAGGTTTTGTTGAGGAAGTTACAACCTATGTCTATATGTTGGACCTATGCCCTTTTTTAGTAGCTTCAAAGTCTCAGATCTAACTTCCAGATTTTTGATCCATCTTTAGTTGATTCCTGTGCAGGGTGAGAGGTAAAAATTTAGTTCTACTAAATTTTAGTTTAAAATTTTATTTCCACTGGTTAACCAATTTTCCTAACATCATTAGTTGAAAGGGCTGTCTTTTCTTCAGTGAATGCATTTGGCAACATTGTCAAAAATTAATTATCTATTATTATGTGAATTTGTTTCTGTATCTTCTACATTATTGTGTCTGTTAATCAATAAATGTGTCATATGTAAATCAATACATGCTGTTTTTAGTACTATATCTATGTAGTATAATTTGAAGTCAAGAATTGTGATGCTTTTTTCCTGGTTCTTACTGCTGAGAATTACTTTGGCTATTTTGTTTTGTTTCTCCTTATAAAATTCATGGCTAATTTTTCTAGGTCTATGAAGAATGGAATTGATATTTAATAGGGATTGCATTGACTCTGTATCACCTTTGATAGAATAGCCATTTTGATAATATTTATTCTATCAATGAATAAAGGAGATCTTTCTATCTTCTAAGATATTCAATTTCTTTCTTTAGTTTTTTATAATTTTCATTGTCTTTTACCTCCTTATTTAGGTTTATTCCTAGCTAATTTATTGACTTTGAGGTTAGTGTGAGTAATTTTTTTTCTAAACTTCTTTTCAGTGGATTGACACATAGAAAACCTACTAAAAATATTTAGATTGATTTTGTATCCCATTACCTTGCTATAGTTGTAAAACAGCTCCAGTAGTCTTTTGATTGAAATTTTTTTGGTTGTTGTTGTTTCTGTTGTTCTTAATATAAAATCAGAGACCTTTCTATGTGCTCTTCCTTTTTTCAATCTTGCTGTTTTCATGATTAATCTTCACTTCATATCACTACTTTTTTTTTCTTTTTTTCTTTTTTTTTTTTTTTTTTTGCAGTCCTGGAGATGGAACCCAGGGGGCATTCTACTTCAAAGGTACATTCCCAGCCCCATTTTTTAGTCTTTTATTATGCTTGAAACCGGGTCTCACTGAGTTGCAAAGGTTCTCACTAAATAGTTGAGGCTGTCCAAGAACCGCAATCTTCTAGTCTCAGCTCCTGTTCTCAGCTTCCAGTCTCAGCTCTAGAATGCTGGGATTACAAGCGTGTGCCACCACACTAATTTTTTTTAAAGTGAACTTATTTTTATTACTAATTTTTTGCAGCACTGGAGATGGAACAGAGGAGCAATCTGCCTCTGAGCTACACGCCTACCCTTATTTTTTATTCTTTATTTTGAAACTGGGTCTCACTGAGTTGCCAAGGGCCTCACTAAGTAGCTGAGGCTGTCCTTGAACCACATCCTCCAGTCTCAGCCTTCCAAATGCTGGGATTACAAGTGTGTGCCACCACACCTGGCTTTATCATTAATTTTTAAAAGTGAACACTCACCCTAAGACATCAATTTGTGGTCATTTCCTCCAGAAAGCATTACTATATCCTTTAAATATGTCTAGGCATCACTATCATATTTTTCATAGCATCATGTGATTTTTTTAAAATCACAGTACTTACCAGAGTTATAAATTTTACAATTCTTCTAATTTATAAGTTCTCTATTTCCAAAGTGAGTTTGTAGAATCCAAAGGGAAAGAGACTATGTATGTAATGGGAAATGAGAATTAATCAAGCAGCAACTCACATGGACAGGTAGATAAGGAACAGGGTGGCTGAAGAACTTTCACTGGAGACTTCTGTGGATAGATGCTGGGCACACGAGCTCCACCATTAGCACTCAGTGGCCTGGCACTACTGAAGCTGCTCCTCAAACACAGATATGGTTCTAGGCATTTAGCAAGAAACCCCTGAAATGACTGACATTAAGTTTCTGTTCATGGTAAAATGAGTTTTTAAGGAGAAAATATGGTGATGTATAAAAACACTGGAGAGCAAGAAAAAGAAAAATATATTGCAAACTTTTCAAAGTCTGAAATGCATATCTATTGCATCTTTACTATAATGAATAACAAAGTTAAATGTGTAGCTCAGTGGTAGAGCACTTCACAAGGCCCTGGGCTCAATCCCAGTATCACAAACAGGAAAAAGGAAAGAAAGGGGAAAAATGACAGGCAAGCAGACAAAAATAAATAAATAAAACTCTCAATCACTCGAGATTCAAAGGAAAATAATGATACTAAATTTTATAACATTTGCCTTCTATATCTTTTTATTATTTGCTTTCTAAATACCAGAAGAAAGAAAATATGGCAGTCTCTTTAGTCATAAAAACTTACTGGAGTTGGCAAACAATGTTTTATCCTCTTGTAACTGGAGCTTTACTAATTCCTGGAGAGGGAATGGCAAATGTAGACTTTGAGCCCTGATTCTCTCTTGTGCTGTCTAATGAGGTCCCTGCTGTATTTAGTTATGTAAATACTGGTATTCTAGAATCTGTGGAAGATTACACTTGTGTTTTCATAAGTGCAAACACAGTATCTTTATCCCAACTAATGTGTTCAGAGCATTGCAGTTTGATCCTTGTTGGTATTACTGCTATTTGTATAATCACCAAAATTATTCAGATCAGGAGGAAAGAGAGAAAGAATGCATTAAAATATCAAGTTTACAGTGACTATTCAGTACTTCTGAGCCAAAGAAAAAGCAAATAAATAAATTCTGAATTGTTTCCAGATAAAGATGTATTGGGTAAGGATAAGACTCATCAAGGTCATTTTTCCCCTGTGAAACTGTTGCAAAGAACACTTATTATCTTAAACTTTCTCACTACTATTATATTTTGCCTATAATAATTATAGAAAAATGTAGCTACCTTAATTTAGATCAATTTAAATGACGAGTATTTCAAGTATGGCTATTTTTAGTATTTATTGATTTAACCGAGATTTATAGGATTTATAGAATTCTGCAAAAGGCACTGAGCTACATGCTGAGGATACAGTGCTCAGAAGAAGGAAACCCAGAATAGAAACCAAGAGTTATAGAAATTTAAAATCCTATGTCTTCCATATCTGTTATTAGCCTGAGATTCTTATTTCTTAAAAAGCTAACATGAATTTGAGACTATTTTTCTTGAAATGTGAACTTACTAAACATGCAATCTGAAGCTCAGTGATTTTTACGGGACAGATAAAATCTGTGGGGAAACAATGTTCTACAGAGATCATAAGGCATTGTAAATTTGCTGATTTCAAAGGTATTGATAGACTAATATGACAATGCCTTTATCATTATTTTCATTATTCTTTGGTACTGGGGATCAAACCCAGAGGCATTCTAACTCTGAACTCTCCAGCCCCTTTTATTTTTTAAACAGGGTCTCAGTAAGTTTCTGAGGCTGGCTTCAAAACTGTGATTCTCCTATCTGAGCCTCCCAAGCCTTGGAATTACAGACATGTGTAAACCCCTCCCCCATCTTGATAGTGACTTTAAATAAATACCCAGAATAGTATGCATTCCCTTCCAGAGTATTTTTCATGTCTTTATTAGATCCTGACAGCTAGAATTAAATTCTGATACCCCAAAAATCAGCTAAAATAGGGGGAGCATGAAAGGTAATTTTAAAGTCTATATCTTGGACTTTAAGTTTCTAAATAAAACAAAACAAACAAACAAAAAAAGAAAACAAGTTTACCCTTAAAAAGGAAAAGGGAATTATAGCAGTTGTGGCAATAGCTCTAGTCATCTAGGCAGAGGAAAATTGTACATGTCATTAAATACATCCAACCTTATTCTGCAAAAACAACAACAGGGCAGTGTCTTGTCAACTTTGAAGTTTGAAGAAGACAAGGTTCTATAGTGAAATAAAAAGAAGCCCTGACAGTCAAAACATCATAATGTTCTGATTGAGCTCCTGAGAGTGCCCAGGCCCCAAACAGTCTTATCTGTGCTTTGCTTGTGAGTAAGTGAAGTTTATTCAAGGATATACTACAGCTCATGCTCTAATCAAGAAAGGTCTGGATGCCTCTAGCAGGCAAGCAAATGCTCAACAGTAGATTCATAGTAATTTTAAAATCATGAAAGTTTTATTTGCATAAATTTCTTTTTTGGTAGAAGTTTTAAAGACTACATGATAATTTTGCATAGAAAGAAGCCATGGCAAGAGTTTTGGATGAAGAAGTGCCGTCATCATTTTTTGCCTTTAAGCAAAAACACTTCTACAAATATAAATTCAACTGTATTTTTATTTAGGTTCTACTACAAGTTTTTTTCAGTGTAAGGTAAGTGCTCTATGATCCCAAAATCCAGAGAAGAGATAGAGGGAAAGGTATGAACAAAACCTCTTTATAAAAAAAATAAAAAACATGATTTTCTTTCTTTTCTAGCCTGATATCTATGTTTACTTGGAAAACTGCATGTTTCCCACTGATTCTTGTTTCCCTTCTTCATTGACATAGAGTTCATCAGTATTTATCACTAGCCTACTCTTCAGGTATTTATACTCATGTGATCAAATTTTCCTAGTGGTATGTGAATTGAATGGCATATGTAAAATATCTTCACTTGCTTAGTAGAAAATTTTGCCTATAATTTCTTTCTGATTTTTTCCATGATCTAAATCATGGGTAAAACTACAAGCAAGCTAAAATAAGAAAAGAAAGAAAATGCAAGAAAAAGCTACTGAGTTTTTGGTCTCAGCTTTATGCTTAACCTTTTGTACTATTCTTTTGCTTGTCAGCTCTTTGGAAAGCACAGATCTCTTTCCAAATAGCTCCATGTTAGGTTCTGGTAAAGGAGTGGCTCAGAGCCCAGAAGGCTGGAGAAAGGATGTGACACCGCTCTTTCCTCTTCCTGTTATCCTCAGTGTTACTTTTCTACTGGGTAATATCTGTTTGCTTCTTTGGGAACTGCTGAATTTAGTTTGCAATTTTTCCAACATTTTCAATTACATTTATCTCTGTCTCATTAGAAACATTAACAGTAGAGAACTGTCAGTACCTCTGCTGAGGTCATATCCTAGCCCCACAGTCCCCTCTTCTGAGTTCAGAAACAGCACTGCCAACTGAGCAGCATCTCCTCCTAAGAGGTCTGGATTCCACATAATTCTAACCCCTTCTTTTGTTCTTTCCCTTCTCCATAGAAACAATTATAGGAATAATTGTAGGGGCATATAATTACTTCCTGCAGCTGCTAACTTCATGACATTTTGGTGTGTACTCTTTGATTTTATAATTGCCTAATTCTAATAAGCAACTACTTATATTATGTCCATTAAAATAACCAATATAATTTTTGTTATTTGATTATGCCGATACCACCAAAAAGTGAAGAATAACATCATAATAATATTGACACGTCATAATTTTCCTGCTTAGTTTCCCTTCCCCCTTGATCATTTAGTAACTTATTAATCTAATAATTACTAACTCCGATTTCCTAACAGAAAGCAGAGAAGGTAAAATATTTGGCTGTTAGAAAGCATATAGAATAGATTATAATAAAGAATACATTATTAAATTATAGTTAATCTGGTGAAAATTAAACCAAGAAATAAAATGTGACCACAACCTCAAATATCTACAAAGTTGAAACGGTTAATATAAATGATTGAAGAAAACCAAGTATAAAGGTGGGGAGCAGAAGAGTGACAATAGATAGTAACTGACACCTGTCCTCAACATCAGGGAGCCAGTAGAAATAGAAGGAGTTTGATTATCTGGCAGTACCAACCTATCAAAAGAAAAGCAAGTGCTCAAGTCCACACAATTATAAGGTAGGCATGAAGATTGGTCTCCAAATTTTGGGTATTCCAAAATTAGCTAGAAATTTTAATTTCTACCTGAACTCTTATCATTTGTAGATGTGACTCATTCATCTTTTGGGAAAGCACTGTAAATGCCAGACAGAAAGCGGCCCTGGGGCTAATCTGAGCCATATGTATCTTCTTGTGACTAATGAAGACATTCCATGCCCCCCTAAAGTGCCTATCTTATAAAGCCAGAACAGTGGATATTATGGTTTGGGTCTGAATGCTCCCTGAAAGGATGATATGTTGAAGGCTTGGTTCCTATTGCAGAAGTGTTCAGAGGTAGGGTTTCTGGAAAATAATTGGATTTCAAAAACTGATCTCACCTATGCATTAATCCACTGGTTGGCTTTTAATATAATATATTGGGAGGTGACAAAACATTTGGTGGTGGTGGGTAGGTAGTGAGAAAAGGTAGGCCATGGAGGCATTTCCTGGAAGTGTATATTTTGTCCCCAGACACTTTTTCTTTCTCTCTCTCTTCGAGCCTCCATGACACGAGCAGCTCTACTCCGCCATACCCTCTTTGCCATGATGTTCTAAATCACTGAGGGTCCAGAACAATGAAGCTAGTCTTCTATGAACTAAAACCTCTGAATCCAGGGATGGTGGTGCATGCCTACAATCCCAGTATTCAGGAGGCTGACACAGGAAGATTCCAGGTTCAAGGTTAGCCTCAGCAACCCAGCGAGACCCTGTTTCAATTTTTTAAAAAGTGCTGAATGTGTAGCTAGAATTTACCATAAAATAAATTAAATTAAATAACTTCTGAAACCATGAGTCAAAGTAATTATTTACTCCTTTACATTTATTTTACCAGATATCTTGTCACAGCTACTAATAGTGGTTGAGCACAATAATTCTTAGAAAAATTTGTGTACTTGGATGAAGGAAAGTCCTATTCTTTACTTCAGAGAAGATTTTTAAGATTCCAGAGTAGAAATATCTGAGTAATGGGTTTAAGGAGAAGAAATTTAGGAAGGGGCAAAGAGAGTCATACAGGAAAATATAGTGTCTCTGTGTCCTCAGAGAGTAGTTAAGATGACAAAGAACTTAAAAGTGTTCTACAGTACTTTGAATCCCTGTGAGGCAGGAAAGAGCAGTGATCTGTGTACAACTTGAGAATCTGAAAAATATCTCAGAAACTTGAATATGCCCCAGTATTACAAATGATGAAACAAAAAAAATTTACATGGACAGAAATTTAAAAAACAGGAGAGATAAAAAAACAAAAAATTGTTGAATTTCACAATAGATGAATGACAACACCAATATCTGACTGTTTCCTACCCATAATGATCTAAGTATAAAAAACTGCAGAAGACCAGAAAACCAGAGACTACTCCAGGCAAGACAGTTACTCTGAACTGACTGAGATTCTGCCACCTTACAGAAGAATTATAGCTGATCTTTAAAAATTAACTATGTTAGAAGACACTGCATTTTGAAACTCATATCTTCTATAGCCTGATTATAAATTAAAAACCTAGCTTTCTAATTTGTCCAAAAAAGAAAGAAATTAGTTTTTAAAAGATTTTATGCTACTTTCTTTCAAATTTATGTTTCTAACCTTGACCTGTAACTTGGGCTCTAGATTCTTAATTCTAATTACCTTTCTTTTTTAAATTTTTAAAATTTTTAAATTTTTTATTAGTGCATTGTATTTATACATTATAATGGTGTAAAAAAAAACTTACATAGACATAGATGTACACATCACCCAGCCAGCTCCCATCCAGTCCCCACCTCACTCCTTCCCCATCCCTCCTTCCCATGCTTGGTTTAGTGGTTGACTTCAATATGAATAAGTATATCACATGCTTTAAGGAGTTTCCCTCGCCCCCCTTCCCATCCCCACAGTTAGGTTGTCTTACTTGCTCCTCTATAGGATCTCCTTTTTCACCTGGAGTTTCTCCTATGACCCCTGTCACCCTAGCTTTCATATATTAGAGAAAGCATCTGATTCCTTACTTACTGTGACTGACTAATCTTGCTTAGCATAATGTCCTCAAGATCCATTAATTTCCCTAAAAATAATGCAACTGTATTTTTTATGGCTGAGTAAAATTCCATTGTGTACATATCCCAGTTTTGTAATTCATTCATCTGTTGATGGACATCTTGGCTGGTTCCATAGTTTGGCTATGGTGAATTGTGCAGCTATGAACATAGATACACATGAATTAGTTTGGTAGTTTGGTTTCCTTTCCTTTTGGGTAGATACCCAGAAGTGGTATTGCTGGATTAAATGGTAAATGTGTTCCCATTCTTCTGAGGATTCTCCATACTGTTTTCCAAAGTGGTTGCAATAATATGCAATCCCACCAACAATGTTTTAGAGTTCCCACTTCTTCACATCCTTGCCAGCATTAGTTGTTATTTCTGTTTTGAATGATTGCCATTCTAGTTGGAGTTAGGTGAAATATCATGGTAGTTTTGATTTGCATCTCTCTGACTGCCAATGATGTTGAGCATTTTTTCATGCATTTATTGGCCATTTGAATTTCTTTTTTTGTGAAGTGTCTAGTTTGTTTGCCCATTTTTTTATTGGATGACTTTTTTTTTTTTAGTGTTGATTTTCTTGAGTTCTCTGTATATTCTAGATATTAGTCCTCCATCTGAGGGGGAGATGTCAAAATATTTTCCCATTCTCTTGGCCCTCAATTGAGGTTCTAGACAGTTTCCTTTGCTGAACAGAAGCTTTTCAGTTTCATGCAATCCCACATATTGATTCACCTTTTAGTTTGTTGTGCCTTTGGGGTCTTGTTGAGAAAGTTTTTATCTGTGCCTATGTGTTATAGTGTTGGACCTATGCCCTCATCAAGGAGTTTCAAGGTCTATGGTCTAATTTCCAAGTTCTTGGTCCATCTTGAATTGATACTTGTTCATGAGAAAGTGGGATTAATTTCCAATTTTTTGCATATGATTAACGAGTTTTGCCAACACCATTTGTTGAAGAGGCTATCTATTTATTCCAGTGTATTTTTTGGTCCCTTTGTCAAAAATCAATTGGCTGAAAGTGTGTGGACTTGTTTCTGGGTCTTCGATTCTGCTACATTGATCTATGTATCTGTTTTTGTGCCAGTACCATGCTATTTTGATTACAATGGCTTGGTAGTATAGTTTAAAGTCAGGTATTGTGATTCCTCCTGCATGGTTTTTGTTGTTGAGAACTACTTTGCCTATTCTGGGTTTTTTGTTATTCCAAATAAATTTAAGGATTAATTTTCTATGTCTGTGAGGAATGATCTTGGTCGTTCAATGGGCATTGCATTGAATCTGTAGATCACTTTTGGAAGGATGGCCATTTTAATGATATTTATTCTGCTTATCCATGAACATGGAAGATCTTTCCCTCTTCTAAGATCTTTGATTTCTTTTTTCAATGTTTTAAATTTTCTTTGTACAGGTCTTTTACCTCCTTGGTTAAGTTTATTCCTAAGTATTTTACTTTTTTGTGGGAAATCCAGAGTGGAAGTGTTTTCTGGATTTCTTTTTCAGTGGGTTTATGGTTGGTGTACAGAAAAGCTTTTGATTTTTTAAGATTGATTTTGTATCCAGACACTTTGCTGAATTTGTTGATCAGTTGTATAAGGCTTTTGGTTTAGTTTATTGAGTTTTCTCAATATAGTTTCATGTCATCTGCAAATAGTGAATGTTTGAGTTCTTCTTTCCCTATTTGTACTCCTTTTATTTCCTTCTTTTGCCTTATTGCTCTGGCTAGAGTCTCAAGTACTATATTGAAGAGAAGTGGTGATAATGGACATCCTTATCTTGTTCCTGTTTTTAGGGGGAATTCTTGAAGTTTTTCCCCACTTAGTATGATGCTGGCTGTGGGCTTATTGTAGATTGCCTTTATGATGTTGAGATATGTTCCTTCCTTTCCAATTCTCTGCAGTGCTTTTATCATAAATGGATGTTGGATTTTATCAAATGCTTTTCAGTATCTATTGAAGTGTTCATGTGATTTTTGTCTTTGGTTCTGTTTATATCATAAATTACTTGGCTTGATTTTAGTATTTTGAACCAGCCTTGCATCACTGGTATGAACCCTACCTTGTCGTGATGTATGATTTTCTTTATGTTTTTTTGAATGCTTGTTGCTAGTATTTTGTTTAGCAGTTTTGCATCCAATTTCATTAAACACATAGGCCTGTAGTGTCCCATCCTTGAGCTGTCTTTATTTGGTTTTGATATTAATGTAATGTTGGCTTCATAGAATGTATTTGAGAGAGTTCTGTTTTTTTCTATTTCACAAAATATATCGAGGAGTATTGGTATTAGCTTTTCTATAAAGCTTTTATAAAATTCACTTGGAAAACGATCTGGTCCAGGGATTTTCTTAGATGATAGGCTCTTTATTGCTGCTTCAATCTCTTTGCTTTTTGTTGGAGTATAGTTTTTCAAAGTAGTTTCTGATAATCCTCTGGATTTCTACACTGTCAGTAGTATTATCTCCTTTTGTATACCTTATCTTCATAATTTGGGTTGATTCTCTCTTTTTTTAGATTGATTAGTGGCTTGTCTATCTTGTTAATTTTTTCAAGAAACCAGCTTTTGGTTTTGTTGATTCTCTGTAGTTTTTATTCTCTACTCTATTAATTTATACTCTGATTTTAATAATTTCCTATCTTCTACTGGCTTTGAGGTTAGATTGTTCCTGTTTTTAAGGGCTTTGAGGTGTGTCATTAGGTTATTTATTTGATGATTTTCTGTTTTTCACTCAGTGCTATAAATTTTCCTTTAATACTGCCTTCAAAGTGTCCCAGAAGTTTTGATATGTTGTATCTTTATTTTCATTTGTTTCTAGAAATTTCTTTTTTTTTAAATTTAATTTTATTTTTTTTAATTAGTGCACTGTATTCATACATCATAGTGGGATACAAACTTTTGTAGGCATACATGCACACATCGCCCAGTCAGCCCCCACCTGATCCCCACCCCATTCTCTCCCCATCCCTCCATCCCATGCTTGGCTTAGTGGTTGACATCTAGTATTATAGCAATTTATCCAGAATTAAAAATGATAATCTCACATAACAGTTTCATTTGTCTGATACCAAGCTTTTGATGACTTAAAGATAACATTTCAATATTTCTTTTTACTTTCTTTCTTACCAGAGAATATTTTTTTCTATTTTTTTGGGTGAAACTATCATATATTTATATATTTATTTTTCAGAAAAAAAATCTATCCTAATATGGAATATGGACTCTAGATACCCAAAACGATCTTGAAAAAGAACAAAGCTAGAAGATATATATTTTCTGATTTCAAACCTTATAAAGCTACAATAATTGAAACAGTGTAGTACTATTCTAAAGACAGATATATAAATCCTTGGAGTTAAATAAAAGCCTAGAGCTAAATTCTTCCCTATATTATCAAGTTATTTTTGACAAGGTTTCCATGAACATTTGGTGGTGGAAATAATAATCTTTTAACTAAATATTGTTGAAACATAATAATTACATGGAAAAGAATAAAGTTGGACCCTTACCTAATCCCATATACAAATATTAACTCACAATAGATAAAAGACCTAAATATAAATCTTAAGACTATAAACTTTTAGAAGAAAATCTGGGTCATAAAACCTCACCACATTGAAATTGGCAGTGATTTCTTGGATATGATTTCAATGGCACAGGCAACAGAAGAGTATACAAACTCCCTAAAAAATAAAAAAAAATATTGTATATCCAAAGACAATGTAAACAGAGTTAACAGTTACTAATAGAATGGGATAAAATATTTCCAAATGCTATATCTGAAGGTATATTAATATTCCAACTAGAAGTCCTAAAAATTAACAACAATAAAGGCAAACAATACCATTTAGAGATAGGTAAAAGACTAACATAAGTAATGAATCTCTACAGATAACCAATCTTAGTTGACTGTTGGATGGAAACTCTTGTTTCTCTGGTTCTGGTGTGTGTTACCTATTTCTTCTTTGTAGTTAATCTCTGAGTATTTTCTCTAGTGCTGGTTTTGAAGAAATAAATTTCTTCAGTTTCTGTTTGTCATGGAAGCTTCTTATTTCCCCATCTAATTTGATAGAAAGTTTTGCTAGGTAGGAAATTTTTGGCTGGAAGTTGTTTTCTTTCAGAGTTTGGAATATGTTACTCCAAGCCCTTCTGGCTCTCATGACTTGGTTTGGGAAGTCTGGAGTGATTCTAATTGGTTTGCCTCTGAATGTCACTTGGCCCTTTGTTTTTGTTGCCTTTAAGATTCTCTGCTTGGCTTCCACAGTGGTCATTTTGACAATTATGTGGCGTGGGGATCCTCTTCTCTGATCCTGTCTAAAGGGAGTTCTATAAGTTTCCTGGACCTGTGTATCAACCTCTTGCTCTATGTTTGGAAATTTTTCTGCTATTACTTCCTTGAAGAGATTGTAGATCCCTTTGGTATCACTTTCTTTTCCCTCCTCTATTCCAATTATTCTTAGGTTGCTGTAGCCGTCTGGTGAATTTGCCGCTGCCGCCGGCAGTATGGCGCTGCTGCTGCATCCTCAGGCGTGAGGCCCATGTATCTCCTCTGTGGCTCTGAGCTCTGTTCTCAGTCAGCTTTCTCTCTGGAGCCTGGTGATTTTTTTGTTTCTCTGGTGATGGTGTTTTCTGGGTATGAAAGGCGCTGATTTTGTGGTAATGGAGATTGGTTGTTAGCGAGGCTCTTAAGCCCCGCTTTTCTCGGCCGCTCTAGAAATTTCTTGATTTCACCTTTTATATCTTCTATGACCCATTCTTCATTCAGAAGTGTGGTGTTCAGCCTCGATATGTTCATGTGGTTTCTTTGGGTCTATTTATAGTTGATTTCTAACTTCATTCCATATGATCTGATAAGACACAGGGAAGTATGACCTGTTTTTTGAGTTTGCTAATGCTCACTTTGTGGCCCAGGATATGAACAATTTTGGAGAAGGTTCCATGAGCAGCTGAGAAAAATGTGTACTCCTCTGTAGTTGGGTGAAGTATTCTATATGTGTCCAACACATCCATTTGATTAATGGTGTTCTTTAATTCTGAGGCATCTTTACTGACCTTTTGTCTAGCAGATAGGTCTAATGGTGTGAGAGGGGTGTTGAAGTCTCCTAGTATTATTGTATTATGATTTATACGTGGTTTAATGTCAAAGAGAGTTTGTTTTATGAAAGTAGCTGCACCTAAGTTTGGGGAATAAATGTTGATTATTGTTATTTCCTCTTGTTGTATTGTTCTTTTTACCAGTAAAAAGTAACCTTCTTTATCTCTTCTAATATGCTTGGGCTTGAAGTCTAACTTGTCTAATATCATAGTTGCTACTTCTGCTTGTCTTCAAGTTCCATTGGCATGGATTACCTTGCTCTAGCCCTTTACTTTTAGTTTTTTTCTATCTTTACTTGTAAGGCATATTGATTGCAAGCAGAAGATAGATGGGTTCTGTTTTTTTAATCAATTTTGCCACTTTATGTCTTTTTATTGGGGAGTTGAGGCCATTTACATTCAGTGTGATTATTGATTTTATTCCTAACATGTTGAGATTTTCTGTTTGAAATACTCTGTTATTTTTTGCTTAGTTGTCTGCTGGATGGAAGTTCTTGTTTCTCTGGTTCTGAAAGTGTATTACTCATTTCTTCTTTGTTGTCAATCTGTTTGAGTATTTTCTCTAGTGCTTGTTTTGAAGACATACATTTCTTCAGCTTTGTTTGTTATGGAAGCTTCATATTTCCCTGTCTACCTTGAAAGATAGCTTTGCTGTGTAGAAAATTTTTGGCTGGAAGTTGTTTTCCTTCAGAGTTTTGAATGTGTTACTCCAGGCCCTTCTAGCTTTTATGACTTGGTTTGGGAAGTCTGGAGTGATTCTAATTGGTTTGCCTCTGAATGTCACGTGGCCTTTTATTTTTGTTGCCTTTAAGATTCTCTCTTTAGCTTCTACATTGGTCATTTTTCTTTAACATGTGCAAAAGAGAAAGTTATTGGGATACAAAAGATAATCCAGATGATGAAGAGAAACCTCAGGGACCCAGAGAAGATAGAAAGGTAGGAATAGAGGAAGACTTCAGTTTATGAATAGAAATACTATCATAGATTATGTGAATACCTGTGAATATATATCAACGTCAATCTGGCTATTCTGTATAGGGAGAGAGAAAAATGGTGAGGGGGTTACTAAGAGCATGTGCATATATGTCATTGTTAATATAATTTGCATTATGATGTGAGACTATAATACACCAATAAAAGCACACACACACAAAAGAAATGGATGAGCTTTGGAGACATGCTTAGTGAGATGTACCAAACATAAAAAGACAAATTATTCAAATTTGTGATGTACCTAGAATACTTAGATTCATAAAGACAGAAAATATAATAATGATAACCAGGAGTAAAGGGTAATGAGGAATTTCTTAATGGATACCGGTTGTTAGTTCAGGATGATTAAAAGTTTCTGAAGGTGAGTGGGAGGTTGACTACATAATTATGTGGATGTACTTAATGTCATTTAATTGTCCACTTTAAAATGTTTAAAATAATAAACTTATGCTCTCTATATTTTACAATAAAAATTAATTAAGAAGTTATATATAGAATCATATATATATATATATATTTACATTTTTCTATATATATTCATATATATGAAATATTCCTATTTACATGTATTCTTTAGTACTTTTATAGGTAGTATAGGAAAAGCATATCTACATAGCCTAGATTCCTCTAGATCATAAAGTATTAATATACTTAAATAAATCATTTGTCTGAGATAAATATTTATAACAGATAAATTATATTGTTGTATTCAGTTCAGAACTTGATCTTAGGAAAAAGTATATGAAAATACTCTTACTTCCAATGTAAATACCTTTGAAAAATGAGAACATTCTACCTAATCATATTCTTAAAAAACAACAAAACAAAATGATCAAAAAATAAAGCGAAGTATATGAAAATGAGAAGCAGAAAAAATGCAGTCCAGGTACTTGTGGGTATCTTGGGCACACATTCTATATCATTCTTTACTGAATAGCAGAAAGCAGAAGACCAATACACAAGTCTAGGTGTCTGCCTGCACTTTTCAATAAATCTAGAGGAATAGGTACACTGTAAACTTGTGCACCCTTGAACTTTCATCCATTCTGATTATTGTGCTTTGATAAAAGAAGTGTTCTGTTTTGCCCTTTGCCAGTTGCATGTAGGTGTCACCAAGGTACTCTTAATCACCATTACAAAGTTTTCCCTGTCTGGTGGAAAAAGAAATATCAAATTGAAAAACCCCAAAAGTGTCAAAAATAAATTGTAAATGTGATCATGGTGGTTACAATTTCTGAACATTTTCAAAGCCTTAGAATTGAAGCAGCCTAAGGACATCAGATTAAATTAAGCAAAACCTTTACAGAGTTTAATGTTTTAAGAACACAAGGAGAAGCTAATCCTGACATCAATCCACAGGAAGAAAAAAGATAAAGGCAGCAATTCCTGCCTCCTGACATTCCTCTGTGACAGGGGAAGCACGTAGTCCCTGTGTTACTCTTCTGTAGGGAGGGCTCATTAGTGATGGAACAGTGAATGTGACTGGAGTAAGATGGCAGCAGGAGAAACAAGAATCACAAAAACATTTTACATTTTTAAGTGGGATCCATTTAAAGGACTATATTATTGGGAAGTTTATTTTATAATAATGAATTATTACACCATGTAATCAGTGCTATCAATCATTTGGTTCTTCTATTACTTCATTTGTGTTCCTTACTTATGTCTTTCATTGTGTTGTCTTCTTCTCCTTCACTTTATAATGTTAGAGTAAGAAACAGTTCTGTCTTTGGTCTTTAACTCTGCTCAATCTCTTGGAGGCTTCAGTCAGTCTTGGGAGTTTAAGTGCCTTCTTCTGTAAATCTCCAGTTGAGAACATTGCCCAAACACTAGATAAATGTTGATCAAACTACTGAAATTGATGACTAGATGCCTAACTACATCTCAGACTCATAAAAATAAAAACTTATCCCCATCCCTCTGACATGTCATTTGATTTATTATAGTGACATGTTTATTACTGGATAAGTCTAGAATGAGACAAGGTTACATGTACAAAAAACAAAGCCAGGAAAACTTTTAACAAAGAGCTGTGACTTAGGCAGAACACAAGCAATCAGTCAAAGGTGAGGGGCTTCCTGGTTGCTTTGGCTGTGCCCACCAAATCCTCCCGGAAAAAAGCAAATAAAGATACAAGAAATAAAAATTGCTGGGTGTAGTGGCACATGCTTGCAATCCCCGCACTTGGGAGGCAGAGACAGGAGGATTGCGCAGGTTTGAAGACAGCTGTGCTGGCTTAAGAGACCCTGTTTCCAAATATAAAATAGGTCTGGGAGTGTAGCCCGGAGATAGAAGGGCTTCCAGGAACCCCAGTACCACACACACACACAAAAGAAAAATTACAGACTTATATCCATGATGAATATAGATGCAAAAATTCTAAACAAAATACTAGCTATAGCCAGGCGTGGTTGTGCACACTTGTAATCCCCACACTTGGGAGGCAGAGATAGGAGAATTGCGCAGGTTTGAAGCCAGCCACGCTGGCTTAAGAGACCCTGTTTCCAAATAAAAAAGTATAAAAATAGGTCTGGGAGTATAGCCTGGAGGGAGAAGGGTTTCCAGGAACCCCAGTACCACCAAAAAAAAAAAAAAAATACTAGCTATATGCATTCAAAACCATATCAAGAGAATTGTACACTACAATAAGGGTGGTTTCATCTCAGAAAAGCAAGGCTGGTTCAACATAGGCAAATCAATACATGTTATTCACCACATAAATAGAACAAAGAACTAAACCACATGTTCATATCAATAGATGTTGAAAAAGCATTCAACAAAATCCAACACCCATTTATGTTAAAAAAAATACTGTAGAAAATTTGAATAGAAGGAACATATTTCAACATCATGAAGGAAATATACAATAAACCCAAAGTCAACATCATATTGAATAGGGAAAAACTGCAAGAATTCCCTTTAAAATCAGGAGCAAGACAAGGATGCCCACTATCACCACTCCTTTTCAATATAGTCCTTGAGACTCTTGACACAACAATAAGACAAGAGAAGAAAAGTAAAGAAATTCAATTAGGAAGAGAGAAATTAAAACTATTCTTATTTGCAGATGACATGATCTTTTATCTAGAAGGCCCAAAGAACTCAACCAAAAGAATTCTGGAGATGATTAAACAATTCAGTAATGTTGCAGGATATAAAATATAAACCTAAAGAAATCAGTGGCTTTTCTTTATGCCAACATTGAATCCACAGTGAGAGAAATAAAGAAAACAATTCCATTCACTATAACCTCAAAACCAATAAAATACCTAGGAATAAGCTTAGCCAAAGATGTAAAAGAACTCTACAAAAAATTATAAAACATTAAAGAAAGAAATTGAAAAAGACCTTGGAAGATGGGAAGATCTCCCTTGCTCATGGATAGGCAGAATAAATATCATCAAATGGCCATTCTGCCAAAAGTGATCTATAGATTGATTCAATGCAATTCCCATTAATGACATTCTTCATAGACCTAGAAAACTCAGTCATAAATTTTATATGAAGAAAGAAAAGATCCAGAACAGCCAAAGCAAATCTCAGCAATTATAATCATGCAGAAGGCATCACAATCCCGGGCTTCAAATTATATTATAGAGCAATAGTAAAAACAGCATGGTACTGACACAGCAACAGGCATACTGACCAGTGGAAAATAATAGAAGATACAGAAACAAACCCACACACCTAAAGTCAATTAATCTTTGACAAAGGGGCCAAACTCATACACTGGAGAAAAGACAGCATTTTCAACAAATGGTGTTAGGAGAACTGGCTATCCATTTGTAGAAAATTGGATCTAAATCCTTACCTCTCACCATGCACAGGAATCAGCTCGAGATGGATCAAAGACTTAGAAATTAGACCAGAGACTGTGAAGTTATTAGAGAAGGGCATAGGATCAACACTCCAACATATAGGCACAGGCAGTAACTTTCTCAACAAGACTTCCAAAGCACAGGAAATTAAAACAAAAATTAACGAGTGGGATGGCACCGAACTAAAAAGTTCTTCTTATCAAAAGAAACCATCAATAACCTAAAGAAGAAGCCTTCATAATGGGAGAAGTTCTTTACAAGCTACCACTCTGATAGAGGGCTAATATCCAGAATATACAAAGAATTCAAAGACTCCACACTAGCCAAACTAATAACCCAATCAAGAAATGAGTAAATGACTTTAATAGACACTTCACAAAAGAAGACATATGAATGGCCAATAGATACATGAACAGATGTTCTACATCATTAGCCACCAGGGAGATGCAAATCAAAACTATGTTTAAATTCCATCTGACTCCAATCAGAGTTGGAAGCATAAAGAAATCAAATAACAACAAATGCTGGTGAGGATGTAGGGAAAGAGAAACTCTCTTATACTGTTGGGGGGATTGCAAGCTACTTCAACTGCTATGGAAGTCGGTGTTGAGATTCCTTAGCAAACTTGGAATAGATCCACCATTTGATCCAACTCTACCACTCTTGGGTAGTTTTCCAAAAAATTTGAAATCAGAGAACTATAGAAACATATGCATGTCTATGTTACTAGCAGTACAATTCATAATAGCCAAAATATGAAACTAACCTAGGTCTCCATCAGCAGATGAATGGATTGCAAAATTATGGGAAATACACAAATGTAATTCTATTCAGCTATAAAGAAGAACAAAATCATGGCATTCACAAGAAGATGAAAAGGTCTAGAGAACGTTATGTTTGGTGAGATCAGCTAAGCACAGAAATAGATACCAGAGGGACTCCAGATAATAATGGAGGGGAAATTTCAGCAAAGCTAGAATGGAAGGATAGGAGAGGAAGAAGGCTGAGGTTGATTAATGGAGGAGCTACATCCAAATACGTGTAAAAGTAAGAATATAACATGGTTAATCTGGCCACTCATTGTTGGGAGGGGGAAGGGAAATAGGGGGGGAGATGGCACCAAGCACAATCTAACTGTATACAATTTTCAATATGTTTGATTTATAAATAAAAGTAAAAAAAAATTAAGTTATGTTACAGGATGCCTAGAACAGTGGTAAATACCTGTGATCCCGAGCATTTGGGAGACTGAAACAGGAGGACTGGAGATTTGAGGCCAGCTTCAGCAACATACCAAGGCCATCCACAACTTTTTGATACCATTTTCAAAATAAAAAGTAAAAAGTGCTGGAGGGGTAGCTAAGAGATAGAATGCTCCTGGGTTCAATACACTATACCAGAAAAAAAGAAAGAATGAAGAAATAAAAACTATGTTACACAAAAAGTATTTCATTGTTAATATTTCTTCTCATTAAAAAAAAAACCTTTACTGCTTAAAAAAATAGCATAAAATGCTTCACATTGTGCAGATACCTTAACGCTAACACAGAATCCAGAATTCTCACATTAGAGTTGAGCACAGTTGTTTTGGAAACAATAACTGAAGCAGACAATAGGCATTGTGCAAGTCTTGAAGAAATATTTTTTAACTGCACAGAAACATGCAATTTCTCTCCATGTCTAAACTTTTGTGCTCTCCTTAAGCAAACACTATATTTACATGTATAAATAAAGAAAACTTTTCATACAGTTAAAAAAAAACAGGTTTGTTGTTGTTGTTGTTTTGTTTCCAGTACTGGGGTTTGGACTTTAGGGCTCTGTACAATGAGCCAAGTCTCCAGCTCTTTTTATTTTATGTTGACACAGAGTCTTAATAAAATGCCAGAGGCTGACCTCAAACTTGTGGTCCTCCTGCTTCAGCTTCCTGATTACTGTAAATGTTACAATGCAGGTTAAAATTTGTAGTTCTTTATGCTAACGTTAAGTACTAATCTGTGTGTTATGACATTGTGCCTTGTGAATTTATTTTCAAGATTTGAGAGCTACTATATTACTCACAAAATAATGTTTTCTATCACTCCCATTGAATAACAATAGTACACATAATTTCTTATGCTAATGAACTTTAAAATTTCTCCTTTTTGCTGCCTACAAGTCTTACTTCACTTTCTGTATTTCTGTTTTCTATTCAGTGTTCTTTTGTATTTGATTTTGAACCAGGACTGAAGTTGTCACATTGATGCTGCTGATTCTCTGTTTCTGGAAATGAGAAAAACCTTTTTATTCAGGGTACCCTGAGAAGTTAATTGATCAGAGTACGCTTCCTTTATTTGGTACTGTAGAAATATCTGACTTAAATAGCTTTAGCTCCAAAAATAAAAAAAATAGAAGAAAAGTAATACAAAGAAATAGTAGGGTAAAATTAATAAACCCAATAACATAAATATTAAGTGCTAGGTGTGACTGTGCATGCATGTAACCTCACTACTTGGGAGGCTGAGACAGGAGATTGCAGGTTGAAGGCTGTCATAGAAAATTAGCAAGACCCTCTTTAAAAACAAAAAAGAAAATAAAAAGTTCTGGGATGTACCCTGAAGTTAGAATTCCACTGGGTTTTATCCTCATTACCAATATAATAAAAATGTGAAGCATTTTATGTACTTGAGAAAGAAATACCTCTGGATTCAAGTTTATTATAATATTCCTAGTTAAAGTAAACCATTGAATAAATCAGACCAGTTTGACAATTTTGGTTTAACACACAATCCTTTTTCTTCTGTTTATTTTTTTCAAAGTCTCTAACAGTATCCACATAACATTTCATTTTATTTATTTCATATCATGCTTTATTTATTTATTTAATTTATTTATTTTGTGGTACGGGGGATGGAACTCAGGCACATTCTACCTCTGAGCTACACCCCTAGGCTTATTTTTTTTCTCAAAGAATGGAAAAGTGTTTTTTTTTATAACAATTTTTATTGAACATAAATAGTATACATTTACACTATATTTGGTGCCCTCTCCCCCCCCGCCCCCATTTTCCCTTCCCCCCTCCCACCAATGGTTGTCCAGGTTAACTATGTCTTATTCATAATTTTACACATGTTCAGGTGTAGACCCTCATTAATCAAGACCGGCCTTCCTCCTCTCCTATCTTACCATCCAAACTTAGCTAATATTTCCCCTTCAATATCTGGAGTCCCACTGGTATTCTTTGTGTTTCCTAGTTTGGGCATATTAGAGGAAACATGTATCTTCTTCTTCTGTGCTTGGCTGATCTCACTTAACATAATGTTCTCCAGGGCTTTCCATCTTCTTGCAAATGATATAATTTTGTTCTTCTTTATGGCTGAATAGAATTCCATTGTGTGTATTTCCCACAGTTTTGCTATCCATTCATCTGTTGATGGTGATCTGGGTTGGTTCCATATTTTGGCTATTACAAATTGTGCTGCTATGAACATAGGTATGCATATGTTGCTGTAGTTCTCTGAATTCAACCCCTTTGGAAAGATACCCAGGAGTGGTATAGCTGGATCATATGGTGGATCTATTCCCACCTTTCTTAGGAATCTCCACACAGATCTCCATAGTGGCTGAACTAGTTTGCATTCCCACCAACAGTGTAAAAGAGTTCCTCTTTCCCCGCATCCTTGCCAGCATTTGTTGTTATTTGATTTCTTTATGCTTGCTACTCTGACTGGGGTTAGATGGAATCTCAGTGTAGTTTTGATTTGCATCTTCCTGATGGCCAGTGATGAAGAACATCTTTTCATGTATCTATTAGCCCTTTGTATCTCTTCTTTTGTGAAGTGTCTATTTAGTTCATTTGCCCATTTCTTGATTGGGTTGTTTGTTTTGCTAGTGTAGAGTCTTTTGAGCTCTTTGTATACTCTGGATATTAGTCCCCTATCAGAGTGGTGGCTGGTAAAGATCCTTTCCCATTCTGTAGGCTTCCTCTTTAGGTTATTGATAGTTTCCTTTGATGAGAAGAAACTTTTTAGTTTGATGTTATCCCACTTGTTTATTCTTGCTTTAATTTCCTGAGCTTTGGAGGTTTTGTTGAGAAAGTTACTGCCTGTGCCAAAATGTTGTAGTGTTGAACCTATGCTCTCCTCTACTAACTTCACAGTCTCAGGTCTAATTTCTAAGTCTTTGATCCATCTTGAGTTGATTCCTGTGTTAGGTGAGATATAGGGGTTTAGATTCATCTTTTTACAAATGGTAAGCCAGTTCTCCCAGCACCACTTGTTGAAAAGGCTGTCTTTTCTCCAGCGTATGTGTTTGGCCCCTTTGTCAAAGATTAATTGACTAAAGATGTGTGGGTTTGTTTCTGTAACTTCTATTCTAATCCACTGGTCAGTATATCTGTTTTTGTGCCAGTACCATGCTGTTTTTACTACTATTGCTCTATAGTATAGTTTGAAGTCTGGGATTGTAATGCCTCCTGCGTGTTTCTTGTTATTGAGAATTGCTTTGGCTATTCTAGGTCTTTTCTTTCTCCATATGAAATTCATGATTGATTTTTCTAGGTCTCTGATGAATATCATTGGTATTTTAATGGGAATTGCATTGAACCTATATATCAGTTTTGGCAGAATGGCCATTTTGATGATATTTATTCTGCCTATCCATGAGCACGGGAGATCTTTCCATCTTCCAAGGTCTTCTTCAATTTCTTTCTTTAATGTTTTATAGTTTTTGTTGTAGAGGTCTTTTACATCTTGGGAAAGGTTTATTCCTAGGTATTTTATTGGTTTTGAAGTTATAGTGAATGGAATTGTTGTTTTTATTTCTTTCATTGTGGATTCGTTGTTGGCATAAAGAAAAGCCACTGATTTCTTTAGGCTGATTTTGTAACCTGCGACTTTGCTGAATTTGTCAATCAGGTCCAGAAGTCTTTTGGTTGAGTTCTTTGGGTCTTCCAGATAAAGGATCGTGTCATCTGCGAATAAGGATAATTTTAATTCCTCTCTTCCTATGTGAATTCCTTTGATTTCCTTCTCTTGTCTGATTGCTGCAGCAAGAGTCTGAAGGACTATATTGAAAAGGAGTGGTGATAGTGGGCATCCTTGTCTTGTTCCTGACTGTAGCGGAAATTCTTGCAGTTTTTCCCCATTCAATATAATGTTGGCTTTGGGTTTGTAGTATATTGCCTTGATGATGTTGAAGTACTTTCCTTCTATCCCAATTTTTTGCAGTGTTTTTAACATAAATGGGTGTTGGATTTTGTCGAATGCTTTTTCAGCATCTATTGCTATGATGATGTGGTTTTTGTTCTTGGTTCTATTTATGTGGTGAATAACATGTATTGATTTGCGTATGTTGAACCAGCCTTGTTTTTCTGGGATGAAACCGACTTGGTCATGATGTACTATTCTCTTGATATAGTTTTGAATGCGTATAGCTAGTATTTTGTTTAGAATTTTTGCATCTATGTTCATTAAGGATATTGGTCTGTAGTTTTCCTTTCTTGAGGTATCTTTATTTGGTTTGGGGATTAATGTGATACTGGCCTCATAGAAGGAATTTGGGAGAGTTCCATCTCTTTCAATTTCCCGGAACATGTTATGCAGTATTGGTATTAGTTGTTCACTGATGGTTTTGTAAAATTCAGCTAGGAACCCATCTGGGCCTGGGCTTTTCTTTGGTGGAAGAATTTTTATTGCCATTTCTATTTCTTTAGTTGTTATTGGTTGGTTTAGGCTTGCTATGTCCTCTTGGCTAAGTGTAGGAAGGTTAACTGTGCTTAGAAATCTATCAATTTCTTCCAGGTTTTCAAGTCTATTGGAGTATAAATTTTTAAAGTAGTTTCTGATAATATTTTGAATTTCTTCACTATCTGTGGTGATATCTCCTTTTTCATTTCTAATTTTGATGATTTGAGTTGATTCTCTTTTTCTTTTGGTTAGTTTGGCCAGGGGTTTATCAATTCTATTAATCTTTTCAAAGAACCAACTTTTTGTTTTATTGATTCTTTGAATTGTTTTTTTTGTTCTCTATTTCATTTATTTCTGCTCTAATTTTGATGATTTCTTGCCTTCTGCTGGATTTGGGAATAGACTGTTGCAGAATTTCTAGATCCTTGAGTTGTGTCATTAGGTTCTTTACTTGGTGGTTCTCCGTCCTTTTTATGTGGGCCCTCAATGCAATAAACTTTCCTCTTAGTACTGCCTTCATGGTGTCCCATAGGTTTTGGTAGGTTGTGTCTCTGCTTTTGTTTGTTTCCATAAATTTCTTTATTTCTTCCCTAATTTCTGCTCTTACCCATTCGCCGTTCAATAGTGTATCATTCATTCTCCATGAATTTGAATAATTTCTTTCGAGTTTCCTGTTGTTGATTTCTACTTTTATTCCGTTGTGGTCTGAAAAGATGCAAGGAATTATATTACATTTTTTGAATTTGCTGGTATTTTCTTTGTGTCCCAGGATGTGGTCTATTTTGAAGAAGGTTCCATGGGCTGCTGAGAAGAAAGTGTATTCTGTAGTTCCTGGTTGAAATACTCTGAAAATGTCTATTAGGTCCATTTGGTTTATGGTTTCCTTTAGTTCTAAAACGTCTTTACTCATCTTTTGCCTTGAAGATCGATCCAGTGGTGTGAGAGGTATATTAAAGTCTCCCAGAATTATTGTATTTGGGTCTACTTGGGATCTTATGTCCAGAAGGGTTTGTTTTACAAATGTGGTTGCACCCATATTTGGGGCATAAATATTTACTATCATTATATCTTCTTGGTATATTGTTCCTTTTAGTAAAAGGAGGTGCCCTTATTTGTCTCTTTTGATGTGTTTTAGTTTAAAGTCTGTTTTGTTGGATATTAGGGTTGCTACCCCTGCTCTTTTTTGGTCACTGGTGGCATGGTATATCTTTTTCCATCCTTTCACCTTCAGCCTGTGAATGTCTTTGGCTGTGAGATGTGTTTCTTGCAGACAGCATATATTTGGATTATGTTTCCTAATCCACATTGCCAGTCTATGTCTTTTGATTGGTGAGTTAAGTCCTTTGACATTAAGAGATATTATTGAAATATGATTTTTGTTTTCTGCCATTTTGTGTTCTGTCTACTCTTGGGTGGTGTGATCTTTCTTCTTTACTTAAGTGGCCCACTTATTAACTTCCTCTCTTCTCTGATTCTGAAGTCTGCTTCTTTTTTCTTCCTTATGGTTTATTTCTTTAAGAATTTTCTCTAGTGTTGGCTTTGAACTCATGAATTTTTTGAGATTCTGTTTATCGTGAAAGATTTTGGATTCACCATTGATCTTGAATAGTAGTTTTGCTGGATAGATTAGTTTGGGCTGGAAGTTATTTTCTTCCAGGGTCTGAATCACGTCGTACCAGTCTCTCCTAGCATTCCTAACCTGGGTTGTATAGTCTGGGGTGATTCTTATTGTTTTGCCTCTATATGTCACCCGTCCTTTTTGTTCTCGCTGCTTTTAAGATTCCTTCCTTAGCCTCTATATTGGTCATTTTGGTTAATGTGGCGTGGAGTGGTCTTTCTTTGGTTTTGTCTCAGTGGAGTTCTGTATGCCTCCTGGACTTGAAGATCGAAGTCTCTTTCCATATTTGGAAAATTCTCTGAGATTATTTCCTTGAAGATATTACAGCTGCCCTTGGTCTGTAACTCTATCCCTTCCTCAATGCCTGTTATCCATAAATTAGGGCGCTTCATATTATCCCATAATTGCTGGATGTTTAGGTTTTGTTGCTGTAAAGATTTCTGTATATCGCTGACTGTGTTTTCGGTTTGGGATGTACTGTCTTCTAATATTGATATTCTATTTTCCATTTCATCTAATCTTCCAGAGTTTCTTTCAATTGCTGTCTTCATTTCACTTATTGCCTCTTTCATTTCATTCTAGACCTCTTTCTGATTCTTTTTTAGTGTTTCTAATTCACCTTTAACCTCCTCTATACTTGTTTTAAATCCTTTCATCATATTGAACAACAATATTCTGAACTCCCCTTCTTGCATTTCTAGTAGGTCAGTATTCGTGATTTCTGCTGTCTCTTCATAATTCCTGGTTCTCATATTTGTAGCGTTCTCTGTCCTGTTTTTCTGGTTTCTACCCATCGTTCGTGAGTATTATGCTTAGTAAAAAGATGAATCTAAACCCCTATATCTCACCAAACATAGGAATCAACTCAACATGGATCAAAGACTTAGAAATTAGACCTGAGACTGTGAAGCTAGTAGAGGAGAGCATAGGTTCAACACTACAACATATTGGCACAGGCAGTAACTTTCTCAACAAAACCTCCAAAGCTCAGGAAATTAAAGCAAGAATAAACAAGTGGGATAACATCAAACTAAAAAGTTTCTTCTCATCAAAGGAAACTATCAATAACCTAAAGAGGAAGCCTACAGAATGGGAAAGGATCTTTACCAGCCACCACTCTGATAGGGGACTAATATCCAGAGTATACAAAGAGCTCAAAAGACTCTACACTAGCAAAACAAACAACCCAATCAAGAAATGGGCAAATGAACTAAATAGACACTTCACAAAAGAAGAGATACAAAGGGCTAATAGATACATGAAAAGATGTTCTTCATCACTGGCCATCAGGAAGATGCAAATCAAAACTACACTGAGATTCCATCTAACCCCAGTCAGAGTAGCAAGCATAAAGAAATCAAATAACAACAAATTCTGGCAAGGATGCGGGGAAAGAGGAACTCTTTTACACTGTTGGTGGGAATGCAAACTAGTTCAGCCACTATGGAGATCTGTGTGGAGATTCCTAAGAAAGGTGGGAATAGATCCACCATATGATCCAGCTATACCACTCCTGGGTATCTTTCCAAAGGGGTTGAATTCAGAGAACTACAGCAACATATGCATACCTATGTTCATAGCAGCACAATTTGTAATAGCCAAAATATGGAACCAACCCAGATCACCATCAACAGATGAATGGATAGCAAAACTGTGGGAAATACACACAATGGAATTCTATTCAGCCATAAAGAAGAACAAAATTATATCATTTGCAAGAAGATGGAAAGCCCTGGAGAACATTATGTTAAGTGAGATCAGCCAAGCACAGAAGAAGAAGATACATATGTTTCCTCTAATATGCCCAAACTAGGAAACACAAAGAATACCAGTGGGACTCCAGATATTGAAGGGGAAATATTAGCTAAGTTTGGATGGTAAGATAGGAGAGGAGGAAGGCCGGTCTTGATTAATAAGGTTCTACACTTGAACATGTGTAAAATTATGAATAAGACATGGTTAACCTGGACAACCATTGGTGGGAGGGGGGAAGGGAAAATGGGGGCGGGGGGGAGAGGGCACCAAATAGAGTGTAAATGTATACTATTTATGTTCAATAAAAAATTGTTATAAAAAATAAAATAATAATAAAATAATAAAATTTGAAGCACATTTTTTATTTCAACAAAATTCAATTGACCTGGCCCCATTGCTGTGAACTCCAGCTCATCATGGTGGACAGCAAAAAGAAAGAGTAAGAGCTTGTGTCAGCTTGTTTTGACAGCAGGAGAAAGCAGAAGGAGCCACATCAGTGGCCCTGGGAAGACACTGTCCTGGCCACACTCCTAGAAACCCTTCCCTACCTCAAAATGTGGCTGCTTTGTCTAACACATGAGGTTTTGTGGGCATTTTTAAGTCCAACCACAATGATTTGTATAAAATTTTAAATAGCTTACATTTTATTTTTTATGTCCTAAGTATTGCCTAAGAAATGTAGCAAGGTTTGAAATAAAGAGTAAGTTTTTATATATATAAAACATCAAGGAAATGAAAAATAAAAGAAAAAAGTCCAGGAAACTTCTAGAGTTATTACTATCATTGTGCAAATAGATACATGAATAATTGGCCAATGTATGGGTGAATGATTCAGCTTTGTATATAACTGGCTGGAGTCAGAGATTTAATTACTGGATATTAGCCATTACCAAATTCTCTCCTCCATTTGGAAGTTAAAGTCATGGCCTTGTTTTTAATATATCAATCATTTTTATATTAGAGGTAAACAATTCTGAAATATGTTACCTATATGATTTAATATTGTTTTAAATATAACTAAGAGAGTGATATACTGTTCTAATAATAAGAAAATATGTGTATTGCTTTATAATTAATGATAAGGATGTGTTCTGAGAAATGTTCAATAGGTGACTTTGTGATGTGGATGTTAGACGGTATACTTACATAAACCTTGACCAAACATTCAATTGGCTCCTTGATGCAATCAAGAGATGTGGTAAATACAAAATGCATGCGACTTCTGCCAGAATAACACACAACATTGATTTACATAAAGGTTTTCCTAAGAGTAAGGAATATACTCTAAATTAATTTTTATTGGTATAGTTGATATAATGATATGCAGTAAATATATAAATCAGTCACATAGTCATTTATTATTATTATCAAGTATATACTTTATATAGCCCTAGGTGCCATACTTTTATGTGATTGGTAACATGATAGGTTCGTTTAACCAGCATCACCACAAACAAATGTTTGTAATGCATCGTGCATGTGTTATGACAACTATGATAGGTAATAGAAGTTTTTCATTGTATTCTTATGAGACCAGCATAATAAATGTGGTTAATTATTTAGTGAAATGTCATTATGTATTGCATGACTATATGTGCACATGTATGTGCATTCATATATATATTATGATTTTATTGTTATATTATATGAATAATATTATTGTTTCTTTTTCCTTCTGTTTATATAGCAAAAGATGTCAGCATCTCAATATTATTCTCAATACATGTGAGAAGACAAATCACTAAACTTCAATACGCAGACAAGAAAATATTCCATGTTCTTCTGAACCTAATTACCCAAATCTTCATTACTACAAGCAAAGCAGCACAAAGGGAGCAGCAGTGTTCAATTAAAATAATTATGAAGTCTACAGCTCTCCCTGATAAAGCACAAATAATTATATTTACAGAAGGTTTCCAGCTCCATTAGCACAAATATCCCCATGGTAAATCTAAGAATCATAATACAAACTGCATAGAGGTAGAGAACTCTGGGTACAAAATATAACTACAATTGAGATAAGTAGTTTTGAAGTTTTGTTTCTTTTAGAAAATTTGCTGGCAATAGCAGCTCCAGAATGTCTGCAAAATTAGGGCATAGTGAGATCATTTTTTGGTAGCAAGATTATGAGATGATGTTTTCAAAGCAGTTAAGGTAAGACTCAAAAAGTCAGTTACACACTAAAGAATAAAGCATAAAGATTATTGAGAAAATAATACCCTCCAACTGGAAGCTACATTTTGGTGTCTCTTTCTTTCTTTCTTTCTTTCTTTCTTTCTTTCTTTCTTTCTTTCTTTTTCTTTCTTTCTTTCTTTTGTTTCTTTCTCCCTTTTATCAATTTTTCATTATTGGAAAATTCATAAGCAATTGATTCATATATAGATTGAACTGGTTTCAAAAATAATTTCAGAAAACTTATTTTTCAACAAAGTTTATGACTTAACAAATAAAATATCTAACTTTATGCTCCATTAGCTTTCAAAATGTAGGCCAAACAGCTTTGATGAGAATAGAAAAAGTATTACTTTTGTTCTCCATAATTTTTGCCTATTTCAATTGTAACAAATACTGTCTCTCATCTCAGTTACTGGAGTGAAAGACATTGAGCATCTTGGAGATAATTTTCTCTGCCTTAGCAGATGTAGACAGATATTCAACTAAAAATATTTCATCAACTCTCATTTTCTGCTATAGACATAACTATAATAATTGACTTTATAACCCATGAGAACTACAAATTTTGCCACAGATCACATATGCCTCCTAACTATAGATCTTACATGGAGGAATAAGAAAAAATAATCCAAGAGAGTTGATACTTTCCAAGGTCCTTTCATGTTATAGAACAATTTAAGCATATTTTATTTATTACTAAAAACAAATATGAAAAGAACAGACCTCTATTTTTCAAATGAGGGAAAAATAAATGATATTTGAACAGAATATTTAATGTTATTTCTTTTATCACAAGGACCAAGAATTTTGAATTAACACCCAGTTCCATCTGATTCCATACTTCAATATGTTTTCTTTCTTATTATATAATATAGCATAAAACTTCAGATTAGTATTTTGCAAACATAACCACTACCAGATTTTCCCATTTGCCAAAAAAAAACTATAAAATTGTTCAAAATATATGAGGCAATTATTCCCAGGTAATGGACGATCAATAGCCTGGTAAAGTGTTCTTAGACAGAAAGGAAATCTTAGAGTGAACCTGAGGAATCACCTTGACTTCTTGGTTGGGGCAATTTCTGATGTGACAAAGAAAAAAAAAGCCCAGATACAGCACTAGTGTTGCTGAGCTTAGAAGAAACAAATCTGAGTTCAGGGCTACAGAAACTGCTAGAATGTGTTTGGGGAAATGTAAAAGAAAAGACAAAGTTGCTCATATGGAAGAATAAAAAGCATGCATGACGATGCATTTGGGTTCCTTGGCTCAGAGATAGGTAGCATTTGTAAGCTGAGATATTATCCCTTCTGGTAGAAATCTCCCACTCTGTGGCTGAGAGGTGTACAGGGATAGCAGAGATAGTTTATTGATGGAAGATGTTAAAGATCCAACTCATTGCAAGAGGATAGGTACATTTAGCTCAGACTCTACAGAGCCTAAAACTTGGAAATCAGCACCATAGCCTATAACAACAGGCACAGCCTAAGACTGAATTTAAAACAAAGAAAATCATAAAAAGTACCCATGACAAATAGATACAGCATATAATTTAATTCCATTTCAAAACAATCTAGACTCCTTAAGGTATGTCACCTACATTGTCTAAGATACAGTTTAAAAATTAGAAGTGAAGAAGTAAAATATTACCTTACCCTAAACAAGAAAAAATATTATTTGGGAAGATCCCCTAGTGACCCAGATGTTGGGATTAGTAAATTAGCACTTAATAGCATATATAGCTTAATATAAATAATTAAAAATAAGAAGTAATAAAAGCCCTTAAACATAGTCACTGAAAATCTAGTCCCCAAACATGGTATCTGAGAGATTTTTAGGGTTCATTTAAGAGTATTAGGTCAATATTGCAAAAGAAAATGATAAGAAACTTGAGACTAAATCTCAGGAATGTTCTTGAAGTAAAATGATCCAATTTGAATAACAGAAAAACATGAAATTGATTAACAGATATTCAGTAATTTATAAGACAATATAAATCAGTTTAACATTTGTATAACTGGAGTTTCAGAGAAATGAAACCAAAACTAAAATATAAATTTGGCGGTCATTCTGAAGGAAGGATGGATGGAAGGAGAGAATGGAGAAAAAAAACCTGAAGATAGGGAAAAATGCTAAAACACTAATCGAATAAAGCAACTTAACTGAGGCGATAGGAGTGAGGAAGAGGAAACTCTTTAAACCACGTAATGTACTTAAAAAACATATCAAAATCAAACACTAAGCTAAGCATGGGAAGGAGGGAGGGGGAAGGAATGTGGTAGGGATTGCATAAGGGCTAATTGGGTGAGTTGTGCATGTATGTCTCCAACATCTTGTACCCCTTTAAGATGCATGACTATAATACATTCATAAAAATTTCAAAAAAGAAAAATTGATATGAAAACTTATTTCACTCTTAATAAAAATTTTAGAAAATACTCTATGGAAAAAATACAAAAATAGAGACAAGCTACTGACATAGACATTTTATTCATGACATTTTATTCATAATAAAATGTTCATAAAACATAATTTCACAAGAAAATTGCATGTAAAATATATAAAACCCTTTTCCAAAACAGTATATTAAACAAATAAACAATTCCCCTCCTCCCCAATGATACGCAAGAGACTTGATTTGTTTTCCTATGAAGGCACAAATGGCCAATAAATCCGTGAAACAGTAAAATGAAAAATTAAAACCACCATGAGATAGAAGTTTACTCACGTAGAATAACTACACTTGAGACTACTGGAAGCTCACTGTACTTACTATATGTAAAACAGTAAGTTGAAAACTATAAAAAGAAACAAAGAAGTGACACCATTCACTGTTTGTTATTGACTCTAGCTCATTTGACATACTAGAATGTTTTTCAGTTTCATCTACAGAAGTGGCAATTAGGAACATGAAAAACTCTTAGTAAACATATCTCAAAATATAAACTTACACCCCTAAAACATATGATGTATGAAATGTAGATAAAGTTTGAAATGTGGAATAAATAATGAGTAAAGCTATCTACAACCCATTAAATTTACCAATAATGGCAGTATTGGTAGAAAAGAAAACAAATGAGTTGCATTTCTTAAAAAAATCAACTAAGATTCTTGACCCATGTTGAATATGTATAGACTTGAACTGTATTAGCAAAAAAATCACTGTTGCAGAGAAATGGGAGCTTGTTTGAAAGAAAATATTTTAAGATAACTAGTATAATCTTTTTCTTATTAAATTAAAACATTTTAAAATTTTAAGTATTTGAGAAAATTATAATGTTCTAATCATTTCAACAAAAATATAGATGTATAAAGTGCATTTTCTTTAAGTATTTTAGATTTGTAAGTATTTACATAGTGTATACTATACTGTAAATAAAATGTTTTATAAATATTACATAATAAATGAAAATAAAATTATCTAGTACCTTTAAAATGAAATGCTTAACTTGCAGAAGCATGTGAAATTCCAGAGAAGCATACTACTTGCTTGTTGCTTAACTTAAAAAATGTATTCTTTACTTAAAGAGAACACTCATATAAGTGTATGCTATGAAACTAAACAAATATATAAACTATTTAGAATATAGTTACTGTTGAGCTTAGCCAGAGATTTAACCTAGCTAGAGGATTTTTTTTATTTTCCATCTTCAATTTCAGTAAATATCATAGAGACTACTTTTGTCACCTGCTAATCTACAGTCTTATTGATTGAATAGCTTTCTGATTTTATTAGATTTAATTTAACATCATTAATTACCTCAGTAGGAAAAAATGACTTTTTATACTTCTTTTTTATAATCACAAGGCATATTTCTGCTCTAGATATCTAAAGACTTAAATGATCGCTGTGGGAAGAACAATTCTAAGTCGAGGCCCAGTGGTGGTCAGAAGTCTAAGATTCTCTCATGTTTCTCAATCCCTGGTCACTTTCTATCAGCTGTCAAATCAAAAGCTAATATAAGCATTACTGTGAAGGTACTTACAGATATAATTGATGTACTAATTAATTGAACTTAAGAGATCATTTGTGTTTACCCTAGTTATGTGAGCCCTTCAAAAGCAGAGTGACCCCAGAGCTTGGTGATATAAAACTCTGATCCCAGTATTTGGGAAGTTGAGACTGGAGGGCCTGAGGTTCAAGGCCAACCTCAGCAACATAGACCCTCAGCAAATTAATGAGACACTGTCTCAAAATAATAAAATAGAAAATATGGATAAGAGTATAGCTTAGAGGTAGAATGCTTCCAGGTTCAATCCCCAGAACCACAAACAAACAAACAAACAAACAAACAAACAAACAAAATCAGAGTTTTTTTCCAGCTAATCACAAAAGAAAATATAAAAGGTATATTCAGGCTGGCCTGGAAGAAAGCAAACATCTTTTATATGAACTGCTGATGAAAGCCACATGGTATGAGATTGTGGACTGTGTCTGATCTAAGGCAGATCCCAGGCTGACAGAAACAAAAAAACAGAGACCACAGTCATGCAAATGCAGATAGAGTCACGTGTCACATAACATTTTAGTCAATGGCAGGCCACAAATATGAGTTCTATAAGAGCATATCACCTAGTGACATCAGATCTGTCTTAGTTCGTGTTTTGGACAATTTTATGCAATAAAACATCATCTAACAACACATATCTCAAAGCATATCCTAGTCTTTAAGTAACCTATGACAAAATAATTAAAAACTATTTACAACCAGTAAACTTGGAAGAGGACCCTGAGCTCCACTGAGAGTACTGTAATCCCAACACTGATTTTAGGCAATGAGACTAAGCAGAGAGCCCAGGCAAAACACCCAGAGTCTATCCTATGTGAGCCTACAGGTGATGTTTAAGCACAAAATATGTATTTATTTATTGTGCAGCAATAAAAAATTAGTATGCATACCATATACAGGCTGTTACATAAAAATAAAATAGATGGAACTGGAAAACATTACATTAAGTAAGATAAGTCAGTCACAAAAAGTAAAAAAAAAAAAAAAAAAAATGCGATGCTCTTCCTAATATGTGGAAGCCAGGGAGAAAATGGGTTATAGGGGGAACTCTAGATGAAGAAGAAACTATGGATGAGCAAATAAGGCGACCTGACTGAAAGAGAAGGGAGGGGAGAAGAGGAAAATTCCCTAATGTACATTCAAACACATATCAAAGCCAATCACAATGCCACACATTAGAAGGAGGGAGAGGGAAAGGACTGGAGTGGGAAATGGAGAAGGGTTAAATGAGTGATGCGTACATGTCTTGTATCCCATTAAAATGTATGACTACAATGCACTGATAAAAATTAATAAATAATAAGTAAGTAGAAAAAGAAATTTTATTTTAAAGAATGAGTCTGAAGATCACATAATTGGGATATTATAAACAATTTGTACAAGTGGGTGTAGGCAGTTTACATAATGGATTGAAACTTCTCTGAACATTTTTTAGATGGACTCATGGTCATATTTTTAAATTTTTATTCCTTGGATGACTGAAAAAGTAAAGAGGATTCAAGATGATTTTCTATTAAAAAAATTATAGCTATTCTACCACCATTTTTTCTATAGAAACCAAAGATTTGGTACACAATCGAAAGTAGTCATATAACAAGTGTAAGGTGTGCATGTATGTTTGTATCACTTTGAATCTCACTACAATGTGTAATTACAATGCATCAATACAACTATAAAAGAGAACCTAAAATTGTTTCTAGCCTAAAGTAAGAAAAAAGTACTTTTGGCAAGTTACTTATCTTCACTAAACTTGACTTTTGGGCCTGTAAAATGGATATAATATCTACTTTATCCTATATTGATAAAAAGGCTTCAGGATATGTAGGGTCCAGCAACATTAAATACGTGGTACCCATACTCTGATCCTTCTTAAACTTTAAACCCAGTATCTTCACTTTTTGTTAAAAGTTTGTATTCTACTTTCATATTTAATAATAAATAATAAATATTTACTAATTCTTATGTATATTATATAAACTCTAGGATTATGCCTGAATATGTCTACTTTTCTTCTTCTTCTTCTTCTTCTTCTTCTTCTTCTTCTTCTTCTTCTTCTTCTTCTTCTTCTTCTTCTTCTTCTTCTTCTTCTTCATCGTCATCGTCTTCGGGTGGTAGAAACCCTTCTACCTCTGGGCTATACTCCCAGACCTAATTTTACACTTTTTAAAATTTGGAAACAGGGTCTCTTAAGCCATCGCGGCTAGCTTTGAACCTGCACGGTCCTCCTGTCTCTGCCTCCCAAGAGCAGGGAATACCAGCATGCACCACCACGCCTGGACGTTTTTTTCTTTTTGAAAATATGATTGTATTGGTGCACTGTAACTATACAGCATAATGGAGCTCAAAGTGATAGAAGCATATGCACAGCACTGAAATGGGGACTTGCTATGTGCTTTGGTTCAGGCAGAGCTGAAACAACTGGGCTCTATGATCCTTCCACCTCAGTCACCCAAGCAGCTGAAACTACTGGCATGTGTCACCACTCCAGCCAGGAGTTTATCTTATTTTGTCTATAGGTATTTAGTAGTCATCTGATTACTTAAGATATCTAGTAAGATATAAGTGACCTTTTTTACCTTGTTTCTTGGTCCCATAGTAAAGTGTGTAAATAAGGACAAGGACATCTATATCTCTATAAATGAAACGATATGGAGCTCTGAGAATTGTGGGGTTCCAGAAATGTAACCTGCAAAAAGAACTTTAATAAATGAGTTTCCCAGCAATAAATTACTTTTAGTAGACTATTTATAAATGTTGGTGAGTCAGAAAAGATTGCCTAAAACACTAAAAGTGGCTCTGAAAACTCATATGTGCTATGATATGATATGCATAAATTTAGATAAACTAGTATAAATTATGATAAACTGTATATAAATTTAGATAAGTAGTGGAAAAATTTTAATATTGCTTGAATCAAAATTCTCTCTAGAGATCCTTCTGAAAATTTTCCATGAAGAGAAACATTAACCAAAGACAAAAAACTAAATTTATTAATCACTCATCATATTTTAGGCATGTTTTACACACATTATTCTAGTTAGTACTCATGGTGACTACAAAGGCTTGTGTTATTTTCCTTAATTTATGAGATGAAGGACCAAGCACCAAAGTAATTTGTAAAAAATTACACAGCTAGTTAGTGTTGGCATAAGAATTTCAATCGAGCTTAGTCTGACACCAAAGTCCATGCTTTTTTGACTCCACCAAGCTTTCAAAATAGCCATGACCTTTTAGATGTAACCCTGAAAATAAATTAGGCATCAGAAGAGCTAAATCTTCTGACTTCAAGGGATGCTTGAATTAGAAGCACCTCTAACAGAAAAACTGAATTTCAATAAAGATCAAGATATTCCTCCACTATTTAGTTTTGGGTCATAAACTCAGACATTTTCTGTATTAAACAAGATAGTCTCTGGCAGTCAAATTGCATGGAAAATAACAATAAAGAACTAACATTTGAAAAGATAACTAAAGTCTTACATTAATAGATGCCATTGTGTAACTATGTTGCATTATTATAGCATTTTGTTTTCTTAATTGTGTTTTTAAATTTTTATATGATAAGCTGATACAAAATGAGAAAAATATCAAAATCAATTCTGTTATCATTACTGATCTATCAGTACACATCTGCTCACATAAACACCTGGCTGTTCTGCAGGCATAGGACTCTTTGCAATTAAAAACATGTTTCACAGTATATTTGTAGGATGTAAGGCTCAAAGTATCTAAATTTTCTCAAATTGACATGTTTGTTTTTGTCTCATGGGAACAGAAAACACTAAAATATAAAGAACCAAATTATGTTTTTCAATATTAGATATTTTGCTATCTGAAATTAAAATGTAAAAAATTGTTTTGTTTACTTAAAAAGAATTGACATTTGATTTACCTACAAGACTAGTATGCAAATGCTACTTTTAAAATGATGGTTATGTAGCATAATGTGTGAATTGCTATTTGATATGTGGGAGGAAGTAAACAATTTATTGTTTGCTTATAAATCTAAACTTACCTAACTACTCACTGATTCTACAATTTTTCTTTTCTTACTGCTGCGAATCAGATATTATGAGGTTGTATGGGGGCTCTCTCTGCTGGACAGTCACACCTTCACTTTCTGTATTACTTCCTTAAATGAACCATCAATTTCTACAATATTTCAGCATTTCACAAGGGGGAAATTATCTAACTTGTCTCCATGACACCAGGTAAAAACTCAATTAAACCTAACTCCTTTGGTTAACCAAAGGTACATGTAAATCTAATTCATTTTGGTAGGCCCCTCAGAAGGATTTAAACCACAGGATCAAATATCTCACAAGGGCATTATTGAGGTTTATATTGCCATGATGTTGGCAGGTTTCCTGCAGCACCTGCCTTGATTGTTTTCTAAAGCATAGCAATCTCTGGCATATTCTGAGGGGTGCAGTTTTGAGTTCACATACCCCAGGTATTAAACCAGGCCTGGAGCTCCTTTATGAGAAGAATCTCATTTTTGCTTACACCATTAAGGAGGTACACTGCCATATGCAGATGAAATACATTAGCAAATATGATCTCGCTGGTTCACTGTCTATTGGAGAATTGATACTGACCATGGTCATGCAGGCCCATAACATATTTCCTAAATTAGCATCATAGAATATAAATGACCAGAAAATCAGATCTTATGATTGCTGTTTAATGCTTACCAACATCCTAGCAAACAGAAATAATTTCTAGGAATTAAATATAGGAAAACTACAGTTACAAATTGAGTTAATTCTAAGCTCCAACTGGTAAGTTTACATAAAGGCAGATTCCTGGACCCCTTACCATCTATAAAATAACAATCTGCAATAGTTTTGGTTGTCTTAACTTTTTAAAAATTTTCAGATGATGCTGATATCAGAGAGATTTAAAAGCATCCCTTAAGAAAAGCTAGTGGCTATGCTTTTCTAGGTATAATAATTTCAATGTCATTGAGTTAGTCTACACAACTGAAATACAGTACCCAAGCTCTTCACTTCATCACCTTGTATCATGTTGTTTCTTCAACTATAATGAAATTATTCTTCAAGCACAATCTAATAAGCCAGACATGGTAGTGCACACCTATAATCCCAGTATTTGGGAATCTGAGAAAGGAGGATCACAGGTACGAGACCATCAGGGTGAGACTGTTTTCTAAAACAAAAATTACATAGGGATGTGGGCATATATTTGAGGTATAAAGCCCTTGGGTTCAATTCCTGGTACCACAAAAAATATCAATAGATCTCTCTCTGTTCATTGTAAGAATACCCATTATGCCACACAATATCCACAATATAAAATCTGAAGTGAGAATTTTTATCAGAATATGATATCCAAAATAATTCTTTCTTCTGCTAAACAGGTATGTTTTCCCATTTATATAATGAGGGTATTATAATACATCTTCACTTCTTTTTGTTTTAATTGTCAGATGAATTGATTTTCCAAATAAAAAAAACTGTTGCTTAAATATTTTGCCCAGACTCTTAGCAAGTGGACCTATAAATTTTGAAATAACCAATTATTTTATCTGTGACAGTAGTAAACCTTTGTCTTGAGGCTTTTTAGTAAAAATTTTTGTAAAATTTTGGTGGGAGGGACAGGGAAAGAAGACGACTTTGGCAGAAAGGGACAAAAAGTGATTTGCCAAGTGAATCTTTGTATCTTCATTATGCATAATAATCTTATTGTCTCAGGTTCTGAGTTAATTTAACCAATTTTCAATTTCTAAGATACAAAAATGTACAAAAAAAAGTAGTAAAGAAATTAAGAGTCCCCTAATTTCTGCAGGAAATTATTTTCATGGGAAATATAAAAATTTTTCTCTTTCATTCAGGACAGTAAGCAAATTAGGCTATGCAATTAGTTCAACTTTCATGATCATCTTTAACTATTAACTTTTCAACAAAGTAAAGGGAAACCCAAATGTATGAACTGCATACAAATATATACCATAATTTATTAAATAATGGAAACAATTTTCATTTATCCGAAGTACCAGTTTTTGTTATGGTATACACATGGGTTTCTTTGGCCTTTTGGAGCTTTTTTTTTTAAGTGTAATGCTACCTTTATATGGGTTTATTTGTTTCATAACATGACAAACATTCTCCATTAATCAAACTCTGCTCAAGTTCTTTTTACTTCCCATCTGAATAAGACATGATTTTGGGGTGTCATGTTCATCTGTGCATTGTCTGACTTTAAATATTTTAACATGTTTTAATTGTTGTTTAATAATTATCAATTAAATAAATAATAAAATAATAAAATAATTATTGATAATTAATAATAAAATAATATTGATAATTAAACAAGATAGTGAGATTTAAAGTGACACATTTATTAATGCACACCATCTTTTGGTGTGGTTCCCTCCTAATCCATCTCATCACTTCCCTCTTCCTTCCTGGTACATGCTAGTAAGGTTGCTAGTGATATATTAAAATACAGACATAATATTATGTGATTTGTTTCTTTCTCAAGCTTCTTTTTCCCATCCACTTGAATCTCGTTCAACTATTTTTTTATCTCAATTCTTTTTTTATTATGAAGTTTCTTTTAGTTTCTATTTCTTCACTAGCTTCCACAGTTGAGAGAAAATATGTATCTTAACTTTGTAGGATTGGCTGATTTTACATAGCATAATGTTCTCTAGTTCTATCCATTTTCCTGCAAATGACATAATTTGGTTCTTCCTTATAGCTGAGTAAAACTCAATTGTGTGTCTCTAACATATAGAAACAAGCAGAGACTTCCTTAATAAGACCTATAAAGCTCAAGAATTTAAACTGAAAATCAATAAGTTGAATGACATAAATTAAAATGTTTCTGCATGGAAAAGAAACAAGAATCTGAAGAGAGAACCTAGAATGGGAGAAAATATTTTCCAGCGACTTCACTAATAGAGTACTAATATATAGAGAATATAAAAACTTAACACCAAAAATTCAAATACCTGAGCCAGGGGTGATGGCACATGCTTGTAATCCCAGCATTTGAGAGGCTAAACCCTGAGGATCTTAGTTCACAGACAGCCTCAGCTACTTAGTGAGGCCCTTTGCAACTCAGTGAGACCCTGTTTCAAAATAAAAAAGAATAAAAAATAAGGCTGGGATGCAGCATAAAGGTACAATGCCCCTGGGTTCCATGCCCAGTACTGCAAAAAAAAAATATCCAAACACCTAAACAACAACAACAACAACAACAACAACAACAACAACAACAAATGGGTGATTGAACAGAAGAGAAACTTTTCAGAAAAAGAAATAAAAGTGGCCAACAAATACATTATAGATTGTTTGTATTCAAAGATTATTACATTTGTATTACTTATTTGAGATAGGGTATATTGAAAAATATAGCTTCTCCTTTCCTAGATCACCCATAGCTACAGATAAATAAACTATACTATATTTGAGCTTGTTACAACTTAGACAATCTACCACTGATTCAGAACTGAAGAAAGATATGCTTGAAATATAAAAACTGTGCTAATCATCTTTTTATCACTGTGGTGAGCACCTGAGAAAAACAACTTGAGAAGATATACTTTAGTTCATGGATTAGAAATTTTTAGTCTATGGTCACTAGCTCTGTTGCTCTGGACCTGAGGTAAGGCAGAGCAGCATGGCTTAGAAGGGCATGGCCAGAAGAGCTGCTTGGCTCATACCATCGGGGAAGCAGAGAGAAAGAAGTGGACCAGAAAAGGTAGAGTCCCAAGGACACACTATTGGTGAACCCATCTGTCAACAGTTTCTATCTTCTCCCAATAGTTCATTTAAATTTTATTTATGTATGCATGTGTGTGTGTGTGTGTGTGTGTGTGTGTGTGTGTGTGTGGTACTGGGGATTTAACCCAGGGGCATTCTAACACTAAGATCTGCTGTCCCTATTTTAGTATTTTAAAACAAGGAGAAACCATAGATGAGCAAATAAGGTGATCTGAGGGTGATGGGAGGAGGAAAGAGGGAAATTCACTAATGTACATGTACATTTAAAAGCATACCAATCAGTAAACCAAACATGAGAAGGAGGGAGGGTGGAGGGAATGGTGTAGGAATTGGAGAAGGGTTAAACGAACAATGTGAAGGGCTAGCACTCAGCTCGCTCCCCTGAAGGCCTGGTGCTGGGCTGGGGGCGGGCAGCCCAGGTTGCTCCCTTGAAAGCCAGGTGTCGGGTTGGGGACAGACAGCCCTGCTTGCTCCCTAGGAAGGCCTGGTGCCAGGTTGGGGGTGGGAAGCCCTACCTGCTCCCCTGAAGGCCCAGTGCCCGGCTGGGGTCGGGCGGCCCTACCTGCTCCCAAAAAGGCCAGGTGCCAGGTGGGAGGGCAGGTGGCACTATCTGCTCCCGGGAAGGCCCAGTGCCAGGTTGGGGACAGGCAGCCCTTCCTGCTCCCCTGAAGGCCTGGTGCCAGGTTGGGGGTGGGCGGCCCTACCCACTCACCAGGAAGGCCTGGTGGCAGGCAGGAGGCCTAGTGGTGGGTACTGAGGATCTCAGAGCTGCTGTACTGTGAAGGGCCGTGATGCCCTTAGAACAGCAGATCCTGCTCTGCACGGTGAGGCTGTGTGGACTCTGTTCTTGGAAGGAAGAAAAAATTCATTGCTACGGAGTGCCCAATCCCACAACCTCTTCAAACCACACATACTGTCTTCTCTTATTAAAAACAAAAGAAAAAGAAAAAGAAAGAAAAAGAAAAAAAAATATATTGGAGAGGAGTCAAGATGGCCACGGCAGCAGCCAGGATTCTGGAGATCCAGACAAAACATATCCAACTGACCTGGAACTTTTGGAAAAATTCCCCGTGAAGGGGGACTGCTTCTTCCTTACATGCTTAAGGATCCTGGACAACATCTGTAAGGAGGGAGCTCAGAGGAGACCTAGGAGGAAGGTGGTGTTGGCAGCAGTGGCAGTGGTGGTGGTGGAGGCTTGTATTTGGGAGAGGCAGAGATCTGATCCAACCCACCCTGATCTTCTGAAGAAATTGCCCCAAAGGTGGAATGCTACCACCATGCATGCACAGGAATACTGGACAACATGCAGTGTGGGAAAAGGGTTGGGGAAAGAATTGAGATGGCGGAGGCAGTGGCAACGGCAGTGGCCAATACTTACCAATACTTAGGAGAGGCAGAGATCTGATGCAACACATCTGGATCTTTTGAAGAATAACCCGAGGTAGAATACTACCACCACGCATGCTCAGGAACTTGGGACATCATGCGGTGTGAAGAGGGTGTTCAGATTAAAGCCTGCCAAGGGATGAGGCTGGTGCTGGGGACAGCAAGGCTGGGATTGGGGCCTACCATGAGGCAAGGCCAGAGTTGGGGCTTCCGAGTCAGGGCCTCAGAGGGATCAGAGCCTGCTGAGGAGTGAGGCTGGTGCTGGAGCCAGCCTGGTTGGTATTGGGGCCTGCCTTGAGGCAAGGCTGGTGCTGGGGCCTCTGAGGCTGGGATCAGCCTGCCGAGGGGTGAGGCCAATCCCGGGACTACCAAGGCCAGGATCAGAGCCTGCCTTGAGGCAAGGCTGTTTTTGGGGACACCGAGGCCGGGACAAGAACCTGCCATGAGGCAAGGCCAGTACTGGCGCCTCCGAGGCCAGGATAGGAGCCTGCTGAGGGGTGAAGCCTGTGCCGGGAACAGCGAGGCTGGAATCAGAACCTGCCATGAGGCTAGGCTGGTGCTGGGGCTTCCGAGGCCAGGATGAGGGCCTGCTGAGGGGTTAGGCTGGTACTGGGGCTAGCAAGGCCGGGATTAGAGCCTGCTGTGAGGCAAGGTCAGTCCTGGGGCTTCCAAGGCCGGGATCAGAGTCTGCCAACAGGTTAGGATGGTGCCAAGGCCAGGGAGGCCGGGATCAGAGCCTGCTGTGAGGCAAGGATGGTGCTGGGGCCTCCGAGGCCAGGATTGGAGCCTGCTGAGGGGTGAAGCCTGTGCCAGGACCAGCGAGGCTGGGATCGGAGCCTGCCTTGAGGCTAGGCTGGTTCTGGGGCCTCTGAGGCCGGGATCGGAGTCTGCCCAGGGATTAGGCCAGTGCCAGGGCCAGTGAGGCTGGGATGGGAGCCTGCTGTGAGGCAAGGCCAGTACTGGGGCCTCCAAGGCTGGCATCAGAGCCTGCCAAGTGGTGAGGCCGGTGCCAGGGCCAGTGAGTCCGGGATTGGAGCCTTTCATGAGGCGAGGCCAGTGCTGGGGCTTCCGAGGCTGGGATCAGAGCCTACCAAGAGGTTAGCCTGGTGCCGAGGCCAGCGAGGCCGGGATCGTAGACTGCTGTGAGGCAAGGCTGGGGCTGGGGCCGCTGAGGCCAAAATCGGTGCCTGCCAAGTGGTTAGGCCAGAGCCAGAACCAGCGAGGTCGGTATCGGAGCCTGCTGTGAGGCAAGGCCAATGTGGGGGACTCCAAGGCTGGAATCAGAGCCTGCCGAGGGGTGAGGCCGGTGCTGGGGCCAGTGAGGCCGGGATCGAATTCTGCTGTGAGGCAAGGCCAGTGCTGGGGCTTCCGAGGCCGGGATTAGAGCCTGCCAAAGGGTTAGGCTGGTGGTGCAACCAGCAAGACCAGGACCAGAGCCCACCATGAGACAAGGCTGGTGCTGGGGCCTCCCAAGGTTGGGAATCAGGGCCTGCTGAGGGGTTAGGCTGGTGCTGGAACCAGCGAGACTGGGATCAGAGCCCACCATGATGCAAGGCCAGTGCTGGGTACCTGACATTTGTACATATAAATGAGATGCAATGTTATATTTTGATTCAGGTATATATTGTATCATGATTAACTCAGAGTAATTAGCCTAGCCATTCCCTTAAGGTCTTAACATTTCGTTATGATGATAACCTTCAATATCCTTTCTTTTAACTCTCTGAAATTTACTTGTAATAAGAATAGATGTTTTAAAGAACAATGCTGGCACTACTTCAACAGAAACACACACACACACACACACACACACACACACACACAATCACTTTTGTTTTAAAAAACTTTCTGAAAAATAAATCTTAGATTTATATTATGTAATAGATAGCAATGTGAGGTCAGTCTATCTTAGGATAGGCTTATCAGCAATATTAAGTAAAACACATTTGAATAAAACATAAGAAAACTTTCTTTCCTTTTAGTCATGTGCTTCCAGTACCTTTTCCATCCTTGTATATTGTACAGTGGTTTCTTTTATCCTATTCACTGTCAAGTAAATTGCCATCCTAGATTTTCTGTTTTAGAGGTTTCTTGTTCCCATTTTATTGCCTTCATTAAACTAATTATACTAGTTGCTTTTCTGTCAACTCTCTAAACTTTTATTCTTACTCCCACCCTTATATATAATAAAAAATATTGGTTATATCTTTTTTTTTTTCCGGTGGTACTGGGGTTCCTGGAAACGCTTCTACCTTCGGGCTACACTCCCAGACCTATTTTTTTATATTTTGACTTGTAAACAGGTTCTCTTAATCCAGCAAGGCTGGCATCAAACCTGCATGATCCTCCTGTCTCCGCCTCTCAAGGGCAGGAATTACAAGCATGCACCACTATGCCCAGCTCTGGTTGTATCTTATTTTTGTTTTTTTCAAATCATCCAATCAAAAAATGGGCAAGTGAACTAAATAGACACTTCACGAAAGAAGAAATTCAAATGGCCAATAAATGCATGAAAAAATGCTCAACATCATTGGCAGTCAGAGAGATGCAAATCAAAACTACCCTGAGATTTCACCTAACTCCAACTAGAATGGCAATCATTCAAAACACAAACAACAACAAATGCTGGTGAGGATGTGGAGAAGTGGGAACTCTAAGATATTGTTGGTGGGATTGCAAATTATTGCAACCACTTTGCAAAGCAGTATGGAGAATCCTCAGAATAGGAACAAATCTACTATTTCATCCAGCACTACCACTTCTGGGTATTTACCCTAAAGGAAGGAAACCCAACTACCAAACTAATGCATGTATATCTATGTTCATAGATAATTCACCGTAGACAAACTGTGGAACCAGCCAAGATGTCCATCAACAAATGAATGGATTACAAAATGTGGAATATATACACAGTGGAATTTTACTCAGCTATAAAAAAATACAATTATGTAATTTTTAGGGAAATGGATGGATCTTGAGAACATTATGTTAAGTGAGTTTAGTCAGTCACAAAAAGTAAGGAATCGGATGCTTTCCCTAATATGTGAAAGCTAGACTGAATGCGGTCATAGGAGGAACTCCAAGTGAAAAAAGAGGTCCTATAGAGGAGCAAATAAGACAACCTAACTGTGGGGATGGGAGGTGGGGAGAGGGAAATGCTTTAAAGTGCATGATGTACTTATTCATATTGAAGTCAACCACTAAACCAAGGATGAGAGGGAGGGATGGGGAAGGAGTGAGCTGGGGACAGGGTGGGGGTTAACTGGGGGATGTGTGCATTTATGCCCACATAAGGTTTTTTTTTTTTTACCACACTATGATGTATAAATGCAATACACCAATAAAATTTAATAAAAATAGATTTCTTTGCCCAGTATCTATTAATTAGAAGAAAATTTTAAATACTCTCTGTTGCAAATTCATTCAAAATAATGTTGAAAATAAACACATTTCTCTTCTTATATAAAAGCTATTGTTTCACTTTCTCATTTGATATTTTATTTTTAGTGACCAGAAGACCATAAAATACATAGTGAGAAACAAGTAATTGGCACCCATATCAGAAAAGGAAGTTTATGTCACAGAGCAGGAAAGCTGGCTTGCAACAGAAGAGAGCAAGAGTTTCAGCATTCTTCTTCTTCTTCTTCTTCTTCTTCTTCTTCTTCTTCTTCTTCTTCTTCTTCTTCTTCTTCTTTTTTTTTTTGCAGGTCTGGGGATGGAAATTCATGAGGTTAGGTTAGCAGAGGAGATTCTTGCTGACCTAAATTTTTATTTTAGTGTGTGTTTGTAAAAAGGCAAAAGTGCTAGTTTTTCTTCTGAAGCACCAATAGTGTAACATGCACAATTTTTTTATTTCCAATAAATGTAGACATTTGTGATTTATCCTAAATCATTAGGATATATTTTAAAAATATTTTTGTATTTATTGCCTTAAACTCTTGGATATACTGATATTGAAGTATTTCCCTGTTCCTGAGACATACTGTGACACAGCACCTGAGTATAGAGTGTGGGAGTGAGATATTTATTCAAAACTAATATTGGTGGTACCAGAGGAAGCCAAGAAGGATTGTAGACTCTCAATACCAGAACAAAATTTGATTATTAGGACAATGTATCTGAGAGAGAAAAATTAATAAGAAATAGGACAGTACTGTAAAAAGTAGGTCAAATATGATTAACATTAAAAATTAGAAGCAATCCAAGAGCACTGCATTTCAAGTTTTATGTAGTTGAAAAAAATTTGATAACTCTAAAATGCTGTGTAGAGATATATGTTTAAGGCATTAAAAACCTCCTTTCCAAAAATTGATTTTCATCAGAATGTAATTTATTAAAGCACCTAAGTGGTTGAATTAAACCATATGTCATCATTCAGTCCACTTAATAAGGAAAATAATTTTATTTCTTTTCCTCTGCAACATTTCACACATGCATGGTAAACTGAATTTGTGTTCACAAACTGCAAAAAGGACCTAGTCTAAAACAACATTCATTAATTATTGAAAATATTTTATGTATCAGACACTATTCTAGACACTAATGATATAGAAAAAACAAAGTAGAATAATGGAGAGTATGTTCCAGACAAAAAAAGACATGTAGTCAATAAGTAAAATATATACATGTTAGAAATGGTCATCTTCAGGAGAAAAATGTAAAGATAAAAGGAGATTGGCCCTGACATTTTCTATCAGTTAACTAAACCTTGCTAAAAATGTGCCATCAGAGTGAGAAAAAGAAGGAAGTAATGGACAAAGCAAAATTAATATTTGAGAAAAGAGCACTCCGGAGGCACACTTTGTTGGAAGAACAAAAATAAAATCATGGTGAGAGAGGTAACTGTGGAAGACTATGAGAAATTATGAATAGATCTATAAGGTTGAATTTTATTTATATAATTTGATTTATAAGTTGAATTTTACTGTGAATAAGATGAAAAACAATTATAGTATTCTAAACAGAGAAGAAATTCTATTATTTATTTATTTATTTTTGGTTCTGGGGATTGAACTCGGGGACATTCTGCAGTATTTTATTTTTACTTGGAAACATGATTTCGCTAAGTTGCCAAGAGTCTCACTAAGTTTCTGAGGCTGATCTGAAACCTGTGATCCTCCTGTGTCAGCCTACCAAGTACTAGAATTACAGGGAAGTGCCACCACACCCAGCTATGACTTACTTTTAAATGTACTCAACTTTTGTTTTAATAGGACCCCACAAGTACTACATTGAAGATAGGCCAAAGCAGAATACAAATAGAAGCAGAAAAAGTGATTCTAAATTTAATGTAAATAAGACACTATGAAACGCATCTGTAATTACTTGGGAGGCTGAAAAAAAAGAATCACAATTTCAAGGCCAGCACACAGTAACTTAGCAAGGCTCTGTTTCAAAATAAAAAATAGAGGATTAAAGATAGTGGAATAGATAAAGGCATTGAATTTTCTTTGCTCTAAGACCAGAACTCAACCAACAGAAAGGCTTCTTTTGGGCAAGGGAAGAAAAGCAGCAAGAAATCAACAACAACAACAACAACAACAACAACAACAACAAAAAAAATACAGTCCGAACAAGGTGGAATTTTATGCAGCACAAAGAGCAGAGAACTGAGAAATAACTGAGAAGAGATGTACACATTGTACTTAATGGTGGAGGGCTCTACATCTTGGCAAGCCTGCAATGGGGCCGGTGGCATCAGGACTTGGTGGTTCTCAAAGAACCCCATGGAAGAAGAAGCAGAATCTTGTCAAGTCAAGGATTGCAGAAAACTATCATCAAAAGCAATTCTAATCTTGTCTCTATGCTCAAATACTGTTACTCCCCGGGTTACCCAGCCAAATTTTCCATGAGCTCAGACCAAAAAATGACAGGTCCTTTCTTTGGAGACCCAACTGTCTATATCCCACTTTGTCAAGACCACTAGAAATCTGCAGACGAATCAGACAAACTACCCAGCAAACTCCTGCAGGGACCACAGTGGCACTCAAGACCATGAGTTTACAAATTCTTCTAGAGGGAGCCTGCATAGCTACAGAGAATTGTGTGGCAATGAAAATAACGATGAGTTCTCTGAGGTGGAAAATCATCCCTGCAAGTATGGAGATGCAAACTACAGTCAGACATAGCAGAAAGTGGATTAGCAAACAGTCCCTAGAGACACTCAAGTGGGCAGAACCTAAGGCCTCCAGCAACCACCACAAAACTACCAGAAATAATGTCTGTGGGGTGAAATAACTCAGCCAACCATAATGCAGGAAGAGGAGGTTATACACTCCTGACCAGTGACATTTGGGCACCACAATCACCAAGGCAAGAGGCCAAGAATGTTTCATGATCACAGCTGCTCGGAGTAGCAGCAGTGTCTCCAAAGATAAATACCTGAGTCACTCAAGCCACAGGTTCAGAGTGTACAACCTATCCCTGCCAGAACTTGGGCATCAAAAGCAAGAAGCCCAGGAGCCAAAAGGGATTCATATTATTGGTTTAGGGCTGAGAATTTAACATTCTCTCTGCCAGAAGAGCTTCGATCTGGTTTTAACCCACGCTACTGTCTGAAAGTGCTCCATGTGATCACAATTAGCAGATTAGCAGTGTGGTTCCTGGGCCATCAAAGCTCAGACAGCTGGGCTGCAAGCCTAGAACATAATAATCTCAAGCTCTAATGAGCTCAGGCCCAGTTGCTACAGAGGCCAGAGGTCAGCCCTCTACCGAGTCTTAAGGGTTCACAACCAGCATGGAAGTGGTGCCATCTATGAGGCATTAAATTCCAAAAAGCAGACTGATAGCTCTCTGAACCCAACAACATAGTCTCTGGCCCTGCTGAGTTTGAAGCAGATAAGCACAGTAGCCTACAGCCAATCAAAGACACCTGTTTGCCTGCACTGATTAAGAACTATATTTTTAAAGAGGTTCAGGGAAATAAAATTAAAAGTCTGATTATATGAGACAAATTCATTGAGACAAGTATATATCTTCAGCATAAAACAACAAATTTAGGAATAGAATTTTTACACATAGGAAGAGGATGCCAAGACAACAAATAGAAACCTAAAATTTTTGAAAACATGATAATAAAGACCAATGAAGAAACAAAATACTGAGCTGCAGAAGATGCTAGAAGAATTCAGAATTTTGATTTTCAATATGACCAAAAGCAACAGGAAAAAAAGAAAGTGTACAGAAAAATAAAAGAACATAATAATATAGAATTGAGGCTCTAAAAACAAAATATGGCCTTTGAAGAAAATAAGACAATAAATTAATTAAATAACTCAATATAAACTACCTCTTACTGATAAGACTACATAGAAAATAGAGTATCACTCTTGGAAGACAGTACATTCAAAACACATTCGACAACAAAGAGGACAACATGACAAAATGATCAGAACATCCAAGATATATGAGATAACATACAATGACCTAGCTTATGAATAATAGGCACTGATGATGGTCTAGAAGCAAAAAACAATGGTATCATAAACCTATTCAGAGAAATAATTTTAGAGAATTAGCCTAGACATAAACAAAACTTAGATGTCTATTTACAGGAGATATTCAGAACATCTAAAAGACAAGATCAAAGATAAACTTTTCCATGCAACTGATATAGAGACCAAGAAAAAAATCTTAAATGCATTGATGATAGTCAGGGGCAAAACTTCAACCCAACTCATGAAAGCCACGAGGGACTGGCATGATGTATTCAAACCCTGAAAGAAAACAACTTTCAACCAAAACTGCTATATCTATCAAATACATCACTCAAAATTGACAGAAAAATAAAAACCTTCCAAAGCAAGCAGAAACAGAATTCATTACTACTAAGCCAGCATTAGAGAAAATATTTAAAGAAACAAAACACAAAGAAGAAAAAATAAATATCCAAACCATAGAAGGGCCAAATTCTAACAGATAGGAAACTGAACAAAATTTAGACTACAGAATGTAGTCTTTATGGCCTAGAATAGGCCATAAAGCAAGTACAAGCAAATTTTTTAAAAATTAATATAATTCCTTGCATATTTTCAGGTCATAATAAAATGAAAGTAGAAATCAACAAGAGAAATAAACAAAAGAAATTACAAAAGTGTATAATACACTTTTTTTGGCGATACTGAGGATTGAATCCAGGGGCATTCTACTTCCAAGCTACACCCCCACCCCTATTTTTATTCTTTATTTTGAAATAGGGTCTTACTGAGTTGCAGAGGCCTCTCTAAGTACCTAAGGCTGGCCACAAACCTGAGATCCTCCTGTCTCTGCCTCCCAAGTGTGGGGATTACAAGTGTGCGCCACCACGCCCGTCTAGACTAATATTCTTTGTGGCCATAGATGCAAAAATTCTAAACTAAATACTAGTAATATGCATTCAAAACTTTATCAAAAAATTTTACACTATGATCAAGTTATTTTCACTCCTGGGATGCAAAACTAGTTTAATATACGCAAATTAATATCTGTTATTCACCACATAAATAGAACTAAGAACAAAAATCCCACAATCATGTCAGTAGATGCTAAAAAAGCATTTGACAAAATAAAATACACATTCGTGTTAAAAAAAAAAAACACGGCAGAAAATTGTACTAAGAGAAACTTACTTCAACATCATTAAGGAAGTATACATTAAACCCCAAACCAACATTATACTGAATGAGAAAAACCTGGAAATTTTCTTTCAAAATCGGGAACAAGGATGCCTACTATCACCATTCCTTTTCAATATTGTACTCAAGACTCTTCCCAGAGTTATAAGGCAAAAAAAAAAATAAAAAATAAAAAATAAAAAAAATAAAATTAAAAAATTAAAAAACACTGCAAAAGAATTTAAATAAGAAAAGAATACCTGAATTTATCTTTCTGCAGAAGACATAATCCTAAATTTAAAAGACCCAAAAACTCAACCAAAATACTTCTAGAGCTAACTAACAAATTCAGCAAAATAGCAAGATACAAAATCAATATAATAATATAAGTAGCTTCTTTATATGCCAACCATGAATCCACTGCAAAAAAAATCCAAAAAACAATTCTATTAACAATAATCTCAAACCAATAAAATACCTAGGAACAAATCAAACAAAGGAGGTAAAATACCTCTACAACAAAAATTATAAAACACTAAAAAATTAAATTGAAGATCGTAAAAGATGAAAAGATCTCTCTTGTTCAAAGACAGGCAGAATAAATATTATCAAAATGGCCACTCTACCAAAAGTGATCTACAGAGTCAATGCAATCCCTATCAAAATACCAATACTATTCTTCACAGACCTTGAAAAATCAGTCCAAAATTTTATATGGAGAAACAGAGAACCAAAAATATTCAATGCAATTCTCAGCAATAAAAACCATGCAGGAGGCATTACAATTTCTGACTTCAAATTACACTACAGAAGCCAGTCATGGAGGCCTACTTGTAATCCCAGTACTTGGAAGGTTGAGACAGGAGCATCCGGGTTCACAGCCAGGCTCAGCTATTTAGACTCTACTTAAACCATTTTGACAAAGGTGTCAGACACATACTTTAAAGAAAATACATTTTTTTCAACAAATAGTGTTAAAAACACTGGTTATACATTTGTAGGAAAGTGAAATTAAATTTCTATTTTTCAACCTGCATAAGACTCAATTTAGGATAAATCAAAGACCTGAAAATTAGTCCAAATTCCTTGAAATTGCTAATAAAGAGTATAGGTCTAACACTTAAACATATGGCACAGGAAGAAACTTTCTCAATAAGTCACTCAATGGTCACGATATTAAAACAAGAATTAATAAATGAGATAACAAACTAGCATGTTTCTGCTCACCAAAGGGTACTATCAAGAATCTAAAGATAAAGTCTAAGAATGGAAGATCTTTGCCAGGTATTCTTCTGATAGTGTACTAATGCCTCAAATATAAAAAGTACTTAAAAGTCTTAACACCAAAAAACAAACAAACAAAAAAACCCAATCAAGAAATGAACAATTGGTCAAAATAAATGCTTCACAAAAGAAGAGACACAAACTGCCAATAAATAAAAATGTTCAACATCATTAATAATCAGGAAATTACAAATCAAAACTATACTGAGATTCCATCTAACCCCAATCAGAATGGCAATCATCATAAATCCATCATAATTTCACCTCTAGGAGACCTCTAATCTTTGAAACAACATGAAATGGAAACTTTAAAGCTGGGAAAGAACAGTTGTTGAATGAGTTTTCATTCTGCAGGATAGAAATGCTTTACAAATTCACCACAAAGCCAAATGTACACATTTAATACAATTTGCTGAGCATGGTGGCGCACTGTTACCTTGGTACTGAATAAGCTGAGACAGAAAGATTGCAAGTTCCAGGCCAGCCTCAGCAATTTAGTGAGATCTTCAACAACTTAGTGAGCCCTGTTTAAAAATGAAAATTTTTAAAATTGTAATAGTGAATTTTATGGTATGTGATTTTTACACAATAAAAACTAAGGGCAAGCCTATTAATGGCAAAGCAAACAAGAGTAGGGAAGAAATCCATGATATGAGGTAGAGTCATAAAAATGTCATGGTGAAATGAAAAGCTGGGAAGTATTAGGATATTTATTTTCTTGCATACACATGAAATAAAGACCTCTGCTAAGAATGAAGTAGGTGTGAGTGAATTGCAGTTAGTGTGTGGGAAGAGTGATAAATAACTAGGATAAAATTGGAAGAAAGCTGGTGATAAAGAAGAAGAATTAGGGAGGAATATTAAGATAAGTTGCTCATGGCTGTTAGCGGGAAATAGTTAAGTGAATCTCAGCTTTGAATTTATCTTTGTTTATTTGAAGTATAGTGAAGTTATATTTTATTTTTATTTATTATCAATTACATAAAATGAAAAAAATTATAATTTTTAAAGATTTAAAACAAATTTATTCTTCCCAGTAGACCTAAACAGATTTTGCAGGTCTCTAAAATTTACAATTCAAGGCAATTTAATGGAAATTATTTAGACACATCTACATAAATACCTGGAGAAAGTAAAACTTCAAGAAGAATGATTACTATAATATTTTAGGTTTATAACATCTACTATTTGACAATATCTCATTTCTTGTATTCTAGCTAAAAATAATGTTAGATATGCAAAGGAAAAGAGCTCCAGTTAATAATAATCCATTGAAAACTTGGTTAAGTAGACACTCAAGGAGACCTCTGAGAAGAGGAGGAAAATGAATACACATTAATGATATAATAAAACAAGAATAGTAACATTGAGAGTTTATCTCACTTAATATTTTTAATGTCACAAAACAGATACTGTTTGAATTTCTGTGTTACAAATGAGGACCCTGAAACTTAAGTATATTAAAGGAGTGCTGTAAAAGGTAACAATCTAGGGATGAATGCCAGCAACTTAGCATTTGAACAGTTTTGTCTTTTTTCTATATATAGATTTGTTAATATAGAGGCAGGTAGTTGAGTAATATCTAAAAAAATGAGCCTTAGATGGGCAATGGTGGCAGTGAAAAGAAAAGTTGAATTTCTTGGAACATAAAAGATGGAACAAAGAATAGAGGCAAATTAAGCTATGGGGACCAGGTCAGAACTTTAAAGAACATCATAGAGGCCTTAGGCATATTGGAACTGATAATTGATAGGAAATCTTTAAGATATTTTAAGGATAAATGGGATATTATCAGGTTTACATTTATATCTTTATAAAAGAAAGCAACTCTAAATCATGGAAGGTACGTGCATGTATTTTTTTTTTTCAGTACTGGAGATGGAACCCAGGAGTATTCTACCTCCGAGCGACACCCCCATCCCTATTATTTAGATTTTATTTTGAAACAAGTTATTACTGTGTTACAAAGAGCCTCATTAAGTAGCTGAGGCTGTCTGTGAACTGTGACCCTTTGTCTCAGTTTTCCAAATGCTGGGATTACAGGCATGCACCACTATACCCAGCCTCCCTATCACTCTTAACTACTTATGATGTGAGACTACAATGCACCAATAAAAGTATATTTGAAAAAGAGTAAAGGAAAACACACACACACACACACACACACACACACACACACACACACGGAGGACTCATGCAGCTGCAATAAATTCCCTGGGCCTGAGACTTTGTGGTTCAACCCAGAGAACATGGGGTGGAGTCAGATTTTGTGTTATGGTTGTGGAACTGCTCCAGAGAACCTGTTGGTCTCCTGAAACTGTTCCAGTTACAGTGAGAGATGTAACCACAGGCTCTTGTTCTGAACTAGGTATAGAAAAACACTAGTCCGAACCCTTGCTGGAAGCTTAAGCCACTTAATTATTACAAAGATAGAATATAGATTAATATAGCCTTACACCCAAAATAGTGTAGGGGGTAACTTGAAAAGAAGTCACTGAAGATTCCTGAATAGAGTATTTTCTAACCAGTATTCTGATCTGACTAGATCTGCCCTTTCTTTGGGGGCAGGTCTTTTGATAGACTTGCCCTGTAAAGACATGCCCTGTCTCCAGCACAGAACCCATGCCTTTTATTATACTCCAAAATGTGTTAGTTGCTTATCAGGAGTCTGAGATTCCCCCACATCATTGAGGAATTTTGCTTCTCTTAGAAATGTAAAAAGACCCTAGCTTTTGGGATTCTTCTAATTCTCTCACTAGCTCCTGGAAATCTGCAGCCCTTTCCTCGAAGCTCCTGGCTTTTTCTACCAAAGTTATTTTTAGGTATGTGTTGAAAATTGAAAATATTTCCAAATACTGGTACATTAATATATTTTGAAGCCTCTTTCCACCAGACATAGCAGAGGCTCAGACAAACTGAGGCTCTGTATCAGTAGAAAGTGTTCTGGGAGACCTACTCTTAACATTAGATTTAACTAGTAGGATCTCTGGGATCACTACATACTACCCAAACATTGTGAATGGGGAGAAGTTAGACCAAACCAGCCCTATCTGTAAAGAATAGAGCCTCTTACATTAAATTTGGTCTCAGAGGCATCCACCAACTATGAAGGTAGAGAGAGACCAAGATTCCACATCTGTGGAAAGCATGGAGTGTGACTTGTGCTTAACACTAAATATAGCCCCATTGATACAAGCCATCTGCGTAGACTGAGAAAGACTCAGAGAACCAGGCTTGCAGCAGGAAAGGTGCCAATGGCACTTGATATCTACACAGAGAGAGACCACAGAGGCCCAGTCTGCTGAATATTCATATATTTGTAGACTTGCATTAATTTGTTGTTGGTGTTATTTTTTTTGTTTTTTTCTTTTGTGTGTGTGTGTGTGTGTGTGTGTGTGTGTGTGAGAGAGAGAGAGAGAGAGAGAGAGAGAGAGAGAGAGAGAATATGACTGCTTTTCCTCTTCTCAATCCCTCTCCTAAACTTCTTCCCTTGTACATACCTACTCTCTTCTCTCTATTCCTTTTCTTTATTTTTTCTTTATTCCTTTTCTCTTTGCTATTCCTTGTCTTGTATTATCCACTTAATATCACTGTATCAGAAACTCTACATTAGTTAACAGAATACTATTACATATTCACTATCTTTAACCTCTACTATATACTACCTTACCAAACTCATACTCTCTTTTTATTCTGTCCTACCTGAGGTTTACCCTAATCTTGCATTTATGACTTCACTTACCTCCTCACTCAACCTTCACTGTTGAATGCAATACAACTTGCCTTGGGTATACCAGGTGACACCTAGAAACAGAGAAATCTATCAAAAACAACAAACTTCTGAAATCATGAGAAATAGGAATAACAAGAAAGCAATGAGCTCCCACAATACCAAAATAACAGAATCTGACAAGACAGAAATGCAGAGATCTCCAGAAGTTCAAATGAGGAATGTAACTGTAGAAATAATACAGGACTTCAGAAAAGAATTTAAAGAGAGTCTGAAAGAAATAAAGGATGCAATCATTGAAGTGAAGGCATGAATTCAAACTAAAAACAATTGATTAGACTGCATGGAGAATAAAATCTCACTAATAGAATATGATCACTCCAAAAACCAAATGCATAGTATATAACTTAGAAAAAGCAATACCCTCAAACTTCTTTTTTTAATTTTAAAACAAGGTCTAACTAAGTTCCTGAAGGTCTCACTAAATTGCTGAGGCAGGCTGGCCTTAAATCTGTGGTCCTCATGTCTCAACCTCCTGAGTATTGGGATTATAGACCTGTTCCACCATGTCCAGTTCTTCTGTGTTCATAAATGTATGCAACTGATTCTGTCTTAAAGCAGACTTGTTTTAATTCCTAAAGGTTGAGTAGTCTTGATTATTTGTAGTACCTAAACTAAAATTATGGCTTTACATCTCATTTAGATCAAGTTTTATTAGCTATTCTTTTATGTTCATGTTCAGAAATTGTCTGATTTTCAGACTTTATTTGTAATCCTGCCATGTCTGGAAACATGTTTCTGTGAGTGTCAGCCATTATTATTAATAAAAAACCCAGATTCCTGCTTGGCATCTTCCACAGGGTGTCTATTAAGTACCCTCACTTTCTGCCTTTACTTTTTGTACCATATGAAAGAGTGGTTTATTTTCATCTTGTTAGAGCATATTTATTTATCAAGTACCTCTCTATACAGTTGAAGACTTTTCAGCTCATTCAAAGTTATATATATATATATATATATATATATATATATATATATACACATACATATATATATTAAATATAGTGCTGAGAAGTGAACCTTCAAATTGTGCAGTAAGATTCTGAAAAACCTTATTTTCCAAGGCAGAGTATCTGCAAAGCACATATTTATATCTTTTTTAGGTCTTCACATAGTTGTGTGTGTGTGTGTGTGTGTGTGTGTGTGTGTGTGTGTGTGAGAGAGAGAGAGAGAGAGAGAGAGAGAGAGAGAGAGAGAGAGAGAGAGAGAGAGAGTGTCCTTAGCCCTATTTTTTTCTTTATTTTGAAACATGGATTCACTAAATTATGAAGGGCTTCACTAAGTAGCTGAGGTTGGCTGCAAACCCAGATTCTCCAGTCTCAGCCTCCCAAGTACTGGGATTACAAGTGTGTCCCACTAAACTCAGCTTTATATAAGTTTTACAATCACTCAGGTCTTTGAATCTTTACCAGAAGCCATATATTACTAATAATACCATGGATTTAACATTTGTTTGCCCTGATATTCTACCCTACTTTGAAAATCTTTTGCAAATAATAAACAAAAAAATTGGGAATAAAAAATTTTAATTTTCCACTTCAGTGATTTCTATCTTCTTTATAGTGACTTTAAGTTCCTTCTGAGTGAATTGTATATACAGGGAAGCACATCAAGTGCTTGTATGTTTCTATCACTCTGAACCTCATTATGATGTATTATTTAATATACCAATATTAACAGAAAATAGTTTTTGCATCATTTTTCTGGGTATTTTATCATTAGTAACTAAGATAAGTCAGCTGACACTGTTGGCATTTCTATTGTAATCGCCTAAGCAAACCTATCAGCTTAGTAGATATATTTCCTGTTTCACTGTTGTCTCAGATAGTAATTTTTCAGCACGTTCCACTACTCCATAATAAGGGATGTCAAGGAAGGCTTCTTTACTCACATGTTGGGCACCTAAGTAGAGGTAGCTGGAATAGTGGAGGCCAGTTGAGTATCTTTTCTTCTGCTTGATATTTCCACATGGGGATCAGAGTAGTTTCAGTACAGTCAGAATTTATCTGTCACAGTCTTTCCTAAGAGATTATTCCCAGAAACAAACATTATAAACTATTAATTTCTTAAGTTATAGACTTAGAGTTACTACAAAATCACTTTTATAAAGCATTCTATTTCTCAAAGCAGCTAGAGAGTCTGCCTAGACTTAATGGGAAAGAACATAGATTGTTGGGGGCATTGTTAATCATTCACTTTGAGGTCATCTCAGCCTAGCTTGGGAGGGGTGCAAACTGCCCACCCAAGTGGGAATTACTTTTATGTAGAAAATTTTCCAAGGACCAAACAGAACTTATAACCAGGGACTCTGACTGATAAGCAAAGATCCTGATGGTTTTTGTGTTTACTCTTTCCTTCCCTGATTTATGTGACTACTTTGATGTTATTCTCTGATTCATCCCATAATTGTTTTGCTATTACCTGTGATTAATAATTTCTTCTAATGTTTTTGTTATAACACTCAATAAAAAGCAAGATGATAGTGGAAGGATAGCAGGAGTGGAGATAATTCTATCCTCCGCTGTCTCCTCAGCTACTGTGTTGACTCTGTTGTCATTCATGTAAGAAACTACTTCTCATCAATCAAACAACAACAAAGGCATCTTCTGCAAAAGATGTCTTAAAAGTATTAAACATTAAAAAATTTGCAGATATCTAATTTAACATAATTAATATTTCCTTTTGCCCTCTCCATTCTAATGAGTTCCAGAAGCCTCTAAGTGTCCATGTGATCCATAGCTCTTAGAGGATGTCTCAGAAGGATCTATATTAAAATCCAAACATATCTCCAGTTTTTCTTGCAGGAGTAAAGGGCTTTTTTATTTACTCAAAACTTGGATAGAATTTTTTTACACATCTTATCCATACTTTATGTAACATATTACCAGTTCTGATGATTTTACCCCAGACATTTCATTATTTGTTATTATTACTCTATAGCATCCATTCTGGAGCTGAGCTTTCTTGAGAATAATTTATCATTCAGATGTAAAAAGAATTGTGAGCAGTTGATAACACCCCTCTGAGAACTGCCTATTTCTTGTTTATAAATCTCAAAAATGTACATATCCCTCCTCCTCCATTTTAATTAAAAGTTGCATAGTTTTAATTAATGTCTTACAAATCTTATAAATAAAAAATTGCAGAAGGAGGAAAAGATAATGTCATTCTATGAAGCAATAAATTTTTACTTATCTTAGATAATAAAATTACACTTTGTAATACAGCTTCCATAGAGCTTTAAGATATATGACTTTGCCTTTTTCAGGAAGATGTGATTTCTAACTCTGTCAACTGTTCCACTGAAGTTATGTAACTTTCAGGCATAACTTCAATTTTATTTTTTATTGAGCTGGAGTTTTATTCAGTTTTTCTCATTTGTTTATTTGTTTGCTAAATTCTTATTTAGTTCTAATTCTTTCCTTTGCTATCATGAGTTTACATGGTAAAGGGCAGTGAGGAGGATTTTTAGGGAACTATTGTCATCATACAGCACAGAGTTCCATGTAATCAAGAAACCCTTGTTGGTGTCTGTCATAGCACATCTTAATCATAATTTTTTATTTTTAAATATGCTTATTTTCCCTATGTATTTTGTAATTTGAAGTCCAGACATTCCTACTTAACATATTTTTAACCTTGCAAAAGTTATAACTTCCCTATTTCTCATTTTTATGTATATAAATAAAGGGACTGAACTAGAAGATTTAAGAGATGATCTTTGGGTTCTAGTATTTTGTGATTTCTATGACCATAAGTTTCTTAGGATAAAGCATTTGCTCATCTTGCATTATCTACATTTTGTAGTCAGGTGCCTTGTACCTAGCAGGTACCCATAATTTTGTAATCCATTCATCTGTTGATGGGCAAATAAGTTGGTTTCATAAATTGGCTATTGTGAATTGTGCTGCTGTAAATATGGATATGCATATATTACTATATTGTTTTAGTTTTATTCCCTTTGGAAAGATACCTAAGTTAGAAATCCACTTATATGTAAATGTATTCATTTGATTATCAATTAATTATTAACCAAATACAGTTTATTTGGCATATTATTGTAAAAAGGTAAGAAAATCATAGACTCCTACTTTCTAGGAGCTTCTATTCAAAAATAACTTTTACATACAATATGCAAACTTCACAGAAAAGTCATTCAAGGTAGATGTTATTATCATTATTTTAGTTTAAATATAAAAAAAATGCCAAAGAACATTAACTGATTTGTCTAGAATGACATCAGATGCCTGAACTAGAAATCTCAACATCTGAACTGGAACTCTCAACATCTAAGTACAGTATAGTTTGATGTTTCTTACCATTCTAATGGTCATAGGAGAAATAGTCTACTAGCAATAGAATTGATAGGCTAAAGACTATCACTATAAAGATATAAAGATATAAAAATATATATAGATATATAAAATATATATAGATATATAAAGATATAAAGATATAAAGACTATCACTATAAAGATAATACTATAAAGATATCACTAAAGACTATACCAAAGGTATAGAAAATATGATAAGGTACAGTCAGAAAGATATAACAAGAACAATATAGTAATGTCAGAAGAATGGAAATGTTGAAGTTCCAATCAAACACAGCAATGGAGACTGTCATTGCTTTCTGGAAGAGAATGCATGATTACTCTTTAAGACTTTAAAGAGGAAGCAAATGTTTATGAATAAACTTCAAGCATGTGAAAGTTGGAATTACAAACATCATCAGAAAAGTCAGCCTAGAAGCCTGAGATACTCAACACTGAAGAGAAATATAAACTTGTTAGCAGTAAGATAAGGGTAGAAAGTAATTTGTAGAGTTCACTTATCCAGTATGTTCTCAATAATTTTTGTAAAGATTTGCTTTAATTAACATTCTCACTGCTGTGACACAGAGTACCTGATAACCACAACTTAGAGGAAGGAAGATTTATTTACTAACAGTACTGGAAATTTTAGAGGATGTAGTTTATGTTATGTCAGAGCTCAAGGCATGGTGTTGGGAAAAGAGAGAGAGAGAGAGAGAGAGAGAGAGAGAGAGAGAGAGAGAGAGAGAGAAGAAGAAGAAGAAGAAGAAGAAGAAGAAGAAGAAGAAGAAGAAGAAGAAGAAGAAGAAGAAGAAGAAGAAGAAGAAGAATGAGGAGGAGGTCCATGGAGGTCTACCTCCTACAGATATGCTCTACCTGCCTAGATTACCACCCAGTAAGTTCTTTTAATGGATTTTTCCAGTGATGAGATTAGAACCCTTATGATATAATAATTGCACCTGTGAACACTAATATATAATCTCTTCATGGACATTCTCTGTCCAAACCATGACATGATTAAAATTATCTTCTGACAAAAATTTAATTTTCCTTTAATCTGAAGCTCTGCTGAGATTTTGACAAGAAAAAAAAGCAAAGAGGCAAAATGCAAATGAGGAGGACTCCCAGGAAGATGGCAACTGAGAGAAGCAGCACTTATGAGTCCTGCTGACATTAGATCTTCATTGCCTCAAAAGCAGCACTCTAGAAAGCCAGAAAATACTATCAGTAGAGGAATAAAAATGATAAATACAGGGGAAAGATAAAAAGAAGACTGACCAGAGAGCAGAAAAGAAATCTGCCCTCCTGTGGCAGTGGACACCACACTGGTGCCGTCTTGCCTCACAGCACTGGATTCAAATCAAAAAGAAAAATAAAGACTTGAAGGAAACAGCTGCAGATCCATGGGTTGTAATTCATCAGTTCTTCCTGTGCAAAGACTGGCTACAACTTCCAGTGGCCAAGATTACCATGTCCTCCAGGGATTTAGCTCAGAGCTCAACACCAGAAAAAAGACCTGCCTGCTTCCCGGCCAAGGGACCTACGGCAGCAGCATCGTGCCAGTGGCATCCAAGCTTACCATGCCCTCCAGAGATTCAGACCAGCACACACCAAAATTGTAAGTGAAACTGCAGTCCCCACAGAAGAACTCCCAGGGGTGCACCCTCAGGGACTTGTGCAGCCTTGATAAACTCCCTGGGTCTGAGATTTTGCAGTTCAACCCAGTGAAGGAGCAGTGGTGGTAGAGATTATACACCCTTCAGAGATCCAGAACAGCACGTAATAACACCATAAGTAAAGTTGCAGTTCCTATGTGAAAACACCCAGCCTGTGCTCCCAGGTACTTACACAGCCACAATAAACTCCCTGGGTCTGAAACTTTGAGATACAACCCAGAGAAGGTGGGAGAGGGGTTGGCTGTTGGACAGAGCAGAGGCTCAGACAGACTCAGACTCTGATCAGTGGAAAGTGTGGGGGGAGACCTACGCTTAACACTAAAACAAACTTGTAGGATATCCGGGATCACCACAGACCTCCCAATTGTGAATGGGGAAAATTAAAAGTAGCCCAGCCCTAGTTGTGAAGAACAGAGACTCATACAATGAGTTTGGTCTCAGAGGCGTACACCACCAATGGAGGCAGGGAAAGACTGAGATTCCAAATCTGTGGACATTGTGGAGCATAAACTGCACTTAATACTAAATCCATCCAGCCCCATTGAAATCAACCATCTGCATAGACTGAGAAAGACTCAAAGAACCGGATTCACATCAGGAAAGGTCCTGGTGGCATTCAGTATCACATAGAGACACTATAGAAGATCTAATTTGCTGAATAGCCATTTATTTGTAGCATTGCATTAATTTGTTGTTGGGGTTGTTTGGGTTTTTTGTACTTTTTGTGTGTATGAGTGTGTATGCCCATGAATATACCAACTAACAACTAGAGACTGAGAGAAATCTATTCAAAGCAACAGATACAAACTTCTGAAATCATGAGAAGGAGGAACAACAAGGGAGAAATGAGCTCCCACAACCTCACAATAACAGAGCCTGATAACACAGAATAGCAGAGATCACCAGAGGATCAAATCAAGAACGTAACTGTAGAATTAATACAGGACTTCCAAAAAGAATTTAGAGAAAGTCTAAAAGAAGTAAAGAATGAAATCATTGAAGTAAAGGCATCAATTCAAACTATGAACAATCAATTAAATGACATGAAGAATAAAATCTCACTCAAAAATGATCACTCCAAAAATGAAGACATAGTTCATAACTTAGAAAAAAAATTTCGAGCTGGATGTGGTAGCACATGCTTGTAATCCCCCTGCTTGGGAGGTGGAGACAGGAGGATCGCACAGGTTCAAAGCCAGCCGTGCTGGCTTAAGAGACTCTATTTCCAAATAAAAAAGTATAAAATAGGACTGGGAGTGTAGCCCGGAGGTAGAAGGGCTTCCAGAAACCCCAGTACCACCAAAAAGAAAAAAAAAGAAAAAAAAAAGAAAAAAAGAAAAAGCATTTTGACAGTAGGAATTGGATATTGAAGAAATATGGGCTCATCTTCAAAAAGCTAAGTTGAGAATAATTGGCATAGAAAATGGAAAAGAAGATGAAACCAAAGGGATCAACAATCTTTTCAAAATAATAGCAGAAAAAAATTCCAAATATACAGCAAGGGGTATCTATAAGTTTCCTTATAGATACCCCTTTAGACAAGATCAGAGAAATTGTTCCCCACATAACATAATAGTCAAAATGACCAATGTAGAAGCCAAAGAGAGAATCTTAAAAGCCAAAAAACAAAAGACCAAGTGACAGTCAGAGGAAAACCAATTAGAATCACTCCAAACTTCCCAAAGCAAGTCATGAAAGACAAAAAGGGCCTGGAGTAACATATTCAAAACTCTGAAAATAAACAACTTGCAGCCAAAATTTTTTCTACCTACTGCACTCTCTCTCAAATTAAATTGGAAAATAAAAATCTTTTATGACAAACAGAAGCTGAAAGAATTTACATCTTCAAAACCAGTGGTAGAGAAAATACTGAAAAAATATTAACTACAAAAAAGAAATAAGTAATTGATACCACAACCAAATAAACAAGAATTTCTATCCAGCAGACAACTATGCAAAGAAGAACAAACAGTATTTCAAACAGAACTAAAATCTCAACATATTAGGAATTAAAAATCATATCTCAATAATCACACTGAGTGTAAATCACAAAGTGTAAATGGCCTCAAATACCCAATAAAAACACATAAAGTGGAAAAATAGATTAAAAATCAGAACCCATCTATCTTCTGCTGGGAAAAAACACACCTTATGAGTAAAGATAGTAACAAACATAAGGTAAAGGGCTGGAGTAAGGTAATCCATGCCAATGAAACTCAAAGAAAAGCAGGAGTAGCAACTATGATATCAGACAAATTAGAATTTAAGCCCAAAATTGAAGAAGAGACAAAGAAGAGACTTCAGGAGAGACAAAGTAAGTCATTTTTTACTGGTAAAAGGAACAATCCAGCCAGAGAAAATAATGATAATCAACATTTATACCCCAAACATAGGTGCAGCTACTTTCATAAAACAAACTCTTTGAGATAGTAAGTAACATGTAAATTCCAATACAATAATACTGGGTGGCTTCAACACCCCTTTTACACCATTAGACTGATTTTATAGCCAAAAGGTTACTAAAGATAACTCAGACCAAAAGAACACAATTAATCAAATGAACCTGTTAGATACATATAGAATATTTTACCCAACAACAGCGGAGTTCACATTTTTCTCAGCCGCTCATGGACCCTTCTCCAAAATCACATCCTGTGCCACAAAGTGAGCAATAGCAAATTTTAAAATGTGACATATTTCCCTGTGTCTTTTCAGACCATAATGAAATGAAATTAGAAATCAACCATAAGAAGATCCATAAAAACCACATAAACATGTGGAAACTGAACACCACAAATTTAAATGAAGAATGGGTCATAGAAGAAGTAAAGGCTGAAATTAAGAAATTTTTAGAAACAAATGAAAATAAGGATACAACATATCAAAACCACTGGAACATTGTGATGGCAGTAATAACAGAAAATTTTATAGCACTGAGTGCTCACATAAGAAAAACAGAAAATCATCAAGTAAATAACCTAATGACACACCTCAAAGTGCTTGAAAAACAGGAACAATCTAACCCCAAAGCCAGTAGAAGACAGGAAATTATTAAAATCAAAAAAAAGAAATAAACAAAGTAAAGAATAAGAAAACAATACAGAAAATCAACAAAAGTAAAAAAACTAGCCAACTTAACTATAAAAAGAGAAAATCAACCCAAATTTCAAAGATAAGATATGAAAAAGGAGATATTACTACCGACAGTGTAGAAATCTAAAGAATTATTTGAAACTACTTTGAAAAACTATACTCCAACAAAATAAAGAATCTGGAAGAAATTGACAACTTTCTAGATAAATACAACCTTCCTAAACTGAATAAAGAAGATATAGAAAATTTAAACCAACCAATAGCATTCAAAGAGACTGAAACAGCACTAAAGAGCTTACCATCAATGAAAATCCAAGGACCAGATGGTTTCCCAAGTAAATTTTATAAAATCTTTAGAGAAGAGTTATCCTAATAGTTCTCAATCAATTTCTTGACATAAAAACCCAGAACTTTCCCAAATATATTCTGTGAAGCCAACATTACATTAATACCAAAACCAAATAAAGCTAGTTCAAGGAAGGAAAACTATAGGCCTATATCTTTGATAAACTTGGATGCAAAACTGCTAAACAAAACACTAGCAACATACATTCAAAGCCACATCAAGAAAATCATACACCATGACTAGGTAGGGTTCATCCCAGGGATTCAAGGCTGACTCAGCATATGAAAATCAATCCATGTAATCCATTATATAAACAAAACCAAAGACAAAAATCCCATGATTATTTCAATAGACATTGCAAAAGTATTTGATAAAATCCAACATCCATTTATGATAAAAAGCACTGCAGAGAATCAGAAGGAATATAATAGAAGGAAAAGAATCAGAATAGAAGGAACCTCAACATCATAAAGCCAACATTTTATTACATGGGGAAAAACTTTGAGAATTCCCCCTAAAAACAAGAACAAGACAAAGATGTCTGTTTTCACTACTTCTCTTTAATATAGTACTTGAGACTCTAGCCAGAATAAGGCAAGCAGGAAACGAAAGGAGTACAAATAGGAAAAGAAGACCTTAAACTTTCACTAATTGCAGATGACATAATACTATACTTAGAAGACCCAACAAACTCAATCAAAAGGCATATAGAACTGATCAACAAATTCAGCAAAGTGTCTGGATACAAAATCATTCTTGAAAATCAGAAGCTTTTCTGTACACCAACCATAAATCCACTGAAAAAGAAATCCAGAAAACACTTCCACTCTGGATTTCCCACAAAAAAAGTAAAATACTTAGGAATAAACTTAACCAAGGAGGTAAAAGACCTCAGCAAAGAAAATTTAAAATATTGAAAAAAGAAATCAAAGATCTTAGAAGAGGGAAAGATCTTCCATGTTCATGGATAGGCAAAATTAATATCATCATAATGGCAATACTTTTAAAAGTGATCTACAGATTCGCCGGGCATGGTGGTGCATGCTTATAATCCCTGCACTTGGAAAGTGGAGACAGGAGGATCATGCAGGTTCAAAGCCAGCTGCTTTGGCTTAACAGACCCTGTTTCCAAATAAAAAGTATAAAGTAGGTCTGAAAGTGTAGCCCGGAGGTAGAAGGGTTTCTAGAAACCCAAGTACTACCAAGAAAAAGTGATCTATAGATCCAACGCAATGCCCATTAAATTACCAAGATCATTTCATTCAGACATAGAAAAGTCAGTCCTTAAATTCATTTAGAACAACAACAAAAAATACAGAATAGCCAAACTAGTTCTCAGCAATAGAAACCATGCAAGAGGAATCACAATACTTGATTTTTCACTATACTACCAAGCCATTGTAATCAAAAGAGCATGGTACTGGCACAAATACAGATACATAGACCAATGGAGCAGAATAGAAGACTCAGAAACAAATCCACACATTTATAGCCAATTGATTTTTTGACAAAGGAGTCTAAAACATACAATGGAAAAAAGATAGCCTGTTCAACAAGTGGTGTTATACAAGAGCAGAAGATAAATATATTTCTCTCCTTTAACTTCTTTAATCCATATATTCCTCCTTGATTGAATGGTGTTAACCCAATTCATTTTAAAGTCAAGTTTAATATGTGAAAAAAATGTTGATTTGTTTTATACATATACACCTAAATCTGTTTTTGTAACAAGTAAATATTCCTGAAAAATAGAATATATGTATTAAATCACTATGCTGAAGGACTTTACAATATAATAAAATTCCCCTTTTGATATTACTTATTCTTTCACTAATTTTAAGTTATATTTTAATTATTCATGTATTTTAAAATCAACTCCTAGTCAAGATATGTGGTGACCCATACCTGTAATCTTAATACATAGTGGCTGAAACAGAAGGATTGCCAGTTTAAGACCAACCTCCAGCAACTTATTGAGACTCTCATCAATCTAGGAAGACCTTATTTAAAAACAAAATAAATAAATAAATAAAATGAAGAGCAGAGTGTGGAGCTCAGAGATATTAAAGCCCTTGGTTCAATCCCCATAAACACGAGAGAGAGAGAGAGAGAGAGAGAGAGAGAGAGAGAGAGAGAGAGAGAGAGAGAGGAGATATTCCTACTGGATACCAATTATTTTTATATCTCTTGTCTATCTTCCAAAATATATTATAAGTTTTGCAGATTATTACTAATTTAAACCTGTTTCAAGAGTCCTAATACAGAAGTAGTGCACATTGGATATAAAAATAAATATATTTTGAGTAGAACTTAAAGTCACAATAGCCTTAGTAAGAATATAAGATACTCATAATGAGAATGAGTCAGCAGACCTAAAAGAGATTCTGAAACACTGCTCACTATTGTTTCTGTCTCACGTGGTTTGATTTTTTTTCTGTGCTGCTCTAGTTTGATGACTGATCATAGTTTATAGAAAATGTTATATTTCTCTCTTTTTGCTCATTATTGTTTCTATTTCATTTTGTTTGAATTTTTTCTGAGTTATTCTGGTGTGATGACAGGCCTTAGTTTATGAAAAATTTTATTCTTTCTCTCATTCTGGAGAGAAATAAAGAAAAGTCAAAATAGAAAAGAAGTAAACTTTTTTCATGTATACATCATTTTAAAGATTTTGACAGGGTTAAATGTGGAGGTGATATTTTTAAGTGGTTAAAAATTATTTTTCATAACCCCGAGGTATGGCCTTACTGCAAAAATAAACTTTTGTCAATCCCAAGCCAGATTTAAAAATTTAAAACAACAATAGATTGGTCTTTTTTTGCATATTATTTCACTTCAATTACTTCTACAAATTTTCTCACAAAGGTAAGAAATAAAACTTCACTCATTCTAAATCTGTTGCTGACTAATCAGCCGTATTTAATTATTTAAATTTTCATATATTGGTGTTCATATAACTGGTAGTAAGAAAATGTCTTTCTAGTATCTGAGAAGATAAAAAAAATTAATGTTAATAATAGTGTTGTTAACAACTATTCAGACACAATGCCACTTGGAAAATATGAGTTATATAAAAGAGCAAAACTATAATTTCAGTGACCTGAAATTATAAGGGCCCAATTTGTCAGGATATTATCTTGTCTGAACCAAAAATAACCAGTGAAATTGTGGATTTTGAGCATATCTTTGACCTTTCATTTTCATGGTACCTCAAAGTGACAGACAAACATCACTGGATTTACAAGATTATGTTTTTTTTTTCTATACCATAACTGTGGTTTACTTTGGTGTCAATCTAGAACTAGTAACTTTGTTTTGTTATTTATTTTTATTCTTTTACTTTATTTGCTAACCAGACAGCAATTTGTTCCCATGGTATCAAGTAAAGAGTATGTGATAAGGCTGACAGTATTATACTTTGCTCTGTTCTCATCATAGTACATCCATTAGGCAAAACAAAATAATATATTTTTCCTTACTGTAGATTGTGCACAAATTACTTTATTTCTTCAATAAAAATGTTTCTTATGTAAAGAAGTTTGATTTAATTAACTGCATGATTCATCATTCTACATTTAAAAATGCCCACCTTTTAAAACATAGCATTAAAGCTGTTTTTATCCACCAAAAGACAGTAAGTTATGAAAATTACACTAATGTTACAACATAAATAAAAATTACATTTCAAGTATCACTTTATCAGTGAAATTCTGACAATGTATAAGAAGGTGCACTAAAACTTCTGTAAGTTAATATTTTCAAGATCACTAATTCTTACATCTATTATAAATGCATATATCAAATAAATAAAATATCTTGGCCTTGCTGACAATTTATCTCTATTTTCATAAAAGCAACATCTTGACAAGAGAGAAAAAAAGCAACGAAGATTAACCAAATCAAAGAAAACTGAAAAGCTCTGGAAACAAGGCCAGGAGACAGATCAGAGGATAGCACAGTACCCTATGTGTGTCCCTGGGGAAACAGCTGTGGCTGCAGGACTGCGGTGGCACCATCTTGCCTAACCTTCAGAGGACTCCTAGCACTGAAGCCTCTAAAGACCCCCAGCAAAAAATTCAATGACTTGATGGTCTACAGCAGTGGTGGCCAAGCCCACCTCATTCTTCAGAGATCCAGAGTGGTGCTCAACAACACAATAAGTGAACAAGCCATACTAAGGGAGACTGCATGGCATGGTGCAGGAAGCTGCATAGCAAATGATAAAATTACAGAGTCTGAGACTTTGTGATGCATCCTGGTGAAGATAAGGGTAGGGTCATTTGTCAGACACAGTAGAGGCACAAATTAGAAAATACCCCCAAGGGCCGATAAGGTAAAGAGGTCAACAAATTTCAGGGTGCAGCAGCCTAGGAGGGTGTGAAGAGCCCCACCCATTGCCTGCTAGCTCGAAGACCTAAAAATAGCGCCGAGCGGAAGCTCTGTGAGGCCCATTAAGCAGTAAACAACTTTCAGGAAGTCCAGTAACCGGAGCATGGGGCGCACGGGAACACAACATACCACTGTTTGTAACAAATGAGCTAATTTTGCATGGAGCGAGTGATCTGAGGCTGATTGGCTGCTTGGGATATATAAGCGGGGAGCGGGGAGCGGAGAGGAGAAGAGTATGTAAGAGCCTGGGATAATAAAGAGTCCGAAGAAGATCGTATCCGGTGTCGTGCTTGAAAGCGGCAAGTGGTGGCCCGTACGGGGAATCTCTCTCAACGAGACGGTCAGAACTTTGGACTTTCCAGGGCAGCCGGCTGGTAAGTTCTCCTGTGAAGAGGGAGGCTCTACAAAGTAGAGGATCATAAGATTGTTCTTTCCCAACTCCGTTTGAGGACGAAGGGGAGCTCCTTTGAGGGGAGGATTTATAGGGTAGTATACTCTCAGGCTGGACCTGAGGCTGAATAGGTATGGGAAATAATCCATCTCATCCAATACAAAAGGCTTTAAAAGCCTTATTAAACGGAAAGGGGTTAAAACTTAGGGATAAGACTATTCAGGGTTTTTTGAGCCAAGTGGATGAGGTGGCCCCTTGGTTTGCAGTATCAGGAAACTTGACCCTGGCAAGTTGGGATAAGTTAGGGAAGGATATTAAAAGGGCAGAGAAAAACAATCAAGTCACGGGAGGAACTTATCCTTTGTGGCGCCTCGTCAGGGCATGTTTGGAGCAGAAATACTACAAACCGCTAGTGCGAGAGGGACAAGTGGCACTTGATCTGTTAAAAGAGGAACGGTCCACTTCCTCTCACCCAGCTAGTGAACTAGGCTCTGAAGGGGAGGGGGACTCGGACGAGGAACTTGTGGCAATAGAGGAGGAAGTCAGCAGATTAACCCTAGCTACGGGCCCCTCGCAGGGCTCTGTTCCTCCGCCCTATAATCCCTCAGCTCCAGGACAAAGCGGAGGCCGCTCCTTTAATGAAAAGGTATGGCGTGAGCCGGAAATGTTACTATCCAGACAGGCTTTCCCCGTGTTTCAACCACAAGGAGGAGGACCTCGGTATCATGAGCCTTTAGATTATAAGCTTGTAAAACATATTGCTGAGTCCGTGCGGACTTATGGTACCAATGCTGCATACACCGTAGCCACCTTAGAAAGCATTTACAGGTATGCCATGACCCCTGGAGATTGGCAGAACTTGGCCCGAGCGGCTTTGACCCCAGGACAGTATTTAGATTGGAAGGCTTTCCTTATTGAGTTCGCAGCAGAGCAAGCAGCGGTGAATCAGGCCGCAGGACAACCTGCCTGGAATTTGGATATGCTTTTGGGACAGGGACAGTTTGCTAACAACCAGACCTGTTACCCTCAACAAGTGTATGATCAGATAAACAATTTGGCCACCAGGGCATGGAAAAGTTTGCCTAATAAAGGGGAGGTGTCAGGCAATCTTACTAAGATAATTCAAGGTCCCACTGAGCCTTTTTCTGATTTTGTGGCTAGGATGGTAGAAGCTGCTGGACGAATATTCGGGGATGTCGATGCAGCCATGCCACTTGTTAAACAGCTTATTTTCGAACAATGTAATACTGAATGCACAAATGTACAATGCTATAGAGACACACCAAACACCCCAATGGCTCAATCTCCAACCGCCCAAGGAATCCGGAGAGCCACTCCCGGTTCAGCGGGATTGGACCTCTGTGCCACCACCCGGCTGGTATTAACCCCTCGAATGGGAATTCAAATTATGTCGACTGATATGTCAGGGCCATTACCCCCAGAAACGGTGGGCATAGTTTTGGGGCGATCATCATCCACCATGAAAGGCCTAATAACTCATCCTGGAGTTATTGACCAAGATTATGAGGGCGTTATAAAGGTTATGGTCTCCGCCCCCAGAGAAATTGTTGCCATCTCTCCTGGTGATCGGATAGCGCAGCTGTTATTATTACCTAGTCTACATTCTCTCTTCCCTTCAAAAAAGGAACAGCGAGGAGAAAAAGGGTTTGGGTCCTCTGATACTAATATAATATCTCTCGCCTTTGATATGGGAAAACGACCTTTAATTACTTTGAAAGTGGAGGGAAAGCCGATTCTAGGATTGCTTGATACAGGGGCAGATACTAGTGTAATTGCTTCTAAGGATTGGCCCCCCGCCTGGCCCATAAAAAAGGCTGACACACAGCTTAGAGGATTAGGATACATTAAAACACCTGATATTAGTGCTAGACCCCTTCATTGGGAGGACCAAGAAAAACATTCTGGGACCTTTACACCCTATATGCTGGAAATTCCGGTCTCCTTGTGGGGTCGAGATCTACTTCTGGACATGGGATTCCGATTACATAATGAATATTCTCCCCAGGCGCTACATATGTTTAACAAGCAAGGTTTTCATCCATCATTTGGATTAGGGCGAAACCTACAGGGACGGAGGAGCCCTGTCCCCACTGAAGGACAAAACACTAAACAGGGATTGGGTTTTGTGGAGTAGCCACTGGGGAGGCAATTCCCATCACTTGGAAGACGGGGGATCCAGTATGGGTTTCCCAGTGGCCTCTCCCCCGTGAAAAATTGGAAGCAGCAAAAGAGTTAGTAAAAGAACAACTAAAATTAGGACATATCCAATCATCCACATCACCCTGGAATACCCCTATATTTGTAATAAAGAAAAAATCAGGAAAATGGAGACTATTACATGATCTCCGAGCCATAAATGAACAAATGCAAGTTATGGGACCAGTCCAACGTGGACTCCCCCTTCTCTCAACTATTCCAAAATTCTGGCCAATTATAGTGATTGATATAAAAGATTGCTTTTTCTCTATACCATTAAATCCTCTAGATACCCCACGTTTTGCTTTTACTGTGCCATCCCTAAACCAAGAGCAAATTGACCAGAGATATGAGTGGAGAGTGCTCCCCCAGGGTATGGCGAATAGCCCCACTCTTTGTCAACTATATGTGGATGCTGCCTTACAACCTGTTAGGGATAAATTCCCTCCATTGCGTTGTCTCCATTATATGGATGATATCCTATTAGCCTGTGAAAATGAAAAGGTACTGGATGAAGCGTATTGTGTGCTTGTTAAAGCCCTTGAGGAAAAGGGTTTAGTTATAGCATCTGAAAAGGTTCAAAAGGGCACCGTCACCCATTTTTTGGGAAATATTCTTTATCCCAATTTTGTCACGCCTCAAAAGGTCACCATTCGTACAGACCAGTTACACACTTTAAATGATTTTCAAAAGTTATTAGGAGATATTAATTGGATACGTCCTGCTTTAGGAATCCCAAATTTTATGCTAAAACCTTTATATGATATCCTCAAAGGAGATTCTTCCTTAACCTCTCCTAGAATGCTGACTGCTGAAGCCCGGGAAGCCTTAAGTTTGGTAGAACAAGCTTTAACTAAGGCTTCCCTTAAGCGCATTTCACCGAGGGATTCTATTTGGGCATGCATACTGGCTACTGAGCTCCAACCCACTGGGGTCTTATGGCAACAAGGACCTCTATTATGGATTCATCCTAAACTATCTCCTCAAAAGGTTATTGAGTATTATCCCTCTATGGTGGCAAAGGTTGCTGTTCTTGCCATACAGCAATGTATTCAACATTTTGGCCAAACCCCTAATAAGCTTATTGTTCCCTATAGTAAACACCAAATATTAATTTTACAAGCCTCCCTGGATGATTGGGCTATATTACGATGTGTGTTTAATGGAGAGATAGATAATCACTTACCTAAAGATCCTATATTACATTTTGCAACTCAACATCCTATTATCTTTCCAACCATAACCAGAAGAACACCTATACCCTTCGCTATCAATATTTTTACTGATGGATCAAAATCTGGCCTTGGAGCTTTTATGATAGAAGGACAAAAACCCATAGTTGTTCAATATCAGCATATATCACCTCAGCTAGTTGAACTAAATATTATATTAAAAGTGTTTGAGAGATATGATTCTTCCTTTAATTTGTTATCGGACTCCTCCTATGCTGTAGAGATGATAAAGTCCCTTGAATGTGCGGGGCAAATATCAACACATACGCCCATCCACTACTTGGCATCTAAAATTCAACATTTAATTTTGATGAGGAAAAATCCCTTTTATGTACAACATATTAGGGCACATACAGGCTTACCAGGGCCTGTTGCCCAAGGTAATGATTATGTAGATAAGCTTACGAAGATGCCCATGATTTTCTCTCTCACCCCACTTCAACGGGCACAAGATTTTCATCGCCAGTTTCATGTAAATGCTAAAACTTTACAGATTAAATTTAAAATTCCTCGTTGTCAAGCCCGTGACATCATCAAGGCCTGTGGTACTTGTGCACCCTTTATCCCCTCTTCTAATGTTGGTGTTTGCCCACGTGGGTTGCTCCCCTTACATTTATGGCAAATGGATGTGACCCATATACCTGAATTTGGCTCTGTTAAGTATGTACATGTTTCTGTTGATACTGTTTCTGAAATTATATATGCTTCTACTCACACAGGGGAAAAAGCTCGTGACGTTATCGCTCATTGTCTTGAAGCTTGGGCAGCATGGAATGTGCCAAAAAAAATAAAAACTGATAATGGTCCGGCTTATACCTCACAAAAATTTCAGTCTTTCTGTAAACAGATGGGCGTAACATTAAAACATGGCCTTCCATATAATCCTCAAGGACAGGGCATTGTTGAATGCGCCCATCGCACAATAAAAAAATGTCTAATAAAACAAAAAGGGGGAATAGGTGAGAATCTGAAACCAAGGCAGCGATTATCTTTGGCACTTTTTACTTTAAATTTTTTTTTAATTAATTTATTTTTTAAATTGGTGCATTGTAGTCATATATCAATCACATTGGAGTACAAGACTTGAGAGGATATACAAGCACACATCATCCAATTAGCCCTCCTCTAGCCCCCGTCCCATTCCCTCCCCCTCCCTCCATCCCACACTTCTTTGGTGATTTACTTTGATACATTTGTTTATGTACCTCCTGCATTTTAAAGAGGCTCCGTCCTCCAGTATTACATACCCTCTGATTGGTCACATTAGTTGCTTCACTATAGGGCCCTTTCTATAGCTCAACCTCTTCCTGTTGCCCGTTTCCTCCTAGTTATTGCTGATTAAGAGAAGCGTCTGATTTATATTTTCTGCGATATTTCTCTGTGCATGCTGCGTTGCAAGTACCAATCCCACTCTTGATGGTCCCAGTAGTGGCCTGGCTACTCAGTGGACTTATCCAGACCTCGCTGGCTCACGCAGCGGCCTTGCCTCATGGGAGGACCCAGTTCTGGTCTCGCTGGCCCCTGAACCGGTCAAACCCCTAAGCTGGCTTTGGTCCCGACCTTGGAGGCCGCAGGAGTGAACTTGCCTCACGCCAGGCTCCGATGTTGGCCATTGGCCCCTGCACCAGTCTAACCCCTTGGCAGGATTCCAGTCCCGGCCTCGGAGGCCCCAACACTGGTAATGCCTCACGGCAGGCTCCGATGCCGGCCTCACTGGCCCCAGCACCGGCCTAACCCCTCGGCAGGCTCTTATCCTGGCCTCGAGGCCCCAGTACCGGCCTTGCCTCAAGGCAGGCTCCGATGCCGGCCTCGCTGGCCCCAGCACCAGCCTAACCCCTCAGCAGGCTCTTATCCTGGCCTCGGAGGCCCCAGTACCGGCCTTGCCTCACGGCAGGCTCCGATGCCGGCCTCACTGGCCCCAGCAGTGGCCTAACCCCTCGGCAGGCTCCGATCCCGGCCTCAGAGGCCCCAGTACCGGCCTTGCCTCAAGGCAGGCTCCGATGCCGGCCTCACTGGCCCCAGCAGCGGCCTAACCCCTCGGCAGGCTCCGATCCCGGCCTCAGAGGCCCCAGCACTGGTCATGCCTCAAGGCAGGCTCCGATGCCAGCCTCGCTGGCCCCAGCACCGGCCTAACCCCTCGGCAGGCTCTTGTCCTGGTCTCGGAGGCCCCAGTACCGGCCTTGCCTCACGGCAGGCTCCGATGCCGGCCTCGCTGGCCCCAGCAGTGGCCTAACCCCTCGGCCGGCTCCGATCCCGGCCTCGGAGGCCCCAGCACTGGTCATGCCTCAAGGCAGGCTCCGATGCCGGCCTCGCTGGCCCCAGCACCGGCCTAACCCCTTGGCAGGCTCTTATCCTGGCCTCGGAGGCCCCAGTACCGGCCTTGCCTCACGGCAGGCTCCGATGCCGGCCTCGCTGGCCCCAGCACCAGCCTAACCCCTCGGCATGCTCCGATCCCGGCCTCGGAGGCCCTAGCACTGGTCATGCCTCACGGCAGGCTCCGCTGCCGGCCTTGTTGGCCCCAGCACCGGCCTAACACCTCGGCAAGCTCTTATCCTGGCCTCGGAGGCCCCAGTACCGGCCTTGCCTCAAGGCAGGCTCTGATGCCGGCCTCGCTGGCCCCAGCACCGGCCTAACCCCTCAGCAGGCTCTTATCCTGGCCTCGGAGGCCCCAGTACCGGCCTTGCCTCACGGCAGGCTCCGATGCCGGCCTCGCTAGCCCCAGCAGCGGCCTAACCCCTCGGCAGGCCAAGATCCCGGCCTCGGAGGCCCCAGCACTGGTCATGCCTCAAGGCAGGCTCCGATGCCGGCCTCGCTGGCCCCAGCACCGGCCTAACCCCTTGGCAGGCTCTTATCCTGGCCTCGGAGGCCCCAGTACCGGCCTTGCCTCACGGCAGGCTCCGATGCCGGCCTCGCTGGCCCCAGCACCGGCCTAACCCCTCGGCAGGCTCTTATCCTGGCCTAGAGGCCCCAGTACCGGCCTTGCCTCACGGCAGGCTCCGATGCCGGCCTCACTGGCCACAGCAGCGGCCTAACCTCTCGGCAGGCTCCGATCCCGGCCTCAGAGGCCCCAGTACCGGCCTTGCCTCACGGCAGGCTCCGATGCCGGCCTCGCTGGCCCCAGCAGCGGCCTAACCCCTCGGCAGGCTCCGATCCCGGCCTCGGAGGCCCCAGCACTGGTCATGCCTCAAGGCAGGCTCCGATGCCGGCCTCGCTGGCCCCAGCACCGGCCTAACCCCTCGGCATGCTCCGATCCCGGCCTCGGAGTCCCCAGCACTAGTCATGCCTCAAGGCAGGCTCCGATGCCGGCCTCGCTGGCCCCAGCACCGGCCTAACCCCTTGGCAGGCTCTTATCCTGGATTCGGAGGCCCCAGTACCGGCCTTGCCTGACGGCAGGCTCCGATGCCGGCCTCGCTGGCCCCAGCACCGGCCTAACCCCTCGGCATGCTCCGATCCCGGCCTCGGAGGCCTTAGCACTGGTCATGCCTCACGGCAGGCTCCGCTGCCGGCCTTGTTGGCCCCAGCACCGGCCTAACCCCTCGGCAAGCTCTTGTCCTGGCCTCGGAGGCCCCAGTACCGGCCTTGCCTCACGGCAGGCTCCGATGCCGGCCTCGCTGGCCCCAGCACCGGCCTAACCCCTCAGCAGGCTCTTATCCTGGCCTAGAGGCCCCAGTACCGGCCTTGCCTCACGGCAGGCTCCGATGCCGGCCTCACTGGCCACAGCAGCGGCCTAACCTCTCGGCAGGCTCCGATCCCGGCCTCAGAGGCCCCAGTACCGGCCTTGCCTCACGGCAGGCTCCGATGCCGGCCTCGCTGGCCCCAGCAGCGGCCTAACCCCTCGGCAGGCTCCGATCCCGGCCTCGGAGGCCCCAGCACTGGTCATGCCTCAAGGCAGGCTCCGATGCCGGCCTCGCTGGCCCCAGTACCGGCCTAACCCCTTGGCAGACTCTTATCCTGGCCTCAGAGGCCCCAGTACCGGCCTTGCCTCACAGCAGGCTCCGATGCCGGCCTCGCTGGCCCCAGCACCGGCCTAACCCCTCGGCATGCTCCGATCCCGGCCTCGGAGGCCCCAGCACTGGTCATGCCTCACGGCAGGCTCCGCTGCCGGCCTCGTTGGCCCCAGCACCGGCCTAACCCCTTGGCAAGCTCTTATCCTGGCCTCGGAGGCCCCAGTACCGGCCTTGCCTCACGGCAGGCTCCGATGCCGGCCTCGCTGGCCCCAGCACTGGCCTAATCCCTCGGCAGGCTCTTATCCTGGCCTCGAGGCCCCAGTACCGGCCTTGCCTCAAGGCAGGCTCCGATGCCGGCCTCGCTGGCCCCAGCACCGGCCTAACCCCTCAGCAGGCTCTTATCCTGGCCTCGGAGGCCCCAGTACCGGCCTTGCCTCACGGCAGGCTCCGATGCCGGCCTCACTGGCCCCAGCAGCCGCCTAACCCCTCGGCAGGCTCCGATCCCGGCCTCAGAGGCCCCAGTACCGGCCTTGCCTCACGGCAGGCTCCGATGCCTGCCTCACTGGCCCCAGCAGCGGCCTAACCCCTCGGCAGGCTCCAATCCCGGCCTCAGAGGCCCCAGCACTGGTCATGCCTCACGGCAGGCTCCGATGCCGGCCTCGCTGGCCCCAGCACCGGCCTAACCCCTCGGCAAGCTCTTGTCCTGGCCTCGGAGGCCCCAGTACCAGCCTTGCCTCAAGGCAGGCTCCGATGCCGGCCTCACTGGCCCCAGCAGCGGCCTAACCCCTCGGCAGGCTCCGATCCCGGCCTCGGAGGCCCCAGCACTGGTCATGCCTCAAGGCAGGCTCCGATGCCGGCCTCGCTGGCCCCAGCACCGGCCTAATCCCTCAGCAGGCTCTTATCCTGGCCTCGGAGGCCCCAGCACCGGCCTAACCCCTCGGCAGGCTCTTATCCTGGCCTCGGAGGCCCAAGTACCGGCCTTGCCTCATGGCAGGCTCTGATGCCAGCCTCGCTGGCCCCAGCACCGGCCTAACCCCTCAGCAGGCTCCGGTCCCGTCCTCGGGGGCCCCAACACTGGCCTTGCCTCACGGCTGGCTCTGATGCCGGCCTCGCTGACCCCAGCACCGGCCTAACCCCTCAGCAAGTTCCGGACCCGACCTCGGAGGCCCTAGCACAAGCCTTGCATCATGGCAGGCTCCAATGCCGGCCTCGCTGGCCCCAGCATCGGTCTAACCCCTCTGCAGGTTCCAATCCCGGCCACGGAGGCCTCAGTAGTGGCCTTGCCTCACAGCAAGCTCCGATGTCGGCCACTGGCCCCGGCGCCCGCCTAACCCCTCAGCAGGTTCCGAACACTGTCTCTGTGGTTATTATTTCAAAGGTTCCAGTTGTAATGTATCAGATCTCTGCCTCCCCCGAATATTGGCCACTGGCATTGTCACTGCGTCCACCGTTTCAAATCCTTCCCAGGCTCTTTTTCCACTCTGAAAGTTGTCCAGTGTTCCTAAGCATGCGTGATGGTAGCATTCGACATTTAGTGTAATTTCTCCAAAAAAATAAAGTTGGTAAGATCCGGTTTCTGCTTCTCCTGAATACAAGTCTCCACCACCATCGCGAAGAACTCTTTCAACACCGCATTTCTCCTTGGTCTCCGCTAAACTCTCTCCTTATATGTGATGTCTGAGATTCTTAACAATATAGAGAAATAGCAGTCCTCTTTCACGGTGAATTTTTCCATAAGTTCCAGCGCATTTAGATAAGTTTTGTCTGCATCTCCAGTGTCCTGGCATCCATAACGGCTTTCTTACCACCTCTCCGATATTTTTCTTTATCTTTTTCTGTTCTGGGCCCGGTTTCTCCAGGGGTCTGGCGTGCTACTCGCAGTTCGGCCGGGACCCAGAGTCCCGCGATCCGGGCCCCAGCTGGCGTGCCCTGTGCTAGACCCCCGCCCAGAACCCAGCGTCTTACTGGGCCTTGTTTCTCCAGGGGTCTGGCGTGCTACTCGCAGTTTGACCTGGGGCCCAGAGTCCCGCGACCAGGGCCCCATCTGGCGTGCCCAGCCCATGACCCCTGCCCAGAACCCAGCGTCTTACTGGGTCTGGTTTCTCCAGGGGTCTGGCGTGCTACGCGCAGTTCGGCAGAGGCCCAGAGTCCCGCGACCAGGGCCCCATCTGGCGTGCCCAGCCCGCGACCCCCGCCCAGAACCCAGCGTCTTACTGGGTCCGGTTTCTCCAGGGGTCTGGCGTGCTACGCGCCTTTCGGCAGGGGCCCAGAGTCCCGCGACCCGGGCCCCGGCTTTTGTGCGCCCCGCGCAACCCCTGCCCAGAACCCAGCGTCTTACTGGGCCTGATTTCTCCAGGGGTCTGGCGTGCTACTCGCAGTTCTGCCTGGGGCCCAGAGTCCCGCGACCCGGGCCCCATCTGGCGTGCCCAGCCCGCGACCCCTGCCCAGAACCCAGCGTCTTACTGGGTCTGGTTTCTCCAGGGGTCTGGCGTGCTACGCGCAGTTCGGCAGGGGCCCAGAGTCCCGCGACCAGGGCCCCATCTGGCGTGCCCAGCCCGCGACCCCCGCCCAGAACCCAGCGTCTTACTGGGTCCGGTTTCTCCAGGGGTCCGGCGTGCTACTCGCAGTTCTGCCTCTTACTTTAAATTTTTTAAATTTAGATATTAATGGCAAATCGGCCGCAGATCGCCATTTTTGTCCTTCTAGTATTCCCCATGATATGGTAAAATGGAAAGATGTCCTCACCGGAAAATGAAAGGGACCTGATCCGGTACTCACATGGGCCAGAGGCTCTGTTTGTGTTTTCCCACAGGACGAAACCGATCCGATTTGGATCCCAGAGAGACTGACTCGTCAAATAATATCGCAAGATGGCGCCTCAGGGATGGATACACCTGATCACCATGCTGATCTGGACAAAACCAGTATGGAGTGAGCAACAATGGGGCAACTGGAGCTGGGAGTTTGATAAACTCACCGAACAATTACGTGCTGAAATCATCAAGGTCAACACCACCCGAATCGACCGAACAATTACGTGCTGAAATCATCAAGGTCAACACCTCCCGAATCGACCCCAAAGTGGCCCAAACGCTGGCGTCCCGGATCCAGAAGGCAGCATTCCATCTAAAAGAATGGGCCGGGTTGGGAGCATTGAGATTTTGTTTTGTTTTCCTGTGCATTCTATGTCTCTGTTGCCTGAGACGTTTATTTCTGCAGAGGGCCAAGGATAAGATGCTCCTAGCTCAGGCTTTCATGGCGGTTGAAGCAGGACAATCGCCTACTGTTTGGCTAGCCGCAATGGAAAAATCATAAAGCAGAATGTCAGCAAGGACTGCACTTGGGACCCCGGGAGGGTGCATCCCAAGGAGGATATGCTCAGCTGCATACGGGTTACCACTGTATTGCTCGCCCGTCCCTGCAAAAAAGGTGGTGGCAAATAATTGCATAAACTATAGCAGGGGTTGAGTCCTCTATCCTCTTCTGCTTAAAAACAAAAAGGGGGAACTGTGAAGAGCCCCACCCATTGCCTGCTAGCTCGAAGACCTAAAAATAGCGCCAAGCGGAAGCTCTGTGAGGCCCATTAAGCAGTAAACAACTTTCAGGAAGTCCGGTAACCGGAGCATGGGGCGCACGGGAACACAACATACCACTGTTTGTAACAAATGAGCTAATTTTGCATGGAGCGAGTGATCTGAGGCTGATTGGCTGCTTGGGATATATAAGCGGGGAGCGGGGAGCGGAGAGGAGAAGAGTATGTAAGAGCCTGGGATAATAAAGAGTCCGAAGAAGATCGTCTCCGGTGTCGTGCTTGAAAGCGGCAGGAGGGCATTCAAAGATTGTCACAGCCCATCTAATTTTAGTGGCCAGGGAGAAGTCAGACAAACTTAGCACTATATGTAATGAAGGGGATCCCACCACCTATGTAGGTGAGGCTAGATGCAGGCTCAGAATATGTGGAAAGTATGGACACCCACACTTACACTGACTCTGGATCCAGTGATACCCATCACCTGCATGAAGAGAGAGAGACTCAGGGAAAGGCCCTGTGAAGAACTCAGAGACCCAGGTTTGCAGTGGGAGAGGCACCAGTGGAACTCAGCACCTGCACAGAGACACTAAGCCAGGGTGTCAATCATTAAAGGTTACCAAAAACTGGGGCTATAAACTGGCATCATTGCTATAGGTTACAGAGAAAATGAGTGCACTTGAATCATGCTCAAAAACTTAATATAGAAAGTGAACCTTAAACTGCTGAAAGTATTCATGAAGACCCAGGAGTACTGCAGAGCCAAGCCTGCAATGTACTAAAATATTTGTTTCATATGTTTTTTTTGTTGGGAGGCTTATTTATTTCTTTCCCACCCCTTTTATAAGCTTCTTTCCACTCTCTTCATTTTTTTCTTTTCTTTATCATGTATTAAATCCACTTAATATCATTATGCCTAAGTACTCTACGCTGGTTCTAGAATTCTCCCATATATTCACTATCTCTAATTTCTACCATATATTACCTTAATATACTCAAACTCTTATTCTACTCAGTCCAATTTGCTACTGTACCCTATTCTTCCATCTATTACTCTAGCTCTTTCCTTCTAACGCAACTTTCACCATCAAATACAACACAACTTGTCCTTGAATATACCAGTTGACACCTACAGAGTAAGAAAAAGCTATGAAATGCAACAAAAATATAAGCTTAAGAAAGCTGAAATTATGAGAAGAAAGAATATAAGGAAGTAATACGGTCCAACAACCCCACAGTAACAGAACTCAACAACAAAGAATTGCAGAAATTGCCAGAAATACAAGTCAGAAAAGTAATAGTAAAAGTGATACCAGATTTTTAAAAATATGGTATAATTTCAAAAGAATTTAGAAAGAGCCTGAAACAAATAAATAAATAAATGAATATTTTTTTATTTTGATATTTAGATTATTGATATAATATGATATATAGAATTTATGTTCTGATACCCTGAACAAGAATCAAAAGAACCCCTGAAGAAGAAATATAACATAAAATCAAAGGAATCAATTATATTTGCATAGAAATAATATTATAAAATTATGTAAACAGGACTTTTAGGGGAATATGGCAACTCAGTAAAGCAGCTTCTATGAGAACTGCTGACACTCAATCTCCATAGCATCAAAAATAATGCCTTACAGAGACAGAAAATACTATCAATAGAGAAATAAAAGCTATAAATACAAGAGAGAAAAAAAGAAGACTGGAACAACCAGAGAAGAAGAAAAGAAACCAGCCTGCTGCAGGGGCAGCTGCCGTGCCGATGTCATCTTGCCTCAAAAAAAGACTTCAGGGAGGAAAAGCAAAGGAACTGAACTGAGCAGTTGCAGTCCATTCAGATGTAATCCAGAAGTTCTTTCAGTGAGAAGATGCCAATCATGATCTCCAGGAATTCAGAGCGGAGCTCAAAACCAGAGGGGAGATACACAAGCCTCACAGCCAAGGGCGTAGCAGTGATGCCATATTTCCATCAAGAGTGGTGATTTCACTAGGCCCATGAAAGCTCCAACCCACTGCCACTACAGTTGTAAGTGAAATTGCGGACCCTACAGGAGAAATTCCAGCACTGCACCCTCAGGGACTCAACCAGCTTTTATAATCTCCCTGGGTTTGAGAACTGGCAGTTTAATGCAGAGCAGGAGTAGGGGTGGCAGAAATTACTACATGCTAGTTGCAGTTCCCTGAAGAAAAGCCACCAATATGGTGCCCTCCAAGTCTGGCACAGCTGCAACTAACTTTTTGGGCCTTATACTTTAATGCAACTCAGGAAAGGAGTGGTTGCTGTGGAGATTACCAACCCCCCACCCCCCCACAATCTAGAGCACAAGTGAAGTCATGGTGAACTGAAGAAGAACCCAGAGAAGGTGGGAGTGGGATCTGATGTTGATCATATCCAAAGCTCAGACAGACTCAGGCTCAGATCAGTGAAAAGTGTGGGCAGAATCTTATGCTTAATTCTAAACCCAATGAGTAGGATTGCTGGGAACACCACAAATATCCCAATTGTGGTGAACAGGGAGATGTCTGACTAGCCCAGCACTACCTGTGTAGAACTGAGACTTCTACATTAAGTTTGGTCTCAGAGGCATACGCTATCAACAGAGGCAGGGAGAGACCTAGACTCCAAATATGTGCAAAGCACGGAGGTGACCTTCACTCAATATTAAATCCAACCCCCTTGAACTATCTGTAGAGACTGAGAAGACTCAGAGAACCAGATTCACAGAGGGAAAGGTGCTGGTGTTTGGGTTTTTTGTTCCTTTTTTGTGCATGTATACCTTTTTGCTTTTTTGTTTATTTATTTTCTGTGTGTGGAGAGGGTTTGTGAGTTTTTTTTGTTGTTGTTTTATGATTTTTGTTTTGCTTTGTTTTTGTTTTTTTTAACACTCATACCAAATCCCCTCCCAAGCTTCTTCCCTTGTAAAAATCTACTCTCCCCTCTCTATCCCTCTTCTATCTTTTACCTTCTTTTTTATTGCTGCCTAGTCCTGTATTAAATGCAATTCATATCACTATACCAGAAACTATACATTGGTTACTAGAATTCTACTACATTGGTACTATCTAATTTCTAGTATATACTACCTTAGCAAACTCATATACTCATACTATTTGACCCTATCTGAGACCATACCCTATTGTTCCATTTAGTCCTTCACTTCCCTCCTTACTCAACCGTCACTGTTGAAAACAACTTGCCCTTGAATATACCAGCTGACACCTAGAGACTGAGAGAAATCTACCAAAAGCAACAGGTACAAACTTCTGAAATCATGGTAAAAAGGAACAACAATGGAGCAAAGATATCTCACAATCCCACAATAACAGAACCTGATAACACAGAAATGCAGAGATCAGGAATGTAACTGTAGAAATAATTCAGGATTTTAGAAAATAATTTAGAGAGTCTGAAAGAAATAAAGGATGCAATAATTGAAGTAAAGGCATCAATTCAAACTATAAACAATCAATTAGACCACATGGAGAATAGAATCTTTCTCCTAGAAGATGATCACTCCAAAAATGAATGCATAGTTTATAACATAGAAAAAAAAATCAACAGGAATTGGAGATTGAAGAAATATGGGCCTATCTTAAGAGAGCTAACCTTAGCATAGAGGAAGTAAAAGAAGATAAAACCAAAAGAATCAACAATCTATTCAAACAAGAGGAAATAATAATCAAGGTGAAAACTACATTTATAAAACAAACTCTATGTGACATTAAAACACACATAAATTCTGATACAATAATACTGGGAGACTTCAACACCCCTCTCACATCATTAAACTGATATTCAAGACAAATGGTCAGTAAAGATGCCTCAGAACTAAAGAACACCATTGGTGATTGGTCAAATAGACATGTTGGATAAATATAGAATATTTCAACCAACTACAGCAGAGTTAACATTTTTCTCAGCTGCTCACAGAACCTTCTCCAAAATTGTTCACATCCTGGGCCACAAAGTCAGCACGAGAAAATTTTAAAAAATGTGACATACTTCCCTGTGTCTTTTCATACCATAATGGAATGTAATTAGAAATTAACCATAAGCCGGGCGTGATGGAACACGCTTGTAATCCCAGCACTTGGAAGGCTGAGACAGGAGGATTGCACAGGATCGAAGCCAGCCTCAGCTACTTAGTGAGGCTCTCAGCAACTTAGTGAGACCCTGTTTCCAAATAAAGTATAAAATAGGTCTGGGAGTATAGCCCGGAGGTAGAAAGCCCCTGGGTTCCACCCCTAGTACCACCAAAAAAATAAAATAAAATCAACTCTAAGAAGACCCAGAGAAACCACATGAACATGTGCAGGCTGGACACCACACTACTGAATGAAGAATGGGTCATAGAAGACATAAGGGGTAAAATGAAGAAAATTCTAGAAACAAACAAATATAGAAATACAACATATCAAAGCCTCTGGGACACTTTGAAGACAGTATTAAGAGGAAAATTTATAGCACTGAGTGCTCACATAAGAAAAACAGAAAATCATCAAATAAATAACCTAATGACACACCTTGAAATACAGAAACAATCTAACCCCAAAGCCAGTAGAAGATAAGAAATTATTAAAATCAGAGCAGAAATTAACGAAGGAGAGAATTAAAAAATATTACAAAACATCAACAAAACCAAAAGCTGATTTCTTGAGAAAATTAACAAGATACACAAACCACTAGCCAACCTAACTAAAAAAAGAAAGAATCAACCCAAATTATGAAGGTAAGAGATGAAAAAGGAGATATTACTACTGATAGTGTAGAAACCCAGAGGATTATCTGAAACTACTTCAAAAAACTATACTACAACAAAATAAAAAATCTGGAGGAAATTGACAACTTTCTAGGTAAATACAACCTTCCTAAACTGAGTCAAGAAGATATAGAACACTTAAACCACCAAATAACATTCAAAGAGATTGAAAAAATAAAGAGCCTACCATCAAAAAAAAAAAAAAAAAAAAAAAAAATCCCAGGACCAGGTGGTTTCCCAAGTGAATTCTCTAAAACCTTTTTAAAAGAGGTAATGCCAATACTCCTCAACCTATTTTGTGAAATAGCCAAAAACCAAACTCTCCCAAATACATTCTATGAAGTCAACATTATATTAATATCAAAACGAGCAAAGTTCAAGAAAGGAGAACTACAGGCCAATATATTTGATGAAATTGGATACAAAACTGCTAAAGAAAATACTAGCAACATGCATTCAAAACCACATCAAGAAAATCATACACGACTTCCGGGAAAATGGCGACCGAGAAAAGCGGGGCTTAAGAGACCTGTTAACAACCAATCTTCATTACCACAAAATCAGCTCCTTTCATAGCCAGAAAACACCATCACCAGAAAAACAAAAAAAATCACCAGGCTCCAGAGAGGAAGGGGACTCAGAATGGAGCTCAGAGCCACAGAGGAGATACACCGGCCTCACGCCTAAGGACGCGGCAGCAGCGCCTTACTGCTGGCAGCAGCAGCAAGTTCACTGGATAGCTACAGCAAGACGAGGTGAGCTGCTGTGGAACAGCCAGGCGGGATTTTTCGATGCAGGGAGCATCTAAAGCTCCCAGTGGCTGAGCTCAGCACACGCTGCAAGGACTCAGAGCAGAGCTCAAAAACCGAGAAGAAATACGCCAGCCTCACGGCTGAGGGCGTGGCAGCGGCACCATATTGCACTGGTGGCAGCAGCAGCAAATTCACTGAGTCCACTACAGCTCCACCTGCGTACTCAACAACAGTGAGTCAAATTGCGGGCCACAGAGGAGAAATCCCAGTACTGCACTCCCAGGGACTTGACCCAGTGGGGGAGTGGCAGTGGCAGAGATATCACACCATAGGAGAACGCCCAACCTGGCACCCCCCATAGTCTAAAGCAGCGTCTATCGACTCTCTGGGTCAGAGACTCTGTGATACAACCCAGTAAAGGAGTAGTGGGGTCTGAGATACCACAGACTTGAGATCCAGAGCACCTTAAGTGAAGTTGTAGTGACCCAAGGGAAGAACCCAGAGAAGGCACAAACTTCCGAAATCATGGGAAAGAGGAAAAACAATGGAGCAATGAATGCCCACAACCCCACAACATCAGAACCCGATAAAACAGAAAATCAGAGATTTCTAGAAGATCAAATCAGGAAAATAACTGTAGAAATAATAGAGTACTTTTGAAAAGAATTCAGAGAGAGCCAAAAAGAGATAAAGGATGCAATTAATGAAGTAAAGGCCTCAATTCAGAAGACAAACGACCAATTAGACCACATGGAGAATAGAATCTCGCTCTTAGAAGATGAGCAATCCAAAAATGAACGCCTAGTTTCTAATCTAGAAAAAAAATCCAACAGCAGGAATCTGACATTGAAGAAATATGGGTCCACTTTAAGACAGCTAACCTAAGAATAATTGGAATAGAGGAGGGAAAAGAAGGTGAAACCAAAGGGATCAACAATCTCTTCAAGGAAGTAATAGCAGAAAATTTTCCAAACATAGAGCAAGAGGTCGATACACAGGTCCAGGAAACTTAGAGAACTCCCTTTAGACAGGATCGGAGAAGAGGATCCCCACGCCACATAATTGTCAAAATGACTAATGTGGAAGCCAAGCAGAGAATCTTAAAGGCAACAAAAACAAAGGGCCACGTGACATTCAGAGGCAAACCAATTAGAATCATTCCAGACACCCCAAACCAAGTAATAAGAGCCAGAAGGGCTTGGAGTAACATGTTCCAAACTCTGAAAGAAAACAACTTCCAGCTAAAAAATTTCCTACCCAGCAAAACTTTCTATCAAATTAGATGGGGAAATAAGAAGCTTCCATGACAAACAGAAACTGAAGGAATTTATGTCTTCAAAACCAGCGCTAGAGAAAATACTCAAAGAGATTAACTACAAAGAAGAAATAGGTAACACACACCAGAACCAGAGAAACAAGATTTTCCATACAACAGACAACTGAGATTAGTTATCTGTGGAGATTCATTATTTATGTTATTCTTTTACCTATCTCTAAATTGTATTGTTTGCTTTGATTATTGTTAATTTTTAGGATTTCTAGTTGGAATATTAATATACCTTCAGATGTAGCATTTGTAAATATTTTATCCCATTCTATCAGTACCTTTTAACTCTGTTTACATTGTCTTTAGATATACAATAATTTTTTTTTATTTTTTAGGGAGTTTGTATACTCTTCTGTTGCCTGTGCCATTGAAATCATATTCAAGAAATTACTGCCAATTTCAGTGTTGTGAGGTTTTATGACCCAGATTTTCTTCTAAAAGTTTATAATCTTAAGATTTATATTTAGGTCTTTTATCTATTTTGAGTTAATATTTGTATATGGGATTAAGTAATGGTCCAATTTTATTCTTTTTCATGTAATTATTATTTTTCAACAATATTTAGTTAAAAATATTATTTCCCCCACCAAATTTTTGTGGAAAATTGTCAAAAATAACTTGACAATATATGGAAGAATTTAGCTCTAGGATTTTTTTTAACTCCAATGGTTTATATATCTGCCTTTAGAACAGTACTACACTGTTTCAATTATTGTAGCTTTATATGGTTTGAAATCAGAAAATATATATCTTCTAGCTTTCTTCTTTTTCAAGATCGTTTTAGGTATCTAGAGTCCATATTCTATAATAGGATAGATTTTTTTCTGAAAAATAAATATATAAATATATGATAGTTTCACCTAAAAAAAAGCAAAAAATATTCTCTGGTAAGAAAGAAAGCAAAAAGAAATATTGAAATGTTATCTTTAAGTTATCAAAAGCTTGGTATCAGACAAATGAAACTGTTATGTGAGATTATCATTTTTTTATTTTAGATAAATTGCTATAATACTAGATCTCAACCAGTAAGCCAAGCATGGGAAGGAGGGATGGGGAGGGCATGGGGTGGGGATCGGGTGGAGGCTGACTGGGCGATGTGTGCATGTATGTCTACAAAAGTTTGTATCCCACTATGATGTATGAATACAGTGCACCAATAAAAAATTAAAAAAAAAGAAAATCATACACCATGACTTGGTAGGGTTCATCCCAGGAATGCAAGGCTGCTTCAACATATGAAAATTAATCTATGCAATTCATCATATACACAGAACCAAAGACAAAAATCACATGATCATTTCAATAGATGCTGAAAAAGCATTTGATAAAATCCAACATCCATTTATGATAAAAGCAC